>NW_024609868.1:43866877-44466877 GCF_016920785.2 Ixodes scapularis | reverse complement strand
TGCTTTCTGCTTTTCCCGTTTTTGTTACTGTGGTACTTTCAGCTCCTCCAACTGTGACTTCAACTTTTAACCCCTTAACCTTTTTTTAATTTTTGGGAATTTATCATCCTCAACTGCTTAATTGTTGTCTTCGAAGTCACATTTGTTGCCTTCAACTCAAGTTTCTAGTAACAAACAAAATGGAAGCAAAATTAAAAAAAAAAAAAAACAGAGCCTCAAACTAAGCCATGAGCGAGCTTGGTTTGTCCAGAACGGTTGAGTGCGTGAACCGGGGAAAGCAGATGAGCTATACTCATCCTCAATCGGTTTGGGGACGGCTCCATGTTGATGATGTAGGCTCGTCCAAAACGGTTAAGGGGTTAAATGACCATGTTCTCTTTCTCTCTTTATTTATTTTTTTATTTATAAATGTATGTATGTATGCATGTATATATATATACAGGGCCGTACCCAGAAAAAGATTTCGGGGGGGTTTTTCGGGGACAACGGCGGCCATTTTGAAAGTGTCTGTTGTCTTGTTTTCGCCTATGAATCATGTGCATCGGTGGCATATAATGGAGAGTTACAGCAAACCGGAGATCCGGTCCCGGTTTGGTACCTGGTAGCCGACCGGCACCACTGCGCGTGCGCAGAGGTGGAGATTAAAATCGGCTGCCGCTGCCAGTGCACCGACCAGGGCCGTACCCAGAAAGAAATTTCGGGGGGGGGGGGGGGGTCAGAACCCCCTAACCCCCCCCCCCCCTGGTTACGGCCCTGTATGTATGTATGTACGTATATATATATATATATATATATAGTCAAAGATGCATACTGTCGGAGTTACTAATTCGAAGTTTATTACGACGTTTCGAGCGGGGACCGCTCTTCATAGGTCCCCGCTCGAAACGTCGTAATAAACTTCGAATTAGTAACTCCGACAGTATGCATCTTTGACTTATTAACTTTTCCCGGTCCATTGTTTTTATATTTACCTTACTTTACCTATATATATATATATATATATATATATATATATATATATATATATATATATATATATATATATATATATCGTAAGTATATTTGCACATTTCACAACTCTTTCATACTAGTCTTGATTTTGGTTAATTTCATGATCAATCACGCATTTATGTTTCATAACCGTAAGGGGGACATGGACCTAAGTTTCCAAATTTTTTGAAAAAATTAATTTTTCAATTTTGAGGTTTTCGGTTTTAGAAACTAATTTACACCCTTACACTAAATTTCATAACCATGCACCAAATAGTTACATTGATATCAAATATTTTCAACACATTATGAGGCAGTAACAAAGTAAAAGGGTTCAATGTTTGAATGCATTATTCTCAGTTACACTTTTTGCTGCAAATTTCATACAAAAGAATCTTTTGTTCGAAGGTAAAATTTTTCTGATACCACAATCAAGATGTTTCTGAACTGAAATTTACTGGAGAATCGGGCTATCTACTTTATTTTGTTTCTCAAGTTAAAGTCCTGATTGAGAAAAGAACTATGTAACAGCGCGAATTTTTGGAAGGACAGAGGAAGAAACTGGACAGGACGAGCGCATACCAACTCGCCCAGTTATCCTGTTTACTAAGAACTATGTTTTCTAAAATTGACATAGGACAGATATGTATCTTATATTTTGAGGTAATCACTCTTCCAGAAATATTTACATTTGGGTTATAAAAACTAGATAGCCCGAAGTCCCACACCCCTCACTTTATATTCAAGCAGTTAAAATGATGCTTAAAAGGGCCCTGCAAGGACTTTTTACCGTTTTTTAATTTGCACCGAACCTGAGCGCACTGAACGTAGTAACTTAGTGAAACTTTTCTTTTCGCGAAATTCGCTTTATTTTAAAAGTTATAGGCAATTAAGAATTACAAAAACAAGCAAAAAATAACCTCCTTCATGACGTCGTAGGTCCTGGCTTGAGTGGCCGTGAATAGTGGGCTCATCGAGCGCTCACGGCCGCCGCACTCCGTGTCGACGGCGCCAGAGAACGCCACTAAAGCATGTTCTAGATAGGCTGTATGCAACGGGCAGTCAAAGCGGTTTTTATTGCGTTTGCCGCGCGATTAAACACTAATTCGGCATGACACTTCATTGGCCACAAACGACAGCATACACAGGGTAAAGATCAGTTCAGAATGGGAGCCACTTCGCGCTGCCATACCGCGAAACGGCCAAACCGCAAGACAAAGCCTCTCGCCGAAGGCCTTCGGAACGCTCGGAGCCGGTTGGATCCTCCTGTCCATACGACTGCAGCGCCGCCGCGTACATCCAAGATTTTCCCGTGTCGGCGCCTTATCCCACTACTCCTTTCTAGTATGCGCCGCCTTTTCCACTGCTCGGCGGCGGGTATGTTGACGGGTCATTTCTTGTTTCCGTACTTTATAAACTGAATTTCTTTCTTTTTTTTCATCTATAATAGTGAACAAAAACTACTTTTATAAATAATTGAAACGGTTCGCGCCACTTATATTTTGTATTTCGACCAAAAAGAAGTTTTTAGTGGCTCTGACCAGTAGTAAGCCCAGGACCAAAGACGTCACATTTTGTGCGCTTTCGGTACCGCGGGTCGCCCTCGTCGGAGGAGGAGGTTTCCGTGTCGTCCGGTTAAAATATGGCGCACTGATATTTAGCTACTCTTTCCGTGTTCGCTGGCTTGCCCGAACCCCAAGAGACGTGGAAACCGCATAAAAGGTAGACGCTTAAATATGATTGCAGGGCCCCTTTAATAGCTTCATTTGCATATCATAGATTTCTTAACAAGACTGACACATCTTCTTATGCAGATATGTAAAGTTGTTCTAGAGAGCTGAAAGTTTGCACAGTACGCCTACATCTGAAGTTAAATCTCCCCTGCAAATTTCATCCCGAACACTAGAGTAGTTAAGAAGTTCAACCTTTAACCAGTTAAAAAAATTTTGTTGACTTTAAGGGGGTTAAAGTCAACAAAATTTTTTTTCTATCCACAAAACTTTAATTTGTTTTTTAAGAGGGTTACGCATTAACGTTCAGCACATTTATGTTGGTCAAAGTCTTTGTACCATTCACTATGTTTTCATGAAAATAGTATCTCTTAAGTAACTGTGTCTGTACTTAGGTATATTCTAAAATGAGTATCTAGAACCGTACCCTAGGTACTTTTTGCATGAGTAACTGTATCTTTGGTACATTTCTGAACTAATTTTTACAGCCCTGGTCTGCATTCGACGGTGTCCGCTCTACCGCAGCTTGTGCAAGTGTTGTTCGGGCACATAGCCGAAGTTTGTAAACAAAACATCACCAAGACAAAGCGGACTTACTATATGCCAGGATTAATGGGATTAACTTATAACAAAAGCTTGGTGCTTTCAGTTTCAATATAGTATGAATATTTGTCGAACTCATTTTTCGAAATTTGGTTCTAACAGAAAAAGGTCTGTATTTTAGAGCAGTATGGCACAGCTGATGTGCGTTTTGGAAGCAGGGTAACGGTGCGCCCTCACTGTACATCCCTGTTTTATGAGCATGCCTAGGCATGTTCGTGTTAACTGCGTCACACAGCGTAGATTTAAAAGGATTGTTAGGCATTTTAATACAGATTTCGATGGGATTACGTCATAATATTTGATTCAGGAATTTCTTTGATGATACCAAAGAAAACTGCATTGTCTTCGTAACAACAAAAAGTCAAACACCGCAAGTCCTTTCCAAGAGAAACAGGTCGGTTGTGGTGCAACTCTCAATTGTGCCAGCTTTAGGTAAGGTGCACAGAACACAAGTCCCGCTTTGCACAGAGAGCCCGCTTACCTTTGTGCAGATCCAGAGTTGTTTTCCTTTGGGGATGCACTTCGAGGCTCAACACACGTCGGAGGTGTAATTCCACGGCCGACGGCCCTGCACGACAAAACAGAAAGTGATTGGGAAAGCCCTTGCTGCCAGCAAAGATAGGATGTTAGTGCCCAATGACATCCAATATGGCTTCTCATTAAAAATGCTCATTTTAGCCAATAGCTTTTGTTACTTATTTCAATAGCCTCAGGGCCCAGAAAGCATAATAATTCACGGTATATAAATATAGACAGAAAAAGCACGAACAAAGTATCAGTCTTGGGTAGTAACACGTTACTAGTAACGCGTTACTGTAACTTTGTTACTTTTTGATAACTTGTAACTGTAACGAGTTACTTTTAAAAATGTAACATGTAACTATACTTTTATTACTTTCCTGGGGCAATGATGAAAGTAAAGACGTCACTTTTCTGTTCTTTATGAATAATATATTACTGAACGAGTATAATCTAGCTATTCCTTGCACTTTCCAAATCGTCTGTTCCGACATTTCGAGCGTCAAGTTGGCTTTGCACGAACTTGTGAATACGTTCTTTCTCGCGAGTCACGACCCAAATATAGCCTTGTGTAGATGTGATGAAAAAAGATTTAGTTATCTTTACTCATGCGCTTGTACTTTGTGACTGAACACTTACATCTTAGTGTCTTGAAGCACTATCTATGTTGTGGTTTTCTTTTTCTGTGCAAACACTTTTTAATCAGGCGAATCAACCATGAAACAACAATACATGCGAAGGGCACTGCGCATGTTTCATATTTTTATTAGTGCCACTACTCCGCACCACGCATGTTTCATATTTTGATTTGCACCACTACTCTGGCGGGGAAAACTTTCAAACACTAATTTCAAGAATTTTAATTTTATGCAATAAACCTTTGTGAGGGGCGTTTTCTAGATTTTCTTAATTTTTTTTGTGTTACAGAAACGTACCTGAAAAGTAACGTCGTTACTTTTCAAAAGTGATCGTAACTGTAACGAGTTACTTTTTTGTTGTGGTAACTGTAACGGTAACTTTGCTATTTTTCTTCGAAAGTAACTGTAACTGTAAAAAATTACTTTTTAAAAGCACCAAGACTGCAAAGAATATAATTGTCAAATAATCATTGGTCTAGACTGGTATATTAGCAAAGGTGATTAGCTGATGCTTCTATAAATAAATTAAGGGATGGTATGTTTTCTAGATATGCTGGAAGGTGGTCCCACCCAGATGATATTTTTTTATATGAAGAAGTCAATGCATTTGTAGAAAGGCATAAATAAGATATTTTTCGGCAAAAGAAGAAAAGAGGCATGGATAATGTGGTCTTTACAGATGAGATAGGCAGATAGTAATTCATTCAGTGCCTATCAAAAGCCATGAGGCCTACTAGAGCTGTCATATATATGGGGACTTGAATAGGAAGTTGTACTATCGTGGACACTGTTAGCTGTAACACGCCAGCGGCGGCCGTCGCGCACCACCAGCGCCGCATAGCATGTGCCGTCCAAACCTCTGCGCATGCGCCGTGTGGTGGACTCACTCTTCCCACCTGCGGGAAAACCTTCGCTTTGTCGTTTGCTAGGCGTAGATCAGACGACGCGTCTGCCAATGTTCGCTGAACACGGTTTTGTGGGCGCCTATTTAGGCACAGATCGACTAAGAGCCGTCTCTGCTCGTTTGATATTCTCGCCATGAAGAACGGGTGTCGCACTCATTCTAGGCAGAAAATATTTATTGGGGCAGATTGCAGAGTCATTGTGGCATAAACCCTGTCTACCTTTCTTGTTTCTTTTAGGGGCGAAGCTCCTTAGGGTCTAGCCTTATCCGGCGTCCGTGCTCACATCGATTGCCATCCCATCAGTCTTCTTAAAAAAAGAAAAAATGTTTGTGCAGTTGAAAGTATTTGAACCTGTGCGGGGAGACCTCAATGGATTTCTAGTCCATCGCCTTAACCACTCGGCCATGACCGCGGGACGAGTAGGGGGCTCTGAGATGTAGTAGTAACTCAAGAGCTGGGGATGTCATGGATGAAACGTTGCATGTAGCCGCTCAACGTCTATACAGGAGAAGGTGCTGCGGTCAAATGCGTATATAATTGCCTTAAACTTTGCATGCATTGGATCAACGTTTATAGACGAAAGGGCACTGCGGTCAAATGCTAAAAAAATCAGTATCATCAGCACCACCAGTACTTCGCCTCAATCAACATCATTCACCACGTGGAGATGCGGTAATTTTTTTGTTTTTTTGTTTTGCTTTCTTTGGAAGTAGTCGTGCACAGTGCATGTTTCAAAAATATGCGCTTGCAAACCAGCATGAGCGCAGCAGGTGTGATTCAGAAATAGACAGTCAACTGCAAGTTTGACCGGGAGAAATAAAGTAATCTACCGTGATATATACAATTAATTGTGATGATTATACTCAGTCAGGCGGACGCATATACGTGAGTCAGGGAATCAACCACCGCGTAAGAGGTGCCCACGAAACCGTGGGCACCTCTCATGCACCTTTTACATGGTGGTTCACTGAACACAAAACCGTGTTCAGCGAACATTAGCAAGCGCTGTGACGTCTGCTCTGCGCCTAGCAGACGACAAAGCAGAGGTGCGCTCGCTGGCGGGAAGAGCGAGTTTGCCACACGGCGCACGCGCGGGGTTGTGGAAGGCGCCTGCTATGCGGCATTGGGGGTATGGGACGGCCGCCGCAGCTAACAGGGTCCGCAATAGTACACAGTTGACACGGGTACAATAAAATCAATATAACCTATAATAATTTTTTTTTAAATTGTTGGCACAGTTATCGTGTTTGCACGATTGTAACGCTTGTAACGATTGTAACGTGCAGGTATATTTAGCCCTCAAATATTCGAAAAATAACTTGATGCCGACTGCACCGCGCAGGTAAATAAATGGAGAGTGAATACCACAAACCTGAAAGACACATTTTATGGAACGAGTAAACTCACACATACACTCGGAACCACCACACTAGTCACAGTCACAGTCCGACGATAGCTCCTTTTCGCTGTCCATAGACCACAGATAGTCATCCTCGCTGCCATCCAAGGCGTTGGAGAGGCCGCACTTTTTAAAGGAGTGGACGACCATCGCCCGAGGGAGTGCCTCCCAGGCGTCGTGTACCCATTTTGCTAAGTCGTTGAGCGTTGCCCTCTTCAAACGCCCTGCCGGCGTCAGCGTGTGCTCCCCATCAATCCGCCACTCATTGTACGCTGTACGTACATAGTCCTTCATCGGCTTGTTCCAGCAGACACCAAGCGGCTGAAGTTGAGAGGTCATGCCGCCTGGGATGATCACAAGGTCAGTGTGGCAGGCTGCAAGTTTGTCCTTCACACGGTCGCTGATATGGCACCTGAACGAGTCAAGCACCAACATGGCATGCACGCCCAGGTCGGCACCAGGTCGCTTCCTCCACACCGAGTCTATCCAATCGATCATGAGATCTGTATCCATCCAGCCCTTGGAGTGCACCCGAACAATAAAATTCTTAGGGAATGTAACGTTCGACGGAAGCGTCTTTCTCTCGAAGATCAGGAAGGGGTCCAGCTTGTGCCCGTCTGCCATGCAGCATAGCATCGCTGTAATCCTATTCTTCTCGTTTCCCGTCGAGAGGATTCGCACCTGCTTAACGCCTTTGGATTCCACTGTGTAGTTCGATGGCATCTTGAAAAACATGGGAGTTTGACCAGCGTTTCCAATCTGTCCAATCACGTGGCTCCTGTACTGGCGAAGCTTGATTACAAACCGCTGGAATGTAACCAGCTTCTCTTCCTATGCTTCTGGCAGCTTTTGGCAGATACTGGTTCTTCGCCTAAGCGAAAATCCCTTTCGCTTCATGGATTTGGAGATCCAGCTCCTGCTGGCCTTAAAATAAGACCGGAGAATGTTGCACCTTCTTGCAAGCTGGAGTGCCTTCACCGTGATCACATCCGAGGAGACGGGCAGCTGATTGAGTCGCAAGTCCTTTACGTAGTCCGCAAGAGAGTCTTCGAGCTCTGGAAAGCGTCCACGTTGGGGGCCTTTGAACCCTTTCCGCGTAGCTTAGCAGGCGAACATCCTGCCCCGTTGTTTACGCCAGTTGTGCACGCACGTCTCCGGGACGCCCAATGCTCACGATGCAGCTCGGTTGCCTTCCTGTTCCGCAAGGATGATGACTTTGCACTTGAAAGACGCCTCATAATGAACGCGCCTTTTCTCCATCTTGCCAATACAACTGAAGAACACACGAGCGAAACGGGAGTGACCGGTGTGACTATCGGGAACGCAAAAAGATGGCGTCACGTCGACGAGGTTGGACCACGTGATAAAAAAAAGATGGATGGATACGTAGCGGCTGTACGTTTGAAACAGGTGGTAGCCCGCGCCACCTAGCATACTATGTAGCCATGACGGAGTTTTGACTTTTTTTTAAATTTCGGTTCATGGGTTCGATTGTAACGCGCATGCAAATTTGAGCTCTCATTTTCCTGAAAAAAAGTGTGCGTTATAATCGTGCAAACACGGTACATTAAAATAAAAAAAAAAAGTCAATTGAAAATCTTAACTTGCAAGAACATTGAATTGTATGTGTATTGTTATCAAGTTATTGGGCTCTTTGAATGAATATCTGTATAAAATCTGTGAAGACATTTACAGGTTTTCCTAGGCGGAATGGACAAGCATAGCGACGCCAACTGCTCATCAGTCAACGCTACTTGTGCACAACTTGGCGTAAAAATGTCATATCACGTGCGCGCCTCCTGTCATGAAGAGACTGAATGCTTAAATCTGCCAACGTAGAACTCTAGCTATAAAAACAGCGACGACCAATCACGTGCCAGGCGCCTGTCGTAAAGAGTCTGAAGGCTAAGGTCTACCAAAAAAGAATTATAGCTATGAAAACGGCGATGACCAATCTGTCTATTGTATATGATACGAAAAAACTTTTGCTGTACCTTTTTGATTATGTTTTGATTATAATGCCTTCACGGACCCTTTGGGGTCCGTGAAGGCATTATTCTAGGGGTCCGTGAAGCCCTGCCTCATCGGTTTAGACCAGCAATAAAGCAATAAAAGGTGTATTTTTTCGGACCGAGAAGAAACATTTAAATTTTCGGAAGAGTTATCTTGTGTGTATGTCAATAAGAGGTGTACTTCACACTAGCCCTTAGTTATATATAGTTACTAAATCATTATCATAATTACCCTATACCTCTCCTTTCCCCTCACCACAAACGGGGTCCTCCATCATCTCCACCCAGCCACAAGGGGTCTGCGAAACATCAATAATTGAGAACCAATGGGTTAGAAAAAGTTCCATATTACCGATGCAAACTCTGCTAATGTGATGCTAATGTAGCAACGTTGCAGACCCGTTGAGGTTTGAGTTCAAACCTGTTCAACTTTTTCTAAGATTAAATGCAAAGTTTTGAGACACAAAGGACAAACCTTACAACAATTGGGCATGAGTGGGTATAGAAAACTAACTGATGCCACTTGGTGGAGAAGTGTAATTTATTGATGTTAAAAGTTTCTATGTTTGCTTTTTATGATCCAAACACTGGACATTATTGTGGAAGGTTTAAAACAAACTGCCATAAAGTAGAATTGTTTTTCTTTTTTTTTTTCACAAACTTCACAATATTTGTATAGAAGTAGGGCAGCTCTGTCTGAACTCAATCTTTGTCAAATTTTGCTTAGTTCAAAGGTTGGCAAAATTAGCCAAACATTGTGATTCGACAAAAGTTCGCACCCTCTCCAGCCACTAGCGGTGTGATAACGTTTACAGTATACAAACCATTATTCCATAATTTGGGTTAAATGCCATTCGGCAAAATATCGCAGGAGCGAGGTAGCATCCAGAATCTCGGGGAAAATTGAGCTCTATCGAAACTTTCTAGATGAAAGGCCATAGTGTCCAATCTTCACCGTCATCCTAAGCGGCAAATGCAGGGTACAGAGTGAACACGAGGACTGCGTCAGCGTTTGGCCAAGACCTGTATTCTTGCCGATTGAGGACGAGTCTTGGCCAAACGCCAACACAACAATCATGTCCCAACAATCATGTCTGATCCGTGCCCCTTGTTTGTCTCCTTAGGCAGAAGTAAAATATTGGACAGTATGGCCTTTTTGTCTAGAAGGTGCTGGCTCGAAGCTCAACATCCACATTTCGGCAGCGCTTATCCAGAGGGTGCCAAAGAAACGTTCCGAACGGTGCCCTCACCTCAGGTGCACGAAGGCGTCTGCCCAGCGCTGGCACTCGGCTTCCAGCTCCCCTCCGAGCACCCCCACACAGGTGCCCTCGTACAGGAAGCCGTCCACAGCGTCCAGCGCCCGCTGCACCTCGGCCGTGGCGCCGGCGCCAAATTCCTGTGGTAATGCAGAGTCCGGCACCGGTTGGAGCCACCAAAGAAGCTGCGCTTCAGAGTAACGACACTTCAGACGTCTCGGTGCTTTGAATCGTTCTTGCTGGTTGTCCTAACCTTTGCCCAAAATCACGGGAAACACTCTTTGGTCCTACAGAAATGTTTAAAAAAGGTCAGCGGCAAAGCGGAACCATGACGCTCGGGCTTCGCCCAGGCCGCATAAAAGGACCTCTGTGCGCCCGACTCTCTTCCAGTCCGACCCATGCCGCGGATCAGCTCGGGCTGGGCAACGGAGAAAGACACATGGTTCTGCTCTGCATGGGAAATACGTTTGGCAATGAGCTACCGTTAGGTAAGCCACAAGGCTAGCGCATGATGGTGCACATTTTATTCGCATATGTTCAGCCAGGGGACACTAGCTTACTCAGAAGTTAAAGGGAGACTAAAGTGGATTTTGCCTAT
Organism: Ixodes scapularis; assembly: GCF_016920785.2. Lineage (NCBI taxonomy): Eukaryota > Metazoa > Arthropoda > Arachnida > Ixodida > Ixodidae > Ixodes > Ixodes scapularis. The sequence continues at coordinate 44,456,227 of NW_024609868.1, read as the reverse complement.
GACCTTTTATGGCAACAACTTAATTGACACGCCCTAAAAAAATCTAATATTACAGTGACGTGCGACATTGCTCCAAATTTAAATGCGACCGAACATCGCGAAACGCCCACGCCCTGGGAAATATCTCAGAAAAGGTTAGGCTTGGTTATGTTTTTGATAATAAAAAAGGATATGCAAGATCATAATTTTGAGTTTTCTAGGACACTTGGGGCATGTAGACTGAGTTTGCATCATAAAAAGACAATCTCAGAAGCCTCCTTAGAGCCCCCTTAAAGCAATATCTGAGGCCTGGAGAAATTTCGCCAGCGAAAGCAAGAGCCGAAAACGTAGCTTTCTCGAGGTTGGGTAGACCACTCACCTCATCCCACGAAGAAGACATTGTAGGAATGGTGCCCCGGGACCCTGAGCTGGCATCCTGGTAGCCAGGTAGAGTTCCACGGTAGATCCTGCAGAAGAGATGACCTCAGCTGGATGCAGCGAGACTGCCCGGACAGGCCAGCCATGTTGAAACGACAGCTGTCACGAATAGGCACGTCTTTTAGAGACACTGACAGTGTATTTCTGCTTGCCAAAGGTTTTTATCTGAACATGACCAACAAAAGCCCAACTACCCAGAACACCATTGGCGGCTTGAAATTTGTATTCTTCCCGCCCAAAAACCGCCGGTTGAGAATTGGCCGGTTTCAGGTGTGCTCACTCTTTTTTTTTTTTTTATGGTCACATGCCGTTGAAGCTGACGCAAAGTCGTGGCTCATCTAAGGCACATATTCAATTTAAAAATAGATAAGAATTTGAACCACATTTTTCGTGGCTTCCCAGAAAATGCAAATACGTTAGTCGAAAACAATTGTTATACATTCCACAAAAAGTAGATGTGGACGACATTCTCAATATGGCAAGGTACCGCGTGCTGGACGGCGCGATGGCGGCGCGCGACAGACGTGGGACCGCTACTTTGCAAGTGTGGTTCGTGGTACTCGTCAATCAATCTCCAAAAACAGAGCAGAGGGGAAGGGGCATAAGTGCGAAACAAAACAAATGCATGAGAAATGGTTCAAGCAACGTCCTCGTTGTCGTCGTCTGTTTCACACTCCCGAGAAGCAGAGGGACGGAGAATAACAAGGTAGAGAGTGATAGCCACGTGACTACCGGCAACTATCTCTTCCGAACCTCTGTGCACATGTTTCGGTTAAGAGCAGCTCCTTTTTCTGACACTATAAAGAATATATGTGACTCTGTAGCAAAATTTTGATTGGGTAGTCTTCTGACACCCATACTAAATCACTTGGCAAAAAATTTAAGTTTGGGGGGGGGGGGGGTCAGTGTCCCTTTAAGCATTTCACGGGCCAATGGTTGCCAAAAGTCAAGCACAAAAGCTGGATCTTGATAGCAGTGTCCTTTGTTTCAATGGAGTTTCTGTTGTCTTTTTCGGTGCACCGCAAGTTCCTAAGACAAACAAGTGGATGCACAAGCAGGGCCGTAGATTTTCTCTGGGCCCGCTGCTCCCTACCAAATCTATGACGACGAAACTTGAGTATGAATTCATTGCTCCTATAAATGCAGTGAGGCTGCGAGGAGGAAGGGACTCACAAAAATATAGGTGCCAGGCTTTTTTTCTTTTGTTCTTGGGCAACTCGACAAGATGAAAGACACAGTGGGTTTTCATTTCCTCCAACTTGGACAACCACCATGTACAGGAAGCAAGGAGACAATGCTACAAGCTGTCAGTCCCAATTCCTTGCCTTGAGTGCATGTCGCATAAATATAGTTCATATGACCAGTAGGAATCCTCGCATAAGGAAAGAGTGAGCGCTAAACATATGGGATTATTGTACTTAGATTGTAATTTCAGTCCCTAGTTTGTGGAGAGTGAGGGGAGTACTGTCAAACCTGATCTCTAAAGATATAAAGAATTTCCTAACTGCCTGGCTGTGATCCTCACTAGAGAATTGTGAGGCAAAACATTGAAGAATTCACCGACATTCCCTTGGTTACTGACAGTTATTGCAGCTGTCAGTCTGGAACAAATATGGGCTAGACCATTTGCATGCAGTGCACCTTGGTCATGAGTCTGCAGATTACCATGTTACCTGGTGCTGTTCCAATCTTCTTGGTGTACAAGAGGCAGGGGCGGGCGGATTTATGGGTCAAACCTGGGGGGGGGGGGCGGGTTGGCCTTTGGCTGGCGGAGGGGGAAGGGGGAGTCTGCTGAGCTATGACGTTACGGTCGAAACATTGCCCAGATCTATTTTGTTGACCTATGTCACCTTTTGCTATTTCATAAAAAACTAAACTTTTGGCTGGTGTATATCAATTATCTTATTAAAACAAAGTTGACCTTGGGGAGCTTAGGGAAGGGTATTGGCCTCCTCTACCTCCACTCCGCCCCCCCCCCCCCCCCCCTTAATCTGCCCATGACAAAAGGGAAGGTTAAGTAAGCCATTCAGGCAGCAGCCACCATATCCAGCACCAGAGTATAAATTTGTTTGACATCTATTTCTTTTGCAGATGGGTTTTCACAGCGAAGCAGATGAGCATAGTAGCCACAAGTATGCAGTCAAGTAGCCGTAACCACAATGGTTGGCACTTTGTGCCATGCAGCTCTACAGATACAAACTGAAATTATTTCTACTCCCATCTGTTCTATAGTGGCAGCAACCCTGCTGTATTCATGCTCAAAATTATAACAATAGAGAAAGATTCATTGGTGAATCCTTAGGAAATGTGTTAGCATGACAATTGAGAAATGCCACACTGACCCCTTTGGGAAACATTAACACTGACCTCTTAACTTTTCTGTTTCGGCTTTCTCTTTTGCTTCCTTTGGTCTTTGCCGCTTCTTTTTGGCTTTGTTACACGGTCAGTGTTAGCGTTTCCCGAAGGGGAACGTGTGTGCCGTTTCACAAAGGTCGTGCTAACATATTTCCCAAGGATCAACCAATAAATCTTTCTTTAATTCTTTCCAGTGAAGCGGGCTCGCCAAGCCCACTTTGTCCCAGCCTCTGTCGCACCCAGACCTGCATCGGCTTGCCACTTTTTGTGCCGCATTTCGGCAAGCCGAGCTGGGCACTGCTTCCGCTCCTCCGTCTCGCTCGCACGTCCCACAAGCTTTGACACTGCTCACATTGTTCACTGGTGTACCGCACGCGCATTGGCTTCTGCCTTGTGACATTGCTTCCCTCTCGCTTTTTTCCTTTACCACTTCTCTTACTCTCCTCTTCTCTATGTGGCAAGCTTCCCTTTCCACTGCTTTGTCCACAGACAGATGCCATCAGCTTTTCCCTGTCATGTAGGTACTAAGGCTAATGAATTAATAATAATATTTCCCTTTATTTTCCGACAAACACAATGTTGGGGGGAGAAGAGGAAAAAATGCTATTTACAAAAACAGCTTGACTGGTTTCAAGCCGCCCATAAATGCAACAGCATGATGAAGCACATTTTTAAAAGCAAACTTATGCATTTAACAGGTAACAACAAGCAAAAAAAGGAAAAGAAAAACATTAATAGATTTTACATTAAATCACATTATATGCACATTAAAAAAAGAACCGTAGACATGACAGATTGTTGTTGGAATTAGGTGATAGGGTTGAAGAACATTTATACTGCTAATTTCAATATTTTTGACACTAAGCTGGTTGAGAATGATCGGAAGAGTGTACGTTAATGTGTGATGACCATATTTGTTCTGATAAATTGTACTTCCCATGCATACTTCGTGTTGGTTATATATGTATACACTTTCTCTGTTAATTAGCCGAATTTTCGAGACAGCGACTGATGATCTTTTCTTCTAGCCCATAAGATGGTAAATATACAAATCATGAATTTTCATTATACAGAGTTGATTAAAAATATTTTCTGTTGGATATTCAGTTGAATCATAGCAAATGCTTCTCGGTATATTTTTCCGACCTTTCTCAGAAATCGCTGCGGCGTTTAGGAAAAGGACGTGCGTGTGCACCACGAGCGCTGGCACGAGCCTCTCGTTTGAAAGCCTGTGTTATATGGACGCGTTCATGGAACGCGAACATATGCTTTCATTCCAAAGCCTCTAAAGTCATAATTAAAAAAGAGATTACACAGGGTTTTATCAGCTAACTCCATCTGAAACCGGTACACCGTTCTGGCACGAGCATGCATGCGTGCGACGCAGCCTTGTTGGCACCCGTAAGCAACTGGATTCGATTAATGTGGCGCTCGAAGCGTGGGCGAAACGACGATTAGCGTCTTTGACAGCGAACGAAGGCGACGAAGCCGTCTGTGCATTGCGCGACAAGGCTCGTCCGGATTCAGCGGAGGCCACTCACACGGTTCCGTCGTCGCTTCCCTGCGAGGCCGGTCCGCTCATCGGATGGGGATAGCGGGCGTCAGAACGCCGGGTCTCTGCTCCGCGCTCCCAAGAACACCCTACCCGAAACCATGCCGAAGTGCGCTCTCATCGCAGCGATCGGGGCCGCAGTTGCGATGTGCCTACGGAGCCTAAACGGCCTATGGTCCGAACCTGGTTGACTTCGCAAAACTTGGTTACCTGGGCAACGGCAACGTTCGGTCGTGGTTGGGGAAACACCGCCACTTCGGCAACTCTGCTGAGATGAGACATACGACCATAGAGTTATTATAATGTACGCTAGAGGTTCAAGTGGCGCTAGTGTGCTGACGCAAATTGAAGCAGACAGCAACCAGTCTAAAATTGACTTCCGGTAATGCATTTCTATGGGAAAAAGTGAGTGCATTTTCTCACTGCGCTCGATCATAAGAGCAAATATCCCGAATAATTCGTACGTTCTAGGTAGCTTGGAACATTTCTCAGTCAGGCCGACGAAATAATTGGTCAGCTACGGTGTTTTTCTTTCAAATTCATCGCATTAAAAACGGTGCTAAAACAGCTTCGTACGTGTATTTATGTGCACTGTCGGACACTGTTAGCGCGAACACGACGTCGGCGCTTTTCAGCGTGGGGGATATACGTGCCAAACGAACGAAGGACATCTGGAAATTAAGAAAGACGGCAAGAACTACGCAGTAACACCGGATCAGGAACTACACGTGTATATACGATCAAAATTAATTGAAGGCCACGTAATCTATTTCTATTTTAAATAAGTAAGTACCGTTTTATTCTTTCTGCTCTGAGCGAAGCTGCTTGTTCTACGTTCAAAATATCACTCGCACGCTCGAAATCTTTGAGAACAAGTGCCCGATAAAAGCTGCCCGGCAGAGAAAAAAATACGAAGAGACAACTTTTATAGCCCACGGACTTTATTCTCTACGTTTTGAACGTTTTTATCCGCTCATGCACGACGGGGTCATTTTAATATAGTGACAGGACTGGCATACTATCAATATATAAGCGTCACCGGATTGCTGGCGAGCCTTGAACACACTCTACATTCCTTTCGATTGTAATTTTGCTTCGAATCGTCGCTTGTTTTTACACACCTGCTGCGGAACACACGTTTGGGACTGAAATGTAGCGAAGTTAAACATCGGTCACTGATGAAGAAAAATGCGCTAACTAAAGCAATTACACTTTTACAGTGGTAATCAAGGCACATATTATTCGGTACGACCCAAATAACCAAAGTGTTCCGTGTTATTTTCCGGCGAAGAGACAAAATGCACGCGCGCTTTCCCATAGGAATACACGGGAAGACTGGAAAAGTAGACTGGTTGCTGTCTGCTTCAATTTGCGTCACGGAAGTCGCATAGACACTAGCGCCAGTTGAACCTCTAGCGTACATTATAATAACTCTATGCATACGACTGACGAAACCAATCCACTTGGCCGGCTGCATAGGCCGGCTGGCTGGAGGAGCTCAGAGCTGGCTGGCCTGGGCTGGCTGGCTGCTGGCTCTGGAATCCGGCGAACTTTCGTCGAACCTGCGGGCTTGAGACTGCTTGAGATTCGACTAGTTTGCGAACTTAGCGCAGCAAGGACACCAAGCGAACCACGCGAACCACCCTTCGATGGACCGCGGCGGATGTTGCAATTTCATTTCGTTTTTCAGGTTTCTGAAAAGCACATGACACCCACAAGCCACTGGATTGGCTTTGTTGGTTTGTAGTGTGCCCAGCGATCCATTGCAGGGTGTCGCGTCTCCAGCTCGCCGCTCGCCCTCCCACGGCGGAAACGGGAAGCGCTCTAGTGAGGGTCCCCCGATTCTCCTGCTCAGCGGGCACGGCGGAACTGCGCGCGATCATGGCTCGCGAAATGTCGTTTCCGAAAGCAAACTACACTATTCACTGTCCCAACGTGGTGCTGCAGCCCGTATGAGATTGTACCTTATTAGAGAGTTTGAGTATAGCGTATAGAAGCAAACGCAAGCGCTGTGCGTTTGCGTTAGGGTAGCCTGCTCCACGTCGCGCGTGCGCATCATTGCCATGCTCCAATCCAAGACCGCAATCCTGGCCTCCGCGCACGCGCAGTGTGGAACATGCAAAGCTAACGCACACACACAGCGCTTGCGTTTGCTCGTATATGCAATACTAAAACTCACTACTGTTTCACCGTTTTCCAACACCAACGAAACGTGCTGCAGTGAGCGGACGCGCAGGCAGGTCGGTGTTCCTTCAAACTGGAAAGGCTGAGGATGGCAAAACGACGGCGAGCAAATACGAAACGATATGAATGTTAAAAGAGTATTAATTAAAAAAATAATCTTTTTTTTTTTTTTTTTTTTTTTTTTTCTGGAGGGGGCATTTGGTCTGGAAGAATATTGGTGGCGACTTTGGAAGTTTTGCCGATTGTCAAAAGTCGCTACTTTGATAGCATCCTCAATTAATCTAATTTTACATGAATTTCTCAGATTAGCTAGGATGTCGTCATTGATTTCAGAATTTATTTATTTTTTCACTTAGTAATTAAAAATGCTGCAATTGGCACCAGTGATGATAATTAGCACACTTCAGATTGTCATACTTGTTCGCGCGTTTGAAATTAGATCATAAACAACTAATTATTTTAGAGCTTGAAATTTACGTATTAAGATATCTTAATATTAATATTTATAACATTATTAATAAAGATCGCGGCAATATATGCCCCTAATTAACCGTACAATCACAGAAATACGCCATTTAACAATGATCGTCTTTTCTGAAAGGTGTCATTTTGTTTTCTTATTAGCACATGAAGACCTCTGGCATCGTTACCAAGATAGACAAACAGTCAAACACTGGATGCAATATAAACTGATATGCGTCACACGTTGCTTTAAAAAGACGCACACTTCAGCTGCCCGACTCGGATTTTGTCTTTGAATTTTCCTAGTGAGAACAGCGTTTCTTAATATTAATTCATACGTTTTGTGAACATATCATATAAATTGGATTTATTCTGTTATTCTTGTGCTGTGAAAGATATTAAAGCAATGAATCTTCTAAATACCCGAAAAGCCATTGAAAGGAGCGCAGTTCATTGGTTTATATGACAATTATGTGAGCGAGAAAGGCAGCAAGAATGCAAAAATATCAGCACTGAATTTTCTAACTACAGCATTCTATGTTACCTCTAAGGTGTATGAAAGACCCTGTCTTTAAAGGGAAGAAGGTTTCGCGAACAACCTTTTTAACTAAATAATTACGGTGTGAGAAACATTTTGAGTTATGAAAGAATCTGAAATTAAGACCGATACCGAGAAATTAAATCCAAATAAAGGTTAGTTTCGGTTTTGCTCCAGAATTAAAACGTACCTCCTGGCCTAAATATTACGCTACATACCGTTTTTATTGTCAGGATAAAGAGGTGACCTGCGCTCATAACACCCTAGCTCCCTAGTATTACCAGAAATAATTTGTGTCACTCAGTGAAGCCAGCACACTAGACAGGCTCAGCAGCGGCACGCATCTCCGACCCTCACTAAACCGGCCATTTTGGAAGACGAGTGGCGCCACCTATAGTGACCTCTATGGCTGTGTTCCAAACCTTACACGAGTTACGGTACCCGAGTAACCTGTCTGCTACGTCACGTGACACAGTGAGTAAAGGATTCATGATCATTACTCAATTTTGGAACGGAGGGAATCATCGATCATCGTCTGGCTCGTCCGGATACTTTTCGGATTGGCTTCGTCTTGAGCTATGGCAAACAGAAAATGTAACACCGTTGGCGGGAAATAGCAGACGACCACTTGCCGTCATGACTCGAAGAAACGCAGCGAAGTTTTTCTTCGAGACTGACGACACCGAGGAGGGATGGAAATCCTTAGAGCCTCTTGCGGCGAAGAAGAGGTAAGTGCAAGTATATATGATACTTTGAAAGAGCACGTAGAGCGTTAATCGCAATTTCAGTGTCGCACTCGCTCGTTTGCACGTCTTTGAATGCCGAACGGAACTCTGCTTAGATCATAGCTTGTGTAAAAATAAAAATAAATATTGTTTTCATTGTGATTGGAGAGAAAGATTTTCTTTATTTGAAGTGATAAAGATGATTGTTAGTGTGATTAGGCCGCCTCAAACGGTCAACACGAATCGTGTGACGGGGTGTTTCGGACATGCATTTAAAGGGTGATTCAAGGAGGCGCCAGGCTCTTTAAATCATACAGTTATTATAATGTACGCTAGAGGTTCAAGTGGCGCTGGTGTGCTGCTGCAAATTGAAGCAGACAGCAACCAGTCGGAAATTGACTTCCGGTAATGCATTTCTATGGAAAAAAGCGAGTGCATTTTCTCGCTGCATTATAAGAGCAAATATCACGAATATTTCGTACGTACCGGCACATTGGAACATTTCTCAGTCACGCAGACGAAATAATTGGTCAGTTACGGTGTTTTTATTTGAAATTCGTGGCATGAAAAACGGTGCTAAAACCACTTCGTACATGTATTTATGTGCACTGTCGGACACTGTTAGCGCGAACACGGCATTGGCGCTTTCCACCATAGGGGATATACGTGTCAAACGAACGGAGGACATGAGGAAAACCAAAAGAGACGGCAAGAACTACGCAGTGACACTGGATAAGTAACTCCTTCTGCATGCAGGCGACCAAAATAAATTGAAAGCCGCGTAATACAGGCCGATTTGCAATAAATAAGAACTGCTTTATTCTTTCTGCTCGTGAATATGTGCAAAGATGCATGTTCTGGGTTCAAATCATCAACCGCACGCCCCAAATCTTTGCAAATACGGAGAAGACAGAGAACGGGTGCCCGATAAAAACTGCCCGACATAGGAAATAATAAAAAGGCACACCTTTCGTAGTCCACGTACTTTATTTCTTACATTCGGATGTTTTTTAACCGTGGTTAAGATGCACGACGGAGTCATTTTCATAGAGTGACAGGACGGGCATATTAGCAATATATAAGCGCCAACGCAATGCTAGCGAACCTTGAACACACCCTACATTTTTTTCGATCGTTAGTTTGCTTAAAATCGTCGCTCGTTTTTACATACCTGCCATGAAACAGAGGTTTGGACCTGAAATATATCGAAGCTTAACATCGTTCAGTGGTAAAGAAAAATGCTGTAATCAAAGCAATTACACTTTTACAATATTAATAAATGTACATACTATCCGGTACAACCGAAATAATAAAAGCTATTTATGTTATTTTCCGGCGAAGAGACAAAATGCACGCGCGTTTTCCCATAGGAATGAACAGGAGCACCGCAAAAGTAGACTGGTTGCTGTCTGCTTCAATTTGCCTCCCGCAAGTCGTAGGGAGGCTCAAGTGAGGGTGGGTGCAACTGCTAGATCGGCGATCACGGGACATGGACGCCATTTAATTGCTAAATTTTGCTAGGGCGCGTTCAGTAGCGGCCCCGGAGTCAAGGAGTCACTGACTCCTTCCACTGGACGGCCAAAAGTCACTTCCGGTGCACGTAACTCCGGGGCTTCGGAGTCAAGCTCCGAAGCACCGAGTCCGGAGACGGTGCACGTAGAGTCAAAGGAGCTAAAGTGACGTCATTTCCTGACTGGTGACGATTTCCGGCGCTAAAAGAGGAAAAAACAAACAATATGGCGGGATAAGCTGCTTCGGTTCTGTTGCGGGTACGCGGTTTGCTCGCTTTTGTTATAATGAAAAGTGCTCAGGTAAGACGAATAACGCGGTCGAATATCTTTTTCAGGTAAGGCTCTTTCGGAAAATGCATTCGACCGTATTTTGTTTGGCTTGAATATGCTAATAAACAACGCAAACGTTCATTTGACGCCGTGTCTTGATCACCGTTGCACTGAAACTCGGTAATATTGACGATACGCCTGTCCGCACTGAACAGAGCAAGGCAGGGTATGAACGCGACTTTGGAAGCCGGTTAATCACTCACGCAGAGCATGATACCGATTAATGTTTTGTTTGCGTAGCTAAATCGGGGTGCACGTTGGCCGAGGCTCGCTTCGACCGACAAAACCTTGATCGCCGAGCGCGGCCGAACTTCCCGTCTGTATACGAATACATTTTATAGGAAGTTCGTTACGAAGGGCAGAACAAACTTATGGCCGTATAAAAGTATCGCAACCGGCGGGGTAGATTCGCTGAGCTCTTTATTTTGCGTGTGCTGACGACGTTTTTTGTCGGCTTTTATAAGAGTAGCTTCCTTTGCACCACCAAGCGAAGGGCTCGATCGTGTTGCATCGCTTCGAACAGCAGCGCTGATGTGTACAATCACCCGCTTTTTCTTCAACGACCTTGTAAAGACTTATTTAATACCGGAGTCAAATAAAAGCGATCGTGCTCGCCATCGTCTGCTTCCAGTTTATTCGGAGACCGTCTTGCACAGGGGAGGAAGCGGAAGTTGCGTAGAAGCAGGTTTGGAGCCGCGGGTTTTTTTGCCGTTCAGTAGGCGCTCCGATGACTCCAACTCGAGGCACTCCGTTCGGAGGCAAGGGAGGCGCTACTGAACGCGCCGTATGGGGCAAAGGGTCCTTTTCTTTCCTAACTCGGGTCATGAAAGCCCATTAAGGTGCTTGAATAATTTACACAAGGTATAAATGATTACTTTTCCATAGCCACCAATTTTGTTGCGATAGGTTAAGTATTTTTTTAACGCGAAAAATGGTAAATTCCGCCATCTTGGACGTTGCTGCTTGTGTGGCCACTCTGCTTTCTCCGCTCGACGTTTGCAATTCTCGGAGCGAGAAGGAAGCAAGAGAGGCTGCGCCAAGGCGCTCGTTGCTTGCAATAGGAGGCGAGAGGAGGAAAGGCGCATGGAGCAACAGAGTTGCAACAGAGCGGGCGCCTGCTCTCGTGCAGGCAACACTGGCGCATATCCTTTCTCGAATCCTCTCCCTCAGGCGCCGCCATTAAATTGCAAACGCTCTCCAGGTTTTGAGTTGCGCCCACCCTCACTACAGCCTCCCTAGCACTAGCAAGTCGCATAGACACTAGCGCCAGTTGAACCTCTAGCGTACACTATAATAACTCCATGCTTTAAATCGACCGCAAGATTCGGTTTTTTAACCGATCACGCTACGACTTCGTGTAGCGTTGCCCACAGATGGTGCTTTTTGTTTTCTTTTTTTGTAAAATTTGCAAAGAGCGAATTTACCTGAGGAAAAAGTAAAGAAAGAAAAAGGCTTAGCTCCTATGAAAATGCAGCGACGCCACCGGTCTTCAAACAACACGGCGCCGTTTCGCACTGGAGACAAGAGGGGGCGCAACGAACGAAAGGCGCATTCACACAGCGGAAAGACGCGCGTCGTGTGGGGAATTTTTTGCTTATTTTTGTATTGAAAAAAGTCGCGCGCCGAGGAGGACGACGCAGGGAGACGACGCAGACGACGCCTCGGAACCCAATTTGTCCCTCGACGCGCGCGCTTGAGCCAATCAGCGAGCGTCCGGACGTGACGTGTTCCCTTTTCCGGTTGGGACATGTTTTCGCTGTTTTTTTAATTTTCGACTCACAATGAAGGCGAAAAGGCAGAGAGCTCGGGGGATTCGTGCGCTCGCCAAACGTGGCTGGAAATATTCCAGCGTGGAAAGAAGCAAGCCGATTGGAACCATAGAGTTATTATAATGTACGCTAGAGGTTCAAGTGGCGCTAGTGTGCTGACGCAAATTGAAGCAGACAGCAACCAGTCGAAAATTGACTTCCGGTAATGCATTTCTATGGGAAAAAGTGAGTGCATTTTCTCCCTGCGCTCGATTATGAGAGCCAATATCCCAAATAATTCGTACGTACTAAGTAGCTTGGAACATTTCTCAGTCAGGCCGACAAAATAATTGGTCAGTTACGGCGTTTTTATTTCGAATTCGTCGCCTTAAAAACGGTGCTAAAACGGCTTCGTACGTGTATTTATGTGCACCGTCGGACACTGTTAGCGCGAACGCGGCGTCAGCGATTTCCAGCATGGGGGATATACATGCCAAACAAACGAAGGACATCTGGAAAATCAAGAACGGCGGCAAGAACTATAACACTGGATCAGTAACTCGCAGTGCATGTACGATCAAAATAAATTGAAGACCACGCAATCTATTCCGATTTTAAATAAGTAAATACCGCTTTATTTTTTCTGCCCTGAGCGAAGCTGCTTGTTCTACGTTCAAAATATCACCCGCGCCCTTGATATCATTGAGAAGAAGTGCGCAATAAAAGCTGCCCGGTAGAGAGAACGACACGAAGAGACACCTTTCATAGCCCACGGAATTTATTCACTACGTTTTAAAGTTTTTTTATCCGCTCATGCACGACGGGATCATTTTCATACAGTGACAGGACTGGCATATTATCAATAAACAAGCGTCACCGGAATGCTGGCGAGTCTTGAACACATTCTATATTCGTTTCGATTGTAATTTTGCTTTGAATCGTAGCTTGTTCTTACACACCTGCTGCGGAACACACGTTTGGAACTGAAATGTAGCGAAGTTAAATATCGTTCACTGATGAAGAAAAATGCGCAAACTAAAGCAATTATACTTTTACAGTGTTAATCAAGGTACATGCTATTCGGTACGACCCAAATAACCAAAGTGTTCCGTGTTATTATCCGGCGAAGAGGCAAAATGCACGCGCGTTTTCCCATAGGAATGCACAGGAGCACCGCAAAAGAAGACTGGTTGCTGTCTGCTTCAATTTGCGCCACGGAAGTCGCGTAGACACTAGCGCCAGTTGAACCTCTAGCGTACATTATAATAACTCTATGATTGGAACATCTGACTGTGAGCAGTGTTTTATGTGCGTGTACGACGCTGTGAAGCTACTCTTCATCGTTTGAGCGAAGCTGCCGCGAAAGCTGCCACCGAAGTTCGCGGTGTGTTCCGACCTCCGACTATGCGGGAGCGATCACTCCCAATGTGTTGTGTAATTTTGTGTACACCCATCACTACGGAATACAACAGCCCTCCATCGAAAACACTCTCGCACAGGCTGCGTGCAGTGTTAAAGGTACGGACGCGAAGGCTCTGGGACGCGCCGGCGTAGCACCGTGCTTTGTTTGCACAAAAACGCGGCAAAAGAGCACCTGAAGCTGCCCGTTCAAGTCCGTGCCTTTCGCCAATGCTGCAAATAACCGGAGTGTAAACGTATATATAATCATCACCGTTGTCCATTCAGTGAAGACGGTTGTCTCCCACCGCATATGCAATCGCGAAGGCAAGGCAACAACAATCGTGCGAAGCAGACGAATAAAAAATTCCGTGTTCTCTCGACAAACGTGAGATTCTCCGAGACGACGCCGCCGTTTGGGTGGACCTGTGTGACTGCTTCGTATTTTACGACGCCGGCGTCGACGTCGACCGCAACGCGCGTTTTTTGCTCAGTGTGAATGCGCCTTAACATTGAAAAAACATCGAGCGACTTTTCAGTGTTGTGTCGTTTACCCGCAGTCTCGGGGTTTTTTCAACCATGTGCAATGTACATCAGCTCGTTTGCGCCCTTACTTTTTGGATTTTACACCCACGAACGAGCATACGAAGCCGAGAGCCGGCGTTTTTAGCAGACAATCTTTTCGACTCCAAAGCAGCGCGCGTTCCGCAGGCGGCGACAGTCGCAGAAACAAAAACAGGCGCGGTAACAACAAGGAAGTGCAGTTCCTTGTCTGCTAAAGATGCCGGGTCTCGGCGTCGTATGCTCGTTCGTTGGCGGCGGTAGGCACCGCTACCGCTTGCGCCATTTCTTGTCTCCCGTGCGAAACGGCGCCGTGTTGTTTGAAGACCGGTGGCTTCGCTGCGTTTCCATAGGAGCTAAGCCTTTTTTTTTCTTTACTTTTTCCTCAGGTAAATTCGCTCTTTAAAAATTTTACAAAAAAAAAAAAAAAAAAAAAAAAAAATGCACCTTCTGTGGGCAACGCTGCACAAAGTCGTAGCGTGATAGATTAAGAAACCAAATTTTGCGGTCGATTTAGAGAGCCTGGCGTCTCCTTGGATCACCCTGTAGACCTTTCCAGCGGCAGTCTCGAACGAAGCGATTTACAGCGCGCGTCCCTGGTTTTGAGAGGGTACGTCAGTGTTGCCCGACTGCGCTGGGCTGTGGGTTTTTTCTTCAGTGGGCTGTGGCAGCCTGCGTAAACGCACTTCCGGGCGCTGGTAGAGGCTAAATTGCCGCGTTATATTTTTTTATTTTGTGTTCTATGGCGAATAGGATTTTTCGGTGTTTTTAAGAACGTATTGTGTTAATTTTGGGAACAAAAAATATAATAAAAGCTGTTCTGGTGAGTCCGTGCGCTACGGAACAAATTCATCTGGAATATTTGTTTCATAATATGTTGATATTTTTACGTCACCACACACTCAGCCGTGTCAATCTACAAAGATTTTAGCCGTCGAAAGTATTTGACCACACAGGATATCCGAGCTGCATGGATATTTTCCGCCCGCAACATGAAATTCAACGAGTCTCATCAATCGAACAACATACATTGTACGCACCCCACGGTGCCGCGTTTTGAAAAGCAGGATTTGAGAAAGGTCTCAAATAACACAGGATTTCTAATACACAGTGTCAACGATCGGACGGAATCCGGCGTGTTTTGGGGCACATGTAGAAGAGAGCTGCTTTTTTGCACAGCTTCAAAGCAAATGAACGAACGTGTCTATTCCGTCCCCACACCCCGGACCCGACCCTATCAGCTATTTTTCGCGAAGAAAAAGCCTTCCCGCCTATGGAGCATAGGCGGGAAGGCTTTTTGTAGATTATCTCAACGAAAATAATCTTCCAAGAACGTCGAACTGCCTGCGTCGTGAGCTGCTTGGCGTTCGCTCTCTTCGTTCGTTTCCTGCGAAGGCTGAGCAGGCTTCGAGCCCTGGTATTCTCTGGTTCTCACAGTGGAAGATAACACACAAAGGGTAAGCATCCTGAACAGGCAAAAAAAGTAAGACCTTGCAAGGAAAGCCGGCAAACTCCGAATGCACAATGCAGGTGGGGAGTCACGCTGACCGGTTTTCCATAGCTCAGGCAGGTGGCTGAAATTTCTGGCTGATAGGGGTCGCTAGAGTCGCAAAATGGCGGCGGCCAGCGAGCTCTTTTTGCACCGTTCCAAAAAAACACTCAACCCCAGGGGCAACAGACCGATTTCGAGCCCAGTCACTGAGTTTGAGGCTAGACATTCACCGGTGTCCCTCCTAACCATAACCGAGTGGACTGTAATTTCAATAGGCGCAGTTTCAAACGCTGCTGGCGGCTAAATGCTCGTCTTTTCCCGCTATGTTTTGTGTTTCATGGTACATGTATTTTCCCGAGGGCATAGAGAAAGCATTGTAGCACATTAAAAAAACAAACAAAAAAACTGTAAATTATTTTTGTTGGGTGCGCGCGCGACAGAACGAATGCGACTGGAATGTATAGTTCTAGTTATTTGTGTTTTTTTCTTACGATAAGTTTTGACGGCGCCGCGGGATTCGCCGCATGTGAAAAGACAAAGCGCTTTGCTGTCAAAAATAAATTGCAACAGAAGAGGGCCGAAAGGCATGCATTTTTCACGCTTATAAATAACGTGTTTACCGGTAAGGTAAGGCTGGTAAGTGTATGCCATTCAAACTTTTCTGCTTGACATTCACGGGAAACGAAGGAGGTGAAGGACGTCGAACGACCCTCGACACGATTTTGCGAACATTGTTCTCCCCCCTCCCAGAGATAATCCGCGTAAGAATCCTCAGTCATCTCCAAAAATAGTTGTCCGGGTTGGGGTGGGAAACAGGTCAGGCGCGTTCGTTCGTTTGCCTTGGTGTTGTGAAAAAAGGAAGCTCTCCCCAAAACGTGCCCCAAAACGAAGACTTCTTGGATTCCGTCCGATCGTCAAGATGTGACTGTCGTCGACTGTGACTGTGTTATTTAAGATCTTTCTCAAATAAATTATTTTCAGATAACGCTGCATCGTGCGGTACGTACAATATATTGTTCGAATGTTAACACTTTCTAAATTGTATGTCCGTGTCCTGTCCATCGGTAAACACGTTATTTGTGAGCGTGAAAAATGCACGCCTTTCGGCTCTCTTCTGTTGTAATTTATTTTTGACAGCCAAGCGTTTTGTCGTTTGACATGCGGCGAATCGCGCGGCGCCGTCAAAACTTATCTTAAAAAAAAATATATAACTATACATTTCAGTCGCATTCGTTCTGTCGTGCGCGTACCCAACAAAAATAGTTTAGAGGTTTTTTATTGCTTTTTTTTTCAAATGTGGTGCAATGATTTCTCAGTGACCTCGGGAAAATACATGCACCATGAAACACAAAATACAGCGGGAAAAGACGAGAATTTAGCCGCCAGCAGTGTTTGAAACAGCGCCTATATATATGCAGGCTGCGCCTATCGAAATCACAGTCCACTCGGTTAGGGTTAGCAGGGACGTCGGTGAGAGTCTAGCCTCAAACCCAGCGACTGGGCTTGAAAACTGTTTGCTGCCCCTGGGGTCGAGTGTTTCTTGGAAAGAAAATTTTGAAAGAGCGGACGTTAAGTTGAAATGTGCATTAATTTGCACATCGAGACTTTGGCCTTGCTTTTCATACGTAATTTCGCGTCGATCAATCCCACTTATCCCAATGAGAACAGCAGCAGCAAACCACAGCTCTTTCAGAAAGAAAAACAAACAAAAAAACATCCGCTTGAAGGTGCAGCCAACCTGTTTGCCAGGAACGAACTAATTCTACTGCATCAGTTGCAACGTTGCACTCTGCTTGACGGCCACAGAAACTGCTACCGCGCTTTTCATATCCATAAAGAGGTAAAACAAAGCCATCCCACCACGCACTTCATTTGGTGGCGAAAAATGCCCACCCAAAGAAGCAAGCGGAAGGTGATTCTACTGGGTGTCTCAAGGAGCGGCCAGGCTCTCTAAATCGACCGTAAAATTCAGTTTCTTAACCTGTCGCGTCCCGATTTTGTACAGCGTTGGTCACAGTTGTTGCATTTTTTCTATAAAATTTGCAAAGAGCGAGCTTACCTGAAGAAAAAGTAAAAAAAAAATGAAAGCCGTTTACAATTCCCTGTAACGCCGGTTAGAGCGCAGCTCTTGAGAAGGAAGATGGAAGCGTACTGAGGGATAAGTGACTCCTTGAGGTCACGTGACCTCAAGGGGGTCACGTGACCTCAGGTGCTCACGTGACCTTTGGGGGTCACGTAACCTTGGGGGTCACGTGACCTGAAGGGGTCACATGACCTTAGGGGAGTCACGTGACCTCAAAGGGGTCACGTGACTTCAGGGGGTCTGACCTCAGGGGGTCACGTGACCTCAGGGGTCAAATGACCTCGGGGTCACGTGACCTAGGGGTGTCACGTGACCTGGGTGGGTCACGTGACCATCTTGAGATCACGTGACCCCCTGAGGTCTCGTGACCTCAAGGGGGTCACGAGACATTAGGGGGTCACGTGACCTCAAGGGGTCACGTGACCTCAAGGGGGTCACGTGGCCTCAAGGGGGTCACGTGACCTCGGGGTGTCACGTGGCCTAGGGGTCCCTTAGCAAAAAAAGGCCGTACTTTAAACGATTTGAAATATATTTAGTACGAATGTTCATTTTGTATTTATTCTGTATTATTTTGGCCGCATTCGAAATACGTGCGTAAGGTATTCAAAATACATTATAAATATGAATCAAAAAATATTTTAAATATACCAAAAATATTATCCCTTCACACGATCAAGATGCCATTTGTGCATTGAAAACCGAAAATAAAAAAATTTTTTTTTATTTTCGATTTTGTCAGCAAATGGTGTCCCTGTGGTATTTGGAGGCACTACAAATACATCTCACAAAGCTACATTAGAAACGAACACAAACACCATGACGCACTGAACAGCTCATTCACAGTCCCGTTGACTGCTCTAGAGCCTTATATAGCCTACATATTGAAGGTAATAATTTTTTCGGTGACCACCTCTGCGCTTATTAAGGTTCCAAGTATTCGATCTTCTCCTCGGGAGTCTGTCAAAGGGGAAACAGTGTTTTGAAGTTCGTGGACGATATCTCTTAGTAAAAGGCATTGGTACAACTAATAACAATTCGGCGCAGTCCTTAAAACAATATCCACACAAACGGCTCATAAAATATATGTTATTGCTTTTCTGCGTAGCACCACTCAGGACGAAGCGAATCAAGGCAGCATCTTCACTTTAAAATACTGTAAACGACTTTATTTTCGTGAGGACCTAATTCTCGCAAAGTTCGCGAATCGCCTACAATTCCGAAAAATAGGTCCCGTGAACAATTCCGGCAAAATGTAAAAACATTAAAATCTATATTGCGATCCCAGCGCGTCGCGAAAATTAGAATTTGCGAATTATTCCAAAACTCCAACTTTGACCTAAATCGCAAAATATTGAGCCCGCGAGAAAAAAAAAAATTACAGTAGTTGTTTTGCCTTTCCATTTTAGTAGTTGACTATTTAATACGGTAGTTAATATCACTATATTAAAGTCACTATTCGCATCACGTACAATGGTGAGTATGCACGTTCAGTGAACTAACATTGTGCTAACAAAACCACGACAAACGTATCTGTTCACAGCACCTGCTGAAGCTTTCCAGCATCAGCAAATGTTGTGGTTGTATTTCCCGAACCCCGTTTGTGATTAGTGTTGATAGAAAAAAGGAAACAATAACATAAACTGGGCTGATTTATCAGTGTGATGCTCCGCAATTCAGTTGACAAACTAATCAAATGTTGTATTTAGGCGCTTCAGTGTACTCCATATCTGCTTGAAGTGAACTTCTAGAAAAGGAGCTTTTCAATATTTTGGTAGTTTGAGTCAAACTACCAAAGTATTGCAGTCAAAAGGTACTTAGAGTATAACACAACAGTATTTACGATTTTCAGGTATTTTAAGAGTATTCTGCACGTATTTTTGACTGCTCCATTTTTTTTAGGTTTGGAGTATATTTTGCATGAATTAAATAAATATTTCAAGAAATATACGTGAAAGGTATTTTGTGCCTATTAATTTAGTGTTTACATATTTCAAAACGCATGAAGGGAACTTCAAATGCAGTTTAAGTAAAGGTATTTTAAAATGATTTTTAGAAGTATATTTTAGTACTAAGTAAAAAAAAAAGAAGTTTATATTTTCGGTCTATTTTTCGTGTACTTAAAATTATGAACTGTATTTCAAATATACTTAAATTAGAATGTGGTATATTTCAAACGTATGAGTTTTCGCTAAGGGGTGTCACGTGACCTGGGTGAGTGACGTGACCTCGGGGGGTCACGTGACCTCGCGGTTACGCCGACGCCGACGGCGACGCCGCTCAAGCCGGAAACGGGCCCCTAAGAGCTGCGCTCTAAAAAAAAAAGGCTTAGCTCCTATGGAAACGCAGCGAAGCCACCGGTCTTCAAACCATAGGGTGCCGTATGGTTTGAAGACCGGTGGCTTCGCTGTGTTTCCATAGGAGTTAAGCCTTTTTCTTTTTTGTGTTTGTGATAGTTGCACCATTAATGTGAACACACAAAAAAGGAAATTGCGTGATGACACAGTCATGCAGGCTATAAGATGATTTTTAAAGTTATAATATATACAGGTGCTTATAATTTATAATTATAGATCAGTCATTGCATCTCTTTGAGGAATGCCGACGTATTTTTTTTAAAAGAACCTGGAGGGATCGCGCGGGGGGGGGGGGGGGGGGGCGCTTGCATGCGAGTCGGGCCCTCTCTGGCGCGGATCTCTGCGCACGCCTATGGTCACGGCTAGAGCAAATTGATGAGCTACACACTAAAAAAAATCAGTTCGAAAAAGAACTTTTTGGAGTTCTTCGGCTTGTCCATATTTTGCACCCTAAAAGGTTCTTTTAAGCACCTTATAAAAAAGTTCTTCATGAAGAACCTTTAAGGAGTTCTTTTAAGTTTTCTTTTCAATGAAACAGTTCTTCGTGAGGAACTTGTAAAAAGTTCTTTTCAGCCCTTCTCTCGCTAAAACAGTTCTTGGTGAAGAACCGTTTAACAGTTCTTTTAAGTTCTCTTTTCAATGGAACAGTTCTTCGTGCGGAACGTTTAAAAATTTCTTTCCAGCCCTTCTGTCGCTGAAACAATTCTTTTTAGTTCTCTCTCGGATAAAGCGATTTTTCATCAAGTACCTTTGGAAGGTTCTTATAAGCTCTTTTTTAATTAACCAGTTAATAATATGAAGAACCTTTATTGAGTTATTTTAGGGTCTAAGAAAATAAGTTCTAAATAACCTTTCAAGGGAACGTTTATGTTGGGTGTGCGAATACCCCCTCGGTTAAAAAAGAAGAGCGATATTTCTAGCTTCAACACTGCAATAAAAGTCATTGTGTACAGTGAACTTCTTGAATCTAGAAATATCGCTGCGCTATTTGAACCGAGGGGTATTCGCACACCCCAAAAGTAAAGTTCCCTTGAGAGGTTATTTAGAACTGTTATTTCCTTAGACCCTAAAAAAACTCAATAAAGGTTTTTCATGATTTACTGGTCAATTGAAAGAGCTTATAAGAAGCTTGCAAAGGTATCTGATGAAAAACTGTTCCATCCGAGAGAGAACTAAAAAAAAAACTACAAAGGATTTCATTTCAACCACTACTTGCTCACCCCTAACTTTTAAGTTACTTTTCACCGAGAGAGCTTTCTATTATGAACCTTTTCAATGAAGGGTTTGTTGGAAATACCACTTTCGAGTTAACTTGAATAACGTATTCGCAAAAAGCGACTTGGGCAGCAATTTTAGGTGTACAGTAGCTCTTTTGTAAACCGCTCTTTATTGACTGTCTCGAACTGTTCAAAGAGGCAATATACATCACCTAGATGTTTTACAAACGTCAACAGACGTGCAAAACAGGCTTTGAACGACAAGGCTCCTTTTCTGGGGCACTACATCTACTGCAGAACCACTGGCTTGGATGGGTATTCAAGTACACATTCATCGTTAATACTCTTGTCAAGACCAAGTATGAGGTATAGGGAATAAAGGTAGGAGAAACAAAAGAGATGCTCTGCAATGTCCAACCTGTCAATGGTGAAATGAAGACAAAATACCACGGTTCACAAAAAAACAACAACAAAAAAAACATACTGACGTTTATTGAACATGACTAGATTGAAACTTAGCACATGAGTAGAATGCTTCACTGCCTAAAATATAGATCAAATATAACACGGCCTAGTGGAACACTGAAATGAGACACTGAAATTTTGGCCTTGAGAAAATGGAGACAACGTTCTAGATGTCTGATTTCATATATGGCACGTTAGCGAGCTCAGATCTAATATTTGACCACTAACAAAAGAAAACAAAAACTGACTTGGAAAAACTTCAAAACCCTTTCTTGTTGAGGTATACTTTATGGATAAAAATGCTATCTTGGAGACGAGATGGACGAGGCAACCACTCAGGTGTGGAAGCAGGAAAAAGGGAATTGTGGCAAAAAAAGACTTCTGGCCCCTTCCTTCTCATGATGCCCCTCTCCAACCACACACTGCGAGGGCGCATGGCACAAACAGGTGTTAAACCCAGACAAAGAGCACAATGGCACTGCAAGTAGGCAGCTGCAAACCAGGCTGTTAGCTGAATTTAAACAGTGCCTAAGTCTCTTAGTATACCCTTTTTAGGTTTGAAGTAACTCAAAATCAGACAAAACTGATCCACCATTCAGGCTGTCTATTGCTTTGAAAGTTTAGTGGAAAAGGTGTTAAAATTACCACTTCGGGAATGCAGAGGGCCGGGTACAGCTAAATAACATCAGTGGTAGTCTTGCCAGCGAGGTCTACCCTCCTTGCCTGTTACGTCAGTGCCATTATTTGAAGTAAGAGCTTCACATCTGTTGCAGCCTTGGAGCATTCAGCAGCCATAATCACTACGTGGTCTGCACAGTTGTCAGTACCTTCTACGTCATGATGTGGAACCTGAAAAAAAAAGTCAGTGCCATGCACAGAATATGAGATTTGAAGAACAAAGTTGGTGTACCAGACGAACTCCAGCAAGCCTTATTTTATGTTATGTAAAAAATTGTAATTTAAACAGTGGGTGCACGGGTCCAAATAGATCAAGTTATATGCACTCTATATTTTAGCTATAATAAGGCAGTTCAATGCAACAAAAGAGATTTAACCGAGAGACAACCAGAGAGTATTTGATATATCTGACAAGCCATGCAACTGTGACTTTTACAGATTACATTTACACCAATGTGATTCGTTCAAGTCACTTTGGAGCACCTGTTGCAGTAGTCAGAAGTCCATTTAGGAGTAGCCAAAAGTACGTTTAGGAGCTGCTAAAAGATGTATTGGCATGTAAGCAAAAACTTCGTCTTTATTCTTACCACAGTGAATATTATCATACGGTTAATGTGTTGGCATGCTCAACTAAAACACTGCCTACTTTGCCCTCCCACTTTTGTGCAACCTTTTGTTAACATCAACTGCTTGACAAGTTTGATTCTCTCGGACAAAGCACTATCTGCTTAGTTGAACATAGAAGCACCAGACATGGCAACAGCAGTCTGAGTGATGATGGATAGTATGAGCTTCTGTGAATGGTGGTTTTAGGTACGGAATCAAAAGTAAAGCAAACAGTACGTACCACTAAAATAAAATAATGTAAAAATAGAAACATTTTGAGTACTCAAAGTGATGTTTTGTTACAGTTCTAAAGGTTATAATAAAACAAAGATTTCGTCATTTGATTGTGAATATCAATGTCGCATATTTAAGACTTCATAACAAGAATCTGCTTGCGAACAATAAATATGCCTTTTAAAAACAATCAAGCCGAATTTGGTAAGGTCATTCCCAAGCTTCTAACCATTCCTCTGGACGGGCAAATGAAAACTGTATAAACTGCATAAAGATTCCTCTCATTTTGGCAAAATGTAACAGGCTAAGCACTTTGAAGCATATGGTGCAGCAATTACATAACTACATTTAGCTGAATAACTATTTAAGAACAGTTCCCGCTTCCAGGTCAGTTTTATTTCTTTTAACTGTATCAGAACCAGATTATAACAAACTTACCATGGTCCTTTTGTATTTTTGAATACAGTCACTGCGTTGGCGTTTTTCCTTTCGCTTTCGCCTACCACCTTTGCCATAGTTTTTCATGTTTTGCTGAACTTCTGGCAGATGCATAAGAAGCAACCTTTCTTTTTTCATTTTGTTAATAAGGCTGTGCCGCAGTGAATCCTACAGTGAGACTGACGAGTAGCAAGCCTGTTACAATGCAGATAATGAACTTCGATACAAGCATTTCAATTGTCAGAATGAAAACAAGTTCTTGTAAATCTTACGCATCGTCCAGTGGAGTCGGCCAGGAAGGGGTATGCCGCTTGGAGGGCACGCATGACATCATCTAGCTAAGACCGACTTGGCGTTCTGGAAAGAAAAAACAACAAATGTTTGCCTCTATTTTAAGATATGCTGCTGCTTTCGGAGTTTTGCTCAGAATGTCGTCTGCCAACGCAGCGACCAACTTTGTTCGTGCTTCATTTCGCTGTGGTTGAAGGAACAGTTCACTCTTTCACACAGCCTCTGTAACAGTAGCGAGGGAAATTATGGGAGAGTATATATCTGTGGCCATACATCCTTACAACCTCTGTAGACAAAACTAAGGCTGCTGTGTTACTAGCACGAGGCACATTGGAGGGTCCAGGCAAGGTGAAAAATAACAATGTAATTAGTGCATCTCGATTTTCACAAATGGAACGCAAATTTCGAATTGAGTAATGTGCCCCACCTTTCTTTTATGTCTCCTTTTAGCTGTTCAATCAGTTTTAGCAGTTTGACACGCAGTTTCATAGCAGGGAGCAACTGCTCAATCATCCACACTGACAAGTTTAGTAACGTCTTCCCATCAACCTCTTCTGCATAAAAGGAGATAAAATATTGCACATACAGTTTATATCATACATATATGTTACATATGTTAATGAGAGAAGTTATACCACATTTTTCTAAAATATAGTATAAAGAGAGTGAAGACGGGGAGGGGGGGGGGGGGGGGACAACCATAAAGCAGTGGCATGCATCACCCCCACACTGCTTCCATTTTCTGGTTCCCCAGATCCTCCCTCGACATGTTTACGTTTCATATGCTTCCTGAAGCTCTCAAATGCAATAAAATATCGTCCAGACGGAGAGTACTCACCCAACTTGCAAACAGAATTAAAGTCCGGGTCACCATGAGCTATCTGGACATGATTTGTCAGATGACTCCCGATGTGGTAGCACTGCGAAAAGTTTGAACACTCGTATCCGCTCATGCTGAAATCGCCCAAGCGACGACAAATCTCACCAATCGCCGAAAGACCCGGAAGCAGTTCCTCGCTCACAAAACATGTCCAAATATCCACACTGCACTACAAGTTTCATAAAAAAATATTCGCGTGCACATGGAAGTATGGAAGGATAGCACCATCGAGACCCCGATCAGCCACCGTTACCGGCGTTACCCTCAACTTGGAAACTGAAAACGCGAGACGAAACCGACGCCGCCAACCAACACAAACAAAGAGGACGGAGCATTCTGCTTACCTTCGAATCTCTGGGCGAAGTCTCCAAGGTTTTGCTTTGTCAACCAATCTGACACGTCCTGGAGCTTCCATCTAGACACATCTGTATGTTCTCGCACCGTGACCCCATCTATTGAATGCCGCCTACAGAACCAGGTCGAAACAGTAAACAGCGAACCCCGAATTGTTGGCCGCCGTTACTTTCGCCTTTAGAGAATCTCACGCAGGCAAACGGCGCGGCGCAGCGGCACCACAGGCACTCCTTCGCGCGCAACCGCTTCTTCTAAAAAAAAAAAAAAAAAAAAACGAAAAAAATGTTACGAATAATTTTTTTCCAGGCAAACGTTCTTCATCGCCCGGTCGCCTTTCTGCTGCGCCAGGGGGCGACACTGTTTGAGCGAAAACAGTTCTTCACGAGGAAAAAGAGTTCTTGGGGCGGCGAAGAACCTTTCAAGAACGGATTTTTTTAGAGTGTACGCTTAGGGTATCGAAACTCTGTTTCCCAGTATTATTGTGGTCGCCAACATATTGGTGGTAAGTGCAGAGCAGACGCAACTGTCGATCGCCACAATTAAAATATGCGACTTACCTCAGCTTCATGCGGTGTTAGCAAGCTTATGGGATATCGTTTTTTGCTTCGTCGCGAACCGTTCTGAAATGCCTGGAGGACGGAAAAGCGTTTTCTGCGATCTCAGATAGAGCTTCGGATAACCAGCCACCATAATATTACGCTACAAGAAGGGTTGGTGTCCTTAGTCTGAAGCTTAGCTTATTTAGTGGCTCTAGTCACAGCGATCAAAACGAAACTAGCAGTACAAAGCTTGGTTCGTTCTTCGTCTTGCGCTTGGTTTTTCCCTGAACTCCACAGTTGCTATGGAGTCCAGAGAACACGTCAACGACATGTTTCGGTAGCAATCGATTCTATTTGAAGCTTGCGGTACCCGTCTTAGTGCGGCCAACAAACACGCCTTGGACCAGTTCTGCAACACGGTATGTACCGGTTGTTTTTCGATTGTTTTTGAGCCGATATGGCTTGGGGGGCACTAGTATGCCCGGAGTAGTATTTTTGAAGGTAATCCCAAAAGTTCTTTTTGAAAATTTTTTTGCGTTTGTTTGCCATTTTGTTTTCCACGCGCGTCTATCGCGTACTTAAAGAAAGTAATCATAGAGAAGAAATATTTATGACAGCTAGGCTGAACACGAGCAAAAAACGGTGATTTTTTTTTTCAAGAAAATCGGAGTGTTCAGCTCGTTTTTTTTTCTAGCTTCCACCGTGTTCGTGAGTTATACCGATAAACTCCGAATATTAACAACAGGGCCTGTTTTACCAAAATCGGGGAAAACCGAAATATGCCGAATTTTAAAGGGGCCCTGCAATCATACTTAAGCGCCTACTTTTTTTGCGGTTTTCACGTCTCTTGGGGTTCGGGCAAGCCAGCGGGCACGGAGAGAGCAACTAAATATTAGTGCATCATATTTTAACCGGACGACGCGGAAACCTCTTCCACCGACGGGGTCGACCCGCGGTACCGAAAGCGCGCGAAATGTGACGTCTTTGGTCCTGGGCTTCAAAGCCTCTAAAAGCTTCTTTTTAGTCGAAATACGAAATATAAGTGGCGCGAACCGTTTCAATTATTTATAAAAGTAGTTTTTGTTGAGTATGTTAGACCAGAAAAGAAACAAATGCAGTTTATAAAGTACGGAAACAAGAAACGACCCGTCGACATACCCGCCACCAAGCGGTGTTGAGTAGTGGAATCAGGCGCCGACACGGAAAGATCCCGGATGTACGCGGCGGCTCTGCGGTCGTTTACGGACTGGAGGATCCGACCGGCTCCGTGTGTTCCGAAGGCCTTCAGCGAGCAGCTTTGTCTTGCGGTTTGGCCGTTTCGCGGTATGGCAGCGCGAAGTGGCTTCCAGTCTGAACTGATCTTTACCCCGTGTTTGCGGTCGTTTGTGGCCAAAGAAGTGCCATACCGAATTAGTGTTTAATCGCGCAGCAAATGCAATGAGAGCCGCTCTGGCTGCCCGCTGTATACAGCTTATCCAGAACACGCTTTAATGGCGCCCTCTCGCGCCGTCGACACGGAGTGCGGCAGCCGTTAGCGTTCGCTGAGCTCACTATCCCTCCTCTAGTTCACAGCCACTCAAGCAACCAAGGACATCATGAGGGAGGTTATTTCTTGCTTGTTTTCGTAATTTTAATTTGCCTATAACTTTTAAAATAAAACGAAATTTGAAAAAAGAAAAGTTTCATTAAGTTACTACGGTTAGTGCGCTCAGGTTCGGCGCTTAAATAATGAACTTTTGGTAAACCCGTAGTACATACCAAACATCAACGTTCAGAAATAATTTTTCTCGTGAAAACTATCAAAGATTGTAATATGTTGCGTCAGAGTGTGTTTTCTAACGTTTCTTCTTTCCACTCGTTTTCACCTCGAGAACCGTAGTAGAAAAGAGTCCGGCCCTTTCGCGGAGCGTTACTAATTTCCCCCTTATGTACAGAATTAAGATATATGTAGGCGTATTTTGGATTAGATATTTGTTATATTATCAGGATGTACCCGTTTCAAATGCCAAAGGCATCGCTTCTTCCCCGACAACCAAAATTTTGAAAGGACTACTTGGCGCAGCGTATGAACAATGCGCAAAACTTCCTTCTTTTTTTTTTCTTAGGGTGAAAACGAGTTTAGAGGTATTTGAAGGAAAATCGTTGAACTCGTTTTCTGATGCGTAATTGCAGGTATTATTACATGTTGTTTTCGCTTTATTAATGTATGTTAAATTTACTATATGTTCTTTATGTTTAATTTCTTCTGTTTTAATTGTGTACAGAACTACATTGTTGTGTATATTATTGTCCTGCATTGTCTTATAAATACGTTATTGTCCTGCAATAACCAATAAGGGTCGGTAGTATTTTTAAAAATAATGTATTGCCTATTTTCACCTTAAAGACCCGAAGGCATCACATATATGGGAGTAATAATAATTAAATTATTTTTTTTAACAAGTACAATGATGGAGGAGAGAAGAAAAACAAAAGCTGTTCACAAATAGCTTGACTGGTCCCAAGCACCCCAAAAATGCAGCAGCAGGGAAGCACGTTTTGAAATGCAGACACGCATTTAACAAGCAAAAACAAACAAACAAACATGAATAATCTTTTAAATAAAACAAGAAACCAGACTTAAATACAAAAACATAGTTTATATAATATACAACGTTAATAGGAATGTCGGGAACCACACCCCTTATCCCGTTTCCTCTTCTTCTTGGTACCGGAAATGTTGTCGAGCATTAGGGTCACGCGCATGTGTCTTCAAGGTTAAAGGGGCACTCAAGTGGTTTTTGAGTTCGTGTTTTGATGATGACAGCTGAATTTAGACGCCCTAAGTATCCCTAAAAACCAAAAAGTATAGTCATACGGTGATTATTTCTTTAATAAAAATGTAATTGAAGGTCGCCAAACCTCGGATCCATCCGAAAACGAAACCACTCTCATTGGTCGTCGCACTCTTATCAAAAGGATCTCGGGCCAATGGCGTTGGACGACGTTCCGTCGCGCAGTGATCCCGAGGTAGCCGCATCGGCCGAACCTCTTCGTCATTCGAGCTTCGATCATGGCGGAGTTCTCTACGCTCGAGGACCTGACGCCGTTAGAGGTTGAAGTTCTTCGGCGGACAGCCGACCTGGGGATGATTTCCTATGACGCCACTCCGACGTGCGATGTGGACGATAGCAGCGCTTCGGAGTCATGTTCGGGTTCTGAAGACGACGAAACGCAGACCTTTTCGGGCGTTCTTCGATTTGCGGTTGGGGCAAGTCGTTACCAAACCAACGTTTGACATCGCAGCGTTACCTCTGGTACGTGATGTCAAACGATGTCGCCACGTTGACTTTCGCCTCGGGAGAACGGGGGGAAGGCTGGTTCAGACATGTGCAACGAGCGCTTACCTACGACTGCGTCCGTTGCAACCGGAGCGACCGGAACGACCGCTCTGCGCCGCGCGTACACACACCTGTAACCACTACAACAAGCGCAGCGGGTCGTCAGCACGGCGACCGCTTCTGTACGCCGCCGTCAGCTGTGTCAGCGGCCCCTCTAAAAAAGGGGACGCACTGCTACTCAATGCCGTAACAAAATATAGACAGACAGTTTTCTAGTCTAAAGCTTTATTATTTTTTCTTGATAGGCTTGCAGGGTACAGCGAATGAAACAAATAAAATAAAAAGATGCAGCGCCGTCTTGGACGATCACGACTCTAATACACGACATTGCAATAGTACAAATATCGCCACACGCCTTTTCTACGATTATAAAAGACAATGTAATCTTAGCAGCGATATAGCAACGTAGAAATATGATTTCGTGATCAGATAGACGTTGCGAGCGTTCAGGATTGCTAACACTAATCACTTTTCTCCGGTGATGAAAACGCGTGAAAATTCGTATCCTTTATACGGTACGCGCCAGTAATACCTTGAACTTGAGCACACGCATGAAATGCGCCAAATAAGAAATCCGGGCGATGTTCGAGGACACAAATGCTTAGAAAGCACCACTGTAGTCGAAGTAAACAAACACGACGGCACGGGCTTTTCTGCCGTCTTGAGAGTGCCGCCACGACATCGCCGCACGAGTAGGTGGATCTTCCCTTCTAGTACGTGCTGGGTTATCATAGCGAAACACGACGAAAATTCACAGTCAAGGATAGCGCTTTTACGCGGAACGATGAGCTTTGACCACGCCGACGATCACCACCGACGCCATGTTTGCGGATAGAAGGAGCCGGCCGGCCCGCGACCGGCACGACCGGCCTGCAACGCGCGGAGATACGTGCGCTTCCGCGCGTCCCTGGGGAACGGGAAATTCACCCCCCGCGGAGGAAGGCAAGGAGAAAACGTAGTCCCTTGTTTGTGAAACGATAATTGCGCTATCGCGTATTCTAAACTAGAAATATTTTACGTCTTGTGAAATTATCATGCACAACATATTTAAATGAACTGAAAATTGTTTTTTTAGCGTAACTTTACAAAGACCGCCAAAATTTTCAAACATGCGATAATTTCATTGGTCCTCGCAAGTACAGAAAAGAGTCCGCACGTATTTTATTCCTGCGTGATTAATAGGCGTTTCTGCCTTCTAAAACTAAAGATACTCATTCACTGACACTTCCTTAACACCATCGCACCAAAAAGTAGCTTCTCCAAACACCGCTTGAGTGTCCCTTTAAGGAATCTCGTTAGGTTAAGGAATCTCATTCCCGTTCCCTGTTTCCATCGACATGACTAAGCTTCCGCGTTTTCGGTTTTTATTTTTCAAAATAAGGCGTACTTTTTTTCGGTGTTTATTCTAAAATTCAATTTTCGTTTTTTTTTTCGGTGTATATTTATGCCCACAAAGGTTTACCTATTTTTTTGGTGATTATGAAGGAAACATCGTCGGACACCGGAGCAGATGATTCTTGTAGCTCTGATATTTGCG
This sequence comes from Ixodes scapularis, assembly GCF_016920785.2. Taxonomy (NCBI): domain Eukaryota; kingdom Metazoa; phylum Arthropoda; class Arachnida; order Ixodida; family Ixodidae; genus Ixodes; species Ixodes scapularis. Next base: position 44,425,898 of record NW_024609868.1, on the reverse strand, counting down.
ATCACTCAAAGAATAACAAAACAGATACATACGTGGTCTTTGCTACAACTTCCGTCAGGACACACCTCAAAATAGCGGAGTTCGCGAGCATAATTTTAGCGCGCTTCTTTTTCCATCCCATTCTGACGACGTGATCGTCTGGGGCGATGATCGTACAGGAACCAGCGGAATGGCCAAAAAATCCATTGTATTTCGTTCTCAACCAGAGGGAAGATTTAGGGAGGGTGTTAAGAAAGGCATTAACGGCTTTCCTCGATGTCCTGTGAAGTGCATGAAGCGAAAAACCTTATACTGGCCCACATCCGATTTTTGTTCTTTTTTTTGGATTGGGATTTTGACATTTTAAGCCCGATCACAGAAAAGACACAATGTCCAGCGATGGCCAATCCAAGGCCTCTTTTGTTGCATGTTGAACGTTGGAAGAGGGCAATTACGAGGAGGTCACACAATGTCGAACCTTGCAAAGCACTCTCTCTCCCCCCTCCTCCCTACCCTCCCCGGCCCACCTCAACGCTGCCCTAAAAATTGACATTTTCGGTGAAAGCAGAATTTTAGAAAATGTATTAGACATACTTTATCGGTTTTTAACGGTTTAAACAAAAAAACGCTGAACCTACAAATGGACCTTTTTCGGTTAAAACCGAATTTCCGAAAATGGATTCGGCGTACTTTTATCGGTTTTATCGGTTTAAACCGAAAACACCGAACCCTAGACATAACATACAATAAACGGTACAAAAAAGGAGACCGATTATAGGAAAGGTAGGCATGCGTGCAAGCTGACAGACACGCAGTAAGCGAGTCATAGAGGTATATTATAGATAAAGGAAGACGAACCGAGTCATCCATCGGCCAGTATATTCTACACCAGCTAGAACAATCACAGCATGTGTGTACCCGGAGAACAGCCGCGTCTGCCTGCACGTAATTGGATAACACTCGAAGTGTACCAACTTGGTAACTGGGCCCGACCAGGCAGCCGAGCGTCCTTACGCACTGACTGGACACGAAGCCCAGCCGAACGCTAACATAGCACTTGAACTGAGAAGAAGCACTCTACTGAGGAGAAGCAGCATGCAGGGAAGAAGCGACATGATGAGGAGAAGCGACGCACTGAAGATGAGCGGCGCACTGAGGAACAAGATTGCGCTGAGAAACGCGCCTTGTTGAGTAGAAGCGGCATAATGAGGAGAAATGCCCTGCTGAGGATAAGCGCAATGCTGGGGAGAAGCAGCACACTGCAAAAAGAGGTGTACCAAGGGAAAAGGGTGCACTGAGGAGACGCGCTCCACTGAGGAGTGACACTGAAGAGAAGTGACGCAGTGGCGAGAAGTGTTCCTGCTCAGGAGAAGTGGCATGCTGTGGAGAAGCGGCGCACTGAGGAGACGCGCCCTGTTAAGGGTTGAGGAATAGCGGCACAATAATGAACAGCTTCGCACGGAGGAGAAGCGGCACGCTCAGGAGAAGTGGCGCAATGGCGAGAAGTGCCTTGCTTAGGAGACGCGGCATCTGTGGAGAAGCGTACATACTAGGGTGCCTACATGTCTGTCTGTCTCAGGGTGAAGACATCCATTGTTGCCCTGAATGTGCCAGCGCGTGACGCTCTCACGCTCCCGGTGCGTGACTAGGGCGGTAAAATGGCGTCTATGCATTAGCCAAAGCTAAGCGCTCGAGCTGAGTGACACCGGATTGCACGCACTTCAAAATGCATAAACAAACGATTGGGCGGAAAAATGGCTGAGATGTCACCACTCAAGCAAAAGCGCGCGTGTGTATGAAGGCACTCTAGTACATACTGAAGAGGAGCGGCACACCGAGGAAAAAGAGTGCACCGAGCAGACGCGCCCCTCTGAGGAGAAGTGACACTGAAGAGAGGTGACGCAGTGGCGAGAAGTGTTCTTGCTCAGGAGAAGTGGCATGCTGTGGAGAAGCGACGCACAAAAGAGGAGCGGCGCACTGAGGAGACGCGCCCTGTTAAGGGTTGAGGACTAGTGGCACAATAAAGAACAGCTACGCACGGAGGAGAAGCGGCACGCTCAGGAGAAGTGGCGCAATGGCGAGAAGTGCCTTGCTTAGGAGACGCGGCATCTGTGGAGAAGCGTACATACTGAAGAGGAGCGGCACACAGAGGAAAAAGAGTGCACCGAGCAGACGCGCCCCTCTGAGGAGAAGTGACACTGAAGAGAAGTGACGCAGTGGCGAGAAGTGTTCCTGCTCAGGAGAAGCGGCATGCTGTGGAGAAGCGACGCACAAAAGAGGAGCGGCGCACTGAGGAGACGCGCCCTGTTAAGGGTTGAGGAATAGCGGCACAAAAAAGAACAGCTTCGCACGGACGAGAAGCGGCACGCTCAGGAGAAGTGGCGCAATGGCGAGAAGTGCCTTGCTTAGGAGACGCGGCATCTGTGGAGAAGCGTACATACTGAAGAGGAGCGGCACACAGAAGAAAAAGAGTGCATCGAGCAGACGCGCCCCTCTGAGGAGAATTGACACTGAAGAGAAGTGATACAGTGGCGAGAAGTGTTCCTGCTCAGGAGAAGTGGCATGCTGTGGAGAAGCGACGCACAAAAGAGGAGCGGCGCACTGAGGAGACGCGCCATGTTAAGGTTTGAGGAATAGCGGCACAATAAAGAACTGCTTCGCACGGAGGAGAAGCGGCACGCTGAGGAGAAGTGGCGCAATGGCGAGAAGTGCCTTGCTTAGGAGGCGCGGCATCTGTGGAGAAGCGTACATCTTGAAGAGGAGCGGCGCACAGAGGAAAAAGAGTGCACCGAGCAGACGCGCCCCTCTGAGGAGAAGTGACACTGAAGAGAAGTGACGCAGTGGCGAGAAGTGTTCCTGCTCAGGAGAAGTGGCATGCTGTGGAGAAGCGACGCACAAAAGAGGAGCGGCGCACTGAGGAGACGCGCCCTGTTAAGGGTTGAGGAATAGCGGCACAATAAAGAACAGCTTCGCACGGAGGAGAAGCGGCACGCTGAGGAGAAGTGTCTCAATGGCGAGAAGTGCCTTGGTTAGGAGACGCGGTGTGCTGTGGAGATGCGTACATACTGAAGAGGAGCGGCACATCGAGGAAAAAAAGTACACCGAGTAGACGCGCCCCTCTGAGGAGAAGTAACACTGAAGAGAAGTGACGCAGTGGTTAGAAGTGTTCCTGCTCAGGAGAAGTGGCCTGCTGTGGAGAAGCGACGCACAAAAGAGGAGTGGCGCACTGAGGAGAGGCGCCCTGTTAAGGGTTGAGGAATAGCGGCACAATAAAGAACAGCTGCCCACGGAGGAGAAGCGGCACGCTGAGGAGAAGTGGCGCAATGGCGAGAAGTGCCTTGCTTAGGAGACGTGACATCTGTGGAGAAGCGTACATACTGAAGAGGAGCGGCACACAGAGGAAAAAGAGTGCACCGAGCAGACGCGCCCCTCTGAGGAGAAGGGACACTGAAGAGAAGTGACGCAGTGGCGAGAAGTGTTCCTGCTCAGGAGAAGTGGCATGCTGTGGAGAAGCGACGCACAAAAGAGGAGCGGCGCACTGAGGAGACGCGCCCTGTTAAGGGTTGAGGAATGGCGGCACAATAAAGAACAGCTGCGCACGGAGGAGAAGCGACACGCTGAGGAGAAGTGGCGCAATGGCGAGAAGTGCCTTGGTTAGGAGACGCGGTGTGCTGTGGAGATGCGTACATACTGAAGAGGAGCGGCACACCGAGGAAAAAGAGTGCACCGAGTAGACGCGCCCCTCTAAGGAGAAGTGACACTGAAGAGAAGTGACGCAGTGGCGAGCAGTGTTCCTGCTCAGGAGAAGTGGCATGCTGTGGAGAAGCGACGCACAAAAGAGGAGCGGCGCACTGAGGAGACGCGCCCTGTTAAGGGTTGAGGATTAGCCGCACAATAAAGAACAGCTTCGCACGGAGGAGAAGCGGCACGCTGAGGAGAAGTGGCGCAATGGCGAGAAGTGCCTTGCTTAGGAGACGCGGCATCTGTGGAGAAGCGTACATACTGAAGAGGAGCGGCACACAGAGGAAAAAGAGTGCACCGAGAAGACGCGCCTCTTTGAAGAGAAGTGACACTGAAGAGAAGTGACGCAGTGGCGAGAAGTGTTCCTGCTCAGGAGAAGCGGCATGCTGTGGAGAAGCGACGCACAAAAGAGGAGCGGCGCACTGAGGAGACGCGCCCTGTTAAGGGTTGAGGAATAGCGGCACAATAAAGAACAGCTGCGCACGGAGGAGAAGCGGCACGCTGAGGAGAAGTGACGCAATGGCGAGAAGTGCCTTGATTAGGAGGCGCGGCATCTGTGGAGAAGCGTACATACTGAAGAGGAGCGGCACACCAAGGAAAAAGAGTGCACCGAGTAGACGCGCCCCTCTGAGGAGAAGTGACACTGAAGAGAAGTGACGCAGCGGCGAGAAGTGTTCCTGATCAGGAGAAGTGGCATGCTGTGGGGAAGCGACGCACAAAAGAGGAGCGGCGCACTGAGGAGACGCGCCCTGTTAAGGGTTGAGGAATAGCGGCACAATAAAGAACAGCTGCGCACGGAGGAGAAGCGGCACGCTGAGGAGAAGTGACGCAATGGCGAGAAGTGCCTTGCTTAGGAGGTGCGGCATCTGTGGAGAAGCGTACATACTGAAGAGGAGCGGCACACAGAGGAAAAAGAGTGCACCGAGCAGACGCGCCCCTCTGAGGAGAAGTGACACTGAAGAGAAGTGACGCAGTGGCGAGAAGTGTTCCTGCTCAGGAGAAGTGGCATGCTGTGGAGAAGCGACGCACAAAAGAGGAGCGGCGCACTGAGGAGACGCGCCCTGTTAAGGGTTGAGGAATAGCGGCACAATAAAGAACAGCTGCGCACGAAGGAGAACCGGCATGCTGAGGAGAAGTGACGCAATGGCGAGAAGTGCCTTGCTTAGGAGGCGTGGCATCTATGGATAAGCGTACATACTGAAGAGGAGCGGCACACCGAGGAAAAAGTGTGCACCGAGTAGACGCGCCCCTCTGAGGAGAAGTGACACTGAAGAGAAGTGACGCAGTGGCGAGAAGTGTTCCTGCTCAGAAGTGGCATGCTGTGGAGAAGCGACGCACAAAAGAGGAGCGGCACACTGAGGAGACGTGCCCTGTTAAGGGTTGAGGACTAGCCGCACAATAAAGAACAGCTGCGCAAGGAAGAAAAGCAGCACGCTGAGGAGAAGTGACGCAATGGCGAGAAGTGCCTTGCTTAGGAGGCACGGCATCTGTGGAGAAGCGTACATACTGAAGAGGAGCGGCACACAGAGGAATAAGAGTGCACCGAGCAGACGCGCCCCTCTGAGGAGAAGTGACAATGAAGAGAAGTGACGCAATGGCGAGAAGTGTTCCTGCTCAGGAGAAGTGGCATGCTGTGGAGAAGCGACGCACAAAAGAGGAGCGGCGCACTGAGGAGACGCGCCCTGTTAAGGGTTGAGGACTAGCCGCACAATAAAGAACAGCTTCGCACGGAGGAGAAGCGGCACGCTGAGGAGAAGTGGCGCAATGGCGAGAAGTGCCTTGCTTAGGAGACGCGGCATCTGTGGAGAAGCGTACATACAGAAGAGGAGCAGCACACTGAGGAAAAAGAGTGCACGGAGTAGACGCGCCCCTCTGAGGAGAAGTGACACTGAAGAGAAGTGACGCAGTGGCGAGAAGTGTTCCTGCTCAGGAGAAGTGGCATGCTGTGGAGAAGCGACACACAAAAGAGGAGCGGCGCACTGAGGAGACGTGCCCTGGTAAGGGTTGAGGACTAGCCGCACAATAAAGAACAGCTGCGCACGGAGGAGAAGCGGCACGCTGAGCAGAAGTGGCGCAATGGCGAGAAGTGCCTTGCTTAGGAGACGCGGCATCTGTGGAGAAGCGTACATACTGAAGAGGAGCGGCACACAGAAGAAAAAGAGTGCACTGAGCAGACGCGCCCCTCTAAGGAGAAGTGACACTGAAGAGAAGTGACGCAGTGGCGAGAAGTGTTTCTGCTCAGGAGAAGTGGCATGCTGTGGAGAAGCGACGCACAAAAGAGGAGCGCCGCACTGAGGAGACGCGCCCTGGTAAGGTTTGAGGAATAGCGGCACAATAATGAACAGCTGCGCACGGAGGAGAAGCGGCACGCTGAGGAGAAGTGACGCAATGGCGAGAAGTGCCTTGATTAGGAGGCGCGGCATCTGTGGAGAAGCGTACGTACTGAAGAGGAGCGGCACACCGAGGAAAAAGAGTGCACCGAGTAGACGCGCCCCTATGAGGAGAAGTGACACTGAAGAGAAGTGACGCAGTGGCGAGAAGTGTTCCTGCTCAGGAGAAGTGGCATGATGTGGAGAAGTGACACACAAAAGAGGAGCGGCGCACTGAGGAGACGCGCCCTGGTAAGGGTTGCGGACTAGCCGCACAATAAAGAACAGCTGCGCACGGAGGAGAAGCGGCACGCTGAGGAGAAGTGGCGCAATGGCGAGAAGTGCCTTGCTTAGGAGACGCGGCATCTGTGGAGAAGCGTACATACTGAACAGGAGCGGCACACAGAGGAAAAAGAGTGCACTGAGCAGACGCGCCCCTCTGAGGAGAAGTGACACTGAAGAGAAGTGACGCAGTGGCGAGAAGTGTTCCTGCTCAGGAGAAGTGGCATGCTGTGGAGAAGCGACACACAAAAGAGGAGCGGCGCACTGAGGAGACGCGCCCTGGTAAAGGTTGAGGACTAGCCGCACAATAAAAAACAGCTGCGCACGGAGGAGAAGCGGCACGCTGAGGAGAAGTGGCGCAATGGCGAGAAGTGCCTTGCTTAGGAGGCGCGGCATCTGTGGAGAAGCGTACATACTGAAGAGGAGTGGCACACAGAGGAAAAATAGTGCATTGAGCAGACGCGCCCCTCTGAGGAGAAGTGACACTGAAGAGAAGTGACGCAGTGGCGAGAAGTGTTCCTGCTCAGGAGAAGTGGCATGCTGTGGAGAAGCGACGCACAAAAGAGGAGCGGCGCACTGAGGAGACGTGCCCTGTTAAGGGTTGAGGAATAGCGGCACAGTGATGAACAGCTTCGCACGGAGGAGAAGCGGCACGCTGAGGAGAAGTGGCGCAATGGCGAAAAGTGCCTTGCTTAGGAGGCGCGGCATCTGTGGAGAAGCGTACATACTGAAGAGGAGCGGCACACAGAGGAAAAAGAGTGCACCGAGCAGACGCGCCCCTCTGAGGAGAAGTGACACTGAAGAGAAGTTACGCAGTGGCGAGAAGTGTTCCTGCTCAGGAGAAGTGGCATGCTGTGGAGAAGCGACGCACAAAAGAGGAGCGGCGCACTGAGGAGACCCGCCCTGTATAGGGTTGAGGAATAGCGGCACAATAAAGAACAGCTGCGCACGGAGGAGAAGCGGCACGCTGAGGAGAAGTGGCGCAATGGCGAGAAGTGCCTTGCTTAGGAGGCGCGGCATCTGTGGAGAAGCGTACATACTGAAGAGGAGTGGCACACAGAGGAAAAATAGTGCATTGAGCAGACGCGCCCCTCTGAGGAGAAGTGACACTGAAGAGAAGTGACGCAGTGGCGAGAAGTGTTCCTGCTCAGGAGAAGTGGCATGCTGTGGAGAAGCGACGCACAAAAGAGGAGCGGCGCACTGAGGAGACGCGCCCTGGTAAAGGTTGAGGACTAGCCGCACAATAAAAAACAGCTGCGCACGGAGGAGAAGCGGCACGCTGAGGAGAAGTGGCGCAATGGCGAGAAGTGCCTTGCTTAGGAGGCGCGGCATCTGTGGAGAAGCGTACATACTGAAGAGGAGTGGCACACAGAGGAAAAATAGTGCATTGAGCAGACGCGCCCCTCTGAGGAGAAGTGACACTGAAGAGAAGTGACGCAGTGGCGAGAAGTGTTCCTGCTCAGGAGAAGTGGCATGCTGTGGAGAAGCGACGCACAAAAGAGGAGCGGCGCACTGAGGAGACGTGCCCTGTTAAGGGTTGAGGAATAGCGGCACAGTGATGAACAGCTTCGCACGGAGGAGAAGCGGCACGCTGAGGAGAAGTGGCGCAATGGCGAAAAGTGCCTTGCTTAGGAGGCGCGGCATCTGTGGAGAAGCGTACATACTGAAGAGGAGCGGCACACAGAGGAAAAAGAGTGCACCGAGCAGACGCGCCCCTCTGAGGAGAAGTGACACTGAAGAGAAGTTACGCAGTGGCGAGAAGTGTTCCTGCTCAGGAGAAGTGGCATGCTGTGGAGAAGCGACGCACAAAAGAGGAGCAGCGCACTGAGGAGACCCGCCCTGTTAAGGGTTGAGGAATAGCGGCACAATAAAGAACAGCTGCGCACGGAGGAGAAGCGGCACGCTGAGGAGAAGTGGCGCAATGGCGAGAAGTGCCTTAGTTAGGAGACGCGGTGTGCTGTGGAGATGCGTACATACTGAAGAGGAGCGGCACACAGAGGAAAAAGAGTGCACCGAGTAGACGCGCCCCTCTGAGGAGAAGTGACACTGAAGAGAAGTGACCTAGTGGCGAGAAATGTTCCTGCTCAGGAGAAGTGGCATGCTGTGGAGAAGCGACGCACAAAAGAGGAGCGGCGCACAGAGGAGACGCGCCCTGTTAAAGGGAAGCTACGGAGCTTCTTGGAGAAAGTGAGTTAGAAGTGAATTCTAGTGTATTTTTGCCCCGTGAACCCGAATACCCAAACCATTTGCTGCGTAAGTATTGTTAAACGCGAGAAAAACGCGAAAGACAGTCGCTGTCCGTGACGTCATTGACGGCTCCTTTGGCTGCCCAAGGCTAGGGGGAGGGGCTTCAGCCCTATTTTGAAATTGCTCTTGTGGCTCTCCGGCGCGTCGCATTGAAATATAATTTTGATATCTGTTATTCTAAAGGCAAAATGAACGCAATTCATGCGTTTTTTCTCAAATGTAGAAGTGCCCCATCTTCTCTTTAAGGGTTGAGGAATAGCGGCAAAATAAAGAACAGCTGCGCACGGAGGAGAAGTGGCACGCTGAGGAGAAGTGGCGCAATGGCGAGAAGTGCCTTAGTTAGGAGACGCGGTGTGCTGTGGAGATGCGTACATACTGAAGAGGAGCAGCACACAGAGGAAAAAGAGTGCACCGAGCAGACGCGCCCCTCTGAGGAGAAGGGACACTGAAGAGAAGTGACGCAGTGGCGAAAAGTGTTTCTGCTCAGGAGAAGTGGCATGCTGTAGAGAAGCGACGCACAAAAGAGGAGCGGCACACTGAGGAGACGCGCCATGTTAAGGGTTGAGGAATAGCGGCACAATAAAGAACAGCTGCGCACGGAGGAGAAGCGGCACGCTGAGGAGAAGTGACGCAATGGCGAGAAGTGCCTTGGTTAGGAGACGCGGTGTGCTGTGGAGATGCGTACATACTGAAGAGGAGCGGCACACCGAGGAAAAAGAGTGCACCGAGTAGACGCGCCCCTCTGAGGAGAAGTGACACTGAAGAGAAGTGACGCAGCGGCGAGAAGTGTTCCTGATCAGGAGAAGTGGCATGCAGTGGAGAAGCGACGCACAAAAGAGGAGCGGCGCACTGAGGAGACGCGTCCTGTTAAGGGTTGAGGAATAGCGGCACAATAAAAAACAGCTGCGCACGGAGGAGAAGCGGCACGCTGAGGAGAAGTGACGCAATGGCGAGAAGTGCCTTGCTTAGGAGGCGCGGCATCTGTGGAGAAGCGTACATACTGAAGAGGAGCAGCACACTGAGGAAAAAGAGTGCACGGAGTAGACGCGCCCCTCTGAGGAGAAGTGACACTGAAGAGAAGTGACGCAGTGGCGAGAAGTGTTCCTGCTCAGGAGAAGTGGCATGCTGTGGAGAAGCGACACACAAAAGAGGAGCGGCGCACTGAGGAGACATGCCCTGGTAAGGGTTGAGGACTAGCCGCACAATAAAGAACAGCTGCGCACGGAGGAGAAGCGGCACGCTGAGGAGAAGTGGCGCAATGGCGAGAAGTGCCTTGCTTAGGAGACGCGGCATCTGTGGAGAAGCGTACATACTGAAGAGGAACGGCACACAGAGGAAAAAGAGTGCACTGAGCAGACGCGCCCCTCTGAGGAGAAGTGACACTGAAGAAAAGTGACGCAGTGGCGAGAAGTGTTCCTGCTCAGGAGAAGAGGCATGCTGTGGAGAAGCGACGCACAAAAGAGGAGCGGCGCACTGAGGAGACGCGCCCTGGTAAGGGTTGAGGAATAGCGGCACAATAATGAACAGCTCCGCACGGAGGAGAAGCGGCACGCTGAGGAGAAGTGACGCAATGGCGAGAAGTGCCTTGATTAGGAGGCGCGGCATCTGTGGAGAAGCGTACGTACTGAAGAGGAGCGGCACACCGAGGAAAATGAGTGCACCGAGTAGACGCGCCCCTCTGAGGAGAAGTGACACTGAAGAGAAGTGACGCAGCGGCGAGAAGTGTTCCTGAGCAGGAGAAGTGGCATGCTGTGGAGAAGCGACGCACAAAAGAGGAGCGGCGCACTGAGGAGACGCGCCCTGTTAAGGGTTGAGGAATAGCGGCACAAAAAAGAACAGCTGCGCACGGAGGAGAAGCGGCACGCTGAGGAGAAGTGACGCAATGGCGAGAAGTGCCTTGCTTAGGAGGCGCAGCATCTGTGGAGAAGCGTACATACTGAAGAGGAGCGGCACACAGAGGAAAAAGAGTGCACCGAGCAGACGCGCCCCTCTGAGGAGAAGTGACACTGAAGAGAAGTGACGCAGTGGCGAGAAGTGTTCCTGCTCAGGAGAAGTGGCATGCTGTGGAGAAGCGACGCACAAAAGAGGAGCGGCGCACTGAGGAGACGCGCCCTGTTAAGGGTTGAGGACTAGCCGCACAATAAAGAACAGCTTCGCACGGAGGAGAAGCGGCACGCTGAGGAGAAGTGGCGCAATGGCGAGAAGTGCCTTGCTTAGGAGACGCGGCATCTGTGGAGAAGCGTACATACTGAAGAAGAGCAGCACACTGAGGAAAAAGAGTGCACCGAGTAGACGCGCCCCTCTGAGGAGAAGTGACACTGAAGAGAAGTGACGCAGTGGCGAGAAGTGTTCCTGCTCAGGAGAAGTGGCATGCTGTGGAGAAGCGACACACAAAAGAGGAGCGGCGCACTGAGGAGACATGCCCTGGTAAGGGTTGAGGACTAGCCGCACAATAAAGAACAGCTGCGCACGGAGGAGAAGCGGCACGCTGAGGAGAAGTGGCGCAATGGCGAGAAGTGCCTTGCTTAGGAGACGCGGCATCTGTGGAGAAGCGTACATACTGAAGAGGAGCGGCACACAGAGGAAAAAGAGTGCACTGAGCAGACGCGCCCCTCTGAGGAGAAGTGACACTGAAGAGAAGTGACGCAGTGGCGAGAAGTGTTCCTGCTCAGGAGAAGTGGCATGCTGTGGAGAAGCGACGCACAAAAGAGGAGCGGCGCACTGAGGAGACGCGCCCTGGTAAGGGTTGAGGAATAGCGGCACAATAATGAACAGCTGCGCACGGAGGAGAAGCGGCACGCTGAGGGGAAGTGACGCAATGGCGAGAAGTGCCTTGATTAGGAGGCGCGGCATCTGTGGAGAAGCGTACGTACTGAAGAGGAGCGGCACACCGAGGAAAATGAGTGCACCGAGTAGACGCGCCCCTCTGAGGAGAAGTGACACTGAAGAGAAGTGACGCAGCGGCGAGAAGTGTTCCTGATCAGGAGAAGTGGCATGCTGTGGAGAAGCGACGCACAAAAGAGGAGCGGCGCTCTGAGGAGACGCGCCCTGTTAAGGGTTGAGGAATAGCGGCACAAAAAAGAACAGCTGCGCACGGAGGAGAAGCGGCACGCTGAGGAGAAGTGACGCAATGGCGAGAAGTGCCTTGCTTAGGAGGCGCAGCATCTGTGGAGAAGCGTGCATACTGAAGAGGAGCGGCACACAGAGGAAAAAGAGTGCACCGAGCAGACGCGCCCCTCTGAGGAGAAGTGACACTGAAGAGAAGTGACGCAGTGGCGAGAAGTGTTCCTGCTCAGGAGAAGTGGCATGCTGTGGAGAAGCGACGCACAAAAGAGGAGCGGCGCACTGAGGAGACGCGCCCTGTTAAGGGTTGAGGACTAGCCGCACAATAAAGAACAGCTTCGCACGGAGGAGAAGCGGCACGCTGAGGAGAAGTGGCGCAATGGCGAGAAGTGCCTTGCTTAGGAGACGCGTCATCTTTGGAGTAGCGTACATACTGAAGAGGAGCGGCACACAGAGGAAAAAGAGTGCACTGAGCAGACGCGCCCCTCTGAGGAGAAGTGACACTGAAGAGAAGTGACGCAGTGGCGAGAAGTGTTCCTGCTCAGGAGAAGTGGCATGCTGTGGAGAAGCAACACACAAAAGAGGAGCGGCGCACTGAGGAGACGCGCCCTGGTAAAGGTTGAGGACTATCCGCACAATAAAAAACAGCTGCGCACGGAGGAGAAGCGGCACGCTGAGGAGAAGTGGCGCAATGGCGAGAAGTGCCTTGCTTAGGAGGCGCGGCATCTGTGGAGAAGCGTACATACTGAAGAGGAGCGGCACACAGAGGAAAAATAGTGCATTGAGCAGACGCGCCCCTCTGAGGAGAAGTGACACTGAAGAGAAGTGACGCAGTGGCGAGAAGTGTTCCTGCTCAGGAGAAGTGGCATGCTGTGGAGAAGCGACGCACAAAAGAGGAGCGGCGCACTGAGGAGACGTGCCCTGTTAAGGGTTGAGGAATAGCGGCACAGTGATGAACAGCTTCGCACGGAGGAGAAGCGGCACGCTGAGGAGAAGTGGCGCAATGGCGAAAAGTGCCTTGCTTAGGAGGCGCGGCATCTGTGGAGAAGCGTACATACTGAAGAGGAGCGGCACACAGAGGAAAAAGAGTGCACCGAGCAGACGCGCCCCTCTGAGGAGAAGTGACACTGAAGAGAAGTTACGCAGTGGCGAGAAGTGTTCCTGCTCAGGAGAAGTGGCATGCTGTGGAGAAGCGACGCACAAAAGAGGAGCAGCGCACTGAGGAGACCCGCCCTGTTAAGGGTTGAGGAATAGCGGCACAATAAAGAACAGCTGCGCACGGAGGAGAAGCGGCACGCTGAGGAGAAGTGGCGCAATGGCGAGAAGTGCCTTAGTTAGGAGACGCGGTGTGCTGTGGAGATGCGTACATACTGAAGAGGAGCGGCACACAGAGGAAAAAGAGTGCACCGAGTAGACGCGCCCCTCTGAGGAGAAGTGACACTGAAGAGAAGTGACCTAGTGGCGAGAAATGTTCCTGCTCAGGAGAAGTGGCATGCTGTGGAGAAGCGACGCACAAAAGAGGAGCGGCGCACAGAGGAGACGCGCCCTGTTAAAGGGAAGCTACGGAGCTTCTTGGAGAAAGTGAGTTAGAAGTGAATTCTAGTGTATTTTTGCCCCGTGAACCCGAATACCCAAACCATTTGCTGCGTAAGTATTGTTAAACGCGAGAAAAACGCGAAAGACAGTCGCTGTCCGTGACGTCATTGACGGCTCCTTTGGCTGCCCAAGGCTAGGGGGAGGGGCTTCAGCCCTATTTTGAAATTGCTCTTGTGGCTCTCCGGCGCGTCGCATTGAAATATAATTTTGATATCTGTTATTCTAAAGGCAAAATGAACGCAATTCATGCGTTTTTTCTCAAATGTAGAAGTGCCCCATCTTCTCTTTAAGGGTTGAGGAATAGCGGCAAAATAAAGAACAGCTGCGCACGGAGGAGAAGTGGCACGCTGAGGAGAAGTGGCGCAATGGCGAGAAGTGCCTTAGTTAGGAGACGCGGTGTGCTGTGGAGATGCGTACATACTGAAGAGGAGCAGCACACAGAGGAAAAAGAGTGCACCGAGCAGACGCGCCCCTCTGAGGAGAAGGGACACTGAAGAGAAGTGACGCAGTGGCGAAAAGTGTTTCTGCTCAGGAGAAGTGGCATGCTGTAGAGAAGCGACGCACAAAAGAGGAGCGGCACACTGAGGAGACGCGCCCTGTTAAGGGTTGAGGAATGGCGGCACAATAAAGAACAGCTGCGCACGGAGGAGAAGCGCACGCTGAGGAGAAGTGGCGCAATGGCGAGAAGTGCCTTGGTTAGGAGACGCGGTGTGCTGTGGAGATGCGTACATACTGAAGAGGAGCGGCACACTGAGGTAAAAGAGTGCACCAAGTAGACGCGCCCCTCTGAGGAGAAGTGACACTGAAGAGAAGTGACGCAGTGGCGAGAAGTGTTCCTGCTCAGGAGAAGTGGCATGCTGTGGAGAAGCGACGCACAAAAGAGGAGCGGCGCACTGAGGAGACGCGCCATGTTAAGGGTTGAGGAATAGCGGCACAATAAAGAACAGCTGCGCACGGAGGAGAAGCGGCACGCTGAGGAGAAGTGACGCAATGGCGAGAAGTGCCTTGGTTAGGAGACGCGGTGTGCTGTGGAGATGCGTACATACTGAAGAGGAGCGGCACACCGAGGAAAAAGAGTGCACCGAGTAGACGCGCCCCTCTGAGGAGAAGTGACACTGAAGAGAAGTGACGCAGCGGCGAGAAGTGTTCCTGATCAGGAGAAGTGGCATGCAGTGGAGAAGCGACGCACAAAAGAGGAGCGGCGCACTGAGGAGACGCGTCCTGTTAAGGGTTGAGGAATAGCGGCACAATAAAAAACAGCTGCGCACGGAGGAGAAGCGGCACGCTGAGGAGAAGTGACGCAATGGCGAGAAGTGCCTTGCTTAGGAGGCGCGGCATCTGTGGAGAAGCGTACATACTGAAGAGGAGCAGCACACTGAGGAAAAAGAGTGCACGGAATAGACGCGCCCCTCTGAGGAGAAGTGACACTGAAGAGAAGTGACGCAGTGGCGAGAAGTGTTCCTGCTCAGGAGAAGTGGCATGCTGTGGAGAAGCGACACACAAAAGAGGAGCGGCGCACTGAGGAGACATGCCCTGGTAAGGGTTGAGGACTAGCCGCACAATAAAGAACAGCTGCGCACGGAGGAGAAGCGGCACGCTGAGGAGAAGTGGCGCAATGGCGAGAAGTGCCTTGCTTAGGAGACGCGGCATCTGTGGAGAAGCGTACATACTGAAGAGGAGCGGCACACAGAGGAAAAAGAGTGCACTGAGCAGACGCGCCCCTCTGAGGAGAAGTGACACTGAAGAAAAGTGACGCAGTGGCGAGAAGTGTTCCTGCTCAGGAGAAGAGGCATGCTGTGGAGAAGCGACGCACAAAAGAGGAGCGGCGCACTGAGGAGACGCGCCCTGGTAAGGGTTGAGGAATAGCGGCACAATAATGAACAGCTCCGCACGGAGGAGAAGCGGCACGCTGAGGAGAAGTGACGCAATGGCGAGAAGTGCCTTGATTAGGAGGCGCGGCATCTGTGGAGAAGCGTACGTACTGAAGAGGAGCGGCACACCGAGGAAAATGAGTGCACCGAGTAGACGCGCCCCTCTGAGGAGAAGTGACACTGAAGAGAAGTGACGCAGCGGCGAGAAGTGTTCCTGAGCAGAAGTGGCATGCTGTGGAGAAGCGACGCACAAAAGAGGAGCGGCGCACTGAGGAGACGCGGCCTGTTAAGGGTTGAGGAATAGCGGCACAAAAAAGAACAGCTGCGCACGGAGGAGAAGCGGCACGCTGAGGAGAAGTGACGCAATGGCGAGAAGTGCCTTGCTTAGGAGGCGCAGCATCTGTGGAGAAGCGTACATACTGAAGAGGAGCGGCACACAGAGGAAAAAGAGTGCACCGAGCAGACGCGCCCCTCTGAGGAGAAGTGACACTGAAGAGAAGTGACGCAGTGGCGAGAAGTGTTCCTGCTCAGGAGAAGTGGCATGCTGTGGAGAAGCGACGCACAAAAGAGGAGCGGCGCACTGAGGAGACGCGCCCTGTTAAGGGTTGAGGACTAGCCGCACAATAAAGAACAGCTTCGCACGGAGGAGAAGCGGCACGCTGAGGAGAAGTGGCGCAATGGCGAGAAGTGCCTTGCTTTGGAGACGCGGCATCTGTGGAGAAGCGTACATACTGAAGAGGAGCAGCACACTGAGGAAAAAGAGTGCACCGAGTAGACGCGCCCCTCTGAGGAGAAGTGACACTGAAGAGAAGTGACGCAGTGGCGAGAAGTGTTCCTGCTCAGGAGAAGTGGCATGCTGTGGAGAAGCGACACACAAAAGAGGAGCGGCGCACTGAGGAGACATGCCCTGGTAAGGGTTGAGGACTAGCCGCACAATAAAGAACAGCTGCGCACGGAGGAGAAGCGGCACGCTGAGGAGAAGTGGCGCAATGGCGAGAAGTGCCTTGCTTAGGAGACGCGGCATCTGTGGAGAAGCGTACATACTGAAGAGGAGCGGCACACAGAGGAAAAAGAGTGCACTGAGCAGACGCGCCCCTCTGAGGAGAAGTGACACTGAAGAGAAGTGACGCAGTGGCGAGAAGTGTTCCTGCTCAGGAGAAGTGGCATGCTGTGGAGAAGCGACGCACAAAAGAGGAGCGGCGCACTGAGGAGACGCGCCCTGGTAAGGGTTGAGGAATAGCGGCACAATAATGAACAGCTGCGCACGGAGGAGAAGCGGCACGCTGAGGAGAAGTGACGCAATGGCGAGAAGTGCCTTGATTAGGAGGCGCGGCATCTGTGGAGAAGCGTACGTACTGAAGAGGAGCGGCACACCGAGGAAAATGAGTGCACCGAGTAGACGCGCCCCTCTGAGGAGAAGTGACACTGAAGAGAAGTGACGCAGCGGCGAGAAGTGTTCCTGAGCAGAAGTGGCATGCTGTGGAGAAGCGACGCACAAAAGAGGAGCGGCGCACTGAGGAGACGCGGCCTGTTAAGGGTTGAGGAATAGCGGCACAAAAAAGAACAGCTGCGCACGGAGGAGAAGCGGCACGCTGAGGAGAAGTGACGCAATGGCGAGAAGTGCCTTGCTTAGGAGGCGCAGCATCTGTGGAGAAGCGTACATACTGAAGAGGAGCGGCACACAGAGGAAAAAGAGTGCACCGAGCAGACGCGCCCCTCTGAGGAGAAGTGACACTGAAGAGAAGTGACGCAGTGGCGAGAAGTGTTCCTGCTCAGGAGAAGTGGCATGCTGTGGAGAAGCGATGCACAAAAGAGGAGCGGCGCACTGAGGAGACGCGCCCTGTTAAGGGTTGAGGACTAGCCGCACAATAAAGAACAGCTTCGCACGGAGGAGAAGCGGCACGCTGAGGAGAAGTGGCGCAATGGCGAGAAGTGCCTTGCTTAGGAGACGCGTCATCTTTGGAGTAGCGTACATACTGAAGAGGAGCAGCACACTGAGGAAAAAGAGTGCACCGAATAGACACGCCCCTCTGAGGAGAAGTGACACTGAAGAGAAGTGACGCAGTGGCGAGAAGTGTTCCTGCTCAGGAGAAGTGGCATGCTGTGGAGAAGCGACACTCAAAAGAGGAGCGGCGCACTGAGGAGACGCGCCCTGGTAAGGGTTGAGGACTAGCCGCACAATAAAGAACAGCTGCGCACGGAGGAGAAGCGGCACGCTGAGGAGAAGTGGCGCAATGGCGAGAAGTGCCTTCCTTAGGGGACGCGGCATCTGTGGAGACGCGTACATACTGAAGAGGAGTGGCACACAGAGGAAAAAGAGTGCACTGAGCAGACGCGCCCCTCTGAGGAGAAGTGACACTGAAGAGAAGTGACGCAGTGGCGAGAAGTGTTCCTGCTCAGGAGAAGTGGCATGCTGTGGAGAAGCGACACACAAAAGAGGAGCGGCGCACTGAGGAGACGCGCCCTGGTAAGGGTTGAGGAATAGCGGCACAATAATGAACAGCTGCGCACGGAGGAGAAGCGGCACGCTGAGGAGAAGTGACGCAATGGCGAGAAGTGCCTTGATTAGGAGGCGCGGCATCTGTGGAGAAGCGTACGTACTGAAGAGGAGCGGCACACCGAGGAAAATGAGTGCACCGAGTAGACGCGCCCCTCTGAGGAGAAGTGACACTGAAGAGAAGTGACGCAGCGGCGAGAAGTGTTCCTGAGCAGAAGTGGCATGCTGTGGAGAAGCGACGCACAAAAGAGGAGCGGCGCACTGAGGAGACGCGCCCTGTTAAGGGTTGAGGAATAGCGGCACAAAAAAGAACAGCTGCGCACGGAGGAGAAGCGGCACGCTGAGGAGAAGTGACGCAATGGCGAGAAGTGCCTTGCTTAGGAGGCGCAGCATCTGTGGAGAAGCGTGCATACTGAAGAGGAGTGGCACACAGAGGAAAAAGAGTGCACCGAGCAGACGCGCCCCTCTGAGGAGAAGTGACACTGAAGAGAAGTGACGCAGTGGCGAGAAGTGTTCCTGCTCAGGAGAAGTGGCATGCTGTGGAGAAGCGACGCACAAAAGAGGAGCGGCGCACTGAGGAGACGCGCCCTGTTAAGGGTTGAGGACTAGCCGCACAATAAAGAACAGCTTCGCACGGAGGAGAAGCGGCACGCTGAGGAGAAGTGGCGCAATGGCGAGAAGTGCCTTGCTTAGGAGACGCGTCATCTTTGGAGTAGCGTACATACTGAAGAGGAGCAGCACACTGAGGAAAAAGAGTGCACCGAATAGACACGCCCCTCTGAGGAGAAGTGACACTGAAGAGAAGTGACGCAGTGGCGAGAAGTGTTCCTGCTCAGGAGAAGTGGCATGCTGTGGAGAAGCGACACTCAAAAGAGGAGCGGCGCACTGAGGAGACGCGCCCTGGTAAGGGTTGAGGACTAGCCGCACAATAAAGAACAGCTGCGCACGGAGGAGAAGCGGCACGCTGAGGAGAAGTGGCGCAATGGCGAGAAGTGCCTTCCTTAGGGGACGCGGCATCTGTGGAGACGCGTACATACTGAAGAGGAGTGGCACACAGAGGAAAAAGAGTGCACTGAGCAGACGCGCCCCTCTGAGGAGAAGTGACACTGAAGAGAAGTGACGCAGTGGCGAGAAGTGTTCCTGCTCAGGAGAAGTGGCATGCTGTGGAGAAGCGACACACAAAAGAGGAGCGGCGCACTGAGGAGACGCGCCCTGGTAAGGGTTGAGGACTAGCCGCACAATAAAGAACAGCTGCGCACGGAGGAGAAGCGGCACGCTGAGGAGAAGTGGCGCAATGGCGAGAAGTGCCTTGCTTAGGAGGCGCGGCATCTGTGGAGAAGCGTACATACTGAAGAGGAGCGGCACACAGAGGAAAAATAGTGCATTGAGCAGACGCGCCCCTCTGAGGAGAATTGACACTGAAGAGAAGTGACCCAGTGGCGAGAAGTGTTCCTGCTCAGGAGAAGTGGCATGCTGTGGAGAAGCGACGGACAAAAGAGGAGCGGCGCACTGAGGAGACGTGCCCTGTTAAGGGTTGAGGAATAGCGGCACAATGATGAACAGGTTCGCACGGAGGAGAAGCGGCACGCTGAGGAGAAGTGGCGCAATGGCGAAAAGTGCCTTGCTTAGGAGGCGCGGCATCTGTGGAGAAGCGTACATACTGAAGAGGAGCGGCACACAGAGGAAAAAGAGTGCACCGAGCAGACGCGCCCGTCTGAGGAGAAGTGACACTGAAGAGAAGTTACGCAGTGGCGAGAAGTGTTCCTGCTCAGGAGAAGTGGCATGCTGTGGAGAAGCGACGCACAAAAGAGGAGCGGCGCACTGAGGAGACCCGCCCTGTTAAGGGTTGAGGAATAGCGGCACAATAAAGAACAGCTGTGCACGGAGGAGAAGCGGCACGCTGAGGAGAAGTGGCGCAATGGCGAGAAGTGCCTTAGTTAGGAGACGCGGTGTGCTGTGGAGATGCGTACATACTGAAGAGGAGCGGCACACAGAGGAAAAAGAGTGCACCGAGTAGACGCGCCCCTCTGAGGAGAAGTGACACTGAAGAGAAGTGACATAGTGGCGAGAAATGTTCCTGCTCAGGAGAAGTGGCATGCTGTGGAGAAGCGACGCACAAAAGAGGAGCGGCGCACTGAGGAGACGAGCCCTGTTAAGGGAAGCTACGGAGCTTCTTGGAGAAAGTGAGTTAGAAGTGAATTCTAGTGTATTTTTGCCCCGTGAACCCGAATACCCAAACCATTTGCTGCGTAAGTATTGTTAAACGCGAGAAAAACGCGAAAGACAGTCGCTGTCCGTGACGTCATTGACGGCTCTTTTGGCTGCCCAAGGCTAGGGGGGCGGGGCTTCAGCCCTATTTTGAAATTGCTCTTGTAGCTCTCCGGCGCGTCGCATTGAAATATAATTTTGATATCTGTTATTCTAAAGGCCAAATGAACGCAATTCATGTGTTTTTTCTCAAATGTAGAAGTGCCCCATCTTCTCTGTAAGGGTTGAGGAATAGCGGCACAATAAAGAACAGCTGCGCACGGAGGAGAAGTGGCACGCTGAGGAGAAGTGGCGCAATGGCGAGAAGTGCCTTAGTTAGGAGACGCGGTGTGCTGTGGAGATGCGTACATACTGAAGAGGAGCGGCACACAGAGGAAAAAGAGTGCACCGAGCAGACGCGCCCCTCTGAGGAGAAGGGACACTGAAGAGAAGTGACGCAGTGGCGAAAAGTGTTTCTGCTCAGGAGAAGTGGCATGCTGTAGAGAAGCGACGCACAAAAGAGGAGCGGCACACTGAGGAGACGCGCCCTGTTAAGGGTTGAGGAATGGCGGCACAATAAAGAACAGCTGCGCACGGAGGAGAAGCGCACGCTGAGGAGAAGTGGCGCAATGGCGAGAAGTGCCTTGGTTAGGAGACGCGGTGTGCTGTGGAGATGCGTACATACTGAAGAGGAGCGGCACACTGAGGTAAAAGAGTGCACCGAGTAGACGCGCCCCTCTGAGGAGAAGTGACACTGAAGAGAAGTGACGCAGTGGCGAGAAGTGTTCCTGCTCAGGAGAAGTGGCATGCTGTGGAGAAGCGACGCACAAAAGGGGAGCGGCGCACTGAGGAGACGCGCCATGTTAAGGGTTGAGGAATAGCGGCACAATAAAGAACAGCTGCGCACGGAGGAGAAGCGGCACGCTGAGGAGAAGTGCCGCAATGGCGAGAAGTGCCTTGGTTAGGAGACGCGGTGTGCTGTGGAGATGCGTACATACTGAAGAGGAGCGCCACACCGAGGAAAAAGAGTGCACCGAGTAGACGCGCCCCTCTGAGGAGAAGTAACACTGAAGAGAAGTGACGCAGTGGGGAGAAGTGTTCCTGCTCAGGAGAAGTGGCATGCTGTGGAGAAGCGGCGCTCTGAGGAGACGCGCCCTGTTAAGGATTGAGGAATAAGGCACAATAAAGAAAAGCTGCGCACGGAGGAGAAGCGGCACGCTGAGGAGAAGTGACGCAATGGCGAGAAGTGCCTTGCTTAGGAGGCGCGGCATCTTTGGGGAACCGTACATACTGAAGAACAGCGGCACACCGAGGAAAAAGAGTGCACCGAGAAGACGCGTCCCTCTGAGGAGAAGTGACACTGAAGAGAAGTGACGCAGTGGCGAGAAGTGTTCCTGCTCAGGAGAAGTGGCATGCTGTGGAGAAGCGACGCACAAAAGAGGAGCGGCGCACTGAGGAGACGCACCCTGTTAAGGGTTGAGGAATAGCCGCACAATAAAGAACTGCTTCGCACGGAGGAGAAGCGGCACGCTGAGGAGAAGTGGCGCAATGGCGAGAAGTGCCTTGCTTAGGAGGCGCGGCATCTGTGGAGAAGCGTACATACTGAAGAGGAGCGGCACACAGAGGAAAAAGAGTGCACCGAGCAGACGCGCCCCTCTGATGAGAAGTGACACTGAAGAGAAATGACGCAGTGGCGAGAAGTGTTCCTGCTGAGGAGAAGCGGCATGCTGTGGAGAAGCGACGCACAAAAGAGGAGCGGCGCACTGAGGAGACGCGCCCTGTTAAGGGTTGAGGAATAGCCGCACAAAAAAGAACAGCTTCGCACGGAGGAGAAGCGGCACGCGGAGGAGAAGTGGCGCAATGGCGAGAAGTGCCTTGCGTAGGAGGCGCGGCATCTGTGGAGAAGCGTACACACTGAAGAGGAGCGGCACACAGAGGAAAAAGAGTGCACCGAGCAGACGCGCCCCTCTGAGGAAAAGTGACTCTGAAGAGAAGTGACGCAGTGACGAGAAGTGTTCCTGCTCAGGAGAAGTGGCATGCTGTGGAGAAGCGACGCACAAAAGAGGAGCGGCGCACTGAGGAGACGCGCCCTGTTAAGGGTTGAGGAATAGCGGCACAATAAAGAACAGCTGCGCACGGAGGAGAAGCGGCACGCTGAGGAGAAGTGGTGCAATGGCGAGAAGTGCCTTAGTGAGGAGACGCGGTGTGCTGTGGAGATGCGTACATACTGAAGAGGAGCGGCGCACAGAGGAAAAAGAGTGCACCGAGTAGACGCGCCCCTCTGAGGAGAAGTGACACTGAAGAGAAGTGACCTAGTGGCGAGAAATGTTCCTTCTCAGGAGAAGTGGCATGCTGTGGAGAAGCGACGCACAAAAGAGGAGCGGCGCACTGAGGAGACGCGCCCTGTAAAGGGTTGAGGAATAGCGGCACAATAAAGAACAGCTGCGCACGGAGGAGAAGCGGCACGCTGAGGAGAAGTGGCAAAATGGCGAGAAGTGCCTTGGTTAGGAGACGCGGTGTGCTGTGGAGATGCGTACGTACTGAACAGGAGCGGCACACCGAGGAAAAAGAGTGCACCGAGTAGACGCGCCCCTCTGAGAAGTGACACTGTAGAGAAGTGACGCAGTGGCGAGAAGTGTTCCTGCTCAGGAGAGGTGGTATGCTGTGGAGAAGCGGCGCACTGAGGAGACGCGCCCTGTTAAGGGTTGAGGAATAGCTGCACAATAAAGAAAAGCTGCGCACGGAGAAGTGGCACGCTGAGGAGAAGTGACGCAATGGCGAGAAGTGCCTTGCTTAGGAGGCGCGGCATCTGTGGAGAAGCGTACATACTGAAGAAGAGCGGCACACCGAGGAAAAAGAGTGCACCGAGTAGACGCGTCCCTCTGAGGAGAAGTGACACTGAAGAGAAGTGACGCAGTGGCGAGAAGTGTTCCTGCTCAGGAGAAGTGGCATGCTGTGGAGAAGCGACGCACAAAAGAGGAGCGGCGCACTGAGGAGACGCGCCCTGTTAAGGGTTGAGGAATAGCGGCACAATAACGAACAGCTTCGCACGAAGGAGAAGCGGCACGCTGAGGAGAAGTGGCGCAATGGCGAGAAGTGCCTTGCTTAGGAGGCGCGGCATCTGTGGAGAAGCGTACATACTGAAGAGGAGCGGCACACCGAGGAAAAAGAGTGCACCGGGCAGACGCGCCCTCTGAGAAGTGACACTGAAGAGAAGTGACGCAGTGGCGAGAAGTGTTCCTGCTCAGGAGAAGTGGCATGCTGTGGAGAAGCGACGCACAAAAGAGGAGCGGCGCACTGAGGAGACGCGCCCTGTTAAGGGTTGAGGAATAGCGGCACAATAAAGGACAGCTGCGCACGGAAGAGAAGCGACACGCTGAGGAGAAGTGACGCAATGGCGAGAAGTGCCTTGCTTAGGAGGCGCGGCATCTGTGGAGAAGCGTACATACTGAAGAGGAGCGGCACACCGAGGAAAACGAGTGCACCGAGTAGACGCGCCCCTCTGAGGAGAAGTGACACTGAAAAGAAGTGACGCAGTGGCGAGAAGTGTTCCTGCTCAGGAGAAGTGGCATGCTGTTGAGCAGCGACGCACAAAAGAGGAGCGGTGCACTGAGGAGACGCGCCCTGTTAAGGGTTGAGGAATAGCTGCACAATAAAGAACTGCTTCGCACGGAGGAGAAGCGGCACGCTGAGGAGAAGTGGCGCAATGGCGAGAAGTGCCTTGCTTAGGAGGCGCGGCATCTGTGGAGAAGCGTACATACTGAAGAGGAGCGGCACACAGAGGAAAAAGAGTGCACCGAGCAGACGCGCCCCTCTGAGGAGAAGTGACTCTGAAGAGAAGTGACGCAGTGGCGAGAAGTGTTCCTGCTCAGGAGAAGTGGCATGCTGTGGAGAAGCGACGCACAAAAGAGGAGCGGCGCACTGAGGAGACGCGCCCTGTTAAGGGTTGAGGAATAGCCGCACAATAAAGAACAGCTTCGCACGGAGAAGAAGCGGCACGCTGAGGAGAAGTGGCGCAATGGCGAGAAGTGCCTTGCTTAGGAGGCGCGGCATCTGTGGAGAAGCGTACATACTGAAGAGGAGCGGCACACAGAGGAAAAAGAGTGCACCGAGCAGACGCGCCCCTCTGAGGAGAAGTGACACTGAAGAGAAGTGACGCAGTGGCGAGAAGTGTTCCTGCTCAGGAGAAGTGGCATGCTGTGGAGAAGCGACGCACAAAAGAAGAGCGGCGCACTGAGGAGGCGCGCCCTGTTAAGGGTTGAGGAATAGCCGCACAATAAAGAACAGCTGCGCACGGAGGAGAAGCGGCACGCTGAGGAGAAGTGACGCAATGGCGAAAAGTGCCTTGGCTAGGAGACGCGGCATCTGTGGAGAAGCGTACATACTGAAGAGGAGTGGCACACCGAAAAAAAGAGTGCATCCAGTTGTCGCGCCCCTCTGAGGAGAAGTGACACTGAAGAGAAGTGACGCAGTGGCGAGAAGTGTTCCTGCTCAGGAGAAGTGGCATGCTGTGGAGAAGCGACGCACAAAAGAAGAGCGGCGCACTGAGGAGGCGCGCCCTGTTAAGGGTTGAGGAATAGCCGCACAATAAAGAACAGCTTCGCACGGAGGAGAAGCGGCACGCTGAGGAGAAGTGGCGCAATGGCGAGAAGTGCCTTGCTTAGGAGGCGCGGCATCTGTGGAGAAGCGTACATACTGAAGAGGAGCGGCCCACAGAGGAAAAAGAGTGCACCGAGCAGACGCGCCCCTCTGAGAAGAAGTGACACTGAAGAGAAGTGACGCAGTGGCGAGAAGTGTTCCTGCTCAGGAGAAGTGGCATGCTGTGGAGAAGCGACGCACAAAAGAGGAGCGGCGCACTGAGGTGACGCGCCCCTTTAAGGGTTGAGGAATAGCCGCACAATAAAGAACAGCTTCGCACGGAGGAGAAGCGGCACGCGGAGGAGAAGTGGCGCAATGGCGAGAAGTGCCTTGCGTAGGAGGAGCGGCATCTGTGGAGAAGCGTACACACTGAAGAGGAGCGGCACACAGAGGAAAAAGAGTGCACCAAGCAGACGCGCCCCTCTGAGGAAAAGTGACACTGAAGAGAAGTGACGCAGTGGCGAGAAGTGTTCCTGCTCAGGAGAAGTGGCATGCTGTGGAGAAGCGACGCACAAAAGAGGAGCGGCGCACTGAGGAGACGCGCCCTGTTAAGGGTTGAGGAATAGCGGCACAATAAAGAACAGCTGCGCATGGAGGGGAAGCGGCACGCTGAGGAGAAGTGGCGCAATGGCGAGAAGTGCCTTAGTTAGGAGACGCGGTGTGCTGTGGAGATGCATACATACTGAAGAGGAGCGGCGCACAGAGGAAAAAGAGTGCACCGAGTAGACGCGCCCCTCTGAGGAGAAGTGACACTGAAGAGAAGTGACCTAGTGGCGAGAAATGTTCCTTCTCAGGAGAAGTGGCATGCTGTGGAGAAGCGACGCACAAAAGAGGAGCGGTGCACTGAGGAGACGCGCTCTGTTAAGGGTTGAGGAATAGCGGCACAATAAAGAACAGCTGCGCACGGAGGAGAAGCGGCACGCTGAGGAGAAGTGGCACAATGGCGAGAAGTGCCGTAGCTAGGAGACGCGGTGCGCTGTGGAGATGCGTACATACTGAAGAGGAGCGGCACACTGAGGAAAAAGAGTGCACCGAGTAGACGCGCCCCTTTGAGGAGAAGTGACACTGAAGAGAAGTGACGCAGTGGCGAGAAGTGTTCCTGCTCAGGAGAAGTGGCATGCTGTGGAGAAGCGACGCACAAAAGAGGAGCGGCGCACTGAGGAGACGCGCCATGTTAAGGGTTGAGGAATAGCGGCACAAAAAAGAACATCTGCGCACGGAGGAGAAGCGGCACGCTGAGGAGAAGTGGCGCAATGGCGAGAAGTGCCTTACTTAGGAGACGCGGTGTGCTGTGGAGATGCGTACATACTGAAGAGGAGCGGCACACCGAGGAAAAAGAGTGCACCGAGTAGACGCGCCCCTCTGAGAAGTGACACTGTAGAGAAGTGACGCAGTGGCGAGAAGTGTTCCTGCTCAGAAGAAGTGGCATGCTGAGGAGAAGCGGCGCACTGAGGAGACGCGCCCTGTTAAGGGTTGAGGAATAGCTGCACAATAAAGAAAAGCTGCGCACGGAGAAGTGGCACGCTGAGGAGAAGTGACGCAATGGCGAGAAGTGCCTTGCTTAGGAGGCGCGGCATCTGTGGAGAAGCGTACATACTGGAGAAGAGCGGCACACCGAGGAAAAAGAGTGCACCGAGTAGACGCGTCCCTCTGAGGAGAAGTGACACTGAAGAGAAGTGACGCAGTGGCGAGAAGTGTTCCTGCTCAGGAGAAGTGGCATGCTGTGGAGAAGCGACGCACAAAAGAGGAGCGGCGCACTGAGGAGACGCGCCCTGTTAAGGGTTGAGGAATAGCGGCACAATAAAGAACAGCTGCGCACGGAGGAGAAGCGGCACGCTGAGGAGACGTGACGCAATGGCGAGAAGTGCCTTGTTTAGGAGGCGCGGCATCTGTGGAGAAGCGTACATACTGAAGAGGAGCGGCACACCGAGGAAAAAGAGTGCACCGGGCAGACGCGCCCCTCTGAGAAGTGACACTGAAGAGAAGTGACGCAGTGGCGAGAAGTGTTCCTGCTCAGGAGAAGTGGCATGCTGTGGAGAAGCGACGCACAAAAGAGGAGCGGCGCACTGAGGAGACGCGCCCTGTTAAGCGTTGAGGAATAGCGGCACAATAAAGGACAGCTGCGCACGGAAGAGAAGCGACACGCTGAGGAGAAGTGACGCAATGGCGAGAAGTGCCTTGCTTAGGAGGCGCGGCATCTGTGGAGAAGCGTACATACTGAAGAGGAGCGGCACACAAAGGAAAAAGAGTGCACCGAGCAGACGCGCCCCTCTGAGAAGTGACACTGAAGAGATGTGACGCAGTGGCGAGAAGTGTTCCTGCTCAGGAGAAGTGGCATGTTGTGGAGAAGCGACGCACAAAAGAGTAGAGGCGCACTGAGGAGACGCGCCCTGGTAAGGGTTGAGGACTAGCCGCACAATAAAGAACAACTGCGCACGGAGGAGAAGCGGCACGCTGAGGAGAAGTGGCGCAATGGCGAGAAGTGCCTTGCTTAGGAGGCGCGGCATCTGTGGAGAAGCCTACATACTGAAGAGGAGCGGCACACAGAGGAAAAAGTGTGCACTGAGCAGACGCGCCCCTCTGAGGAGAAGTGACTCTGAAGAGAAGTGACGCAGTGGCGAGAAGTGTTCCTGCTCAGGAGAAGTGGCATGCTGTGGAGAAGCGACGCACAAAAGAGGAGCGGCGCACTGAGGAGACGCGCCCTGTTAAAGGACACATGCAAAGAAAAAAAAAAATTTTAAACGGCTTAGATGGAAAAAGGACGCCATAAAACGATTTTACAACGAAGGAAAAAAAATTTTAGAGCTATATTTACGGCGCAAAACGAATTTGTAGTTGGCGCCCGCGGGCACCGCGGAAAAGTGGTCTGTATTTATCACGTGACAGGTCTTTATTTATCACGTGGTGCTCGCGCTCTTTCGGAAGGTTCCTATGGTCTCTAAAAGTAACTTATTCATCTTTGTTTGAAGTATAACAAAAAACCAAGACGAATAAGTAACTTTTAGAGCCCAAAGGAAACTCCTGAAAAAGCGCAAGCAGACGTGATAGACCTGTGCGCCGGTCAGACGACGGCGGCGGTGCCCCGAAGCAGACGAACTTGTGCGGCGGCGGCGACGGCGCCGTGGAGAAACGCGTTGAAGCGGCGTTCGCACAACGCTCAGCGTGCGGCGGCGACGCAGCGCGGCGGCGCGCGGGATAACCACGTGACCAGCGGCGGATCCCGCGAGCGCCAACTACAAATTCGTATAGCGCCGTAAATATAGCTCTAAAAATTTTGTTTCTTCGTTGTAAAATCGTTTTATGACATCCTTTTTCCATCTAGGCTGTCTAAAAATTTTTTTTTCCTTTGCATATGTCCTTTTAGGGTTGAGGAATAGCCGCACAATAAAGAACAGCTTCGCACGGAGGAGAAGCGGCACGCTGAGGAGAAGTGGCGCAATGGCGAGAAGTGCCTTGCTTAGGAGGCGCGGCATCTGTGGAGAAGCGTACATACTGAAGAGGAGCGGCCCACAGAGGAAAAAGAGTGCACCGAGCAGACGCGCCCCTCTGAGGAGAAGTGACACTGAAGAGAAGTGCCGCAGTGGCGAGAAGTGTTCCTGCTCAGGAGAAGTGGCATGCTGTGGAGAAGCGACGCACAAAAGAGGAGCGGCGCACTGAGGAGACGCGCCCTGTTAAGGGTTGAGGAATAGCCGCACAATAAAGAGCAGCTGCGCACGGAGGAGAAGCGGCACGCTGAGGAGAAGTGACGCAATGGCGAAAAGTGCCTTGGTTAGGAGACGCGGCATCTGTGGAGAAGCGTACGTACTGAAGAGGAGCGGCACACCGAGGAAAAAGAGTGCATCGAGTCGTCGCGCCCCTCTGAGGAGAAGTGACACTGAAGAGAAGTGACGCAGTGGCGAGAAGTGTTCCTGCTCAGGAGAAGTGGCATGCTGTGGAGAAGCGACGCACAAAAGAGGAGCGGCGCACTGAGGAGACGCGCCCTGTTAAGGGTTGAGGAATAGCGGCACAATAAAGAACAGCTGCGCACGGAGGAGAAGCGGGACGCTGAGGAGAAGTGACGCAATGGCGAGAAGTGCCTTGCTTAGGAGACGCGGCATCTGTGGAGATGCGTACATACTGAAGAGGAGCGGCACACCGAGGAAAAAGAGTGCACCGAGTAGACGCGCCCCTCTGAGGAGAAGTGACACTGAAGAGAAGTGACGCAGTGGCGAGAAGTGTTTCTGCTCAGGAGAAGTGGCATGCTGTGGAGAAGCGACGCACGAAAGAGGAGCGGCTCACTAAGGAGACGCGCCCTGTTAAGGGTTGAGGAATAGCGGCACAATAAAGAACAGCTGCGCACAGAGGAGAAGCGGCACGCTGAGGAGAAGTGACGCAATGGCGAGAAGTGCCTTGCTTAGGAGGCGCGGCATCTGTGGAGAAGCGTACATACTGAAGAGGAGCGGCACACCGAGGAAAAAGAGTGCACCGAGTAGACGTGCCCTCTGAGGAGAGGTGACACTGAAGAGAAGTGACGCAGTGGCGAGAAGTGTTCCTGATCAGGAGAAGTGGCATGCTGTGGAGAAGCGACGCACAAAAGAGGAGCGGCGCACTGAGGACACGCGACCTGTTAAGGGTTGAGGACTAGCCGCACAATTAAGAACAGCTTCGCACGGAGGAGAAGCGGCACGCTGAGGAGAAGTGACGCAATGGCGAGAAGTGCCTTGCTTAGGAGACGCGGCATCTGTGGAGAAGCGTACATACTGAAGAGGAGCGGCACACAGAGGAAAAAAAGTGCACCGAGCAGACGCGCCCCTCTGAGAAGTGACACTGAAGAGATGTGACGCAGTGGCGAGAAGTGTTCCTGCTCAGGAGAAGTGGCATGTTGTGGAGAAGCGACGCACAAAAGAGTAGCGGCGCACTGAGGAGACGCGCCCTGGTAAGGGTTGAGGACTAGCCGCACAATAAAGAACAGCTGCGCACGGAGGAGAAGCGGCACGCTGAGGAGAAGTGGCGCAATGGCGAGAAGTGCCTTGCTTAGGAGACGCGGCATCTGTGGAGAAGCGTACATACTGAAGAGGAGAGGGACACAGAGGAAAAAGAGTGCACTGAGCAGACGCGCCCCTCTGAGGAGAAGTGACACTGCAGAGAAGTGACGCAGTGGCGAGAAGCGTTCCTGCTCAGGAGAAGTGGCATGCTGTGGAGAAGCGACGCACAAAAGAGGAGCGGCGCACTGAGGAGACGCGCCCTTTTAAGGGTTGAGGAATAGCGGCACAATAAAGAACAGCTGCGCACGGAGGAGAAGCGGCACGCTGAGGAGAAGTGGCGCAATGGCGAGAAGTGCCTTGGTTAGGAGACGCGGTGTGCTGTGGAGATGCGTACATACTGAAGAGGAGCGGCACACCGAGGAAAAAGAGTGCACCGAGTAGACGCGCCCCTCTGAGAAGTGACACTGAAGAGAAGTGACGCAGTGGCGAGAAGTGTTCCTGCTCAGGAGAAGTGGCATGCTGTGGAGAAGCGGCGCACTGAGGAGACGCGCCCTGTTAAGGGTTGAGGAATAGCTGCACAATAAAGAAAAGCTGCGCACGGACAAGCGGCACGCTGAGGAGAAGTGACGCAATGGCGAGAAGTGCCTTGCTTAGAAAGCGCGGCATCTGTGGAGAAGCGTACATACTGAAGAAGAGCGGCACACCGAGGAAAAAGAGTGCACCGAGTAGACGCGTCCCTCTGAGGAGAAGTGACACTGAAGAGAAGTGACGCAGTGGCGAGAAGTGTTCCTGCTCAGGAGAAGTGGCATGCTGTGGAGAAGCGACGCACAAAAGAGGAGCGGCGCACTGAGGAGACGCGCCCTGTTAAGGGTTGAGGAATAGCGGCACAATAAAGAACAGCTGCGCACGGAGGAGAAGCGGAACGCTGAGGAGAAGTGACGCAATGGCGAGAAGTGCCTTGTTTAGGAGGCGCAGCATCTGTGGAGAAGCGTACATACTGAAGACGAGCGGCACACCGAGGAAAAAGAGTGCACCGAGCAGAGGCGCCCCTCTGAGGAGAAATGACACTGAAGAGAAGTGACGCAGTGGCGAGAAGTGTTCCTGCTCAGAAGTGGCATGCTGTGGAGAACCGACGCACAAAAGAGGAGCGGCGCACTGAGGAGACGCGCCCTGTTAAGGGTTGAGGAATAGCGGCACAATAACGAACAGCTTCGCACGGAGGAGAAGCGGCACGCTGAGGAGAAGTGGCGCAATGGCGAGAAGTGCCTTGCTTAGGAGGCGCGGCATCTGTGGAGAAGCGTACATACTGAAGAGGAGCGGCACACCGAGGAAAAAGAGTGCACCGAGCAGACGCGCCCCTCTGAGAAGTGACACTGAAGAGAAGTGATGCAGTGGCGAGAACTGTTCCTGCTCAGGAGAAGTGGCATGCTGTGGAGAAGCGACGCACAAAAGAGGAGCGGCGCACTGAGGAGACGCGCCCTGTTAAGGGTTGAGGAATAGCGGCACAATAAAGGACAGCTGCGCACGGAAGAGAAGCGACACGCTGAGGAGAAGTGACGCAATGGCGAGAAGTGCCTTGCTTAGGAGGCGCGGCATCTGTGGAGAAGCGTACATACTGAAGAGGAGCGGCACACCGAGGAAAAAGAGTGCACCGAGTAGACGCGCCCCTCTGAGGAGAAGTGACACTGAAAAGAAGTGACGCAGTGGCGAGAAGTGTTCCTGCTCAGGAGAAGTGGCATGCTGTGGAGCAGCGACGCACAAAAGAGGAGCGGCGCACTGAGGAGACGTGCCCTGTTAAGGGTTGAGGAATAGCCGCACAATAAAGAACTGCTTCGCACGGAGGAGAAGCGGCACGCTGAGGAGAAGTGGCGCAATGGCGAGAAGTGCCTTGCTTAGGAGGCGCGGCATCTGTGGAGAAGCGTACATACTGAAGAGGAGCGGCACACAGAGGAAAAAAGAGTGCACCCAGCAGACGCGCCCCTCTGAGGAGAAGTGACACTGAAGAGAAGTGACGCAGTGGCGAGAAGTGTTCCTGCTCAGAAGTGGCATGCTGTGGAGAAGCGACGCACAAAAGAGGAGCGGCGCACTGAGGAGACGCGCCCTGTTAAGGGTTGAGGAATAGCCGCACAATAAAGAACAGCTTCGCACGGAGGAGAAGCGGCACGCTGAGGAGAAGTGGCGCAATGGCGAGAAGTGCCTTGCTTAGGAGGCGCGGCATCTGTGGAGAAGCGTACATACTGAAGAGGAGCGGCACACAGAGGAAAAAGAGTGCACCGAGCAGACGCGCCCCTCTGAGGAGAAGTGACACTGAAGAGAAGTGACGCAGTGGCGAGAAGTGTTCCTGCTCAGGAGAAGTGGCATGCTGTGGAGAAGCGACGCACAAAAGAGGAGCGCCGCACTGAGGAGACGCGCCCTGTTAAGGGTTGAGGAATAGCCGCACAATAAAGAACAGCTGCGCACGGAGGAGAAGCGGCACGCTGAGGAGAAGTGACGCAATGGCGAAAAGTGCCTTGGTTAGGAGGCACGGCATCTGTGGAGAAGCGTACACACTGAAGAGGAGCGGCACACCGAGGAAAAAGAGTGCACCGAGTCGACGCGCCCCTCTGAGGAGAAGTGACACTGAAGAGAAGTGACGCAGTGGCGAGAAGTGTTCCTGCTCAGGAGAAGCGGCATGCTGTGGAGAAGCGACGCACAAAAGAGGAGCGGCACACTGAGGAGACGCGCCCTGTTAAGGGTTGAGGAATAGCGGCACAATAAAGAACTGCTTCGCACGGAGGAGAAGCGGCACACTGAGGAGAAGTGGCGCAATGGCGAGAAGTGCCTTGATTAGGAGGCGCGGCATCTGTGGAGAAGCGTACATACTGAAGAGGAGCGGCACACCGCGGAAAAAGAGTGCACCGAGTAGACACGCCCCTCTGAGGAGAAGTGACACTGAAGAGAAGTTGGCGAGAAGTGTTCCTGCTCAGGAGAAGTGGCATGCTGTGGAGAAGCGACGCACAAAAGAGGAGCGGCGCACTGAGGAGACGCGCCCTGTTAAGGGTTGAGGAATAGCGGCACAATAAATAACAGCTGCGCACGGAGGAGAAGCGACACGCTGAGGAGAAGTGACGCAATGGCGAGAAGTGCCTTGCTTAGGAGGCGCGGCATCTGTGGAGAAGCGTACATACTGAAGAGGAGCGGCACACCGAGGAAAAAGAGTGCACCGAGTAGACGCGCCCCTCTGAGGAGAAGTGACACTGAAGAGAAGTGACGCAGTGGCGAGAAGTGTTCCTGCTCAGGAGACGTGGCATGCTGTGGAGAAGCGACGCACAAAAGAGGAGCGGCGCACTGAGGAGACGCGCCCTGTTAAGGGTTGAGGAATAGCGGCGCAATAAAGCACAACTGCGCACGAAGGAGAAGCGGCACGCTGAGGAGAAGTGACGCAATGGCGAGAAGTGCCTTGATTAGGAGGCGCGACATCTGTGGAGAAGCGTACATACTGAAGAGGAGCGGCACACCGAGGAAAAAGAGTGCACCGAGTAGATGCGCCCCTCTGAGGAGAAGTGACACTGAAGAGAAGTGACGCGGTGGCGAGAAGTGTTCCTGCTCAGGAGAAGTGGCATGCTGTGGAGAAGCGACGCACAAAAGAGGAGCGGCGCACTGAGGAGACGCGCCCTGTTAAGGGTTGAGGAATAGCGGCACAATAAAGAACAGCTTCGCACGGAGGAGAAGCGGCACGCTGAGGAGAAGTGACGCAATGGCGAGAAGTGCCTTGATTAGGAGGCGCGGCATCTGTGGTGAAGCGTACATACTGAAGAGGAGCGGCACACCGAGGAAAAAGAGTGCACCGAGTAGACGCGCCCCTCTGAGGAGAAGTGACACTGAAGAGAAATGACGCAGCAGCGAGAAGTGTTCCTGCTCAGGAGAAGTGGCATGCCGTGGAGAAGCGACGCACAAAAGAGGAGCGGCGCACTGAGGAGACGCGCCCTGTTAAGGGTTGAGGAATAGCCGCACAATAAAGAACAGCTTCGCACGGAGGAGAAGCGGCACGCTGAGGAGAAGTGGCGCAATGGCGAGAAGTGCCTTGCTTAGGAGGCGCGGCATCTGTGGAGAAGCGTACATACTGAAGAGGAGCGGCACACAGAGGAAAAAGAGTGCACCAAGCAGACGCGCCCCTCTGAGGAGAAGTGACACTGAAGAGAAGTGACGCAGTGGCGAGAAGTGTTCCTGCTCAGGAGAAGTGGCATGCTGTGGAGAAGCGACGCACAAAAGAGGAGCGCCGCACTGAGGAGACGCGCCCTGTTAAGGGTTGAGGAATAGCCGCACAATAAAGAACAGCTGCGCACGGAGGAGAAGCGGAACGCTGAGGAGAAGTGACGCAATGGCGAAAAGTGCCTTGGTTAGGAGGCACGGCATCTGTGGAGAAGCGTACATACTGAAGAGGAGCGGCACACCGAGGAAAAAGAGTGCACCGAGTCGACGCGCCCCTCTGAGGAGAAGTGACACTGAAGAGAAGTGACGCAGTGGCGAGAAGTGTTCCTGCTCAGGAGAAGCGGCATGCTGCGGAGAAGCGACGCACAAAAGAGGAGCGGCACACTGAGGAGACGCGCCCTGTTAAGGGTTGAGGAATAGCGGCACAATAAAGAACTGCTTCGCACGGAGGAGAAGCGGCACACTGAGGAGAAGTGGCGCAATGGCGAGAAGTGCCTTGATTAGGAGGCGCGGCATCTGTGGAGAAGCGTACATACTGAAGAGGAGCGGCACACCGCGGAAAAAGAGTGCACCGAGTAGACACGCCCCTCAGAGGAGAAGTGACACTGAAGAGAAGTTGGCGAGAAGTGTTCCTGCTCAGGAGAAGTGGCATGCTGTGGAGAAGCGACGCACAAAAGAGGAGCGGCGCACTGAGGAGACGCGCCCTGTTAAGGGTTGAGGAATAGCGGCACAATAAAGAACAGCTGCGCACGGAGGAGAAGCGACACGATGAGGAGAAGTGACGCAATGGCGAGAAGTGCCTTGCTTAGGAGGCGCGGCATCTGTAGAGAAGCGTACATACTGAAGAGGAGCGGCACACCGAGGAAAAAGAGTGCACCGAGTAGACGCGCCCCTCTGAGGAGAAGTGACACTGAAGAGAAGTGACGCAGTGGCGAGAAGTGTTCCTGCTCAGGAGACGTGGCATGCTGTGGAGAAGCGACGCACAAAAGAGGAGCGGCGCACTGAGGAGACGCGCCCTGTTAAGGGTTGAGGAATAGCGGCGCAATAAAGCACAGCTGCGCACGAAGGAGAAGCGGCACGCTGAGGAGAAGTGACGCAATGGCGAGAAGTGCCTTGATTAGGAGGCGCGGCATCTGTGGAGAAGCGTACATACTGAAGAGGAGCGGCACACCGAGGAAAAAGAGTGCACCGAGTAGACGCGCCCCTCTGAGGAGAAGTGACACTGAAGAGAAATGACGCAGCAGCGAGAAGTGTTCCTGCTCAGGAGAAGTGGCATGCCGTGGAGAAGCGACGCACAAAAGAGGAGCGGCGCACTGAGGAGACGCGCCCTGTTAAGGGTTGAGGAATAGCGGCACAATAAAGAACAGCTTCGCTCGGAGGAGAAGAGGCATGCTGAGGAGAAGTGACGCAATGGCGAGAAGTGCCTTGCTTAGGAGGCGCGGCATCTTTGGAGAAGCGTACATACTGAAGAGGAGCGGCACACCGAGGAAAAAGAGTGCACCGAGCAGACACGCCCCTCTGAGGAGAAGTGACACTGAAGAGAAGTGACACAGTGGCGAGAAGTGTTCCTCCTCAGAAGTGGCATGCTGTGGAGAAGCGACGCACAAAAGAGGAGCGGCGCACTGAGGAGACGCGCCCTGTTAAGGGTTGAGGAATAGCGGCACATAAAGAACAGCTTCGCACGGAGGAGAAGCGGCACGCTGAGGAGAATTGGCGCAATGGCGAGAAGTGCCTTGTTAGGAAACGCGGCATCTGTGGAGAAGCGTACATACTGAAGAGGAGCGGCACACAGAGGAAAAAGAGTGCACCGAGCGGACGCGCCCCTCTGAGGAGAAGGGACACTGAAGAGAAGTGACGCAGTGGCGAGAAGTGTTCCTGCTCAGGAGAAGTGGCATGCTGTGGAGAAGTGACGCACAAAAGAGGAGCGGCGCACTGAGGAGACGCGCCCTGTTAAGGGTTGAGGAATGGCGGCACAATAAAGAACAGCTGCGCACGGAGGAGAAGCGGCGCGCTGAGGAGAAGTGGCGCAACAGCGAGAAGTGCCTTGGTTAGGAGACGCGGTGTGCTGTGGAGATGCGTACATACTGAAGAGGAGCGGCACACCGAGGAAAAAGAGTGCACCGAGTAGACGCGCCCCTCTGAGGAGAAGTGACATTGAAGAGAAGTGACGCAGTGGCGAGAAGTGTTTCTGCTCAGGAGAAGTGGCATGCTGTGGAGAAGCGACGCACAAAAGAGGAGCGGCGCACTGAGGAGATGCGCCCTGTTAAGGGTTGAGGAATAGCGGCACAATAAAGAACAGCTTCGCACGGAGGAGAAGCGGCACGCTGAGGAGAAGTGGCGCAATGGCGAGAAGTGCCTTGCTTAGGAGGCGCGGCATCTGTGGAGAAGCGTACATACTGATGAGGAGCGGCACACCGAGGAAAAAGAGTGCACCGAGCAGACGCGCCCCTCTGAGGAGAAGGGACACTGAAGAGAAGTGACGCAGTGGCGAGAAGTGTTCCTGCTCAGGAGAAGTGGCATGCTGTGGAGAAGCGACGCACAAAAGAGGAGCGGCGCACTGAGAAGACGCGAACTGTTAAGGGTTGAGGAATGGCGGCACAATAAAGAACAGCTGCGCACGGAGGAGAAGCGGCACGCTGAGGAGAAGTGGCGCAACAGCGAGAAGTGCCTTGGTTAGGAGACGCGGCATCTGTGGAGAAGCGTACATACTGAAGAGGAGCGGCACACAGAGGAAAAAGAGTGCACCGAGCAGACGCGCCCCTCTGAGAAGTGACACTGAAGAGATGTGACGCAGTGGCGAGAAGTGTTCCTGCTCAGGAGAAGTGGCATGTTGTGGAGAAGCGACGCACAAAAGAGTAGCGGCGCACTGAGGAGACGCGTTCTGGTAAGGGTTGAGGACTAGCCGCACAATAAAGAACAGCTGCGCACGGAGGAGAAGCGGCACGCTGAGGAGAAGTGGCGCAATGGCGAGAAGTGCCTTGCTTAGGAGACGCGGCATCTGTGGAGAAGCGTACATACTGAAGAGGAGCGGCACACAGAGGAAAAAGAGTGCACTGAGCAGACGCGCCCCTCTGAGGAGAAGTGACACTGAAGAGAAGTGACACAGTGGCGAGAAGTGTTCCTGCTCAGGAGAAGTGGCATGCTTTGGAGAAGCGACGCACAAAAGAGGAGCGGAGCACTGAGGAGACGCGCCCTGTTAAGGGTTGAGGAATAGCGGCACAATGATGAACAGCTACGCACGGAGGAGAAGCGGCACGCTGAGGAGAAGTGGCGCAATGGCGAGAAGTGCCTTGCTTAAAAGGCGCGGCATCTCTGGAGAAGTGTACATACTGAAGAGGAGCGGCACACAGAGGAAAAAGAGTGCACCGAGCAGACGCGCCCCTCTGAGGAGAAGGGACACTGAAGAGAAGTGACGCAGTTGCGAAAAGTGTTCCTGCTCAGAAGTGGCATGCTGTAGAGAAGCGACGCACAAAAGAGGAGCGGCGCACTGAGGAGACGCGCCCTTTTAAGGGTTGAGGAATAGCGGCACAATAAAGAACAGCTGCGCACGGAGGAGAAGCGGCACGCTGAGGAGAAGTGGCGCAATGGCGAGAAGTGCCTTGGTTAGGAGACGCGGTGTGCTGTGGAGATGCGTACATACTGAAGAGGAGCGGCACACCGAGGAAAAAGAGTGCACCGAGTAGACGCGCCCCTCTGAGAAGTGACACTGAAGAGAAGTGACGCAGTGGCGAGAAGTGTTCCTGCTCAGGAGAAGTGGCATGCTGTGGAGAAGCGGCGCACTGAGGAGACGCGCCCTGTTAAGGGTTGAGGAATAGCGGCACAATGATGAACAGCTACGCACGGAGGAGAAGCGGCACGCTGAGGAGAAGTGGCGCAATGGCGAGAAGTGCCTTGCTTAAAAGGCGCGGCATCTCTGGAGAAGCGTACATACTGAACAGGAGCGGCACACAGAGGAAAAAGAGTGCACCGAGCAGACGCGCCCCTCTGAGGAGAAGGGACACTGAAGAGAAGTGACGCAGTTGCGAAAAGTGTTCCTGCTCAGGAGAAGTGGCATGCTGTAGAGAAGCGACGCACAAAAGAGGAGCGGCGCACTGAGGAGACGCGCCCTTTTAAGGGTTGAGGAATAGCGGCACAATAAAGAACAGCTGCGCACGGAGGA
The DNA here is from genome assembly GCF_016920785.2 of Ixodes scapularis. Lineage (NCBI taxonomy): Eukaryota > Metazoa > Arthropoda > Arachnida > Ixodida > Ixodidae > Ixodes > Ixodes scapularis. The sequence goes on along the minus strand of NW_024609868.1, from coordinate 44,388,054 downwards.
GAAGCGGCACGCTGAGGAGAAGCGGCGCAATGGCGAGAAGTGCCTTGGTTAGGAGACGCGGTGTGCTGTGGAGATGCGTACATACTGAAGAGGAGCGGCACACCGAGGAAAAAGAGTGCACCGAGTAGACGCGCCCCTCTGAGAAGTGACACTGAAGAGAAGTGACGCAGTGGCGAGAAGTGTTCCTGCTCAGGAGAAGTGGCATGCTGTGGAGAAGCGGCGCACTGAGGAGACGCGCCCTGTTAAGGGTTGAGGAATAGCTGCACAATAAAGAAAAGCTGCGCACGGACAAGCGGCACGCTGAGGAGAAGTGACGCAATGGCGAGAAGTGCCTTGCTTAGGAGGCGCGGCATCTGTGGAGAAGCGTACATTCTGAAGAAGAGCGGCACACCGAGGAAAAAGAGTGCACCGAGTAGACGCGTCCCTCTGAGGAGAAGTGACACTGAAGAGAAGTGACGCAGTGGCGAGAAGTGTTCCTGCTCAGGAGAAGTGGCATGCTGTGGAGAAGCGACGCACAAAAGAGGAGCGGCGCACTGAGGAGACGCGCCCTGTTAAGGGTTGAGGAATAGCGGCACAATAAAGAACAGCTGCGCACGGAGGAGAAGCGGCACGCTGAGGAGAAGTGACGCAATGGCGAGAAGTGCCTTGTTTAGGAGGCGCAGCATCTGTGGAGAAGCGTACATACTGAAGAGGAGCGGCACACCGAGGAAAAAGAGTGCACCGAGCAGAGGCGCCCCTCTGAGGAGAAGTGACACTGAAGAGAAGTGACGCAGTGGCGAGAAGTGTTCCTGCTCAGAAGTGGCATGCTGTGGAGAACCGACGCACAAAAGAGGAGCGGCGCACTGAGGAGACGCGCCCTGTTAAGGGTTGAGGAATAGCGGCACAATAACGAACAGCTTCGCACGGAGGAGAAGCGGCACGCTGAGGAGAAGTGGCGCAATGGCGAGAAGTGCCTTGCTTAGGAGGCGCGGCATCTGTGGAGAAGCGTACATACTGAAGAGGAGCGGCACACCGAGGAAAAAGAGTGCACCGAGCAGACGCGCCCCTCTGAGAAGTGACACTGAAGAGAAGTGACGCAGTGGCGAGAAGTGTTCCTGCTCAGGAGAAGTGGCATGCTGTGGAGAAGCGACGCACAAAAGAGGAGCGGCGCACTGAGGAGACGCGCCCTGTTAAGGGTTGAGGAATAGCGGCACAATAAAGGACAGCTGCGCACGGAAGAGAAGCGACACGCTGAGGAGAAGTGACGCAATGGCGAGAAGTGCCTTGCTTAGGAGGCGCGGCATCTGTGGAGAAGCGTACATACTGAAGAGGAGCGGCACACCGAGGAAAAAGAGTGCACCGAGTAGACGCGCCCCTCTGAGGAGAAGTGACACTGAAAAGAAGTGACGCAGTGGCGAGAAGTGTTCCTGCTCAGGAGAAGTGGCATGCTGTCGAGCAGCGACGCACAAAAGAGGAGCGGCGCACTGAGGAGACGCGCCCTGTTAAGGGTTGAGGAATAGCGGCACAATAAAGAACAGCTTCGCACGGAGGAGAAGCGGCACGCTGAGGAGAAGTGGCGCAATGGCGAGAAGTGCCTTGCTTAGAAGGCGCGGCATCTGTGGAGAAGCGTACATACTGAAGAGGAGCGGCACACAGAGGAAAAAGAGTGCACCGAGCAGACGCGCCCCTCTGAGGAGAAGTGACACTGAAGAGAAGTGACGCAGTGGCGAGAAGTGTTCCTGCTCAGGAGAAGTGGCATGCTGTGGAGAAGCGACGCACAAAAGAGGAGCGCCGCACTGAGGAGACGCGCCCTGTTAAGGGTTGAGGAATAGCCGCACAATAAAGAACAGCTGCGCACGGAGGAGAAGCGGCACACTGAGGAGAAGTGGCGCAATGGCGAGAAGTGCCTTGATTAGGAGGCGCGGCATCTGTGGAGAAGCGTACATACTGAAGAGGAGCGGCACACCGCGGAAAAAGAGTGCACCGAGTAGACACGCCCCTCTGAGGAGAAGTGACACTGAAGAGAAGTTGGCGAGAAGTGTTCCTGCTCAGGAGAAGTGGCATGCTGTGGAGAAGCGACGCACAAAAGAGGAGCGGCGCACTGAGGAGACGCGCCCTGTTAAGGGTTGAGGAATAGCGGCACAATAAAGAACAGCTGCGCACGGAGGAGAAGCGACACGCTGAGGAGAAGTGACGCAATGGCGAGAAGTGCCTTGCTTAGGAGGCGCGGCATCTGTAGAGAAGCGTACATACTGAAGAGGAGCGGCACACCGAGGAAAAAGAGTGCACCGAGTAGACGCGCCCCTCTGAGGAGAAGTGACACTGAAGAGAAGTGACGCAGTGGCGAGAAGTGTTCCTGCTCAGGAGACGTGGCATGCTGTGGAGAAGCGACGCACAAAAGAGGAGCGGCGCACTGAGAAGACGCGCCCTGTTAAGGGTTGAGGAATAGCGGCGCAATAAAGCACAGCTGCGCACGAAGGAGAAGCGGCACGCTGAGGAGAAGTGACGCAATGGCGAGAAGTGCCTTGATTAGGAGGCGCGACATCTGTGGAGAAGCGTACATACTGAAGAGGAGCGGCACACCGAGGAAAAAGAGTGCACCGAGTAGATGCGCCCCTCTGAGGAGAAGTGACACTGAAGAGAAGTGACGCGGTGGCGAGAAGTGTTCCTGCTCAGGAGAAGTGGCATGCTGTGGAGAAGCGACGCACAAAAGAGGAGCGGCGCACTGAGGAGACGCGCCCTGTTAAGGGTTGAGGAATAGCAGCACAATAAAGAACAGCTTCGCACGGAGGAGAAGCGGCACGCTGAGGAGAAGTGACGCAATGGCGAGAAGTGCCTTGATTAGGAGGCGCGGCGTCTGTGGAGAAGCGTACATACTGAAGAGGAGCGGCACACCGAGGAAAAAGAGTGCACCGAGTAGACGCGCCCCTCTGAGGAGAAGTGACACTGAAGAGAAATGACGCAGCAGCGAGAAGTGTTCCTGCTCAGGAGAAGTGGCATGCCGTGGAGAAGCGACGCACAAAAGAGGAGCGGCGCACTGAGGAGACGCGCCCTGTTAAGGGTTGAGGAATAGCGGCACAATAAAGAACAGCTTCGCTCGGAGGAGAAGAGGCATGCTGAGGAGAAGTGACGCAATGGCGAGAAGTGCCTTGCTTAGGAGGCGCGGCATCTGTGGAGAAGCGTACATACTGAAGAGGAGCGGCACACAGAGGAAAAAGAGTGCACCGAGCAGACACGGCCCTCTGAGGAGAAGTGACACTGAAGAGAAGTGACACAGTGGCGAGAAGTGTTCCTCCTCAGGAGAAGTGGCATGCTGTGGAGAAGCGACGCACAAAAGAGGAGCGGCGCACTGAGGAGACGCGCCCTGTTAAGGGTTGAGGAATAGCGGCACATAAAGAACAGCTTCGCACGGAGGAGAAGCGGCACGCTGCGGAGAATTGGCGCAATGGCGAGAAGTGCCTTGCTTAGGAAACGCGGCATCTGTGGAGAAGCGTACATACTGAAGAGGAGCGGCACACAGAGGAAAAAGAGTGCACCGAGCGGACGCGCCCCTCTGAGGAGAAGGGACACTGAAGAGAAGTGACGAAGTGGCGAGAAGTGTTCCTGCTCAGGAGAAGTGGCATGCTGTGGAGAAGTGACGCACAAAAGAGGAGCGGCGCACTGAGGAGACGCGCCCTGTTAAGGGTTGAGGAATGGCGGCACAATAAAGAACAGCTGCGCACGGAGGAGAAGCGGCACGCTGAGGAGAAGTGGCGCAACAGCGAGAAGTGCCTTGGTTAGGAGACGCGGTGTGCTGTGGAGATGCGTACATACTGAAGAGGAGCGGCACACCGAGGAAAAAGAGTGCACCGAGTAGACGCGCCCCTCTGAGGAGAAGTGACATTGAAGAGAAGTGACGCAGTGGCGAGAAGTGTTTCTGCTCAGGAGAAGTGGCATGCTGTGGAGAAGCGACGCACAAAAGAGGAGCGGCGCACTGAGGAGATGCGCCCTGTTAAGGGTTGAGGAATAGCGGCACAATAAAGAACAGCTTCGCACGGAGGAGAAGCGGCACGCTGAGGAGAAGTGGCGCAATGGCGAGAAGTGCCTTGCTTAGGAGGCGCGGCATCTGTGGAGAAGCGTACATACTGATGAGGAGCGGCACACCGAGGAAAAAGAGTGCACCGAGCAGACGCGCCCCTCTGAGGAGAAGGGACACTGAAGAGAAGTGACGCAGTGGCGAGAAGTGTTTTTGCTCAGGAGAAGTGGCATGCTGTGGAGAAGCGACGCACAAAAGAGGAGCGGCGCACTGAGGAGACGCGAACTGTTAAGGGTTGAGGAATGGCGGCACAATAAAGAACAGCTGCGCACGGAGGAGAAGCGGCACGCTGAGGAGAAGTGGCGCAACAGCGAGAAGTGCCTTGGTTAGGAGACGCGGCATCTGTGGAGAAGCGTACGTACTGAAGAGGAGCGGCACACAGAGGAAAAAGAGTGCACCGAGCAGACGCGCCCCTCTGAGAAGTGACACTGAAGAGATGTGACGCAGTGGCGAGAAGTGTTCCTGCTCAGGAGAAGTGGCATGTTGTGGAGAAGCGACGCACAAAAGAGTAGCGGCGCACTGAGGAGACGCGCCCTGTTAAGGGTTGAGGACTAGCCGCACAATAAAGAACGGCTGCGCACGGAGGAGCAGCGGCACGCTGAGGAGAAGTGGCGCAATGGCGAGAAGTGCCTTGCTTAGGAGACGCGGCATCTGTGGAGAAGCGTACATACTGAAGAGGAGCGGCACACAGAGGAAAAAGAGTGCACTGAGCAGACGCGCCCCTCTGAGGAGAAGTGACACTGAAGAAAAGTGACACAGTGGCGAGAAGTGTTCCTGCTCAGGAGAAGTGGCATGCTTTGGAGAAGCGACGCACAAAAGAGGAGCGGAGCACTGAGGAGACGCGCCCTGTTAAGGGTTGAGGAATAGCGGCACAATGATGAACAGCTACGCACGGAGGAGAAGCGGCACGCTGAGGAGAAGTGGCGCAATGGCGAGAAGTGCCTTGCTTAAAAGGCGCGGCATCTCTGGAGAAGTGTACATACTGAAGAGGAGCGGCACACAGAGGAAAAAGAGTGCACCGAGCAGACGCGCCCCTCTGAGGAGAAGGGACACTGAAGAGAAGTGACGCAGTTGCGAAAAGTGTTCCTGCTCAGGAGAAGTGGCATGCTGTAGAGAAGCGACGCACAAAAGAGGAGCGGCGCACTGAGGAGACGCGCCCTTTTAAGGGTTGAGGAATAGCGGCACAATAAAGAACAGCTGCGCACGGAGGAGAAGCGGCACGCTGAGGAGAAGTGGCGCAATGGCGAGAAGTGCCTTGGTTAGGAGACGCGGTGTGCTGTGGAGATGCGTACATACTGAAGAGGAGCGGCACACCGAGGAAAAAGAGTGCACCGAGTAGACGCGCCCCTCTGAGAAGTGACACTGAAGAGAAGTGACGCAGTGGCGAGAAGTGTTCCTGCTCAGGAGAAGTGGCATGCTGTGGAGAAGCGGCGCACTGAGGAGACGCGCCCTGTTAAGGGTTGAGGAATAGCTGCACAATAAAGAAAAGCTGCGCACGGACAAGCGGCACGCTGAGGAGAAGTGACGCAATGGCGAGAAGTGCCTTGCTTAGGAGGCGCGGCATCTGTGGAGAAGCGTACATACTGAAGAGGAGCGGCACACCGAGGAAAAAGAGTGCACCGAGCAGAGGCGCCCCTCTGAGGAGAAGTGACACTGAAGAGAAGTGACGCAGTGGCGAGAAGTGTTCCTGCTCAGAAGTGGCATGCTGTGGAGAACCGACGCACAAAAGAGGAGCGGCGCACTGAGGAGACGCGCCCTGTTAAGGGTTGAGGAATAGCGGCACAATAACGAACAGCTTCGCACGGAGGAGAAGCGGCACGCTGAGGAGAAGTGGCGCAATGGCGAGAAGTGCCTTGCTTAGGAGGCGCGGCATCTGTGGAGAAGCGTACATACTGAAGAGGAGCGGCACACCGAGGAAAAAGAGTGCACCGAGCAGGCGCGCCCCTCTGAGGAGTGACACTGAAGAGAAGTGACGCAGTGGCGAGAAGTGTTCCTGCTCAGGAGAAGTGGCATGCTGTGGAGAAGCGACGCACAAAAGAGGAGCGGCGCACTGAGGAGACGCGCCCTGTTAAGGGTTGAGGAATAGCGGCACAATAAAGGACAGCTGCGCACGGAAGAGAAGCGACACGCTGAGGAGAAGTGACGCAATGGCGAGAAGTGCCTTGCTTAGGAGGCGCGGCATCTGTGGAGAAGCGTACATACTGAAGAGGAGCGGCACACCGAGGAAAAAGAGTGCACCGAGTAGACGCGCCCCTCTGAGGAGAAGTGACACTGAAAAGAAGTGACGCAGCGGCGAGAAGTGTTCCTGCTCAGCAGAAGTGGCATGCTGTCGAGCAGCGACGCACAAAAGAGGAGCGGCGCACTGAGGAGACGCGCCCTGTTAAGGGTTGAGGAATAGCCCCACAATAAAGAACTGCTTCGCACGGAGGAGAAGCGGCACGCTGAGGAGAAGTGGCGCAATGGCGAGAAGTGCCTTGCTTAGGAGGCGCGGCATCTGTGGAGAAGCGTACATACTGAAGAGGATCGGCACACCGAGGAAAAAGAGTGCACCGAGTCGACGCGCCCCTCTGAGGAGAAGTGACACTGAAGAGAAGTGACGCAGTGGCGAGAAGTCTTCCTGCTCAGGAGAAGCGGCATGCTGTGGAGAAGCGACGCACAAAAGAGGAGCGGCGCACTGAGGAGACGCGCCCTGTTAAGGGTTGAGGAATAGCGGCACAATAAAGAGCTGCTTCGCACGGAGGAGAAGCGGCACACTGAGGAGAAGTGGCGCAATGGCGAGAAGTGCCTTGATTAGGAGGCGCAGCATCTTTGGAGAAGCGTACATACTGAAGGGGAGCGGCACACAGAGGAAAAAGAGTGCACCGAGCGGACGCGCCCCTCTGAGGAGAAGGGACACTGAAGAGAAGTGACGCAGTGGCGAGAAGTGTTCCTGCTCAGGAGAAGTGGCATGCTGTGGAGAAGTGACGCACAAAAGAGGAGCGGCGCACTGAGGAGACGCGCCCTGTTAAGGGTTGAGGAATGGCGGCACAATAAAGAACAGCTGCGCACGGAGGAGAAGCGGCACGCTGAGGAGAAGTGGCGCAACAGCGAGAAGTGCCTTGGTTAGGAGACGCGGTGTGCTGTGGCGATGCGTACATACTGAAGAGGAGCGGCACACCGAGGAAAAAGAGTGCACCGAGTAGACGCGCCCCTCTGAGGAGAAGTGACATTGAAGAGAAGTAACGCAGTGGCGAGAAGTGTTTCTGCTCAGGAGAAGTGGCATGCTGTGGAGAAGCGACGCACAAAAGAGGAGCGGCGCACTGAGGAGATGCGCCCTGTTAAGGGTTGAGGAATAGCGGCACAATAAAGAACAGCTTCGCACGGAGGAGAAGCGGCACGCTGAGGAGAAGTGGCGCAATGGCGAGAAGTGCCTTGCTTAGGAGGCGCGGCATCGGTGGAGAAGCGTACATACTGAAGAGGAGCGGCACACCGAGGAAAAAGAGTGCACCGAGCAGACGCGCCCCTCTGAGGAGAAGGGACACTGAAGAGAAGTGACGCAGTGGCGAGAAGTGTTCCTGCTCAGGAGAAGTGGCATGCTGTGGAGAAGCGACGCACAAAAGAGGAGCGGCGCACTGAGGAGACGCGAACTGTTAAGGGTTGAGGAATGGCGGCACAATAAAGAACAGCTGCGCACGGAGGAGAAGCGGCACGCTGAGAAGTGACGCAACAGCGAGAAGTGCCTTGGTTAGGAGACGCGGCATCTGTGGAGAAGCGTACATACTGAAGAGGAGCGGCACACAGAGGAAAAAGAGTGCACCGAGCAGACGCGCCCCTCTGAGAAGTGACACTGAAGAGATGTGACGCAGTGGCGAGAAGTGTTCCTGCTCAGGAGAAGTGGCATGTTGTGGAGAAGCGACGCACAAAAGAGTAGCGGCGCACTGAGGAGACGCGCCCTTGTAAGGGTTGAGGACTAGCCGCACAATAAAGAACAGCTGCGCACGGAGGAGATGCGGCACGCTGAGGAGAAGTGGCGCAATGGCGAGAAGTGTCTTGCTTAGGAGACGCGGCATCTGTGGAGAAGCGTTCATACTGAAGAGGAGCGGCACACAGAGGAAAAAGAGTGCACTGAGCAGACGCGCCCCTCTGAGGAGAAGTGACACTGAAGAGAAGTGACACAGTGGCGAGAAGTGTTCCTGCTCAGGAGAAGTGGCATGCTTTAGAGAAGCGACGCAGAAAAGAGGAGCGGCGCACTGAGGAGACGCGCCCTGGTAAGGGTTGAGAATTAGCGGCACAATAATGAACAGCTGCGCACGGAGGAGAAGCGGCACGCTGAGGAGAAGTGGCGCAATGGCGAGAAGTGCCTTGCTTAGGAGGCGCGGCATCTGTGGAGAAGCATACATACTGAAGAGGAGTGGCACACAGAGGAAAAAGAGTGCACCGAGCAGACGCGCCCCTCTGAGGAGAAGTGACACTGCAGAGAAGTGACGCAGTGGCGAGAAGCGTTCCTGCTCAGGAGAAGTGGCATGCTGTGGAGAAGCGACGCACAAAAGAGGAGCGGAGCACTGAGGAGACGCGCCCTGTTAAGGGTTGAGGAATAGCGGCACAATGATGAACAGCTACGCACGGAGGAGAAGCGGCACGCTGAGGAGAAGTGGCGCAATGGCGAGAAGTGGCGCAATGGCGAGAAGTGCCTTGCTTAAAAGGCGCGGCATCTCTGGAGAAGTGTACATACTGAAGAGGAGCGGCACACAGAGGAAAAAGAGTGCACCGAGCAGACGCGCCCCTCTGAGGAGAAGGGACACTGAAGAGAAGTGACGCAGTTGCGAAAAGTGTTCCTGCTCAGGAGAAGTGGCATGCTGTAGAGAAGCGACACACAAAAGAGGAGCGGCGCACTGAGGAGACGCGCCCTGTTAAGGGTTGAGGAATAGCGGCACAATAAAGAACAGCTGCGCACGGAGGAGAATCGGCACGCTGAGGAGAAGTGGCACAATGGCGAGAAGTGCCTTGGTTAGGAGACGCGGTGTGCTGTGGAGATGCGTACATACTGAAGAGGAGCGGCACACCGAGGAAAAAGAGTGCACCGAGTAGACGCGCCCCTCTGAGAAGTGACACTGAAGAGAAGTGACGCAGTGGCGAGAAGTGTTCCTGCTCAGGAGAAGTGGCATGCTGTGGAGAAGCGGCGCACTGAGGAGACGCGCCCTGTTAAGGGTTGAGGAATAGCTGCACAATAAAGAAAAGCTGCGCACGGACAAGCGGCACGCTGAGAAGTGACGCAATGGCGAGAAGTGCCTTGCTTAGGAGGCGCGGCATCTGTGGAGAAGCGTACATACTGAAGAAGAGCGGCACACCGAGGAAAAAGAGTGCACCGAGTAGACGCGTCCCTCTGAGGAGAAGTGACACTGAACAGAAGTGACGCAGTGGCGAGAAGTGTTCCTGCTCAGGAGAAGTGGCATGCTGTGGAGAAGCGACGCACAAAAGAGGAGCGGCGCAATGAGGAGACGCGCCCTGTTAAGGGTTGAGGAATAGCGGCACAATAAAGAACAGCTGCGCACGGAGGAGAAGCGGCACGCTGAGGAGAAGTGACGCAATGGCGAGAAGTGCCTTGTTTAGGAGGCGCAGCATCTGTGGAGAAGCGTACATACTGAAGAGGAGCGGCACACCGAGGAAAAAGAGTGCACCGAGCAGAGGCGCCCCTCTGAGGAGAAGTGACACTGAAGAGAAGTGACGCAGTGGCGAGAAGTGTTCCTGCTCAGAAGTGGCATGCTGTGGAGAACCGACGCACAAAAGAGGAGCGGCGCACTGAGGAGACGCGCCCTGTTAAGGGTTGAGGAATAGCGGCACAATAACGAACAGCTTCGCACGGAGGAGAAGCGGCACGCTGAGGAGAAGTGGCGCAATGGCGAGAAGTGCCTTGCTTAGGAGGCGCGGCATCTGTGGAGAAGCGTACATACTGAAGAGGAGCGGCACACCGAGGAAAAAGAGTGCACCGAGCAGACGCGCCCCTCTGAGAAGTGACACTGAAGAGAAGTGACGCAGTGGCGAGAAGTGTTAATGCTCAGGAGAAGTGGCATGCTGTGGAGAAGCGACGCACAAAAGAGGAGCGGCGCACTGAGGAGACGCGCCCTGTTAAGGGTTGAGGAATAGCGGCACAATAAAGGACAGCTGCGCACGGAAGAGAAGCGACACGCTGAGGAGAAGTGACGCAATGGCGAGAAGTGCCTTGCTTAGGAGGCGCGGCATCTGTGGAGAAGCGTACATACTGAAGAGGAGCGGCACACCGAGGAAAAAGAGTGCACCGAGTAGACGCGCCCCTCTGAGGAGAAGTGACACTAAAAAGAAGTGACGCAGTGGCGAGAAGTGTTCCTGCTCAGGAGAAGTGGCATGCTGTCGAGCAGCGACGCACAAAAGAGGAGCGGCGCACTGAGGAGACGCGCCCTGTTAAGGGTTGAGGAATAGCCGCACAATAAAGAACTGCTTTGCACGGAGGAGAAGCGGCACCCTGAGGAGAAGTGGCGCAATGGCGAGAAGTGCCTTGCTTAGGAGGCGCGGCATCTGTGGAGAAGCGTACATACTGAAGAGGAGCGGCACACAGAGGAAAAAGAGTGCACCGAGTAGACGCGCCCCTCTGAGGAGAAGTGACTCTGAAGAGAAGTGACGCAGTGGCGAGAAGTGTTCCTGCTCAGGAGAAGTGGCATGCTGTGGAGAAGCGACGCACAAAAGAGGAGCGGCGCACTGAGGAGACGCGCCCTGTTAAGGGTTGAGGAATAGCCGCACAATAAAGAACAGCTGCGCACGGAGGAGAAGCGGCACGCTGAGGAGAAGTGGCGCAATGGCGAGAAGTGCCTTGCTTAGGAGGCGCGGCATCTGTGGAGAAGCGTACATACTGAAGAGGAGCGGCACACCGAGGAAAAAGAGTGCACCGAGCAGACGCGCCCCTCTGAGAAGTGACACTGAAGAGAAGTGACGCAGTGGCGAGAAGTGTTCCTGCTCAGGAGAAGTGGCATGCTGTGGAGAAGCGACGCACAAAAGAGGAGCGGCGCACTGAGGAGACGCGCCCTGTTAAGGGTTGAGGAATAGCGGCACAATAAAGGACAGCTGCGCACGGAAGAGAAGCGACACGCTGAGGAGAAGTGACGCAATGGCGAGAAGTGCCTTGCTTAGGAGGCGCGGCATCTGTGGAGAAGCGTACATACTGAAGAGGAGCGGCACACCGAGGAAAAAGAGTGCACCGAGTAGACGCGCCCCTCTGAGGAGAAGTGACACTGAAAAGAAGTGACGCAGTGGCGAGAAGTGTTCCTGCTCAGGAGAAGTGGCATGCTGTCGAGCAGCGATGCACAAAAGAGGAGCGGCGCACTGAGGAGACGCGCCCTGTTAAGGGTTGAGGAATAGCCGCACAATAAAGAACTGCTTCGCACGGAGGAGAAGCGGCACCCTGAGGAGAAGTGGCGCAATGGCGAGAAGTGCCTTGCTTAGGAGGCGCGGCATCTGTGGAGAAGCGTACATACTGAAGAGGAGCGGCACACAGAGGAAAAAGAGTGCACCGAGTAGACGCGCCCCTCTGAGGAGAAGTGACTCTGAAGAGAAGTGACGCAGTGGCGAGAAGTGTTTTTGCCCAGGAGAAGTGGCATGCTGTGGAGAAGCGACGCACAAAAGAGGAGCGGCGCAATGAGGAGACGCGCCCTGTTAAGGGTTGAGGAATAGCCGCACAATAAAGAACAGCTGCGCACGGAGGAGAAGCGGCACGCTGAGGAGAAGTGGCGCAATGGCGAGAAGTGCCTTGCTTAGGAGGCGCGGCATCTGTGGAGAAGCGTACATACTGAAGAGGAGCGGCACACCGAGGAAAAAGAGTGCACCGAGCAGACGCGCCCCTCTGAGAAGTGACACTGAAAAGAAGTGACGCAGTGGCGAGAAGTGTTCCTGCTCAGGAGAAGTGGCATGCTGTGGAGAAGCGACGTACAAAAGAGGCGCGGCGCACTGAGGAGACGCGCCCTGTTAAGGGTTGAGGAATAGCGGCACAATAAAGGACAGCTGCGCACGGAAGAGAAGCGACACGCTGAGGAGAAGTGACGCAATGGCGAGAAGTGCCTTGCTTAGGAGGCGCGGCATCTGTGGAGAAGCGTACATACTGAAGAGGAGCGGCACACCGAGGAAAAAGAGTGCACCGAGTAGACGCGCCCCTCTGAGGAGAAGTGACACTGAAAAGAAGTGACGCAGTGGCGAGAAGTGTTCCTGCTCAGGAGAAGTGGCATGCTGTCGAGCAGCGACGCACAAAAGAGGAGCAGCACACTGAGGAGACGCGCCCTGTTAAGGGTTGAGGAATAGCCGCACAATAAAGAACTGCTTCGCACGGAGGAGAAGCGGCACCCTGAGGAGAAGTGGCGCAATGGCGAGAAGTGCCTTGCTTAGGAGGCGCGGCATCTGTGGAGAAGCGTACATACTGAAGAGGAGCGGCACACAGAGGAAAAAGAGTGCACCGAGTAGACGCGCCCCTCTGAGGAGAAGTGACTCTGAAGAGAAGTGACGCAGTGGCGAGAAGTGTTCCTGCTTAGGAGAAGTGGCATGCTGTGGAGAAGCGACGCACAAAAGAGGAGCGGCGCACTGAGGAGACGCGCCCTGTTAAGGGTTAAGGAATAGCCGCACAATAAAGAACAGCTTCGCACGGAGGAGAAGCGGCACGCTGAGGAGAAGTGGCGCAATGGCGAGAAGTGCCTTGCTTAGGAGGCGCGGCATCTGTGGAGAAGCGTACATACTGAAGAGGAGCGGCACACAGAGGAAAAAGAGTGCACCGAGCAGACGCGCCCCTCTGAGGAGAAGTGACACTGAAGAGAAGTGACGCAGTGGCGAGAAGTGTTCCTGCTCAGGAGAAGTGGCATGCCGTGGAGAAGCGACGCACAAAAGAGGAGCGGCGCACTGAGGAGACGCGCCCTGTTAAGGGTTGAGGAATAGCCGCACAATAAGGAACAGCTGCGCTCGGAGGAGAAGCGGCACGCTGAGGAGAAGTGACGCAATGGCGAAAAGTGCCTTGGTTTGCAGGCACGGCATCTGTGGAGAAGCGTACATACTGAAGAGGAGCGGCACACCGAGGAAAAAGAGTGCACCGAGTCGACGCGCCCCTCTGAGGAGAAGTGACACTGAAGAGAAGTGACGCAGTGGCGAGAAGTGTTCCTGCTCAGGAGAAGCGGCATGCTGTGGAGAAGCGACGCACAGAAGAGGAGCGGCGCACTGAGGAGACGCGCCCTGTTAATGGTTGAGGAATAGCGGCACAATAAAGAACTGCTTCGCACGGAGGAGAAGCGGCACACTGAGGAGAAGTGGCGCAATGGCGAGAAGTGCCTTGATTAGGAGGCGCGGCATCTGTGGAGAAGCGTACATACTGAAGAGGAGCGGCACACAGAGGAAAAAGAGTGCACCGAGCGGACGCGCCCCTCTGAGGAGAAGGGACACTGAAGAGAAGTGACGCAGTGGCGAGAAGTGTTCCTGCTCAGGAGAAGTGGCATGCTGTGGAGAAGTGACGCACAAAAGAGGAGCGGCGCACTGAGGAGACGCGCCCTGTTAAGGGTTGAGGAATGGCGGCACAATAGAGAACAGCTGCGCACGGAGGAGAAGCGGCACGCTGAGGAGAAGTGGCGCAACAGCGAGAAGTGCCTTGGTTAGGAGACACGGTGTGCTGTGGAGATGCGTACATACTGAAGAGGAGCGGCACACCGAGGAAAAAGAGTGCACCGAGTAGACGCGCCCCTCTGAGGAGAAGTGACATTGAAGAGAAGTGACACAGTGGCGAGAAGTGTTCCTCCTCAGGAGAAGTGGCATGCTGTGGAGAAGCGACGCACAAAAGAGGAGCGGCGCACTGAGGAGATGCGCCCTGTTAAGGGTTGAGGAATAGCGGCACAATAAAGAACAGCTTCGCACGGAGGAGAAGCGGCACGCTGAGGAGAAGTGGCGCAATGGCGAGAAGTGCCTTGCTTTGGAGGCGCGGCATCTGTGGAGAAGCGTACATACTGAAGAGGAGCGGCACACCGAGGAAAAAGAGTGCACCGAGCAGACGCGCCCCTCTGAGGAGAAGTGACACTGAAGAGAAGTGACGCAGTGGCGAGAAGTGTTCCTGCTCAGGAGAAGTGGCATGCTGTGGAGAAGCGACGCACAAAAGAGGAGCGGCGCACTGAGGAGACGCGCCCTGTTAAGGGTTGAGGAATAGCGGCACAATAAAGAACAGCTTCGCACGGAGGAGAAGCGGCACGCTGAGGGGAAGTGGCGCAATGGCGAGAAGTGCCTTGCTTATAAGGCGCGGCATCTGTGGAGAAGCGTACGTACTGAAGAGGAGCGGCACACAGAGGAAAAAGAGTGCACCGAGCAGACGCGCCCCTCTGAGGAGAAGTGACACTGAAGAGAAGTGACACAGTGGCGAGAAGTGTTCCTCCTCAGGAGAAGTGGCATGCTGTGGAGAAGCGACGCACAAAAGAGGAGCGGCGCACTGAGGATACGCGCCCTGTTAAGGGTTGAGGAATAGCGGCACAATAAAGAACAGCTTCGCACGGAGGAGAAGCGGCACGCTGAGGAGAATTGGCGCAATGGCGAGAACTGCCTTGCTTAGGAAACGCGGCATTTGTGGAGAAGCGTACATACTGATGAGGAGCGGCACACAGAGGAAAAAGAGTGCACCGAGCGGACGCGCCCCTCTGAGGAAAAGGGACACTGAAGAGAAGTGACGCAGTGGCGAGAAGTGTTCCTGGTCAGGAGAAGTGGCATGCTGTGGAAAAGCGACGCACAAAAGAGGAGCGGCGCACTGAGGAGACGCGCCCTGTTAAGGGTTGAGGAATGGCGGCATAATAAAGAACAGCTGCGCACGGAGGAGAAGCGGCACGCTGAGGAGAAGTGGCGCAACAGCGAGAAGTGCCTTGCTTAGGAGGCGCGGCATCTGTGGAGAAGCGTACATACTGAGGAGGAGCGGCACACCGAGGAAAAAGAGTGCACCGAGTAGACGTGCCCCTCTGAGGAGAGGTGACACTGAAGAGAAGTGACGCAGTGGCGAGAAGTGTTCCTGATCAGGAGAAGTGGCATGCTGTGGTGAAGCGACGCACAAAAGAGGAGCGGCGCACTGAGGAGACGCGCCCTGTTAAGGGTTGAGGACTAGCCACACAATAAAGAACAGCTTCGCACGGAGGAGAAGCGGCACGCTGAGAAGTGGCGCAATGGCGAGAAGTGCCTTGCTTAGGAGACGCGGCATCTGTGGAGAAGCGTACATACTGAAGAGGAGCGGCACACAGAGGAAAAAGAGTGCACCGAGCAGACGCGCCCCTCTGAGGAGAAGTCACACTGAAGAGATGTGACGCAGTGGCGAGAAGTGTTCTTGCTCAGGAGAAGTGGCATGCTGTGGAGAAGCGACGCACAAAAGAGGAGCGGCGCACTGAGGAGACGCGCCCTGTTAAGGGTTGAGGAATAGCGGCATAATAAAGAACAGCTTCGCACGGAGGAGAAGCGGCACGCTGAGGAGAAGTGGCGCAATGGCGAGAAGTGCCTTGCTTAGGAGGCGCGGCATCTGTGGAGAAGCGTACATACTGATGAGGAGCGGCACACCGAGGAAAAAGAGTGCACCGAGCAGACGCGCCCCTCTGAGGAGAAGGGACACTGAAGAGAAGTGACGCAGTGGCGAGAAGTGTTTTTGCTCAGGAGAAGTGGCATGCTGTGGAGAAGCGACGCACAAAAGAGGAGCGGCGCACTGAGGAGACGCGAACTGTTAAGGGTTGAGGAATGGCGGCACAATAAAGAACAGCTGCGCACGGAGGAGAAGCGGCACGCTGAGGAGAAGTGGCGCAACAGCGAGAAGTGCCTTGGTTAGGAGACGCGGCATCTGTGGAGAAGCGTACGTACTGAAGAGGAGCGGCACACAGAGGAAAAAGAGTGCACCGAGCAGACGCGCCCCTCTGAGAAGTGACACTGAAGAGATGTGACGCAGTGGCGAGAAGTGTTCCTGCTCAGGAGAAGTGGCATGTTGTGGAGAAGCGACGCACAAAAGAGTAGCGGCGCACTGAGGAGACGCGCCCTGTTAAGGGTTGAGGACTAGCCGCACAATAAAGAACGGCTGCGCACGGAGGAGCAGCGGCACGCTGAGGAGAAGTGGCGCAATGGCGAGAAGTGCCTTGCTTAGGAGACGCGGCATCTGTGGAGAAGCGTACATACTGAAGAGGAGCGGCACACAGAGGAAAAAGAGTGCACTGAGCAGACGCGCCCCTCTGAGGAGAAGTGACACTGAAGAAAAGTGACACAGTGGCGAGAAGTGTTCCTGCTCAGGAGAAGTGGCATGCTTTGGAGAAGCGACGCACAAAAGAGGAGCGGAGCACTGAGGAGACGCGCCCTGTTAAGGGTTGAGGAATAGCGGCACAATGATGAACAGCTACGCACGGAGGAGAAGCGGCACGCTGAGGAGAAGTGGCGCAATGGCGAGAAGTGCCTTGCTTAAAAGGCGCGGCATCTCTGGAGAAGTGTACATACTGAAGAGGAGCGGCACACAGAGGAAAAAGAGTGCACCGAGCAGACGCGCCCCTCTGAGGAGAAGGGACACTGAAGAGAAGTGACGCAGTTGCGAAAAGTGTTCCTGCTCAGGAGAAGTGGCATGCTGTAGAGAAGCGACGCACAAAAGAGGAGCGGCGCACTGAGGAGACGCGCCCTTTTAAGGGTTGAGGAATAGCGGCACAATAAAGAACAGCTGCGCACGGAGGAGAAGCGGCACGCTGAGGAGAAGTGGCGCAATGGCGAGAAGTGCCTTGGTTAGGAGACGCGGTGTGCTGTGGAGATGCGTACATACTGAAGAGGAGCGGCACACCGAGGAAAAAGAGTGCACCGAGTAGACGCGCCCCTCTGAGAAGTGACACTGAAGAGAAGTGACGCAGTGGCGAGAAGTGTTCCTGCTCAGGAGAAGTGGCATGCTGTGGAGAAGCGGCGCACTGAGGAGACGCGCCCTGTTAAGGGTTGAGGAATAGCTGCACAATAAAGAAAAGCTGCGCACGGACAAGCGGCACGCTGAGGAGAAGTGACGCAATGGCGAGAAGTGCCTTGCTTAGGAGGCGCGGCATCTGTGGAGAAGCGTACATACTGAAGAGGAGCGGCACACCGAGGAAAAAGAGTGCACCGAGCAGAGGCGCCCCTCTGAGGAGAAGTGACACTGAAGAGAAGTGACGCAGTGGCGAGAAGTGTTCCTGCTCAGAAGTGGCATGCTGTGGAGAACCGACGCACAAAAGAGGAGCGGCGCACTGAGGAGACGCGCCCTGTTAAGGGTTGAGGAATAGCGGCACAATAACGAACAGCTTCGCACGGAGGAGAAGCGGCACGCTGAGGAGAAGTGGCGCAATGGCGAGAAGTGCCTTGCTTAGGAGGCGCGGCATCTGTGGAGAAGCGTACATACTGAAGAGGAGCGGCACACCGAGGAAAAAGAGTGCACCGAGCAGGCGCGCCCCTCTGAGGAGTGACACTGAAGAGAAGTGACGCAGTGGCGAGAAGTGTTCCTGCTCAGGAGAAGTGGCATGCTGTGGAGAAGCGACGCACAAAAGAGGAGCGGCGCACTGAGGAGACGCGCCCTGTTAAGGGTTGAGGAATAGCGGCACAATAAAGGACAGCTGCGCACGGAAGAGAAGCGACACGCTGAGGAGAAGTGACGCAATGGCGAGAAGTGCCTTGCTTAGGAGGCGCGGCATCTGTGGAGAAGCGTACATACTGAAGAGGAGCGGCACACCGAGGAAAAAGAGTGCACCGAGTAGACGCGCCCCTCTGAGGAGAAGTGACACTGAAAAGAAGTGACGCAGCGGCGAGAAGTGTTCCTGCTCAGCAGAAGTGGCATGCTGTCGAGCAGCGACGCACAAAAGAGGAGCGGCGCACTGAGGAGACGCGCCCTGTTAAGGGTTGAGGAATAGCCCCACAATAAAGAACTGCTTCGCACGGAGGAGAAGCGGCACGCTGAGGAGAAGTGGCGCAATGGCGAGAAGTGCCTTGCTTAGGAGGCGCGGCATCTGTGGAGAAGCGTACATACTGAAGAGGATCGGCACACCGAGGAAAAAGAGTGCACCGAGTCGACGCGCCCCTCTGAGGAGAAGTGACACTGAAGAGAAGTGACGCAGTGGCGAGAAGTCTTCCTGCTCAGGAGAAGCGGCATGCTGTGGAGAAGCGACGCACAAAAGAGGAGCGGCGCACTGAGGAGACGCGCCCTGTTAAGGGTTGAGGAATAGCGGCACAATAAAGAGCTGCTTCGCACGGAGGAGAAGCGGCACACTGAGGAGAAGTGGCGCAATGGCGAGAAGTGCCTTGATTAGGAGGCGCAGCATCTTTGGAGAAGCGTACATACTGAAGGGGAGCGGCACACAGAGGAAAAAGAGTGCACCGAGCGGACGCGCCCCTCTGAGGAGAAGGGACACTGAAGAGAAGTGACGCAGTGGCGAGAAGTGTTCCTGCTCAGGAGAAGTGGCATGCTGTGGAGAAGTGACGCACAAAAGAGGAGCGGCGCACTGAGGAGACGCGCCCTGTTAAGGGTTGAGGAATGGCGGCACAATAAAGAACAGCTGCGCACGGAGGAGAAGCGGCACGCTGAGGAGAAGTGGCGCAACAGCGAGAAGTGCCTTGGTTAGGAGACGCGGTGTGCTGTGGCGATGCGTACATACTGAAGAGGAGCGGCACACCGAGGAAAAAGAGTGCACCGAGTAGACGCGCCCCTCTGAGGAGAAGTGACATTGAAGAGAAGTGACGCAGTGGCGAGAAGTGTTTCTGCTCAGGAGAAGTGGCATGCTGTGGAGAAGCGACGCACAAAAGAGGAGCGGCGCACTGAGGAGATGCGCCCTGTTAAGGGTTGAGGAATAGCGGCACAATAAAGAACAGCTTCGCACGGAGGAGAAGCGGCACGCTGAGGAGAAGTGGCGCAATGGCGAGAAGTGCCTTGCTTAGGAGGCGCGGCATCGGTGGAGAAGCGTACATACTGAAGAGGAGCGGCACACCGAGGAAAAAGAGTGCACCGAGCAGACGCGCCCCTCTGAGGAGAAGGGACACTGAAGAGAAGTGACGCAGTGGCGAGAAGTGTTCCTGCTCAGGAGAAGTGGCATGCTGTGGAGAAGCGACGCACAAAAGAGGAGCGGCGCACTGAGGAGACGCGAACTGTTAAGGGTTGAGGAATGGCGGCACAATAAAGAACAGCTGCGCACGGAGGAGAAGCGGCACGCTGAGAAGTGACGCAACAGCGAGAAGTGCCTTGGTTAGGAGACGCGGCATCTGTGGAGAAGCGTACATACTGAAGAGGAGCGGCACACAGAGGAAAAAGAGTGCACCGAGCAGACGCGCCCCTCTGAGAAGTGACACTGAAGAGATGTGACGCAGTGGCGAGAAGTGTTCCTGCTCAGGAGAAGTGGCATGTTGTGGAGAAGCGACGCTCAAAAGAGTAGCGGCGCACTGAGGAGACGCGCCCTTGTAAGGGTTGAGGACTAGCCGCACAATAAAGAACAGCTGCGCACGGAGGAGATGCGGCACGCTGAGGAGAAGTGGCGCAATGGCGAGAAGTGTCTTGCTTAGGAGACGCGGCATCTGTGGAGAAGCGTTCATACTGAAGAGGAGCGGCACACAGAGGAAAAAGAGTGCACTGAGCAGACGCGCCCCTCTGAGGAGAAGTGACACTGAAGAGAAGTGACACAGTGGCGAGAAGTGTTCCTGCTCAGGAGAAGTGGCATGCTTTAGAGAAGCGACGCAGAAAAGAGGAGCGGCGCACTGAGGAGACGCGCCCTGGTAAGGGTTGAGAATTAGCGGCACAATAATGAACAGCTGCGCACGGAGGAGAAGCGGCACGCTGAGGAGAAGTGGCGCAATGGCGAGAAGTGCCTTGCTTAGGAGGCGCGGCATCTGTGGAGAAGCATACATACTGAAGAGGAGTGGCACACAGAGGAAAAAGAGTGCACCGAGCAGACGCGCCCCTCTGAGGAGAAGTGACACTGCAGAGAAGTGACGCAGTGGCGAGAAGCGTTCCTGCTCAGGAGAAGTGGCATGCTGTGGAGAAGCGACGCACAAAAGAGGAGCGGAGCACTGAGGAGACGCGCCCTGTTAAGGGTTGAGGAATAGCGGCACAATGATGAACAGCTACGCACGGAGGAGAAGCGGCACGCTGAGGAGAAGTGGCGCAATGGCGAGAAGTGGCGCAATGGCGAGAAGTGCCTTGCTTAAAAGGCGCGGCATCTCTGGAGAAGTGTACATACTGAAGAGGAGCGGCACACAGAGGAAAAAGAGTGCACCGAGCAGACGCGCCCCTCTGAGGAGAAGGGACACTGAAGAGAAGTGACGCAGTTGCGAAAAGTGTTCCTGCTCAGGAGAAGTGGCATGCTGTAGAGAAGCGACACACAAAAGAGGAGCGGCGCACTGAGGAGACGCGCCCTGTTAAGGGTTGAGGAATAGCGGCACAATAAAGAACAGCTGCGCACGGAGGAGAATCGGCACGCTGAGGAGAAGTGGCACAATGGCGAGAAGTGCCTTGGTTAGGAGACGCGGTGTGCTGTGGAGATGCGTACATACTGAAGAGGAGCGGCACACCGAGGAAAAAGAGTGCACCGAGTAGACGCGCCCCTCTGAGAAGTGACACTGAAGAGAAGTGACGCAGTGGCGAGAAGTGTTCCTGCTCAGGAGAAGTGGCATGCTGTGGAGAAGCGGCGCACTGAGGAGACGCGCCCTGTTAAGGGTTGAGGAATAGCTGCACAATAAAGAAAAGCTGCGCACGGACAAGCGGCACGCTGAGAAGTGACGCAATGGCGAGAAGTGCCTTGCTTAGGAGGCGCGGCATCTGTGGAGAAGCGTACATACTGAAGAAGAGCGGCACACCGAGGAAAAAGAGTGCACCGAGTAGACGCGTCCCTCTGAGGAGAAGTGACACTGAACAGAAGTGACGCAGTGGCGAGAAGTGTTCCTGCTCAGGAGAAGTGGCATGCTGTGGAGAAGCGACGCACAAAAGAGGAGCGGCGCAATGAGGAGACGCGCCCTGTTAAGGGTTGAGGAATAGCGGCACAATAAAGAACAGCTGCGCACGGAGGAGAAGCGGCACGCTGAGGAGAAGTGACGCAATGGCGAGAAGTGCCTTGTTTAGGAGGCGCAGCATCTGTGGAGAAGCGTACATACTGAAGAGGAGCGGCACACCGAGGAAAAAGAGTGCACCGAGCAGAGGCGCCCCTCTGAGGAGAAGTGACACTGAAGAGAAGTGACGCAGTGGCGAGAAGTGTTCCTGCTCAGAAGTGGCATGCTGTGGAGAACCGACGCACAAAAGAGGAGCGGCGCACTGAGGAGACGCGCCCTGTTAAGGGTTGAGGAATAGCGGCACAATAACGAACAGCTTCGCACGGAGGAGAAGCGGCACGCTGAGGAGAAGTGGCGCAATGGCGAGAAGTGCCTTGCTTAGGAGGCGCGGCATCTGTGGAGAAGCGTACATACTGAAGAGGAGCGGCACACCGAGGAAAAAGAGTGCACCGAGCAGACGCGCCCCTCTGAGAAGTGACACTGAAGAGAAGTGACGCAGTGGCGAGAAGTGTTAATGCTCAGGAGAAGTGGCATGCTGTGGAGAAGCGACGCACAAAAGAGGAGCGGCGCACTGAGGAGACGCGCCCTGTTAAGGGTTGAGGAATAGCGGCACAATAAAGGACAGCTGCGCACGGAAGAGAAGCGACACGCTGAGGAGAAGTGACGCAATGGCGAGAAGTGCCTTGCTTAGGAGGCGCGGCATCTGTGGAGAAGCGTACATACTGAAGAGGAGCGGCACACCGAGGAAAAAGAGTGCACCGAGTAGACGCGCCCCTCTGAGGAGAAGTGACACTAAAAAGAAGTGACGCAGTGGCGAGAAGTGTTCCTGCTCAGGAGAAGTGGCATGCTGTCGAGCAGCGACGCACAAAAGAGGAGCGGCGCACTGAGGAGACGCGCCCTGTTAAGGGTTGAGGAATAGCCGCACAATAAAGAACTGCTTTGCACGGAGGAGAAGCGGCACCCTGAGGAGAAGTGGCGCAATGGCGAGAAGTGCCTTGCTTAGGAGGCGCGGCATCTGTGGAGAAGCGTACATACTGAAGAGGAGCGGCACACAGAGGAAAAAGAGTGCACCGAGTAGACGCGCCCCTCTGAGGAGAAGTGACTCTGAAGAGAAGTGACGCAGTGGCGAGAAGTGTTCCTGCTCAGGAGAAGTGGCATGCTGTGGAGAAGCGACGCACAAAAGAGGAGCGGCGCACTGAGGAGACGCGCCCTGTTAAGGGTTGAGGAATAGCCGCACAATAAAGAACAGCTGCGCACGGAGGAGAAGCGGCACGCTGAGGAGAAGTGGCGCAATGGCGAGAAGTGCCTTGCTTAGGAGGCGCGGCATCTGTGGAGAAGCGTACATACTGAAGAGGAGCGGCACACCGAGGAAAAAGAGTGCACCGAGCAGACGCGCCCCTCTGAGAAGTGACACTGAAGAGAAGTGACGCAGTGGCGAGAAGTGTTCCTGCTCAGGAGAAGTGGCATGCTGTGGAGAAGCGACGCACAAAAGAGGAGCGGCGCACTGAGGAGACGCGCCCTGTTAAGGGTTGAGGAATAGCGGCACAATAAAGGACAGCTGCGCACGGAAGAGAAGCGACACGCTGAGGAGAAGTGACGCAATGGCGAGAAGTGCCTTGCTTAGGAGGCGCGGCATCTGTGGAGAAGCGTACATACTGAAGAGGAGCGGCACACCGAGGAAAAAGAGTGCACCGAGTAGACGCGCCCCTCTGAGGAGAAGTGACACTGAAAAGAAGTGACGCAGTGGCGAGAAGTGTTCCTGCTCAGGAGAAGTGGCATGCTGTCGAGCAGCGATGCACAAAAGAGGAGCGGCGCACTGAGGAGACGCGCCCTGTTAAGGGTTGAGGAATAGCCGCACAATAAAGAACTGCTTCGCACGGAGGAGAAGCGGCACCCTGAGGAGAAGTGGCGCAATGGCGAGAAGTGCCTTGCTTAGGAGGCGCGGCATCTGTGGAGAAGCGTACATACTGAAGAGGAGCGGCACACAGAGGAAAAAGAGTGCACCGAGTAGACGCGCCCCTCTGAGGAGAAGTGACTCTGAAGAGAAGTGACGCAGTGGCGAGAAGTGTTTTTGCCCAGGAGAAGTGGCATGCTGTGGAGAAGCGACGCACAAAAGAGGAGCGGCGCAATGAGGAGACGCGCCCTGTTAAGGGTTGAGGAATAGCCGCACAATAAAGAACAGCTGCGCACGGAGGAGAAGCGGCACGCTGAGGAGAAGTGGCGCAATGGCGAGAAGTGCCTTGCTTAGGAGGCGCGGCATCTGTGGAGAAGCGTACATACTGAAGAGGAGCGGCACACCGAGGAAAAAGAGTGCACCGAGCAGACGCGCCCCTCTGAGAAGTGACACTGAAAAGAAGTGACGCAGTGGCGAGAAGTGTTCCTGCTCAGGAGAAGTGGCATGCTGTGGAGAAGCGACGTACAAAAGAGGCGCGGCGCACTGAGGAGACGCGCCCTGTTAAGGGTTGAGGAATAGCGGCACAATAAAGGACAGCTGCGCACGGAAGAGAAGCGACACGCTGAGGAGAAGTGACGCAATGGCGAGAAGTGCCTTGCTTAGGAGGCGCGGCATCTGTGGAGAAGCGTACATACTGAAGAGGAGCGGCACACCGAGGAAAAAGAGTGCACCGAGTAGACGCGCCCCTCTGAGGAGAAGTGACACTGAAAAGAAGTGACGCAGTGGCGAGAAGTGTTCCTGCTCAGGAGAAGTGGCATGCTGTCGAGCAGCGACGCACAAAAGAGGAGCAGCACACTGAGGAGACGCGCCCTGTTAAGGGTTGAGGAATAGCCGCACAATAAAGAACTGCTTCGCACGGAGGAGAAGCGGCACCCTGAGGAGAAGTGGCGCAATGGCGAGAAGTGCCTTGCTTAGGAGGCGCGGCATCTGTGGAGAAGCGTACATACTGAAGAGGAGCGGCACACAGAGGAAAAAGAGTGCACCGAGTAGACGCGCCCCTCTGAGGAGAAGTGACTCTGAAGAGAAGTGACGCAGTGGCGAGAAGTGTTCCTGCTTAGGAGAAGTGGCATGCTGTGGAGAAGCGACGCACAAAAGAGGAGCGGCGCACTGAGGAGACGCGCCCTGTTAAGGGTTAAGGAATAGCCGCACAATAAAGAACAGCTTCGCACGGAGGAGAAGCGGCACGCTGAGGAGAAGTGGCGCAATGGCGAGAAGTGCCTTGCTTAGGAGGCGCGGCATCTGTGGAGAAGCGTACATACTGAAGAGGAGCGGCACACCGAGGAAAAAGAGTGCACCGAGTAGACGCGCCCCTCTGAGGAGAAGTGACATTGAAGAGAAGTGACACAGTGGCGAGAAGTGTTCCTCCTCAGGAGAAGTGGCATGCTGTGGAGAAGCGACGCACAAAAGAGGAGCGGCGCACTGAGGAGATGCGCCCTGTTAAGGGTTGAGGAATAGCGGCACAATAAAGAACAGCTTCGCACGGAGGAGAAGCGGCACGCTGAGGAGAAGTGGCGCAATGGCGAGAAGTGCCTTGCTTTGGAGGCGCGGCATCTGTGGAGAAGCGTACATACTGAAGAGGAGCGGCACACCGAGGAAAAAGAGTGCACCGAGCAGACGCGCCCCTCTGAGGAGAAGTGACACTGAAGAGAAGTGACGCAGTGGCGAGAAGTGTTCCTGCTCAGGAGAAGTGGCATGCTGTGGAGAAGCGACGCACAAAAGAGGAGCGGCGCACTGAGGAGACGCGCCCTGTTAAGGGTTGAGGAATAGCGGCACAATAAAGAACAGCTTCGCACGGAGGAGAAGCGGCACGCTGAGGGGAAGTGGCGCAATGGCGAGAAGTGCCTTGCTTATAAGGCGCGGCATCTGTGGAGAAGCGTACGTACTGAAGAGGAGCGGCACACAGAGGAAAAAGAGTGCACCGAGCAGACGCGCCCCTCTGAGGAGAAGTGACACTGAAGAGAAGTGACACAGTGGCGAGAAGTGTTCCTCCTCAGGAGAAGTGGCATGCTGTGGAGAAGCGACGCACAAAAGAGGAGCGGCGCACTGAGGATACGCGCCCTGTTAAGGGTTGAGGAATAGCGGCACAATAAAGAACAGCTTCGCACGGAGGAGAAGCGGCACGCTGAGGAGAATTGGCGCAATGGCGAGAACTGCCTTGCTTAGGAAACGCGGCATTTGTGGAGAAGCGTACATACTGAAGAGGAGCGGCACACAGAGGAAAAAGAGTGCACCGAGCGGACGCGCCCCTCTGAGGAGAAGGGACACTGAAGAGAAGTGACGCAGTGGCGAGAAGTGTTCCTGGTCAGGAGAAGTGGCATGCTGTGGAAAAGCGACGCACAAAAGAGGAGCGGCGCACTGAGGAGACGCGCCCTGTTAAGGGTTGAGGAATGGCGGCATAATAAAGAACAGCTGCGCACGGAGGAGAAGCGGCACGCTGAGGAGAAGTGGCGCAACAGCGAGAAGTGCCTTGCTTAGGAGGCGCGGCATCTGTGGAGAAGCGTACATACTGAAGAGGAGCGGCACACCGAGGAAAAAGAGTGCACCGAGTAGACGTGCCCCTCTGAGGAGAGGTGACACTGAAGAGAAGTGACGCAGTGGCGAGAAGTGTTCCTGATCAGGAGAAGTGGCATGCTGTGGTGAAGCGACGCACAAAAGAGGAGCGGCGCACTGAGGAGACGCGCCCTGTTAAGGGTTGAGGACTAGCCACACAATAAAGAACAGCTTCGCACGGAGGAGAAGCGGCACGCTGAGAAGTGGCGCAATGGCGAGAAGTGCCTTGCTTAGGAGACGCGGCATCTGTGGAGAAGCGTACATACTGAAGAGGAGCGGCACACAGAGGAAAAAGAGTGCACCGAGCAGACGCGCCCCTCTGAGGAGAAGTCACACTGAAGAGATGTGACGCAGTGGCGAGAAGTGTTCTTGCTCAGGAGAAGTGGCATGCTGTGGAGAAGCGACGCACAAAAGAGGAGCGGCGCACTGAGGAGACGCGCCCTGTTAAGGGTTGAGGAATAGCGGCATAATAAAGAACAGCTGCGGACGGAGGAGAAGTGGCGCAATGGCGAGAAGTGCCTTGGTTAGGAGACGCGGTGTGCTGTGGAGATGCGTACATACTGAAGAGGAGCGGCACACCGAGGAAAAAGAGTGCATCGAGTAGGCGCGCCCCTCTGAGGAGAAGTGACGTTGAAGAGAAGTGACGCAGTGGCGAGAAGTGTTCCTGCTCAGGAGAAGTGGCATGCTGTGGAGAAGCGACGCACAAAAGAGGAGCGGCGCACTGAGGAGACGCGCCCTGTTAAGGGTTGAGGAATAGCGGTACCATAAAGAACAGCTGCGCATGGAGGAGAAGCGGCACGCTGAGGAGAAGTGGCGCAATGGCGAGAAGTGCCTTGGTTAGGAGACGCGGTGTGCTGTGGAGATGCGTACATACTGAAGAGGAGCGGCACACCGAGGAAAAAGAGTGCACCGAGTAGACGCGCCCCTCTGAGGAGAAGTGACACTGAAGAGAAGTGACGCAGTGGCGAGAAGTGTTCTTGCTCAGGAGAAGTGGCATGCTGTGGAGAAGCGCCGCACAAAAGAGGAGCGGCGCACTGAGGAGACGCGCCCTGTTAAGGGTTGAGGAATAGCGGCACCATAAAGAACAGCTGCGCACGGAGGAGAAGCGGCACGCTGAGGAGAAGTGGCGCAATGGCGAGAAATGCCTTGCTTAGGAGACGCGGCATCTGTGGAGATGCGTACATACTGAAGAGGAGCGGCACACCGAGGAAAACGCGTGCACCGAGTAGACGCGCCCCTCTGAGGAGAAGTGACACTGAAGAGAACTGACGCAGTGGCGAGAAGTGTTCCTGCTCAGGAGAAGTGGCATGCTGTGGAGAAGCGACGCACAAAAGAGGAGCGGCGCACTGAGGAGGCGCGCCCTGTTAAGGGTTGAGGAATAGCGGCACAATAAAGAACAGCTGCGGACGGAGGAGAAGCGGCACGCTGAGGAGAAGTGGCGCAATGGCGAGAAGTGCCTTGGTTAGGAGACGCGGCGTGCTGTGGAGATGCGTACATACTGAAGAGGAGCGGCACACCGAGGAAAAAGAGTGCACCGAGTAGACGTGCCCCTCTGAGGAGAAGTGACACTGAAGAGAAGTGACGCAGTGGCGAGACGTGTACTTGCTCAGGAGAAGTGGCATGCTGTGGAGAAGCGACGCACAAAAGAGGAGCGGCGCACTGAGGAGACGCGCCCTGTTAAGGGTTGAGGAATAGCGGCACCATAAAGAGCAGCTGCGCACGGAGGAGAAGCGGCACGCTGAGGAGAAGTGGCGCAATGGCGAGAAATGCCTTGCTTAGGAGACGCGGCATCTGTGGAGATGCGTACATACTGAAGAGGAGCGGTACACCGAGGAAAAAGAGTGCACCGAGTAGACGCGCCCCTCCGAGGAGAAGTGACACTGAAGAGAAGTGACGCAGTGGCTAGAAATGTTCTTGCTCAGGAGAAGTGGCATGCTGTGGAGAAGCGACGCACAAAAGAGGAGCGGCGCACTGAGGAGACGCGCCCTGTTAAGGGTTGAGGAATAGCGGCACAATAAAGAACAGCTTCGCATGGAGGAAAAGCGGCACGCTGAGGAGAAGTGGCGCAATAGCGAGAAGTGCCTTGCTTAGGAGACGCGGCATCTGTTGAGATGCGTACATACTGAAGAGGAGCGGCACACCGAGGAAAAAGAGTGCACCGAGTAGACGCGCCCCTCTGAGGAGAAGTGACACTGAAGAGAAGTGACGCAGTGGCGAGAAGTGTTCTTGCTCAGGAGAAGTGGCATGCTGTGGAGAAGCGATGCACAAAAGAGGAGCGGCGCACTGAGGAGACGCACCCTGTTAAGGGTTGAGGAATAGCGGCACAATAAAGAACAGCTGCGGACGGAGGAGAAGTGGCGCAATGGCGAGAAGTGCCTTGGTTAGGAGACGCGGTGTGCTGTGGAGATGCGTACATACTGAAGAGGAGCGGCACACCGAGGAAAAAGAGTGCATCGAGTAGGCGCGCCCCTCTGAGGAGAAGTGACACTGAAGAGAAGTGACGCAGTGGCGAGAAGTGTTCTTGCTCAGGAGAAGTGGCATGCTGTAGAGACGCGACGCACAAAAAGGAGCGGCGCACTGAGGAGACGCGCCCTGTTAAGGGTTGAGGAATAGCGGCACAATAAAGAACAGCTGCGCACGGAGGAGAAGCGGCACGCTGAGGAGAAGTGGCGCAATGGCGAGAAGTGTCTTGGTTAGGAGACGCGGTGTGCTGTGGAGATGCGTACATACTGAAGAGGAGCGGCACACCGAGGAAAAAGAGTGCACCGAGTAGACGTGCCCCTCTGAGGAGAAGTGACACTGAAGAGAAGTGACGCAGTGGCGAGAAGTGTTCTTGCTCAGGAGAAGTGCCATGCTGTGGAGAAGCGACGCACAAAAGAGGAGCGGCGCACTGAGGAGACGCGCCCTGTTAAGGGTTGAGGAATAGCGGCACCATAAAGAACAGCTGCGCACGGAGGAGAAGCGGCACGCTGAGGAGAAGTGGCGCAATGGCGAGAAATGCCCTGCTTAGGAGACGCGGCATCTGTGGAGATGCGTACATACTGAAGAGGAGCGGCACACCGAGGAAAACGAGTGCACCGAGTAGACGCGCCCCTCTGAGGAGAAGTGACACTGAAGAGAAGTGACGCAGTGTCGAGAAGTGTTCCTGCTCAGGAGAAGTGGCATGCTGTGGAGAAGCGATGCACAAAAGAGGAGCGGCGCACTGAGGAGACGCGCCCTGTTAAGGGTTGAGGAATAGCGGCACAATAAAGAACAGCTTCGCATGGAGGAAAAGCGGCACGCTGAGGAGAAGTGGCACAATAGCGAGAAGTGCCTTGCTTAGGAGACGCGGCATCTGTGGAGATGCGTACATACTGAAGAGGAGCGGCACACCGAGGAAAAAGAGTGCACCGAGTAGACGCGCCCCCCTGAGTAGAAGTGACACTGAAGAGAAGTGACGCAGTGGCGAGACGTGTTCTTGCTCAGGAGAAGTGGCATGCTGTGGAGAAGCGACGCACAAAAGAGGAGCGGCGCACTGAGGAGACGCGCCCTGTTAAGGGTTGAGGAAAAGCGGCACAATAAAGAACAGCTTCGCATGGAGGAAACGCGGCACGCTGAGGAGAAGTGGCGCAAAAGCGAGAAGTGCCTTGCTTAGGAGACGCGGCATTTGTGGAGATGCGTACATACTGAAGAGGAGCGGCACACCGAGGAAAAATAGTGCACCGAGTAGACGCGCCCCTCTGAGGAGAAGTGACACTGAAGAGAAGGGACGCAGTGGCGAGAAGTGTTCTTGCTCAGGAGAAGTGGCATGCTGTGGAGAAGCGACGCACAAAAGAGGAGCGGCGCACTGAGGAGACGCGCCCTGTTAAGGGTTGAGGAATAGCGGCACAATAAAGAACAGCTGCGCACGGAGGATAAGCGGCACGCTGATTAGAAGTGGCGCAATGGCGAGAAGTGCCTTGGTTAGGAGACGCGGTGTGCTGTGGAGATGCGTACGTACTGAAGAGGAGCGGCACACCGAGGAAAAAGAGTGCACCGAGTAGACGCGCCCCTCTGAGGAGAAGTGACACTGAAGAGAAGTGACGCAGTGGCGAGAAGTGTTCTTGCTCAGGAGAAGTGGCATGCTGTGGAGAAGCGACGCACAAAAGAGGAGCGGCGCACTGAGGAGACGCGCCCTGTTAAGGGTTGAGGAATAGCGGCACCATAAAGAACAGCTGCGCACGGAGGAGAAGCGGCACGCTGAGGAGAAGTGGCGCAATGGCGAGAAATGCCTTGCTTAGGAGACGCGGCATCTGTGGAGATGCGTACATACTGAAGAGGAGCGGCACACCGAGGAAAACGAGTGCACCGAGTAGACACGCCCCTCTGAGGAGAAGTGACACTGAAGAGAACTGACGCAGTGGCGAGAAGTGTTCCTCCTCAGGAGAAGTGGCATGCTGTGGAGAAGCGACGCACAAAAGAGGAGCGGCGCACTGAGGAGGCGCGCCCTGTTAAGGGTTGAGGAATAGCGGCACAATAAAGAACAGCTGCGGACGGAGGAGAAGCGGCACGCTGAGGAGAAGTGGCGCAATGGCGAGAAGTGCCTTGGTTAGGAGACGCGGCGTGCTGTGGAGATGCGTACATACTGAAGAGGAGCGGCACACCGAGGAAAAAGAGTGCACCGAGTAGACGCGCCCCTTTGAGGAGAAGTGACACTGAAGAGAAGTGACGCAGTGGCGAGACGTGTTCTTGCTCAGGAGAAGTGGCATGCTGTGGAGAAGCGACGCACAAAAGAGGAGCGGCGCACTGAGGAGACGCGCCCTGTTAAGGGTTGAGGAATAGCGGCACAATAAAGAACAGCTGCGCACGGAGGAGAAGCGGCACGCTGAGGAGAAGTGGCGCAATGGCGAGAAGTGCCGTAGTTAGGAGACGCGGTGTGCTGTGGAGATGCGTACATACTGAAGAGGAGCGGCACACTGAGGAAAAAGAGTGCACCGAGTAGACGCGCCCCTCTGAGGAGAAGTGACACTGAAGAGAAGTGACGCAGTGGCGAGAAGTGTTCCTGCTCAGGAGAAGTAGCATGCTGTGGAGAAGCGACGCACAAAAGAGGAGCGGCGCACTGTGGAGACGCGCCATGTTACGGGTTGAGGAATAGCGGCACAAAAAGAACAGCTGCGCACGGAGGAGAAGCGGCACGCTGAGGAGAAGTGGCGCAATGGCGAGAAGTGCCTTGTTTAGGAGGCGCGGCATTTGTGGAGAAGCGTACATACTGAAGAGGAGCGGCGCACCGAGGAAAAAGAGTGCACCGAGCAGAGGCGCCCCTCTGAGAAGTGACACTGAAGAGAAGTGACGCAGTGGCGAGAAGTGTTCCTGCTCAGGAGAAGTGGCACGCTGTGGAGAACCAACGCACAAAAAAGGAGCGGCGCACTGAGGAGACGCGCCCTGTTAAGGGTTGAGGAATAGCGGCACAATAACGAACAGCTTCGCACGGAGGAGAAGCGGCACGCTGAGGAGAAGTGGCGCAATGGCGAGAAGTGCCTTGCTTAGGAGTTGCGGCATCTGTGGAGAAGCGTACATACTGAAGAGGAGCGGCACACCGAGGAAAAAGAGTGCACCGAGTATACGCGCCCCCCTGAGGAGAAGTGACACTGAAAAGAAGGGACGCAGTGGCGAGAAGTGTTCCTGCTCAGGAGAAGTGGCATGCTGTCGAGCAGCGACGCACAAAAGAGGAGCGGCGCACTCAGGAGACGCGCCCTGTTAAGGGTTGAGGAATAGCCGCACAATAAAGAACTGCTCCGCACGGAGGAGAAGCGACACGCTGAGGAGAAGTGACGCAATGGGGAGAAGTGCCTTGCTTAGGAGGCGCGGCATCTGTGGAGAAGCGTACATACTGAAGAGGAGCGGCACACCGAGGAAAAAGAGTGCACCGAGTAGACGCGCCCCTCTGAGAAGTGACACTGAAGAGAAGTGACGCAGTGGCGAGAAGTGTTTCTGCTCGGGAGAAGTGGCATGCTGTGGAGAAGCGACGCACAAAAGAGGAGCGGCGCACTGAGGAGATGCGCACTGTTAAGGGTTGAGGAATAGCGGCACAATAAAGGACAGCTGCGCACGGAAGAGAAGCGACACGCTGAGGAGAAGTGACGCAATGGCGAGAAGTGCCTTGCTTAAGAGGCGCGGCATCTGTGGAGAAGCGTACATACTGAAGAGGAGCGGCACACCGAGGAAAAAGAGTGCACCGAGTAGACGCGCCCCTCTGAGGAGAAGTGACATTGAAAAGAAGTGACGCAGTGGCGAGAAGTGTTCCTGCTCAGGAGAAGTGGCATGCTGTCGAGCAGCGACGCACAAAAGAGGAGCGGCGCACTCAGGAGACGCGCCCTGTAAGGGTTGAGGAATAGCCGCACAATAAAGAACTGCTTCGCACGGAGGAGAAGCGGCACGCTGAGGAGAAGTGGCGCAATGGCGAGAAGTGCCTTGCTTAGGAGGCGCGGCATCTGTGGAGAAGCGTACATACTGAAGAGGAGCGGCACACAGAGGAAAAAGAGTGCACCGAGCAGACGCGCCCTTCTGAGGAGAAGTGACTCTGAAGAGAAGTCACGCAGTGGCGAGAAGTGTTCCTGCTCAGGAGAAGTGGCATGCTGTAGAGAAGCGACGCACAAAAGAGGAGCGGCGCACTGAGGAGACGCGCCCTGTTAAGGGTTGAGGAATAGCCGCACAATCAAGAACAGCTTCGCACGGAGGAGAAGCGGCACGCTGAGGAGAAGTGGCGCAATGGCGAGAAGTGCCTTGCTGAGGAGGCGCGGCATCAGTAGAGAAGCGTACATACTGATGAGGAGGTGCACACAGAGGAAAAAGAGTGCACCGAGCAGACGCGCCCCTCTGAGGAGAAGTGACACTGAAGAGAACTGACGCAGTGGCGAGAAGTGTTCCTGCTCAGGAGAAGTGGCATGCTGTGGAGAAGCGACGCACAAAAGAGGAGCGGCGCACTGAGGAGGCGCGCCCTGTTAAGGGTTGAGGAATAGCGGCACAATAAAGAACAGCTGCGGAAGGAGGAGAAGCGGCACGCTGAGGAGAAGTGGCGCAATGGCGAGAAGTGCCTTGGTTAGGAGACGCGGCGTGCTGTGGAGATGCGTACATACTGAAGAGGAGCGGCACACCGAGGACAAAGAGTGCTTCGAGTAGACGCGCCCCTCTGAGGAGAAGTGACACTGAAGAGAAGTGACGCAGTGGCGAGACGTGTACTTGCTCAGGAGAAGTGGCATGCTGTGGAGAAGCGACGCACAAAAGAGGAGCGGCGCACTGAGGAGACGCGCCCTGTTAAGGGTTGAGGAATAGCGGCACCATAAAGAGCAGCTGCGCACGGAGGAGAAGCGGCACGCAGAGGAGAAGTGGCGCAATGGCGAGAAATGCCTTGCTTAGGAGACGCGGCATCTGTGGAGATGCGTACATACTGAAGAGGAGCGGCACACCGAGGAAAAAGAGTGCACCGAGTAGACGCGCCCCTCCGAGGAGAAGTGACACTGAAGAGAAGTGACGCAGTGGCTAGAAATGTTCTTGTTCAGGAGAAGTGGCATGCTGTGGAGAAGCGACGCACAAAAGAGGAGCGGCGCACTGAGGAGACGCGCCCTGTTAAGGGTTGAGGAATAGCGGCACAATAAAGAACAGCTTCGCATGGAGGAAAAGCGGCACGCTGAGGAGAAGTGGCGCAATAGCGAGAAGTGCCTTGCTTAGGAGACGCGGCATCTGTTGAGATGCGTACATACTGAAGAGGAGCGGCACACCGAGGAAAAAGAGTGCACCGAGTAGACGCGCCCCTCTGAGGAGAAGTGACACTGAAGAGAAGTGATGCAGTGGCGAGAAGTGTTCTTGCTCAGGAGAAGTGGCATGCTGTGGAGAAGCGACGCACAAAAGAGGAGCGGCGCACTGAGGAGACGCACCCTGTTAAGGGTTGAGGAATAGCGGCACAATAAAGAACAGCTGCGGACGGAGGAGAAGTGGCGCAATGGCGAGAAGTGCCTTGGTTAGGAGACGCGGTGTGCTGTGGAGATGCGTACATACTGAAGAGGAGCGGCACACCGAGGAAAAAGAGTGCATCGAGTAGGCGCGCCCCTCTGAGGAGAAGTGACACTGAAGAGAAGTGACGCAGTGGCGAGAAGTGTTCTTGCTCAGGAGAAGTGGCATGCTGTAGAGACGCGACGCACAAAAAGGAGCGGCGCACTGAGGAGACGCGCCCTGTTAAGGGTTGAGGAATAGCGGCACAATAAAGAACAGCTGCGCACGGAGGAGAAGCGGCACGCTGAGGAGAAGTGGCGCAATGGCGAGAAGTGTCTTGGTTAGGAGACGCGGTGTGCTGTGGAGATGCGTACATACTGAAGAGGAGCGGCACACCGAGGAAAAAGAGTGCACCGAGTAGACGTGCCCCTCTGAGGAGAAGTGACACTGAAGAGAAGTGACGCAGTGGCGAGAAGTGTTCTTGCTCAGGAGAAGTGGCATGCTGTGGAGAAGCGACGCACAAAAGAGGAGCGGCGCACTGAGGAGACGCGCCCTGTTAAGGGTTGAGGAATAGCGGCACCATAAAGAACAGCTGCGCACGGAGGAGAAGCGGCACGCTGAGGAGAAGTGGCGCAATGGCGAGAAATGCCCTGCTTAGGAGACGCGGCATCTGTGGAGATGCGTACATACTGAAGAGGAGCGGCACACCGAGGAAAACGAGTGCACCGAGTAGACGCGCCCCTCGGAGGAGAAGTGACACTGAAGAGAAGTGACGCAGTGTCGAGAAGTGTTCCTGCTCAGGAGAAGTGGCATGCTGTGGAGAAGCGATGCACAAAAGAGGAGCGGCGCACTGAGGAGACGCGCCCTGTTAAGGGTTGAGGAATAGCGGCACAATAAAGAACAGCTTCGCATGGAGGAAAAGCGGCACGCTGAGGAGAAGTGGCACAATAGCGAGAAGTGCCTTGCTTAGGAGACGCGGCATCTGTGGAGATGCGTACATACCGAAGAGGAGCGGCACACCGAGGAAAAAGAGTGCACCGAGTAGACGCGCCCCCCTGAGTAGAAGTGACACTGAAGAGAAGTGACGCAGTGGCGAGACGTGTTCTTGCTCAGGAGAAGTGGCATGCTGTGGAGAAGCGACGCACAAAAGAGGAGCGGCGCACTGAGGAGACGCGCCCTGTTAATAGTTGAGGAATAGCGGCACAATAAAGAACAGCTTCGCATGGAGGAAACGCGGCACGCTGAGGAGAAGTGGCGCAATAGCGAGAAGTGCCTTGCTTAGGAGACGCGGCATCTGTGGAGATGCGTACATACTGAAGAGGAGCGGCACACCGAGGAAAAAGAGTGCACCGAGTAGACGCGCCCCTCTGAGGAGAAGTGACACTGAAGAGAAGTGACGCAGTGGCGAGAAGTGTTCTTGCTCAGGAGAAGTGGCATGCTGTGGAGAAGCGACGCACAAAAGAGGAGCGGCGCACTGAGGAGACGCGCCCTGTTAAGGGTTGAGGAATAGCGGCACAATAAAGAACAGCTGCGGACGGAGGAGAAGTGGCACGCTGAGGAGAAGTGGCGCAATGGCGAGAAGTGCCTTGGTTAGGAGACGCGGTGTGCTGTGGAGATGCGTACATACTGAAGAGGAGCGGCACACCGAGGAAAAAGAGTGCATCGAGTAGGCGCGCCCCTCTGAGGAGAAGTGACACTGAAGAGAAGTGACGCAGTGGCGAGAAGTGTTCTTGCTCAGGAGAAGTGGCATGCTGTAGAGAAGCGACGCACAAAAAGGAGTGGCGCACTGAGGAGACGCGCCCTGTTATGGGTTGAGGAATAGCGGCACAATAAAGAACAGCTGCGCACGGAGGAGAAGCGGCACGCTGAGGAGAAGTGGCGCAATGGCGAGAAGTGTCTTGGTTAGGAGACGCGGTGTGCTGTGGAGATGCGTACATACTGAAGAGGAGCGGCACACCGAGGAAAAAGAGTGCACCGAGTAGACGTGCCCCTCTGAGGAGAAGTGACACTGAAGAGAAGTGACACAGTGGCGAGAAGTGTTCTTGCTCAGGAGAAGTGGCATGCTGTGGAGAAGCGACGCACAAAAGAGGAGCGGCGCACTGAGGAGACGCGCCCTGTTAAGGGTTGAGGAATAGCGGCACCATAAAGAACAGCTGCGCACGGAGGAGAAGCGGCACGCTGAGGAGAAGTGGCGCAATGGCGAGAAATGCCTTGCTTAGGAGACGCGGCATCTGTGGAGATGCGTACATACTGAAGAGGAGCGGCACACCGAGGAAAACGAGTGCACCGAGTAGACGCGCCCCTCTGAGGAGAAGTGACACTGAAGAGAAGTGACGCAGTGGCGAGAAGTGTTCCTGCTCAGGAGAAGTGGCATGCTGTGGAGAAGCGATGCACAAAAGAGGAGCGGCGCACTGAGGAGACGCGCCCTGTTAAGGGTTGAGGAATAGCGGCACCGTTAAGAACAGCTGCGCACGGAGGAGAAGGGCACGCTGAGGAGAAGTGGCGCAATGGCGAGAAGTGCCTTGGTTAGGAGACGCGGTGTGCTGTGGAGATGCGTACATACTGAAGAGGAGCGGCACACCGAGGAAAAAGAGTGCACCGAGTAGACGCGCCCCTCTGAGGAGAAGTGACACTGAAGAGAAGTGACGCAGTGGCGAGAAGTGTTCCTGCTCAGGAGAAGTGGCATGCTGTGGAGAAGCGACGCACAAAAGAGGAGCGGCGCACTGAGGAGACGCGCCCTGTTAAGGGTTGAGGAATAGCGGCACAATAAAGAACAGCTGCGGACGGAGGAGAAGCGGCACGCTGAGGAGAAGTGGCGCAATGGCGAGAAGTGCCTTGGTTAGGAGACGCGGTGTGCTGTGGAGATGCGTACATACTGAAGAGGAGCGGCACACCGAGGAAAAAGAGTGCACCGAGTAGACGCACCCCTCTGAGGAGAAGTGACACTGAAGAGAAGTGACGCAGTGGCGAGAAGTGTTCCTGCTCAGGAGAAGTGGCATCCTGTGGAGAAGCGACGCACAAAAGAGGAGCGGCGCACTGAGGAGACGCGCCCTGTTAAGGGTTGAGGAATAGCGGCACCGTAAAGAACAGCTGCGCACGGAGGAGAAGCGGCACGCTGAGGAGAAGTGACACTGAAGAGAAGTGACGCAGTGGCGAAAAGTGTTCCTGCTCAGGAGAAGTGACATGCTGTAGAGAAGCGATGCACAAAAAGGAGCGGCGCACTGAGGAGACGCGGCCTGTTAAGGGTTGAGAAATAGCGGCACAATAAAGAACAGCTGCGCACGGAGGAGAAGCGGCACGCTGAGGAGAAGTGGCGCAATGGCGAGAAGTGCCTTGGTTAGGAGACGCGGTGTGCTGTGGAGATGCGTACATACTGAAGAGGAGCGGCACACCGAGGAAAAAGAGTGCACCGAGCAGACGCGCCCCTCTGAGGAGAAGTGACACTGAAGAGAAGTGACGCAGTGGCGAGAAGTGTTCTTGCTCAGGAGAAGTGGCATGCTGTGGAGAAGCGACGCACAAAAGAGGAGCGGCGCACTGAGGAGACGCGCCCTGTTAAGGGTTGAAGAATAGCGGCACAATAAAGAACAGCTTCGCTCGGAGGAAAAGCGGCACGCTGAGGAGAAGTGGCGCAATGGCGAGAAGTGCCTTGCTTAGGAGACGCGGCATCTGTGGAGAAGCGTACATACTCAAGAGGAGCGGCACACAGAGGAAAAAGAGTGCACCGAGCAGACGCGCCCCTCTGAGGAGAAGTGACACTGAAGAGAAGTGACGCAGTGGCGAGAAGTGTTCTTGCTTATGAGAGGTGGCATGCTGTGGAGAAGCGACGCACAAAAGAGGAGCGGCGCACTGAGGAGACGCGCCCTGTTAAGGGTTGAGGAATAGCGGCACAATAAAGAACAGCTGCGCATGGAGGAGAGGTGGCGCAACGGCGTGATGTGCCTTGCTTATGAGACGCGGCATCTGTCGAGAAGCGTACATACTGAAGAGGAGCGGCACACAGAGGAAAAAGAGTGCACCGAGCAGACGCGCCCCTCTGAGGAGAAGTGACACTGAAGAGAAGTGACGCAGTGGCGAGAAGTGTTCCTGCTCAGGAGAAGTGGCATGCTGTGGAGAAGCGACGCACAAAACAGGAGCGGCGCACTGAGGAGACGCGCCCTGTTAAGGGTTGATTAATAGCGGCACAATAAAGAACAGCTTCGCACGGAGGAGAAGCGGCACGCTGAGGAGAAGTGGCGTAATGGCGAGAAGTACCTTGCTTAGGAGACGCGGCATCTGTGGAGAAGCGTACATACTGAAGAGGAGCGGCACACAGAGGAAAAAGAGTGCACCGAGCAGACGCGCCCCTCTGAGGAGAAGTGACACTGAAGAGAAGTGACGCAGTGGCGAGAAGTGTTCCTGCTCAGGAGAAGTGGCATGCTGTGGAGAAGCGACGCACAAAAGAGGAGCGGCGCACTGAGGAGACGCGCCCTGTTAAGGGTTGAGGAATAGCGGCACAATAAAGAACAGCTTCGCACGGAGGAGAAGGGGCACGCTGAGGAGAAGTGGCGCAATGGCGAGAAGTGCCTTGCTTAGGAGACGCGGCATCTGTGGAGAAGCGTACATACTGAAGAGGAGCGGCACACAGAGGAAAAAGAGTGCACCGAGAACGCGCCCCTCTGAGGAGAAGTGACACTGAAGAGAAGTGACGCAGTGGCGAGAAGTGTTCTTGCTCAGGAGAAGTGGCATGCTGTTGAGAAGCGACGCACAAAAGAGGAGCGGCGCACTGAGGAGACGCGCCCTGTTAAGGGTTGAGGAATAGCGGCACAATAAAGAACAGCTTCGCACGGAGGAGAAGCGGCACGCTGAGGAGAAGTGGCGCAATGGCGAGAAGTGCCTTGCTTAGGAGGCGCGGCATCTGTGGAGAAGCGTACATACTGAAGAGGAGAGGCACACAGAGGAAAAAGAGTGCACCGAGCAGACGCGCTCCTCTGAGGAGAAGTGACACTGAAGAGAAATGACGCAGTGGCGAGAAGTGTTCCTGCTCAGGAGAAGTGGCATGCTGTGGAGAAGCGACGCACAAAAGAGGAGCGGCGCACTGAGGAGACGCGACCTGTTAAGGGTTGGGGAATAGCGGCACAATAATGAACAGCTTCGCACGGAGGAGAAGCGGCACGCTGAGGAGAAGTGGCGCAATGGCGAGAAGTGCCTTGCTTAGGAGCTGGGCGAACCCACATGGCTTGGGGTTCGTAGTGACGCCACTCACCTAGCACCTACTAAAGTAGGTGCCCCCTGCGTGCGGGTATGGTGGCCCACGTGGCTGGGGTCCGTGGTGTCGCTACTCACCAAGCCCCTAGCACCCAGTGCTTAAAGTCTCCCGTAAGTT
Organism: Ixodes scapularis; assembly: GCF_016920785.2. Taxonomy (NCBI): domain Eukaryota; kingdom Metazoa; phylum Arthropoda; class Arachnida; order Ixodida; family Ixodidae; genus Ixodes; species Ixodes scapularis. The sequence continues at coordinate 44,349,186 of NW_024609868.1, read as the reverse complement.
GAGGGGGGTCCCTACAAGAAGTTAGGAGGGGGGTCTGACGAGATATACTAGATGCGCATAAAATAAACCCCACTGCTGACTCTACCCACGCTGTACCTGCAACCCTCAAATTGCTAATCCCCAAATGTCCGATTTCTGAAAACAAGCTATTTTATTCCAAGACATGCTTTTGATTTCACTCATGCTGGGGCTGTGGAGGGGGCCTCAGACCATCCGTTAAAATTAGTGGGGGGTCCGAGATCCCCTGAGACCCCCCAGACTTTAAGCCCTGCTAGCACCTAAGGTGCAGGCGCCCCCTGCGGGGCTCGGGGTACGTGGAGACGCCACTTTCCAAACACCTGTTTTCACAGGTGCCCCCTGCGGGGTGACGCACTGAAGAGGAGCGGCGCACTGAGGAAAGAGGGCGCACTGAGGAGACGCGCCCTGTTAAGGTTTGAGGAATAGCGGCACAATAACGAACAGTGGCGCATGGAGAAGAAGCAGCACGCTGAAGAGCAGTCGCGCAATGGCGAGAAGTGCCCTCCTTAGGAGAAGCGGCATGCTGTGGAGAGAAGTGGCGCAATGGCAAGACATGTCCTGCTTAGGAGAAGCGGCATGCTGTGGAGAAGCAACTCAGTGAAGAGGAGAGGCGCACTGAGGAAAAAGGGCACGCTGAGGAGACGCGCCCTCTTAAGGAATAGCGGCACAGTAAAGAACAGCGGCGCATGGAGGAGAAGCGGTCCGCTTAGGAGAAGTGGCGCAATGGCTAGAAGTGCCCTGCTAACGAAAAGCGGCACGCTGGGTGCAAGCGACGAACTGAAGAGGAGCCGCGCACTAAGGAAAAAGGGCGCGCTGAGGAGAGGTGCCCTGTTGATGATTGAGGAAAAGCGGCAGAGTGAAGAAGAGCGGCGCATGGAGAAGTAGCACACTGAAGAGAAGGGGTGCAATGACAAGAAATGTTGTGCTGAGAAGAAGCGGCGTGCTGGGGAAAAGCGACGCACTGAAGAGGAGCGGCGCACTGAGGAAAAAGTGCGCGCTGAGGAGACGCGCCCTCTTAAGGGTTGAGGAATAGCGGCACAGTAAAGAACAGCGGCGCATGGAGGAGAAGCGGTCCGCTTAGGAGAAGTAGCGCAATGGCTAGAAGTTCCATGCTAACGAAAAGCGGCACGCTTGGTACAAGCGACGCACTGAAGAGGAGCGGCGCACTAAGGAAAAAGGGCACGCTGAGGAGAAGTGCCCTGTTGATGATTGAGGAAAAGTGGCACAGTGAAGAAGAGCGGCGCACGGAGAAGTAGCACACTGAAGAGAAGGGGTGCAATGACAAGAAATGTTGTGCTGAGAAGAAGCGGCATGCTGGGAAAAAGCGACGCACTGAAGAGGAGCGGCGCACTGTGGAAAAAGTGCGCGCTGAGGAGACGCGCCCTGTTGATGATTGAGCAAAAGCAGCACAATGAAGAACAGCGGCGCATGGAGAAGTGGCACACTGAAGAGACAGGACACGACGCGGGGTCAACATTGGTATTTAATTGGCAAGTGAAGGTCCAATGTTGGGCCAATGTGGCCATGGTACCACCAATATTGGAGGTACACTGGTATAAGCTGCTCAACATTGGCCAGCTTTGGCCAATGGCTACCAACGTTGGCAATCGATTGGCTTCGGCTGGGCAACATTGGCCTATATCAGCCAATGACTTACCAACATTGGCAATTTACTGACTTAGGCTGACCAACATTAGCCTGTCTTAGCCAATTGGTTACCAACATTGGTAATCAATTAAATTGGGCAGGCCAACATTGATCTGTGTTAGCCAATGGGTTACCAATACCGGTGATCAATTGGCTTAGGCTGGCCAACATTGGCCCGCCTTAGTCAATGGGTTACCTACATTGGTAATCGTTTGGCTTAGGATGGCCAACATTGACCTGTCTTAGCCAGTGGCGTACCGGCGTTGGTAATTGATTGGCTTAGGCTGGCCAACAGTGGCCTCTCCCAGCCAATGGCTTACCAATGTTGTAATTAATTGGCTTAGTTTTCTGAATGTGCTGATCGTGCACGCTGAAAGCAGTCTGTAGCTGTGGCTCCGGTGGGGAACGAATCTTCTGTTTCCACACGGTCAACAAGTTAGCAACTAAATTAGAATGCTGTGTGCATTGCGAGCTGTAGCAATTTTGAAGGTCCACGATGAAAAACGCCGTAGTCGGTGACAGGTTAAATTAAACGCTGGGGAGGAGGTCACCTCCTCCTGATCCTTCGCCCTGCAAAAGTTGAAAGAGATGAGAGGAGCTTCACTATCTGTCACTGACTATTACTAACGCGCGTCATCCCAAAACTGATAATCATGCTCAGCAAATCCACGCCAAACACGAAATGCACGCTTCCTTCGATTTGTGTGTACGTTTATGAGGCAAAAAGCATAGTGCCTCTTCTTTTATGCCCATTTAGCGACGCAGCAAGGAATTTTTTTCAGGAAAAAAGGGGGAGGTGGGGGGGGGGGGCAGAGTTCAATCCCTAAAGTCCACCCGGCTCCCCAGTACCTACGGCACTGGTCTATCGTCAGCCGTACGTGGCCTTGAAAATCTCATAACAACCCGCTTTGCTGAGCCGCAAAACACGGCCTGTGATTCAGACCGGACCGGAAAAAATTAAAAAGTAACATTAATATCAACAATTAAAAACTTAAAACAAAGATTCAGCGATTGATCAACCAATTACATGTCGTCACAAACAGAAAATCGCGTTGAATTAAGATGTCGAACACCCTATGTTAGAGGTGAGAGGTGACATAAGTTGATGAACATTTCAATCTGCAAACAAAGGTTATCACGCAACAAATAACAGAAGAAGCTGGGGAATTATGTCTGCTTTCCCAAAACTAACTTCAAAGTGCGTACTAAATACAACTGCAGTAATGACCGCGGTAGTGACACCGGCCGCAGAAATGTAAACTGTAATACAGCCAGTGCGTTACCGACGTTGGAAATCGATTGGTTTAGGCTGGTCACCATTTGCCTGTTTTAGCCAATGGCCTACCGACGTTGGCAATTGATTGGCTCAGTTTGGCCAACAGTGGTCTGTCTTAGCCAATGGCTTACCATCATTGGTAATCGATTGGCTTAGGCTGACCAACGTTGGCCTGTCTTTACCAATGGGTTACCAACATTGAAAATGCGTTGACGCAAGGTATCAGGGTGCCTAGTCTTCTGTAACCGAGCTTTAAAAACGAATGAAGTACTCTAGGCAACGAGAACCACTGTTGTAAGAAGGTGCACGTGTCTTAATAAAAAAAGGTACGAGCAAGATGCTCTAATCAAATAAGTTATTCATGCATTAAAACTAATGGTCGAACTTTACTAAATACTTATTTGAGGGCAAAGGTGTCAATTGGAAACTTGTATTTTGAAGGAACTCTTGATGAAGGAGTTTACAACATGGTAGACCCCAGGCAGCACACTTGCTTGGACTAGCTATGGGGCCAGGATTGGACCTTGGCCGTAGTAGACTGAACCGGGACTGCCCAGCGAATTCGGTGAACTGCCAGCGTGGCGTCTCATTTTATTTTCCGGGCACCGGAATTACACGGAACTGCCAGGGAAGGGCTTTCTTTTTTTGGCGTCCCCTGTCTCTTTTTAATCCGAGCCGACCAGGGTAGACAGGCGGCCACCAACATTTATGATTTTTGTGGCGCTTCACTGTATTCACTGGCCCCAGGATCCCACGGAACTGCAACAGACTGGTTTTGGGTGTAGTTTATTGGCTTTGCATGAGTCAGTGCGTCAAGGAACGACTGGCGTTGTCACGAAGCTCTCTAGAAAAGCGCAAGTCCCGAAAATCAAAAGATACGGAGACAGTTCAATAGTGTAAAGAGCGAGACGAATGAACGCAATAATAATGACAACAAATTGATCCCTTTATAACATTTACAGCATTCATGTCTCAAATCGTCACATCTGAAACTGGAGAAACCTGCAAGATAGTTTAAGACTGTTTATTTTTCAGCAGCACGCATCGTCGCACGGACCAGTTCACCTACTTCGCGGCTACTCTGCTTCAATTTAGAATGAACCGCAGCACAGGCTACGGGCTCCCTTGACCTATCAGGCGCCAGAAAGATTGCGATGCTGCGCGGGAGTTTCGCCGCCGAGCACTGGAACGGCTATGCAGGCGTATGCAAGGTCTCAACGACAAAGCAGCCTCTTGCAACATCAGCGAGCTAACAGTGCTCAAATTTCTCACGCTCACATTTCGGCAGAGCGAGCGCGGTCGGCCAGATCGAGGCGCAGTCGGCTCTCGTGTCGCGATTGCAACGCCGTTGCTCTGTCTAACACCGACATTCGAAACAGCTTGCTCGAGGATACTTGCGGGCCAAATAGACAAGTCTATTGCGCGATACATTGTCGTTACAACGTGTCAACAGCGGTACTCACCACGACAGGGGTGCAGGCAGCGGCGTAATTGTGTCCGTCGACGCCCACGTCGAGAACGACGAAATATGCATTAAAAACACTTTTTAACACCAGAAACAAATGTCTAATTACTTAACCGTGAGTTGCGCGCCGTCTTAGGGACGTGCTATTACCTCACTTTTCTGCGAATTTCCCAAATAAGCAAGTGCAGTTGGTGGTTTATATATATATATGGGTGATTTCATCTCAACTCAGGTGCGGATTTAGGGTCGAATTTTCAAGTTCAAGAAAAAAAGGTATGTTTTGGGCAATTCGTGCAATAAAAAAAGACGCAAACGGCAATTTCGTCGGATTTTTTTTTTTTTTGTTCTCAAGTTATGGATCGTTGAAGCGGTCAAGGTGGAAACTGACGTTTTTCCAGGTTATCGGAGGTGCCACATTTCATTGCATCCCTTTTCCCTACTTTTTACGCTACATCAATATAACTTTTTGGGAACACTGTAGACATAGGCTTTTTCATGCTAATTAAGCGTCCAGGTCATAACATTCTTAATTAGTTTTTTTTTTAATTTGTCAAACCGCCTCTCTGCGACGATATTTGACGAAGTTCAGCAAGCTGTGCTGTGTGACCTAATCAACATATCTTTCTGATCTTTATATCACCGTAAAGGTCCAATTAAGCTCTTTTTTAAAATAATTTCAATAGTTTGCGATAAACATATAATGCGCTACATGTGCCTGAAAAAACGAAAATTTCGAAAAACTGGCAAGTTTGGAATCAATTTTCTAAAAAAAATCCACTTTTTCTTTCCTTGATCTTTTATTCACAGTTAGTTAATATAGTAGTCTATCAGACACTACCAACAGAAATCCTAATATAATGTATGTATGGCCGCTATTAAGACTCGAATCTCGTGCTATGAGCGTTTTGAACGGGACTTCGCACAGGCGCTCTGCTGAGCAGAATTTTGGCCTATGTAAGGTTTTTTATTTATCGTTAGCACTGCAGTTACCTCAATATCCAACCATAAACATTAATAAACTTTGGAGTACTTCGAAGTCCATATCAACAAGTGCGGACACAGCGCTTACTTCCTCCCAATACGGGGAAATGCAGATCGTCAGAGAATTCCTCTGGGGCCTTTTGCTTTCGGCATTGAGTTTGGAATACTGAACTTGGCATGTAATTGTCATATTTTCTTTTGTCAAACAGATATGCAGTGCATATACATATGTACAATTTAGCATCTGACGTTTAGGATCGTACGGTTTATTTTATGCGCGTACGGACTCTTTCGTAAAATAACAAGCATTTCGTAGCGTGTAAGGCTTCCAACGTGTTAGTTATGTGTTTAGGTTTCATTTCTATTATCAGTGATTCATGCCGGGTTACTTAGACTTTTTCCTCTTGACTTAAGTTTGTCCGGGAGTCTAGATGTTACGTATCTTCTCCGTCAATACATAGGGCGAAGCTCACACACATTGCAAATCACGCCAGTGCCAAATAAATAAATATTAGCGTCATGATGTGGAGATGCGGTGAACTGAAGAGAAGCTGCTCACTGAGGAGAAGCGCCCTGTTTAGGAGAAGCAGTGCACTGAAAAGAAGCGGCGCGCTGAGGGGTAGTGGTTCGCTGAGGAGCAACGCCCTGCTAAGAAGCGGCATGCTGAGGAGGGTCGGTACGCTGAGGAGGAGCGCCCTTCTGAGGAAGAGCGCCTTGCTGAGGAGAAGCGGCGCTCTGGGGAGAAACGGCGCCCTGAAGAGAAAGCGGCATGGTGGGGCGAAGCAACGCACCGAAGGGAAGTGGCACGCTGGGGAGAAGCGGCGAGCTTAGAAGATTCGGCGCGCTGAGGAGATTCGGCACGCTGGGGAGATTCGGCGCTAGATATGGCTGTAATTGGATTATTTTAATAAAATTACAGTCACCAAATTACTTTTTCTGGTAATGAGTGATGTAATAAATTACCTTTCGAGGCTGGCAATTAGCAAGTAAATAATTACCTACAAGCAGTAGTTTCGAAAAAATTACTCATTACTTTTGAAACTACTTTTGTCTCAAATAAAAAATTTCGTTTGCAAGCTTTAAAAAAAAGATACAACTTAATTTGCATGGTGAATGTTTGTAAAAGTGACGTCAGAGCAAATAAACGACGGCCATCTGAGCACAAAGCCTCTTACGAAGAACACAATAGAACACAAAAGCGGACTGGAAAGGCGAAAGAGACGGATAAAAGCTTTCGTGTAAGGACATCTCTGGTAGGACACGGCTCAAGAACTCCAAGCAAGGCAGATTCACGGTGTAACGTCATCAGGACGATACTACACTTTATTGGCCTCTAAGCTGACAGTGCGTTGGGAGTTAGGACCTCACCGAAAACCGTCAATCACCTTCTTTTATCACCAGTCCCCTTTTCTACGCGTGGGTAAGAATGAGACACTACGTTTACATGGATTCGGATCGACCAGTAGCGGCACCTCGTGTCGAAGGCTCACAACGCAAACCTCGTGACCTTCAGATTGTTTCCGAGGTGTCCGGTTTGCCCAGCGGCATGCAAAGCTCCCGCAATCCCTTGCTCGAGCACTCGATCCGATCCACTAGCGTATACATAGAGAGTCTCGATTCGGATTGACCATCTCAAACAACTCTGTCCCAGCGGATCGGATCGGATTCGATCCGATCCGATTTGATCCAATTCGATCCGATCCGATCCGATCCGATTCGATCCAATCCGATCCGATCCGATCCGATCCGATCTGATCTGATCCGATCCGGGTTGTTTCCATGGACCGATTCGATTCGTTAACGGGATACGATGCGCTGCATTCACATCCATGTAAACATAGCCAAAGTGGGGTTACGTCGAGCAAGATAGACCCGTGACTGTTCCTACGAGCCCGTAGCTTCTACCGCTCTGTCAGCTTAGGGGTTAACGGCTTATTATCTACAAGGCGAAGAGCATATCACCACTGAGGTTAACACATTTTAAAACCCAGGAGGACAGGAAACAGACCCTCAGCGTTTTTACTTTTTCGACAAGCGAGGTCAAACCGCAAGCTTCGGCCATCGTGAGCAACAAACAACCAAAATAAATAGTTAATCCCAAATGTCTTGTCAAGTCCCTAGAACGTTTTGTGAATATTCTTTGCTTTGTCAAATGAAGGTTTTTTTTTTTTGTTTTTTTTTGTAGTCGAACAAATACGGGAATCAAGCAAACAGGTGCCGCTCGCGGTATGCCTCTCTGCCTTTCGCTGGGCAGTTTATCTGGAAACGAGCAAATATCGCCACCAGTCTGTTGGGAAAGTACACATTTTAGGAAGCTCGCGCCTGTTGTGTTCTGATTTGTATAGCTGCGTTGTGTTAGCAACATATGTACAGATCATCATCATCACCATATTGCCCCGCTCGTCAGCGAGCGACAGTGGTTACCGTGCTTGACTGCCGTGCAGAAAGTCTGGGTTCGATTCCAGTCAGTGGAATGCCCTTTTATTTGTTCTTTCATTGCGTTCTCGTGAGTTCGAGAACATTCTCGTCAGATAGAGTTCTGAATGTTCCAGTCGCCGAACAATCTAGGCCGATTGTTCCAGAACCCAACGCGCGTACATAAGGGACTCCGCGTGCTGATCTGCAGTCAGTTTTCGCCCAGCGTTCGACTCTGCTGCTACGCCGACTTCGACGCCCGCGACGCTCCGTTATTATCTTTTGTACCCTTCTATTTTTGGCACAAGTTTGCCACATTAAACGTTTATTTCTTTCTGTTTATTTATTGTTTATTGGTCACCACCCGTGACATTTTGGTGGAGGTGCTGGGTAAGCTGCTACCCGCCGCTGACCGACCAGCTTCGCTCTCCATCGCTGAGGTCGTGCGGGAAGAGTTGCAGAGAGCCATTCAACCAGAGGCCCCCATCAGCGCAGCAATCCCCGAAGAACCAGCGCTAACTTACGCCGCAGTGGCCCGACGGCCACCGCCTCCTCCTCGAACCTATGTCGCGCCGCCCCGACGTCAGTCTCCTGCGCCGCAGCACGACCGACGCCGCGACGACCAGCTCCAGTACGCCAGCCAGGAGCCCCGTGCACCCCGGAAGACCGATGTGTGACGAACGCCCGACCGACGCCCTCTGTGCTTCCACTGCGGGGAAGCATACCACACCTACCGCCGATGCCCATACCGTCGACTCGGGCTACGCGGGTTCCACCCAAACGACCCGCGCCCCCGGTATGGTGAACGCCCTCGGGAGATCGACGAGTACCTGCGACGACCTCAGTCTCCCGAGCCTGCGTCCCGCCGAGAGTTCTGATCGCCCTCGCCACGACGTCCAGCTTCGCCGATGCACCGACCCCGACGTGAAAGCCTGTCGCCCCTCGCTCCTCGCCGGGGAAACTAGGCGCGGCAACCCCTGCAGGTGGAGTTGCCGAAGACGACCGACGCCAAGATCCTCCACGAACGTCGGGGGGCCCCCACTCGAACGCTACCAGAGACCAAAACGACGCCGCTGCAGTGGTGTCCAATAACCTAAACGTCGTCATCGACGGCCACGACGCATCTGCACTCGTGGACACCGGAGCAGACTACTCAGTCTTGAGTGGGAGGCTCTCCCGCCGCCTTCGAAAAGTCATGACGCCGTGGGATGGACCTCAAATACGAACCGCCGGAGGGCACCTCATCACACCCATCGGGAGATGCACTGCTCGCGTCGAGATCCGCGGTGAAACGTGCCCTGTGAAGTTCATCGTTCTACAAGACTGTTCCAGAGACGTTATTCTCGGCATGGACTTTCTGTGTGAATACGGCGCCGTCATCGACCTTGGTGAGAACAGATTGACGCTGCGCAAGCCCGTTCCGTCTTCAGAGAAACCTCAAACAGCGTCAGCCGCCGTCCGAGTCGCTGCCGACCACGTGAACCTGCCGCCGCGATCAAGTGTTGTCGTACCCGTAGTGGCCGATGTAGCTACCTGCGGCGAAGTTGTTCTTGAAGGCAACCTTCAATTACTCCTAGAAAGAGGAATAGGCGTCGCAAGAGGAGTGGCTGAACTTCAGGATGGGTGCACCGTGGTCTTCGTGACAAACTTTCGACAAGAAGCGCAACACCTCACGAAAGGTGCCGCTGTAGGCTACGTCGAGGAAATTCGCAACTCCGCCGAAATCGCCGCGATTGCTGAAGAATCATTCCCACCTCAGCAACACATTACGGCGCCAGCGCAGCTCGACATTGACCGCAAGCTTCCAGGCCCGAAACGACGGCAGCTAAGTGACCTTCTCGCCGAATACAGTGACTGCTTCGCGACGTCGTCGAGGGTGCGCCAAACCACCATTGCGAAACACCGCATCGTTACCGAGGACGACGCGCGCCCTGTGCATCGATCGCCGTACAGAGTCTCCGTTAAAGAAAGTTGAGGTGATCCAGGAGCAAGTGCAAGAGATGCTGAATGACGACATAATCCAACCCTCAAGCAGTCCGTGGGCCTCTCCAGTTGTACTGGTTAAGAAGAAGGACGGAACGCTTAGGTTCTGCGTGGACTACCGGCAGCTGAACGCAGTGACGAAGAAAGACGTCTATCCACTCCCCCGCATCGACGACACGTTAGACCGGCTGCGCCGGTCCCGATACTTTTCATCCATGGACCTGAAGAGCGGCTACTGGCAGATCGAAGTCGACGAACGGGACCGAGAGAAAACAGCTTTCGTCACGCCAGATGGGCTGTATGAGTTCAAGGTGATGCCCTTCGGACTGTGCACGGCTCCAGCAACTTTCCAGCGTGTCATGGACACCGTACTGGCAGGACTGAAGTGGCAGAGCTGTCTCGTCTACCTCGATGACGTCGTAGTGTTTTCCAGCGACTTCGACGAGCACTTGCGACGACTCCGAGCAGTTCTCCAAGCCATACGGACCGCCGGACTCACCCTGAAGCCGTCAAAGTGTCGGTTCGCCTATGACGAACTGAAGTTTCTAGGTCACGTGGTTAGTAACGAAGGCGTTCGCCCCGATCCAGAGAAGACTCGCGCCGTCGCAGCATTTCCAGTACCGACAGACAAGAAGGCCGTGCGAAGGTTTCTTGGACTATGTGCCTACTATCGGCGCTTCATCCGGAATTTTGCAAGGATTTCCGCACCACTCACAAACCTCACAAAGGACGCCGAGAAGTTCGAATGGGCCGAGAAGCAGCAGCAGGCATTCGACGAGCTGAAGCGACGGCTGCAGACTCCTCCTGTTCTAGGACATTTCGATCAAGATGCGGAAACCGAAATTCACACGGACGCAAGTAACGCTGGACTTGGCGCGGTACTGGTTCAAGTGCAAGACGGCACCGAGCGAGTTATCGCCTACGCAAGTCGGACACTGTCCAAGGCGGAGAAAAATTACTCCACAACTGAGAAAGAATGCCTTGCTGTCGTCTGGGCAATCACGAAGTTTCGTCCGTATTTGTACGGGAGCCCGTTCCGTGTAGTCACGGACCACCACTCGCTCTGCTGGCTTGCGAACCTCAAGGACCCGTCAGGACGCCTCGCTCGATGGAGTCTACGACTACAAGAGTTCAACATGACTGTGGTCTACAAGTCAGGCCGCAAGCACAGCGACGCCGACTGCCTGTCCAGAGCCCCCATCCAAACACCTTCCGGCGGCAGCAACGACGAAGACGACGAGTGTTTCCTAGGTGCAGTGAACCCCGACGACATGTCACGACGTCAAAGAGACGATCCTGAGTTGCGCGCGCTAATCGAGCACCTCGAAGGACGAGGGGGTACTGTCCCCCGTGTCTTCTCGAGAGCCCTGCCGACTTTCGTCCTCCGACAAGGTGTACTTTACAAGGAGAACTTCGCAGACAACAGCACACCATGGCTGCTGGTAATCCCCACCGACCTTAGAGCGGAGATCTTCCAAGCCTGTCACGACGACCCGACGTCCGGACATCTTGGTTACAGCCGTACGCTGGCCCGAATTCGTGAAAGGTATTACTGGCCCAAGCTGCCGAAGACCGTTCACTTCTACACACGGTCCTGCCAGGAGTGCCAGCGACGCAAGAAACCGCCGACGAAGCCGGCAGGTCTCCTGCATCCGATCGCTCCCCCGACCGTACCGTTCCAGCAGATCGGAATGGATCTACTTGGTCCTTTCCCACCATCGACGCAAGGAAACAGATGGATTATTGTCGCCACAGATTATCTCACACGGTACGCCGAAACGAAAGCCCTTCCTGTAGGGACTGCTGTGGAAGTCGCCAAGTTCTTTATCGAATCCATCGTCCTCCGGCACGGCGCTCCCGAAGTTTTGATCTCAGACCGTGGATCATCGTTCATGGCCCAACTGACGCAAGAAATCCTTCGTCTCAGCCACACCAGCCATCGGCGCACAACGGCGTACCACCCGCAGACCAACGGGCTGACGGAGAGACTCAACAAGACCATCGCCGACATGATCTCCATGTACGTCGACGTGGAGCACAAGACATGGGACGAGGTGTTGCCGTACGTCACATTTGCCTACAACACGGCCGTGCAAGAGACCACCGGGGTGACACCCTTCCAACTGGTTCATGGTCGTAAAGTAACGACAATGCTGGACGCGATGTTACCCCACGAACCGGCTCTCGACGGAAGCGACGACGCCCAGGTGGTTGCCCAACGGGCAGAAGAAGTCCGCCAGCTCGCCAGACACCGTATTCAAGCCCAACAACGTGTCGACACTGGCCGCCACAACCTTCGTCGTCGGGACGTCCACTTCCAGCCCGGAGACAGGGTGTGGGTGTGGACACCGATCCGGCGCCGTGGTCTCCGTGAGAAACTCCTAAAGCGCTACTTCGGACCCTACAAAGTACTTCGTAGACTCGGGGATCTGAACTACGAGGTGATGCCCGACGGAACACGGACTTCATCACGCCGCGCTCCACGACCGGAAGTCGTCCACGTCGTGCGCCTCAAGCCGTACTACGCGCGATAAGACTGCGAACAGTGATCTTGTGCACCGCCTTATAGGATTGTGTTTCGCGAGCCTCCGTATGTTCCCATTTTTTTGTTTGTTTCGCTCTGTTTTGTTGCCTTTTACGTGGCATCGAGACGATGCCTTTTTAAAGGGGGGAGTAATGCCACGCTCGTCAGCGAGCGACCGCGCGCGTGGCCGAATGGTTACCGTGCTTGACTGCCGTGCAGAAAGTCTGGGTTCGATTCCAGTCAGTGGAATGCTCTTTTATTTGTCCTTTCATTGCGTTCTCGTGAGTTCGTGAACATTCTCGTCAGATAGAGTTCTGAATGTTCCAGTCGCCGAACAATCTAGGCCGATTGTTCCGGAACCCAACGCGCGTACATAAGGGACTCCGCGTACTGATCTGCAGTCAGTTTTCGCCCAGCGTTCGACTCTGCTGCTACGCCGACTTCGACGCCCGCGACGCTCCGTTATTATCTTTTGTACCCTTTTATTTTTGGCACAAGTTTGCCACATTAAACGTTTATTTCTTTCTGTTTATTTCTTTTTTATTGGTCACCACCCGTGACAATATGATCTGTACTTCAATTTCTTCTTTGCCGATAAAAGTCAGTCTGATTTGGAACGTTGACTGGGCTGGTCCTGTTCTTTTTCTCTGCCGTGTCCCTGAGGACACCATATTTTTGGCGACGAGATGCTGAGCCCATTACGGCTGTACTACTCAGCCATGGCGTTCTTCTCTGCTGCATCGCCGCCCCTGTTCCTACCTACGCCGGGACAGCCTGCAATTCCGTGGGAGCAGTGGAAGCGGGTGTTCCTGAATTTCCTGGAAGCTGCTGGCTGCGACGAATTGCAGCCGAATCGTCGGAAAGCAATTCTGCTGAATGCCCTGGTCGTTGAAGGACAGCGGGTGTTCTACAGCATCGCCGGGGCACGGACCGGTCAGTCACCTTCTACTGAGAAGCCTCGCGAGGGCAGCGACAAAACATCGAAGGATGGCGAATCGGAGGGAACGCCATCAGCTGAAAATGCGTTCCAATCCGCAATGACAGTGCTGGACGCTCATTTTGCCACGTCTACGAATGTGCTCGTAGACCGTCACCGGTTCCGACAAAAGCGTCAGGCGCCTAATGAGGCGTTCGAGGCCTGCGCAGCCAGTCTGCGGAAACTTGCTTCTTCCTGTGACTACGGTGACGGCTTCGACAACGTCATTCGAGATCAGCTCCTCGATGGCACTACTTCTCGTCAAATCCGAAAACGCCTGCTCTACGAAGGTTCTACCCTCACACTCCAGAGAACGCTCGATATTGGCAGACATATTGAACAAATTCAACGGGAGATTCACGAGTTTGGTGGTTACGCTTCTGTGCAGCGCGTGGCACCGAAGAAAACTGAGAAATCTACTTCGACAAAACGATGTGGCTACCGCTGCGGGTCACAAACTCACAGGGCAAACTACGACAAATGCCCGGCGAAGAATAAGCGTTGTCGCCGCTGCAAGAAGATTGGCCACTTCGAAGCAGTCTGTAAGTCGAGCGAGATGTCCAGTGTTCAAGCCGTCAAGGATCCGAATTCGGCGGAAGCTAACGTCGTCACAGTTCTGCATATCGGCGACGATTACAGACGTGCACGGGAAACATCAACGGAGGTGCTCATCGGCAACGTTCCCATTCGTTTTCTTGTGGATACAGGGGCCACGGTTTCCCTGTTGAGCGAAGAAGACTACCGCAAGAACCTCTCTGGAAGGTATCCTCTAAGTGCAAAGTCAGTCGTGGTGCAAAACTACACGAAGGAGGAAATGCCAAGCGTCGGATGTTTTCTGGTCGATGTAACCTACAGAAACAAGGACGCCTGCGTCATGTTCCACGTGACCAAGAGAGGAATTTCGTTGCTGGGACTCGACGCCATTCGTAACATTCGTATCAACATTGAAGGAGAAACGCTCAGCTGTTGTCAGGCTGCTCCTTCACCGACGTCTACGTTGCTACCATCGGGTCTAAGGGAGGAGTTAGGACAACTTTTTTTTCCAAAGAGCTCGGACTTGCTAAAGACTTCGTGCACCAAGTTCAGCGACGTACGCCGGTGCAGCCAGCTACGGCTAAACGTCGAAGACTTCCACCGTCTCTTCAGAATCAAGTCTCCAAGGCAGACAATCGCGTGGCTGATGCCTTGTCACGGCTACCAGTGGAAGGTTAATAGGTCAAGAGAAAGAGGAGATAGTCTCCATTGTTACATCATGTGTAATCAAGGAACAGCTGCGAGAAGCAACCACAGCAGATGCTAGTATGCGGGACGTTGTGCGTTTAGTCCACGAGGGATGGCTCTCAAAGAAGTCGCTGGACATTAAACTGGTTCCATTTTACCACGTTAAGGAAGGTGGTTGACAAGCTTATGCTGCGGGAGGAGAAAGTGGTCATACCTGAAGCTCTGACGCCGTTGATGGTACGCTATGCACATGAAGCCCACCCTGGTATTGTGCGGACAAAGCAAAGGCTCAGGGACCGGTTTTGGTGGCCTCGCATGGAGCGTCAAGTGGAGTTAGAAGTCAGAAGCTGCCACATTTGCCAGTAAGCAGACAAGTCTGCAAAGCCTGTGCCCGCTCCACTACAGCCGGTTGCTTTACCGGATCGGCCATGGCAGAAGTTGGCCATGGATATTGTTGGACCGCTGGCTCGAGCACAGCCAGACAAAAAGTTTGTTATAACACTGATAGACTATCACTCGAAATGGCCTGAGCTCTGCTTTACAAGCCATGTGACCTCGCAAACGGTCATTGAGTTTCTCCGCTCGGTGTTCAGTAGGGACGGGTACCCCGAGGAGATAGTAACAGATAATGAGACGCAATTTAAACCCAAAGGGTTCGAGGATTTTCTTCAAGAAAGGGGAATTCGGCACTGCCTGTCTTCAGTATACTATCCCCAAGCAAATGGATTGGTTGAGAGGTTCAATCGTGTCTTAAAAGACTTCATCCAGCTTGCTATCCTCGAGAATCGCCCTCTGCAGTCTGCGGTTACCGACTATCTGGGCGTTTACAGATGTACCCCACACGGCACGACCGGAATCTCCCCTGCCGTTCTACTGCACGGTCGGCAGCCAAGAACAAGGTTAGATATAATAGGACTGCCATCCAAGGACTTCTTTCAACGACCAGAAGCCAAAATGAAATCTCTTCGGAAGAGAGTCGAGGACCGGCAGAGCAAAAGCAAGACCTACACTGACGAAAAACGTGGTGCAAAGGCTGCCAAGTTTAAGCAAGGCGATTTCGTCAGAGTATGCAAGCCGCCTGGTGGCACGAAAGGAGACCTTAGGTATACGACACCGTTGAAGGTCCCAAAAAGAAAAGGACCAGGCACGTTTCTGCTTGAAAATGGACGGACATGGAACGTTTCGAAACTAGTTCTCGTCCCTCAAGCGGGAAAAGAAAAAGAACCAGGTTGGCCAGGACGGTTTTTGTTGAATTCAGGGGCACCGATGGAAACGCAGTCAGTTTCATCCCGCCAGCGATCGTTGCAAGACGAGCAGCTGCCTGAACTTTCTGTGGCAGAGCAGAGGACGCCGCCTGGGGGGGAGGAGTCTACCTCCGTGCCTCTCCCAGCTTCCCAGCAAATGCCGCAACCGGACACTAACGTGCGGCAGCCCTTAACACGATCACGTAAACCACCAAGCTGGTTAAGGGATTATGTCACATAACATGTGAAGCAATGAAGGGCACGCATCAGACACTGATACTTTGTTATACTATGCCGTTATTGGCAGCTAATTCATTGGCTATCCCAATATTGGTGTCACATCTTAAATGCTAGCTGTGCAATAATGGCGATGCATTTAAATCCCTGCTATTCCAACATTGGGTCTTAAGAACCCCTGGCCTGTTTAATATTAGTGGTCCACTGCATAAACACATTCTGGGCACAAATGACAAGATGCTTCATGCTTTGTCCGTGCACTATTTTATCTGGCGTGCAAATGAATAATTCAAGATCAATTAATGCTTTCTTCGGAACTTTTATTGAAAGGGGCTAGGGAGGAGACTCAGCGGGGAGCTTATGCCTGGTCCGGGGGAGGGTTCTGGGGAGGGTCCTGGATCGAGTCCTGAGACTGGGGAGCCATTGCGGCTACTAAACGCCTCTTCCTACTCCCTCCCTCGTCGCAAGACCCTGGCAGCCACTTCACCACCATTTTTTTATCTGCCGTTTCTTGAATCTTTAGCTTCGCACTGATGGCATCTAGAAAAAGATCTAAAGGTCAAAGATCAACGCTTTCTAACCCACACTGGTCTTAGTAAAGTACATCCCCAAGCAGCACGTTGTGAATGGGCCAAGGCTTTACATAAGTTCACTCGTTTCTATAGCATCGCGATGTTCTAAACAGGTTGGCTCACAATAGGCTAGAAGTTCTTCCACAACCTCAACCAAGTCGTCGTGAAGTCACGGATGACTGGCCACCATTAGCTCTTTCTGAACTATGCAACGGAATATATCACGCACAAGCGAATGAACAGACGCGACCAAGCCACGAAAGGCAGGGCCGGCTCACTAGCTCTAGCAGAAGCATAGCCGCGGCATTGCCTTCGCTGACCAATGCTTGCTAAAATGAATTGCTCTCAAAGTAGCATCTGGCACCCAGGCAAATTATTCGTTAGCGCTAAATGAGTACCGTCTGCAAGGTTGGATATCTCAAACTTATTCAAGACGTCCCGAACTAGATTGTCTATATTTAAAACACTTTGAATACCCGTAAAGAAAATATTCTCGCACAGGTTTTTGCAAACAGGTAGGAAAACAGACACAAATTATTGTTTTAAAATTTCCTAGAAGTTCATTACACACAGTATGTTCTGTAGCAACGTGCAAGCGATCTGAGAAATCTAAAAAGGTACTACTGAGCCTCTATCCAGCTGAGACGATTTCAAAGCAAACAAGAACCGAGGTAATTCTAGGCTATATTGTCTATTTTCTCGGCAGCTGGAAAAATAATTTCCCCGAAATTCTAAAGGCAAACGCTTTTCATTGGCGGTGGAAATCAGTTCATCGTACGGCGTTTCATTGACAGATCATTTTATTGACACGCTGTTTCATCGGCAGGTTGTTTTACAAACAATCATGATAAGCCTTTTTTTTTTTGGTGACAAGTTATTTTAGATTGTCGCCGAAAATGGCATGTAGGTTGGGCCATGTAGGTTAACATTCTTGTAATTAGCCGTCGCAGACTGTCACCGCGAAGCTGCGTGGACGTGTCGACCGGCCAGTTACACACCCGCGAAACAATTTCCCTGCAGCGTGCAATTCGCGTAACGAGTGTCGGTGAAACGTTAGTGCCGACGAAACGTGTTCATGAATCCCGTATCCACGAACATTTGTCGGTGAAACGTGTTTCCACGAACAGCCGGGGGAACAAGAAAGTCAGTATTCTACCAGCAGTTGGCGCACGACTTCAGACAGCTAATGGGAGGCGACTGCCGATAGAGTTTAGGGGAAATTATTGTCCCGGCTGCCTGGAGAATAGACACCGCCTAATTCTATAGATAATCTGGATGAGCACACGAAGAACAGCGGTCACTCGTTGCCAACAAGTGGGTTTCATTGTACTTACCATAAACGCAGAGGACTCGAAAGATGTATTCCGATATACATGTCGATACGGGCACTGCAGAACAAACACGCAACCACATAAACGAGATGGAATCGCTCCGTGAAGATTCAACACGATGCGGTACAAGCTGTCATTTTCCGAACCAAACCACACCACGAGAATTTCTGTGACTTCTTTGAAGAAATATCCCGTTACCGTTATACGCGTAGGACTGTTCAAACACTGAGCCACACAGGCCGCGGCTAAAAGTTCAGGGCCAGGGAAAGGAATGCTAGGGAGGTGGAAGCAGATGGGTTGCTAGAGAAATGAGGAAAAAACATTCCCCTCGCTCCAGCATTTCGCCTGCATCCTGCTTCTTCAAGGTCTTCAGGGGGGGGGGGGGGGTGCCCGCACAAAAGGCTTATCTTCAGGGGCATCCCAACAATGTACACAGCGAGAGGATTTGTCAGTGGATACTTTTGTGAGTTCGTCCCAAAGTTGACAGTGCAGTGGGTTTTATGTGAGTGGTCTACGAAGCAGTGTCCTCAAGGCGGGTGCCGTGCTCTGCCTTAGGACCAGCTTGGATGCTATAGTCACGTGACCGTAACCGGAAACACGATTGGCCTAAAATACGCATAGCGTCTACTCTGCTGTCAATACCGAGTGAACAGGACAGCAGCACGAAGGCCAGTTTTTGGAGCCCAACCCAAATGCTAAACGAA
This sequence comes from Ixodes scapularis, assembly GCF_016920785.2. Classification (NCBI taxonomy): domain Eukaryota; kingdom Metazoa; phylum Arthropoda; class Arachnida; order Ixodida; family Ixodidae; genus Ixodes; species Ixodes scapularis. The sequence goes on along the minus strand of NW_024609868.1, from coordinate 44,330,592 downwards.
AACGGGAAGTATAAATATCCTATGTTTTACGCCGTATAGCCCCCATTCTAAATTGAAATGCAGAAATAACTGCGTCTTCTTTCTGCGCACGGTGTCCAGAATTAAACTGAAATTTCAAGGAAAAAAATATTAGTCAGAAATAAGCTGGGCTGTACATTTCGCAGCGCGCTAATAACATTTTTTTCGCGAGGGTTGTGTACATGTAATAAAAACTGCACAATTTCTTGAACCATGTAATCTTAAGGTGCAAACCCACCGTGCATGACGTTCTGGTGCTTTTTTGACGGCTTATAACTTTCTTTTTATATATCTTACAATCGTAAAGTTAATTTCAAATTAAAAAGCAGTTCTTCAACAATATTTTAATGTCTCGATATCACGATTATTTTTAGTTGTTAGTTAATTATTTAACTTTTAATAGACCACAGTCTCTGATATTGAGAAAATTATTTCTCGAGTTAAAACGTCCCATCGTCCACGATATTTTACGTGAGCGTTCGGTTGGATGTAATAAATTAAAAAAGTAAGCAACAAACTGTACACATTGTCATGGTCATTGCCGGACAAAGAGTGAAGAGAAAAAAAAGGACGGAAGGGAAGAAAAAAGAGGACGAGGGGCTCGTGAGAGAGAGCGGCACGCAGGGGCTTGGGACAGTCGAAGCCGAATCGCAGACCGTCCGGGACGAGCACCATCGACCTCCGTCGGGGTTCCCAGGCTCCGAGAGGCGAAACATCGGCTGAGACTCGAGCACACAGCAACGACCTCCGTCGGGGTGCCCAGACCCCGAGAGATACGATTGGGCTGCTTCCAAGCGCTCGAGGCGCCGGCCCGTACGGGGTCGACTCAGCAGCGCGGAAAGCAACCGGCGACAACAATCTGAATCTTCAAGCCCCGGACTCCGTCCGACTCGCTGACCACCCGGCTACCCAAGTGACTGACCGCTCGACCCGAACGACTGACCGACTGCCCTCCGACCCTCTGACCACTCGACCACCTATAGCTGACTGCCCGACTGCCTGCTCCCTCAACAAATCAACGACGTGCGCGTTCAAGTAAAACTTTTGTGATCTAATAACTCTAACGCATTTAACATTGTACATATTCTTTTTATTTAATCTCCTTTTGTTGCCCAGTGAAAGCTTATTTAACGCATCCAAATTGTCTCCGTGTGATTACTTAACACCCCTCAATCACAACAGACATGACAATTTGGCGTCCGCGACAGGACGGAGACACTTTGGATCGTTAAGAGGTATTTACAAAGCAATGGATTTAAAAGATATTGTAGAAGTTGGCAAGGCATTGGGCCTCCAGGCCGATGAACTAAAAGTGTGGGCGGAAGAGAAATATGCGCATGAACAGGAGGAAAAAGCCGCTGAGAGACTCGCGACTAGAGATAAGGCAGAGAGAGAAGAGAGGGTATTGCAGTTGCGTATAAGGCTAGCTGAAACGGCGGCTGCGGCAACCACTCCTGAAGCCTCAGAGGGACATGGAAATGGGAGAATGAACTCCGCTCATCTCTGTCCCCGGAAGCTCATGCCTCCTTTTGACGAAAGGAGGGATGATCTCGACGCATACTTGAAGCGTTTCGAATGCATAGCTGGGGGAGAGGAGTGGCCAGAAGCAAAATGGGCGACAGCTCTGAGCATGTGTCTTACAGGAGAGGCGCTGAAGCTGTATGGTAGACTATTCCCACAGGATTCGTTAAGTTATGAAGCAACTAAGAAAGCTCTTCTTGATAGGTTTCGATTCACTACAGAGGGATATAGGGAGAAATTCAGGAGTTCGAAACCCGAAGAAGGGGAAACGGCTAGTCAGTACGCCGCCCGACTGCAAGGTTACTTTGACAGGTGGATGGAGGTAGGAGAGACGCCTTCAACGTATGAAGCGCTTCGAGATAAGATCTTGACAGAACAATTTATGTCACAATGCCACGCGAGGCTCACGGTTTTCTTAAAAGAGAGAGATTGTAAGACGCTTAAATCAATGGTTGAGGCCGCCGATCGATTTCTGGAGGCACAACAACAGAAGAATCTATCCTCCTTTAGAGATGATCCGAAAGTCGCGTCGTCGAACAGAGGAAGCTCAGACCAGTCAACGTTTTCTAAGCCGAAGTGTTTCTTATGTGGAAGGCTAGGCCACAAAGCGCCTCAGTGCCGAAGCGGGTACAAACAAAAGATTCCTTCTTACCCGATCTGCCGAAGGGAAGGACATGACGCGAAAGATTGTCCCAAGAAACGTCAAGATAGGCCACAAATATCGTGTTTTGTTGATCCGGTATCGGATAAGAGCACAGTGACCTCATCAGTGCACACCACAGGGCAACTAAACCCTCCTCCTATCCAAGATGGCGAGACTGGGCTAATTAGCGCAGTCCATGAACAGACGAGATCGATCGAAGCTAACAATATGCCTGTCGTACGTGGTTTGCTAAACCAAAGACCGGTCAGTGTGCTGCGCGATACAGGCAGTAACACAGTAATCGTTCGAAGTAGCCTAGTGGAAGATGCCAATCTCACGGGTAAAACGGGGGTTGTGATTCTCGTAAATGGAGCGCCATTGCAATTGCCAGAGGCGAGAGTGAAACTCTGCTCCCCGTATTTTACTGGAGATTTACTCGTGAAGTGCATGGACGCACCGCTCTACGACGTAATTGTAGGAAACGTTGAGGGAGCCCGAAGAGCCGATGAACCCGATCTTAATTGGAATGGACAAAAGATGCAACCAATCTCAGAAGGAGAGATGACTGATACCCAAAAGGACTCAATCGATATGAGCAATGTATCAGCCGCACATAGATTGATCCCTTCGGATAAGACGAATGCATCTAACGAAGTAAAAAGGGAAGAAGTTACCTCTGAGCTACTAAAAGAGAGGCAGAAATCTGATGACACGTTGCAGGTCTGTAGAAACAAAATAGGGCAAGTGTACAACACGAGGGATGGATCGAGGTACAACTTTTACATCTCAAAAGGGGTACTCTGCCGACGATTCGAACAACAGGGTGGAAAGTCGTTCAAGCAGGTGGTCGTTCCAACCCCACTGAGACGTTATGTTCTAGAGGTGGCGCATGATAGTGTGATGGCGGGCCACCAGGGGATCAAACGAACCACTGACAGAGTATTAGAGGCTTTCTATTGGCCAGGAGTCCAAGCTGACGTTAAGAGGTATGTCAGATCATGCGATACGTGCCAGAGGGCCATTCCGAAGGGGAAACTAAAAAGGGCACCACTTGGGCAAATGCCAGTGATTGATACTCCGTTTGAGAGGGTGGCCATGGACCTAATAGGTCCACTCCCAGTTACCTCAGATAGCGGAAATCGGTACATCCTTACGATGGTGGATTTCGCAACAAGATATCCCGATGCCGTTGCTTTACCATCGTGCGATTCGCGCGCCGTCGCGGAGGGATTACTAGAGATTTTCTCCCGAGTAGGTTTTCCCCGGCAGATCTTAACAGATCAAGGCACAAGCTTCACATCCGGATTGATGCAAGAATTGACAGAACTCCTATCGATTCAGAAATTACAAACCACACCCTATCACCCGATCTGTAATGGATTGGTTGAAAGGTACAATGGCACTTTGAGACAGATGTTGACCAAGATGAGCGAGGAGAAGCCGCGCTCTTGGGATCGGTTCCTCCTTTGCTATTCGCGTACCGCGAGGTGCCTCAAGCTAGTCTAGGCTTTTCCCCGTTTGAGTTCATTTACGGCCGCCATATTCGAGGACCGCTGACGATCCTAAAGAAGGTGTGGACTCGAGATGAACTAGGAACCAGCCTCAAGACGACGTATGGATTCGTTCTTGACCTGCGCAGCCGTCTCGAGAAAACTATGGAACTGGCTCACAAAAGCTTAGCATCAGCAAAAAGATACCAAAAGAAGATGTATGACAAGAAAAGTGGGAAGAGAGACTTGAAAGTAGGCGACCGCGCCCTGCTTTTAATACCTTCGAAGAAGAACAAGCTGCAATTGCAATGGAAGGGCCCCTACAGAGTGGTGAGAAAAAGGAACGAGGCCGATTATGAGGTTGATCTAGGACACGCCACCAAGCTCTTTCACATCAACATGCTCAAGCGGTATGAAGAACGTGAGGCAGCGGGCGCGGCAGAGCAAGTGTCGTCAGTGATAGCCATTGAGGACACAAGTGATCAACCACTTCCATGCCTTGACCTGAAAAGTGCAGAGGGAGTAAAGCAAGTGGAACTAGCTGACGATCTCAGTCGAAAACAGCGGGAAGACATCACAGACGTTTTGGAGAAACACGCTAAAATATTTTCGGATGTACCGGGACGTACAAATCTCCTGGAATGTAAGCTGCAGCTGACCACAGATGAACCCATTCGTACGCCTCAGTACCCGATTCCGTTTTCCATGGAACGCGTGATTGAAAAAGAGGTAGACGAAATGCTTAAACTAAAGGTAATTGAGAAGTCTACTTCTGCGTACTGTTCGCCCTTGGTTCTCGTAAAAAAGCCAGACAAGACCTACCGGGTTTGCATTGACTTCCGCCGGCTCAACGACATTCTAGTCTCCGATGCCGAACCCATTCCCCGTGTAGATGCCGTATTCGCCGAGGTAGGCAATCGAGTTTATTTTTCTAAGTTAGACCTCTCCAAGGGGTATTGGCAAATCCCCCTTTCGAGTGACTCAAAGAAGAAGACTGCGTTTTCCACGTCGTCGGGATTGTATCAATTTAGGTACATGCCGTTTGGCATTAAAACTGCATCCGCAGTCTTTACGCGACTCATGCGAGAGGTGCTTTCAGGAATCGAAGGGGTCCGACATTACATCGATGATGTCTTGATTGCGACCGATTCCAGGGAAGAGCATGTCTGTGTACTCGAGCGAGTTCTTCAAAGGATTGAGGACGCGGGTTTAACCGTAAAGCCCAGCAAATGTGAGGTTGGAAGGAGGCACGTCACTTTTCTTGGACATCGACTAGGGAACGGTGAGCTCGCCCCTGTTCCGGAGACGTTGGACAAGGTGGTAGGATCTCAGCGACCCACAACGAAAAAACAAGTGAGGTCATTTTTGGGACTCACCGGTTATTACCGGCAGTTCATTGCGAATTATGCAGAAAAAAGTTTGCCTCTGGGTGAGCTGACAACAAAGAAGGAGCCCAATAGTGTCCGTTGGACCGACAGGCAAGAAAAGGCCTTCCACGAGTTGAAGAAGGCACTATCAGAGGGACCGATCCTCAAAGCGCCGGATCCCACCAGGAAGTTTGTACTTCGAACTGACGCTTCAGATCGTTGTCTCGGAGCTATGTTAATGCAGAAGCACGAGTCGTTTTTGCATCCCGTCGCGTGCGCTAGCAGAAAATTGCTACCCAGGGAGAAGAACTATGCCACCGTTGAAAAGGAAGCTCTAGCTTTGGTCTGGGCCATTCAAAAGTTCCATCTTTATCTGTATGGCAAGAAATTCGTAGTTCAAAGTGACAACCAGCCTTTGCAGTATATAAACAAAATGAAAGCTTCAAATAGCCGGCTGCTGAGGTGGAGTTTACTTTTGCAGGAGTACGAGTTTTCAGTTGAGTATATTAAGGGAGTTGACAACGTGGGCGGTGACTACCTGAGCCGTGTGTAATATTCTTAGAATAGTGGTGGTGAATGGCATTATCTAGGACGTTAAGTCAAGATAGGGCGAGGTGTATGGTTTCTGTACCAGTGATACAGAAGTGAAGCAACTGACCAGTCGTATCCGTATTTCACTTCTTATGTTTTTGTAATTTTGTGGAGTTGGTACGGCCTTACCTTTTCGGTATCGTTGATGATTTCAGTTGAAATTTTAGTGTCGTACAATATTTCAAAGTTAAATATAGCGTTTAAGGTGACCTTGTACACAACCTGATTTGAGGAAATTTTGATTATATTTGTTCGCGCGAATTATGGATTTTGAATTGAGTGTGCGCACCGGGGCTCAGTTGTGTCTAGTTGTTTGACACCGAACTGAAACATTGGTGCTGAACTGCTGTACACTGTGCATTTTTCTGTCCGTAATCGACGCATGTAGCTTAGCTTTTTTTTCTCCAAGAAGAGAAAAAAAACTTGAAGAGGGGGCCTGTGTCATGGTCATTGCCGGACAAAGAGTGAAGAGAAAAAAGAGGACGGAAGGGAAGAAAAAAGAGGACGAGGGGCTCGTGAGAGAGAGCGGCACGCAGGGGCTCGGGACAGTCGAAGCCGAATTGCAGACCGTCCAGGACGAGCACCATCGACCTCCGTCGGGGTTCCCAGGCTCCGAGAGGCGAAACATCGGCTGAGACTCGAGCACACAGCAACGACCTCCGTCGGGGTGCCCAGACCCCGAGAGATACGATTGGGCTGCTTCCAAGCGCTCGAGGCGCCGGCCCGTACGGGGTCGACTCAGCAGCGCGGAAAGCAACCGGCGACAACAATCTGAATCTTCAAGCCCCGGACTCCGTCCGACTCGCTGACCACCCGGCTACCCAAGTGACTGACCGCTCGACCCGAACGACTGACCGACTGCCCTCCGACCCTCTGACCACTCGACCACCTATAGCTGACTGCCCGACTGCCTGCTCCCTCAACAAATCAACGACGTGCGCGTTCAAGTAAAACTTTGTGATCTAATAACTCTAACGCATTTAACATTGTACATATTCTTTTTATTTAATCTCCTTTTGTTGCCCAGTGAAAGCTTATTTAACGCATCCAAATTGTCTCCGTGTGATTACTTAACACCCCTCAATCACAACAGACATGACAACATAATGTATATTTTAAAATAAAAAATAAAGTTTAAAATGGTATTGTTTTGTGGCTCTATAAAAATGGAATCACGTTGACTAATCAAAATAACGAGACATTAAGTTATGAAGCATGCTTCGATATTACATTTTCCAGAACTTCCATATTCATGTATTACACGTTAAGGATGTTATAAGACCTCAAACTTTTCCCATTCAGTTACGATAAATTGTAGTTTCTAATTAGTATAAAGTACAGATGGCGACACGTCTTCAAGAACAGTTTGATGTGCCTTTTCCGCCGTGTGCCGCTTGGAACGCCACATGAAAGACAGAAAAAGCACCAGATGTTGGGGTGTCAGATGCTTCGATGCCCGCAGTGAGCGAGCCAGAGATGTCAGAACAACAAGCGCGAGGCTGCGGGTGCACCACAGCTACTTTTGCGCGCGTTCTACTGTGCGTCGGTACACACGCCCAACGCCATCCAAATGAAATAGGCGCCATGAAATGCACTCTGCCATTGCAGATTCCGCCACGTATGCGAAAACATTTTAATGTTTTTATCACTTGCAAAAATCAGTTCGGCTATCAAACTATGCTTGTCGCTATGGTTTGACTATATTTTGATTAAAAATCACCAAGGTGCCTTTTAAGTGGCAATATTATTAAGGCCAAAAACAAAACATCAAATCGTCTCACTGCCTCTGAGCCAAGGCGCTGGCCCATGAATCCATATTTGTTGGGTTTAAATATCAGCCGAAGTGCCCGCAATCAGACGGAGGCCAATCTGAGATTTCGGTTGCACGTCAAAAGATCTCCAGTTATTCAAAATAAACGCGAAATTTCTCTTTTCATTGGGCATGTTAAGTGATTTTTGTTAAGTTGGCTTGTGAAACACCAAGTGTGATAATCCACGCCAGGCACGCTGCCGGAGTCAAGGTCAGGGACAACATTCCAAATCGAGGACGTAGACCGCACTGACTGGCCCAGTTGGGCATCGTCTTTTCGTCTGTTTATTTACCACCACGGTGGCGCTCTCGTGTGTACAACGCAAGATATCACACTAAGATTTGGGTATTTGCTTTGCTTTACTTTAGTTCGGAGCCCAACCAAAGCTACGGGCTGATTAAACCACTGAAGCAGCACCAAGAGCGCGGGGTGAAGCTGTCCGTTTTCTTTCTGTGCCTATGCGGTCGGGCTAAACCAGAGCCACTTAATAAGCTACGGTTTATACACATCTTGGTGCTTAAAATGATGGTTGTCAGTTATCTGAAGCTTTATCTGAAATCACAGGAAGCGCTTTTCCGTCCTCCACAAATGTTTAAACAGTTCGCGACAAAGCAAAGCAATATTACGTGAGCTTCCTGACACCGAAACTAATGCTGAGGAAGTCGCACCTTTCAATCATGACGACCGGCAGTTGCGTTTTATTTGTTACTAACCATCAAGATGGCGGCGCCTACAACAATATGGGGGGAAAAAGCGCCGATACTCTAATGCCTGATTCACATGGTGCGAATTTGCCTGCGATTTCGCAATTGCGACGCCGGTCTTGCGGCACAACGCAGTTGCGGTGCGAATTCGACTAATTCGACTGCGTATTTTGCCGAACTTTTCTTGCGAACGGCCGCTCTTGCGAAGGGGACGGACAGCCAATCAAACGCGGCTCGTGAAAGACATCACGGTGGTCATAGCAACGTGGGAATCAAAAATTCAAAAGATGCGTCACCTACGTCGTCGTCTTCAAAATTCGCTGCGGGGGTGAGGCGGTGGATATGCTTCTCCCAAGTGAATATTTTTCACCGGAGGATGTAAGCTTGAGTTCGGCATTAAAACGAACTGGCGTTTGCGTACCACGCGAGGGTTGTGGTTGCTTTTGTAAAATTGCACGCGATAGCAATTGACGCTTCTTTTCGATCACTTTGTGTAAGGGATTCGTTGCATAGTAAAAAAATCCTTTCTTCAAATCTGCTTGCAGATGACGCAAAGGTCTGTCTAGAAACCGAGAAACGCTGAACAGCACCTTGTTATTAAAACAATTTGATAAAAATCGAGCTTCATATTTTTACGAAGTGCCAACAACTATTGATATGTAAACGTGCTGGACGCGTGCTACGCAGTGACACGCTTGTAAAATGGCTTTAATTACAAGGTGCCGATCAGCGATTCTCGGTTTCTGGACAGACTTTCGTGTCAGATCTGCAAACAGATTTCAAGAAAGGGTCTTTCTACTATTCAAGGAGTCCCCTACGCAAATCTCACACGTGCCACGCGTGACATTTGTCATAGAAATCCTGTGACAATTTGGTTTCGTGCATAGTTTGCGATTATTTAACCAACATGATTGTTTTGGCTTTCTTTGCATTTGGAAACTTGTGTTTTTTTTATTTATATCGTTTCCTTTATCTTCAGTGTTTTTGTCATGTTCGCAACCGCTAATATTGTTTTGAATTAAAAATAAAAGCTAAACATTTACGTTAGCTTGTTCATGCTGACCTAGACTGAGAAAGTACAGAATGTGTTTTGCACGTTCACAAGCACACACGTTGTGTGTGTGGTCCAGCGTGTCGTTCACTTCATGAAAATCGGGTGATAGAACGCATTCTGTGTTAAGCAAAGACCCGATTGGGCAGCGTAGGTCCAGCGAAAACAGTAAAATAGCACCTCATTCTGTGGGGAATCAGCCGGTACTCTGTCGATCTACTTTGGGCTATACCTGCCACAAAAAGTGTCCGCCAGTTTGTCCGTAAAAGAGGCCAAAAACACATCCCATTTTCTAAAAAAAAAAAGAAAAAAAATGATTGATTTGCAGGCAGCAGGTCCGGGGTTGAAATGAACTAGAGAGGTGACATGAGGCAGGGGTGATCCAGGAATAAATTTTTTATTACTGGCTTTAAATGTTGAAAGATAACAACTAACAAAAGACAAAAAAGTTGCAATTACAAAAGAAAAAAAAATAAAGTACATGTTTACTTTTTTGGCAGACATCAAATGTGAATAAAAAGAAACATAACACGTTGCTGGAGTCATGGGGTGCACCGGCGCCAAAAGGCAAATATTTGCATCGTGCGCCGGTGCTGCAAGGTCGCCCACTCATCTACGCACGCCGCCAACGATCCGAGCACCCCTTGTCAATGGCCAGACGAAATCGACCCCTACGTGACCCGGAAGCTACAACGCAAGGCACGACCAGAAGGAAACTCGCCGTGCCTTGTGTTATAGTTTCGTCATAACCACATAACCCTCTACATCCCACCCCACACTGCACAGAGGGCAGATGCTACGCTTGTTCGGCGTGTACAAAGACACTCCCTCTCTACACTACACTACCTCCAGCTCGTTGCAGATCTACCTGAACCACCTAAATGCACATACTTCGGACACTACTCAAATAACTCTCACACACCCAGTTAAAGGAAAGCTAAGCGGTTTTGTATTTGAGGAAACACACTTAAATCGTCTTCGTTTCACCTCCAGGATCTCGAATATCGAAATTATCTTTTATAATTTGGTGCATGGAGGTTGCAGAAAATCATCTTCAAAGTACCGCCGAAGGCCCTCCTTCTAGGAGCGTGACGTCACAAAAGGAGTTTTCTGAATCTTCCTTCCAGCAGCGTCCATCAAAGCTCTGCATCCGTGCTCTTGCTATTTGTTTTTAAGGGGGGCAGAAAAAGGTGTTAACACTTGTGCCAGTAGGGGGGAATACACCTGGCAAGATAGGGATTGCATGCGCGGCTCTGGAGCTACACAAGCTTTCCGGCCGAAAGGCCCTCTTATGACGCCACGACGGGTCGGGTGTTTTTCGTGTTTTCTCACGTTTAGTTACATCTTCGGGGAAAATGAACGCGATATTCATATCCACGGGATAAAACTACGCTAGAATCAAGCTTTATCTCTGTTTTCTTTTTTTTAAAGGAGTGTTTCGGCTTTCTTTTAAGGACTGCGCGACAGTTCAGGATCTTCCAGAACGTGCGCTGAAAACACTCGTCCCACTTATCCAACCAAGGATCTGAGAGGACTGGGTCACTCCTCCACGGGCGGCAGAGTATAAATTACATCCACTCCTAGTTAAGCACATTAAGAGCGTACATGAACAGAAAGAGTCCCTAATTTCATCCCCCTCCAGCAGCACCGGTCTGGGTACAATACAGATGTTTCACTTTCTCTGTTCAAAGCACTAGTGGGCCTCACATGGAAGCCGTCTCACACCAGAGCGCCCGTTCAAAAGTAGCTAACTCGCAGCGGCAGAATATTGTTGTAATGGTGGCCTCAGCTCCCTGTTCCACCGGAAATTGGTCAGACGATTCTCACACACAAAAACTTTAAAACTTTGTGATTTGTCGCCATACCACTGAAACTACTTAGGATTTCAGTCTAGCGCTGTTTCTTGGCCATGACACTGCAGCTTCCTTTACAAAGTATCTCCAGCACAGGTCTCTCACTGCGGTGGCCATTGTGTTACATTTTCGGGCAGATTGGTTGACGTGCCGCGATCTCAGCCTCGGTAGGTGGAGCAACGCGTTTGTCTGTTGAGAGACCTTGCGCCACTGGCCATCAACGATGTTGCCGAAGTGGTCGACTTCAATCAGCATAGGCATTTAGCATGTGCAACTTGTCGTCTTGTAGGTAGTTTTGGAGTACAAAAGCTGCGCGGACGACTCCAGTGGCGTCGTCTGGGAGGAGGTCGATGGGCCTGCGGAACATGAAAAATCTAGTAGCCAAAATTTTGAATGCGTTCTCGAAGCACCTTCTGAAAATGGGACAAAGACAACATTGTGATTTTTGTTATTATAATGCAAGTGCAACAATTCTAAAGGTTACATCGCTCTACACAGTCGATAGTTGAATATTTTTAGATAATCGCTGAGGTATCAACCAAAACAGTGCCTCAGAAAGTCAGGCCTCAGTTCAGGTGCCTTGTCTCCAACGAAAACGTACGCGGCGATAACATGGGAAGATGGCAGCAGATTTGGTGGTGGACAATTCAAGGCACCTTGACTGAGGCACTGTCCTATCCTTGATGCCTTGAAGACGCCACCATCAGTTTGGTGGCCATACGCTCCAGCCGTCTGTGGCCACAAACCTCAACTTGCTGTCCACGACAGCCATCAGAACTATAGAATAGGTTACCCTGAAAAGCCGAATGTTACGTCACTTCATGCGCTCGTGCAAAACTCGATATATGTTAAAGTAAATTTGTAGACCCATATACAGCACCTTGTAGTTATTTTACACGCTTCCAGAATCGGCAACGGCCTCGATATGTACGTGTTTTCCGTCAACGGCCCCCACACAATGAGGAAAATTCCGGCCTGTCTCAAAGCCCTCGGCCATTTCCTCCCAGTCTGTGATTCTTTATGGGAGCTAGAGGTACAGCACAAAGTTCACACATGGTTTTACGTTGTTATTTAAAATCAGTTCATGTAATCTTACCTTACCTATAGTAATACTGGTAATAAATGCATCCTCAAATATGAGAAATACTTGTTGACGCTTAACAATTGTGAATACTTTTGTAACCGAATCTGAAAAGCTGTGTGTCTGTTTTTTGTTTTCTCCCTCGCTCCGTTTTTTCTACGTTCAGCTGGAAACTTTCAGAAGCATGTTTAACCAACTAGCCCAGCTCCAGGCACTCACAACTTACTTTTGTGAGCTATCCTATTATGCCCAAGTCAGGCCGGTGTAAGACTGCTTATACAAAAGACAAAAACCAGTCTGCAGACATCGATTGAACGCGACTCACTGATTCATCCGTGTTTCTAAAGCCGCGTGCCAGGCTGCTCCTTTCATTGGTTGCCGTGCGACATATAAAGCAGGGGTGCTGCGGTGCCTCGAATTGCTATTTGTCTGCAAACTGTATTCGTAGGATGCGTAATGTGTGGCCCGTCTTTCGAAGGTGGCGCAGTAATAGCATTGAGGCCCTCAACATCCTCAGGTCTGCAGCCCTCCTTTCCCAAGTTCGTCCCTATGATCATAAATCAATGGCTCTCTGTTGTGTAAACTTTTTGAGAAACCATTTTTGACAGTACAGCTTTCAACATAGTTCATTTAGATATTTCGGCTGCGCATATAAACCCACGGAACCGCAGAATGTGCCTCAATATTTGCGATCCCGTCTAGTTAGGAGCAGCTACAAAGGACGAGTTTGCTGCAGTGATTTGTACACCCGACTCTTATAATTATCTTCAGGTTGGGTGTGACACCCGCCCCCCCCCCCCCCCCCCAGAATGTCTTAAGCAATGTATATAAACCCAAGGCCAGCCCCTTCCAACAACCCCTATTTATCTCCAGGTTGGGGGCGACACCCCCCAGAATTTCTTGACCAATGCATCTAGACCTAAGGCCACGCCCTCCCAACAGCCGCCCCGCCCCCCCCCCCCCCCCCCCCCCGAATAATTGCAACACGCCCTGATTTAGAATTCTGGATGATTCCGTGGTTGGGTAGTGTGTGGAAAGAGTACACCAGGGCAAGGGGGGGGGGGGGGGGGGGGACTTGAATTCATCACTGTCCTAAAACCACCACTGTGAGTCTTGGTGTTCGCAATCAACTACATCTTTAAAGGCGGTATTTAGTGGACGCCGTATTGGCGCGCATTGTTCGCAGCTAGATCTCAAAAAGAACTGCCACGTACTGCTGGCAAAGATAAACAATCTTGACGGTGTGAAATATACGTTCCAGAAAGGTTGTGCAAATTCACTAACAGCGCGTGCTCTCAACAGTAACCGGCGCAAGCTATGGCCGCCAGTGAATCCCACACGACCGGAATACCGCCTCTATTTGAAGCATTTGTTTTCATTACGAGACGCCAGCGACTCTTTTACAGCATGCATGCGATATTAAGAATACGGTTGGTTTTGGACAAGGCGCGTTTTAGAGCGCAGCTCTTAGGCGCCCGTTCCCGGCTTGAGCGGCACCGCCGTCGCCGTCGGCGTCGGCGTCGCCGTCGGCGTCGGCGTAACCGCGCGGTGCATTATGGGTAAATTTCCCCGCTAAATCTAGCGGAAAAATTTCCCCGCTAAATCTAGCTGAAAAACGTCCCCGCTAAATCTAGCGGAAAATTTTCCCCGCTAAATCTAGCGGAAAAAATTAACCCGCTAAATCTAGCGGAAAAATTTCCCCGCTAAATCTACCGGAATTTTCCCCGCTAAATCTGGCGGAAAAATTTCCCCGCTAAATCTAGCGGAAAAAATTTCCCCGCTAAATTTAGCGGAAAAACTTCCCCGCCAGATCTAGCGGAAAATTTTCCCCGCTAAATCTAGCGGAAAAATTTCCCCGCTAAATTTAGCGGAAAAACTTCCCCGCTAAGTCTAGCGGAAAAACTTCCCCGCTAAATTTGGCGGAAAAAGTTTCCCGCTAAATCTAGCAAAAAAATTTCCCCGCTAAATCTAGCGGAAAAATTTCCCCGCTAAATCTAGCAGAAAAACTTCCCCGCTAGATCTAGCGGAAAATTTTCCCCGCTAAACCTAGCGGAAAAAATTTCTCCGCTAAATCTAGCGGAAAAATTTCCCCGCTAAATCTAGCGGAAAAAATTTCCCCGCTAAACCTAGTGGAAAAATTTTCCCGCTAAATCTAGCGGGGAAATATTGGTCACGTGACCTGGGAGGTCACGTGACCCCTCCCCGAGGTCACGTGACCTCGGGGGGGCACGTGACTCCCCCTCCACGTGGACCCCCTCCCCTGAGGTCACGTGACCCCAACAAGGTCACGTGCCCTCGGGGGGGGGGGTCATATGGACCCTTTCCCCTATGTCACGTGACCCCCAAGAAACCGTGGCCCTCAGTACACTTCCCTCCTCCTCCTCAAGAGCTGCGCTCCAATTCGGCGTTACAGGGAGTGGTAAACGGCTTTCACTTTTTTATTGGCTGTCTTTCCGTACCGTCGTAGCAGCGCTGGTGAAGTCACGAAAGATGCTTGACAATTGATGCAGCTCCGATTATTTCATAATCGCATTGAACCTGCCTGTTTGCCGCAACAGCGCCGTCGCAACTGCGAAATCGCAACTAAAATCGCGCCATGTGAAACCGTCCTCTTTTCCACAAGTTACCAAAAACGAAATCATATTTCTTTGCTAACCTTCATGTGTTTTTGGGCGAAGCACCTTCCATATATGCGGACATCTCTCATGCACGATGGATGCCACTGTTGACACTCCAACCTTGAATTGCAGTGCAAGGTCCTGCATTGACGTTGCCAATGACAGGTACCTGAATAAAAAAAAAAAAAACATTGTTGTGTATATTATGTCTGGAAGCCGAGAAACTAGTAATGAGTTCGCCATATAAACCAGTTTAATTGCACCTCGTATTCACTCCAAACAGTGCAGTTTAAAGAGAATACCATTTTACCTCAAAGTGATAGCAAGCCGCGCACCCGCGACGAAATGGGCTCTCTGACGACAAATTGCTTCGTAAGCTTTGTTTCCAGGCGAGCGTGGAGTCTTTCAAAAGTGTTCGGCATTATCCGGTAATATCTTCGAAACTGCTCCGGGTCCCTGTGCGGCATAAATAGGGTCTGCAGAGAAAAAGTATGCCAGAAACCCGCTCGCAGAAAAGCACAAGTCGACTTACCGATGAGTAAAACTCCGATTCTTTGGCTCTGTTTTGCCAGCACGGCCTGACCCACCATCAACGCGGGCTTCCGTTAGGAGCAGCAGTTTTCTTTCCGCAGAAGTAGGTATTTCTTTTTACAGAGCAGTCTGAACTCGTCGTCACCTAGAGTAGCGGCCATCATGCTCTATCAAAGTCAAGACGCGCTGCTACTTGCCCTCTTTCAATATGGAACATCGTCCACGTGACGAAGCCACCGGGACAACCGTTCGCCTTGAGCGACATGCCAAGCAGCGCAAGAACTAGCTTGCTCAAGCATTTATGAGCTGTGGCTCTCCCGGTGTCCTTGTCGCATTCGTCGTATTCGTTGTTTTTGTCATTTTCGTTGATGCAAATGCAGTCTATGCAAACGTCTGAATCGGCCCTAAATATAAGTATACCGCGTACTTTTTACCAGAAGCTAAAAAATAAATCTGAAAATTTTATAATTTTGTTAAATATCGAAATTAGTATTCTGAAGCGAATTCAAAGGCTCCAACCATGTGCTTCGCAAGTGCGGAAAATCGCATATGTTCTCAATCAATGTGAAAGGAGACGCGAAATTTCGCATGTGCGGTTCATCGCTTCACCGATTTCGCAGAAGAAAATCGCACCATGTGAATCAGGCTTAAGCGTAGCTCATTTGGTTTAGCTCACAGGCTAAACCAAGTGCGGTGAGAGATCGTTGGCCGAGTGTGTTGTGGCACCAAAGATCAGAGCACGTGAAGAAATGCTCAAGCGCGAGCTCCATTCAAAGCACAGAGCTCACGCTGCAAAGCCTAGCAAAGCCTGTAGGGACTAGGGTGCCTCAATGACCTTCTGTTTAGAGTGATGCCACCCTTTGTAGTACCCGATGCCGACAGCACGCGCTGACGGGGAAAATACAAAGAAATCGACGAAAACAAAATGTCGCCATAGCACAGTCAGCGCCATAGACGTGTGCAAGGACACGCTCTTTCACGCGCTTCTGAACAAAAAATAAATGTAAAAGTGGGAACAAAATGGCCAGATGTCTCCACCCTAAGCAAAGCGCACATGAAGGCACCCTAGTAGGAACTATAATTATAAATTCCCTCAATGTATTTTTGTTGGTTTTTCAAATAACCTCAAAGGTGCCAGTGCACGAGGCCCGAATCTCGAGCTGCCCTTGAAAGCAAAAGGAGGCGCAGCACTAAAATGACTGGTCCTTGAAAGCCAATGGCGGCGGAGCACCCGCTCGTGGCACGTGTCTTGCACGTTTCCACGACAATGCTTGGCGGTACTTTAAAAAAAACGCCTTTATCAAGGGGCTTTAGCAAAGACCCTGGGTTCAGTCGCCCATCTGCATCCTACCGTCGTGCGTTCGTGTACCACATATACTGCCTAATGCACGTCAAAGACCCCGAGCTAACAGTTGTACTGCACTTTTTATAACCTTCAACGGGTAACAATGCCGCCCTATGAAACTGCTCTCTAAGAAACTAACGACTAATTTTGAATGCGTCGTTACATTACATTTTTAATGTGTGTTCGCGTGTTCGCGTTTTTCTTTTTTGTCTACACCTTTGATTATGCGGCTCTTACTTATGATGAAACAGACTTTACTTGTCGGACTTCTGGAAAAATATTATATAACTAAGAAAATGGCACCTGAACGCAAAAGACAAAGCACACGCACATGTACGCACACGCACACACACACAGGCGCACACACACACACAGGCGCGCACACACGCACACACAGGCGCACACAGGCGCACCTAATAAAAATAATTGAAATAATATAATTGATTATAATTATGTCTTGAAAGGTTTGAGCGCCCCAAAAGGTATAAAAGCGAGCTCGATGCTTTGGATGGTGAGCTTGTTTACTAGAAGTGTAGTTCGGGGCAGTATGCTCGCACTTGTATGCTCCGCTTCGCCCGCAGGATAAAACCAAATGCTTTACTGGTAATGTATTTAGTGAAACAAAGCTTACCTTCTGTATATGTGCAGTGCCCTCAGTTTTCGCGTGATTAAATGCTTGTTTATCCTTATTGCTTTCGTTTCCCACTGCGATTCGGTTCGTGCTTTCCTGTGTGCTACATGCACTGGAGACCAAGGTAATTCAGGAGCATTCTATTTCGCAAATTGCAAAAAAAAAAAAAAACCTATGCAATTTGCCATGTGTGCCACAATCAATACAACATATTCTAAGTTTCATATCTGACCGCTTGCCTGAGTAAACAATATTGTTTGTCGATAACAACTGCGATTGTATGAAATCACGTAGGAATAATCGGCGCCGAGATGATTGGTAGCTGTCAGCAGGTGGAGATTTTCTATCAGCCCAGAGTTAGAATGTTTCCTTTTTTTTTTTTTCTTGTAAGCAATCAGGAGACAACTTACACTAAATCTGAGGGTAATAAAGTACTATGAGCATTCAAACATAATGGCCTGAGCAGTATATGCAGTACATGCTTTAGCTTTTCATGCACCCTTAACTATTGATACGCTCACCGATAGTGTAAAATGTAGAGCTGTTTCATTCTTAATCAGCTTACCATGGGCGTGCTTACACTATTTATAAAACGTCAAACTCTACCCGTTTGCATCTTTTTCATTTTTGCACACCACTACGCAAAAAAAGTTACATGCTTTTTTTACCGCAAAAATTAACCACGCAACGCCTAACACTCATTATCCGGCCAAACGTAGCACTAGGTCGCAACCAGATGCCAATGTTTCATTCCGAACGGACACCTTATTCAAAAGTTATAAGTAATTTTCTGAAAATTCCAATGGGAAAATGGAGCCCATTTTTGCCTGTTTTCGGTTTCTGGTGCGACAGAGTTCCATGCATTCGAAAACTCCGTCGGCCACCATTTTCCCATTGAACTTTTCAGAAGATCACTCATAACTTTTGAATAAGGTATCGGATCGGGCTGATACTTTGACATCTGGTTGTAACCCCTAGCACTACAGTGGGCGGAGAATGAGCGTTCGGAGATACCTAGTTTATTCTTGCGGTAAAAAAACAACACCAAAAAACCCTGTAATTTTTTGTTTTGTGACACCCTGTACATTGCTTAAACTATGTGCAAAAGCTATATACAGACCCAGAATCTTTGCCTGGCCAGTCGTTGCGTTTATCACTGAATTCGTATTAAAATTAATTTGTATCATTTATTGTTGTGAGTTAATTTTTAAAGTCGGTATTTTTTTATTATGACTTCCGCGCCAGTTCTACTTTGGGTTTACCAAACTCAACATCTAAACCTGAGTGTATTTTTTGTGTCTGCCAATTTCGTGGTTTTGGTCAAAATAAACACCCAGCCACCTAAATAAGACACATGACCACCCAAAAAAACACAAAGAAAACACATTTCTTTATTTTTTAGGTAGTTAATTTTTCAAGCTAGAATATTGGAAACCCAAGTCTATCACGTCATCACATTTTCCTGTAAATCCACAAAGAGCCAAACACATGCACCACAAAAGGGCCGGCCCGTCATGTTGCTGCCCGCAGAGCCAAAAAAGCAACGCTCGGTTACGGGCTTGTAGAATATTCGTGTTCATTCTTGCACCAGACGTAACTGTCGCCCTGCTTTATTGTTCTTGAAAGTGCCAGTTCATCCTCGCCCCGAGCGCGCGACGCTCGAACATTCTTTGCCAAACTTTCGAGATGATGACGCACTGTAGAATGATAAGCAGCTGCCAGCGATCTTGCCGGGTCAGTCTCGCTCTCGCTCTCTGTTACGCTGCCGAATCGCCGCCCGCTTTTTTGATGCCTCGACGCTTTCTTCACTTTTTAAGGGGTATTCAGACGAGGGAGAAATCCCGGGGGATTTCTCCCCGGCACGCGCGCATCACGAGACGAAAACGCGAGGCTTTTGCACATCGCAAAGCCTGACGTTTTCGTCGTGGGATGCGCGTGCCGTGGAGGAATCCCCGGGATTTCTCCTTCTTGTCAATGACCCTTTAGGGGCTAGCCATGTCCGTATGTCTGTCCGCCGTCGGGTCACGAGCACATGAGCACGTCCTCCCGTGCTCGTGTAGGGCAAAAAAAAAAACAAAAAAAAACGCATTTCCACGTGGTGAATGATGTTGATTAGGGGCGAAGCTCTGGTGGTGCTTGTCTGCGTAGACGCTGAGCCGCAGTATGCAGAGCCTTTCGTTCTTTTTCATCCATGTCAGAAAGAGAATGTGTGGTATGGAACATGGTTGTATACGCATTTGAGCATTTGACCGCAGCGTGACATGGATGAAAACGAACGAAAGGCTCGGCATGCTGCGGCTCAGCGTCTACGCAAGCAAGTACCACCAGAGCTTCGCCCCAATCAACATCATTGACCACGTGGTGATGCGGTTGTTTTTTTTTTTTTTTGTTTGGCACAAGTTCGCCGATTAAACCTTTATTTCTCAGTTCACTGTTCGTCCACTTGTCACCTTCATTCATGTCAATATAAATCTGACCACATTGAAATATGTGTAACTGACCTTTGAAATCTCCGATAACGGCGCACAGGCAATTTTATATATTTGAACGCTTCGGTGGTTTTGTTGTGCGTGTGTCTCGCCATTTGGCTCAGAACTATTTTCGCGTTTTGTTCTGCCAACATTTTCTGGAGACGTGAGCTCGGAGCGTAGGCAACTGGCCCCCTTGCACGAGAAATGGTGCAGCCGTGCGCGTTCCAAAGGAAGTTCGTGCAGAGAAAAACAAGCAAGGGACCAAGGATGAAAAATTCAGGATATAGAAAAATATCCCACTGTATTGAAGCGCCACCACACACGATTTCTCACCTTGATTTACAGGCCTGGAAGACGATCCCACCGCCATCTGTTGGTTCAGAATCACACTAACCAAGGGTGATGTAAAATAAACGCGAATCTAACACAACGATGACAACACATGAAGTGGTTCTAGGCCTGATGGAGCTAACGACTGTAATATCTCAAAATAAAAAATAATAATTATAATAAAAATCAGCAACTGCAGTTGCTTATTTGAGGAATTTGCAGAAAAGTAAAGGAATAGAACGTTCCTAAGGTGGCGCGCAACTCACGATTAAGTAATTAGACATTTGTTTCGGGTGTTACAAAGTGTTTTTAATGTATTTCGTAGTTCTCGACGTGGGCGTCGACGGACATAACGCCACTGCTTATGCCCCTATCGAGTTGAGCACTGCTGTTGACATGTTGTAACATTATATCGCGCCATCGACTCGTGTATTTGGCCCGAAAGCAGTCTCAAGCGAGCTGTTTCGAATGTCGGTGCTAGACAGAGCAACGGCGTTGCAATCGCGAAATGAGAGCCGACTGCGCCTCGATCTGGCCGACCGCGCTTGTTCTGCTGAAACGTGAGCGTGGGAATTTCGAGCACCATTCGCTTGCTGATGTTGCAAAAGGCTGCAGCTGCAAACGCCTGCGGAGCCGTTCCAGTGCTCGGCGCATCTCCAGCGAAGCACCGCAACTTTTTTGGCGCCTGATAGGCCAAAAGAAAGCCCGTAGCATGTGGTGCAATTCATTCTGAATTGAAGCAGAGTAGCCGCGAAGTAGGTGAACCGATGCGACGTGTTGAAAAACAAACAGAGAAAACCTATCTCGCAGGTTTTTCCAGTTTTAGATGTGGCAATTCGAGAATGCTGTAAATCTCGTGGAGCGATCAATTTGTGGTCATTATTATTGCGTTCATTCCGCTCGCTCTCTACGCTCATGAATTGTCTCCGTATCTTCTGATTTTCTAGACTTGCGTTTTTTCTAAAGGGCTTCGGGACAACACTTGTCAAAGTGGTGCAGCATAAGGGGCAGCATACTTTGCACACTCGCTACTTTGGTGCGTTGTAGTGGGGATTGAATTGATCCGTGTAATTGTGTAATTGCCACGCCGAACTCACCATGCCGTAGGTAATTAGCGGAGCGCGAATGCTATTGATTACAGAAGTGTTGTATGTTGGGCGATTTGGGCGAGTCACGCAATGCATGCGTGTACTGCGTGACTTTCAGCACGTCTTCTTCTTTTTCCTTTTGAGTATAAATTCAGAGTCAGCGCTTCTGTGTTCTGCAGGTTCCATCTCTCTGTCTTTTTCCTTTTCTGCGTTGTTCTGCTCACCGTGCTATTGATTGTAAACTGATGCCAATGCTATATACGTAGCGCGACACTGCTAATAGCAAAAATGTATGATCACTGATAATGTGAGAACGGCAAGGAGGAGGTGCACTTGTTCCGCACCCAGCGCGAGCGTCCTATCTTCGAAAACACAATGTCATTTTGTGCACATTAAGCGCGCGCACGCAGCCAGAGCTCGGCGGAAGACACGGGGCACGTGCTGGAGGTAGGGCATTCGAAAGACACGCCCTGTCGTTGTCGCTCTGTCAATGGCTTTTGTGCTCTTTTTTCCTTCGAACCAAAATTTGGTTCGAAGGAACCAAAAGAATATATGGAGCATTAACGGAAAAAATCCCTGATGTCGTATTTGCGCTGGGAGTGTCGCGCACCGACTGAGTGATGAGTTTTAGCTTACCGCGTACCGGGCGACCGCCGGGGTTACCGCGACCGCGACCATCGAGCCGGTACCGGACCGAGAGCGTAGCGGGTAAAGAACGTTTTAGCATACCGTAACCGCGCCTGACCGCGCCTATGGAAGTTTCTTCTTTCTCCAACGGCTGGAAAAAGTCATGATGATGATAGTGAATACCGGCGTGGTTCGTTTTTAAAGCGGTACATTTATTTGGACAAATGCCGCATAAAAAGCCACTTTTAAAAAATGTTTTCCTCATTACGAGTAGTTATAGTGGTACTTCCTTGGTATACGACCAAGTAACTTAATTTGTCAGCTAAGCTGTTGGATACTGGTCGCGCCTCAAGCCAAACGCATCCGTCGAGGGCTAGCCGACGCCGTCTCGTGTGCTCACCTTGCCCGTGGTGCAACCTGGTGCTGTCGAAGGTAACCTGCGGCAGCCTCGGTTCGGATCATCGGCTCTTTCCACGGGTATGATGGCGCGCTACAGCGTGTTGGGCGACAATTTACTGTTAAATGAGCTAACGTGGCCGGAGATTGAAGCGATATATTCTGTTCAATCAGAGCCTGTCCCCAGACGCAACATTGGGCAGCACGGATTTGTAGATGTTCCGAACATGGACGAGTGGACGTTCAAAAGGAGCTTTAGATTTGAAAAAATGGATTTAGAAGATCTGGTGGCAGCTCTAAAAATTCCAGCCGAGGTGAAAAGCGCCCAGCGAGTGAGGGTTCCGGGGTACGAGGCGCTGTGCATGACCCTGCGAAGGCTGGCCTACCCCAATCGCCTTTGCGATTTAGAAAGAACGTTCGGTCGGCACAGCTCGGTCATTTCGAGCGTAGTAAGCACTGTCATGGCGCATATAGAATACCAGTTTGGACATCTGCTATCAGACCTGACGAACCACAAGTGGCTTGACGTGCCCTGCCTCAAGAAGCTCTCCGAGGTGAGAATACGCCGGCCTTTTGCAGGTGTTTGCGCTGTGCATCTGTCAACCTTAATTTCCGGGCGATGTTTTGCAGGCGGTGCATGCGAGAGGTGCGCCGTTAAAGAACTGCTGGGGCTTCATCGACGGCACTGCCCGACATATCTGCCGGCCGTCGGTGGGGCAACAGGAGCATTTCTCCGGACACAAGCGGCACCACGTGCAGAAATATCAAGCACTGATGTCTGCCAACGGCATCATCTGCCAATTAGATGGCCCTTTTAATGTGCCACGACATGACGCAGGCAAGTGTCTTCTTTGTGCTCAGATTTTCGTTGATGCTTTCCATGCACATTTCTTTTTTTTTTGCACGAGGTTACAATAACAACCGACCCTATGCGAGTGTGCGCAGCTAGTTCTAGGTTACCTTAGCATTGTTCGTTCGTTCGCGCAGTAGTAGACAAATATCTAAATAGCAAGCATTGTCCACAGTATTACTCATAAGCATCCAGCTACATGGCATGAAGGGCCGAAACCTACTTTGAACACGATATAAGCGTTGTATCCAAGGAACCAGGCCGATGGGGTTCATCGCTGTACCATATTTATTTGGTGGGAGTCGCAATACAGCGCAGGCCCTGTCCCGCAGTGTACAGCTTTCCATTCAACGAACAAAAATTTGAGAATGGGTGTAGTCCTCCATTCCTAAAGAAACTAAAGCAGTATATGACAAAAGAATGGTTTCACACAGCTCAAATGATGAAGTAGAACAATTCCACGGGACATCAGAGAATAAGAGTTTCACTTTCCATTTTTTTAAGAAGCTCCTAAGGTCGCTCCTAAATGTAAGAGAGGCCTTGGTCTTGGATGTTCAGTGCCAATAAAAGTATGCAAATAACCAATTTCAGGTATCCTCAAAGACACCGCCCTTTATGACAACTTCCAAGCCATCAACCACGGTGAAAGATACGTCATCTACGGGGACCCAGCGTACCCACTGCGGCCTCTCCTTCTCAAGCCATTTGGAGGCTCCCGCCTGCTGCCGCACGAAGCTCTCTTTAACAAGAGGATGAGTACAGTCCGCCAGGCGGTCGAGTGGGGGTTTGGGAAGGTGGCCGCAGACTTTGCTTTTGTGGATTTCCACAAGAACCAGAAAATGTCGCGTCAAAGACTTGGGCGCATGTATAAGGTTGCCACCCTACTGTCAAATTGTCACACATGCCTATACGGCAGTCAAGTGTCCAATTTCTTTGAGGTCGAGGCACCCGCCCTTGATGATTACCTTGTGCCCCTTTCCCTTGATTCGTAAACTTCATGTTATGTTTGGTGTATATAGATGCGCTTGCATGTAAATGTATAGCATAGGACACCAAGTGTTCCTTTCTTTCTATAGTTTCAATTCTACTTCAGGTCCGCTGTTTCCATTTTGCGCGGCATGTAACGCTGTGTTTCTACGTATGTAAATCAAAAGTTCTCTTTGAGCTGCTTTCATTTTCTGAATTTGTTCTAATTTTTTTTTTTGTGTTTGCTATCCTAGTTTGTGTGTTTGTTTCAATTTACATGCGAGTTTTGCCCCCTCCCCCTATGTAAAGCACCCCGTGGACATTTAAGGGTGATAATTAATAAAATAATGAATCAATCAGTGTTCCCTAGACTGCAATATATATTGTAAGGATTCAGAAAGGACAGAATAACATCCTCAGAAGGTGCAGAGCTATTATGTCCTCTTTTCTGCATCCTTCTAAAATATTTCCATCTTGGGGAACTGTCGCCATGATTAACTGTCGCAAACTCTTCAGCACCTCTACCGTTTTATTGCTTTGTTACTGGCTCTAGAGGGCGGACACACGGGGGAGTCAGGATGTCCTGCCCTCTCTAGAATTTTGAATTTGCAGCCGGAAGTCACTCTTAATGAGATTTGCTGAATGCAGTCGAACACAATCTTCACTCCTGCAATTACATTGGACAATGGCATAATGAGATAGCACGTACGTCTTAGTTAGGGCCATATATTCGGCCGTGTGTAAGCATGCTCTCTCCCTCCGCCCCCTGGCCTGACCCCCTCTTGGAAAGAAACCCTGATCCGCCCCTGCTGGTTTTGGCCATTCTGTTTCGATATGTAGTATAGATTGTTTCAAAAAAAGGCTGAGTCGATGTAATTACCAGACACTTTGTCTCCCTTGCGATAAAGATAAGTACGGTTTTCTAGTTGCTTTATTGTTTATCCAGCTTTGCTATTAATGTTTGAATGAGCTTGAGCTGGCCATCCTGGAGCGCCGCAGCCGTTTTTTTCTCCTCTTCCTTGGCTAGTCTTTTGCATTCCTTTTCACGCATTTCGTCTTCATGTTTCTGCATTTCAAATGCAAGCCTTTTTTCCTCAAGTGCGAGCCGCCTGTTCTCGATGTCCAATTCTCGCTTCCCACGAAGGCGTAAGTAGCTTAGTGTGGCCGCATTTTGTCTCTGCATTCCTGCAGAAAACAAGAAACAATTATAAAGACCACACTACATTCTGTTGAAAGGCTTCTCTAAGTAGCTAGAGGCCAACTGCTACCAGATACCATGCATACAGATACTTAGGGGCATTGCTCACATGGTTCATTGCCATTATAAACAAGAAAAAATTTTAATACGGAATGTAGCAACGGTAATCCATTATAAATGTTGCCGGAGATATGAGGAAATTGAA
Source organism: Ixodes scapularis (assembly GCF_016920785.2). Classification (NCBI taxonomy): domain Eukaryota; kingdom Metazoa; phylum Arthropoda; class Arachnida; order Ixodida; family Ixodidae; genus Ixodes; species Ixodes scapularis. The sequence goes on along the minus strand of NW_024609868.1, from coordinate 44,305,206 downwards.
AAATTGAGTTGTTTCCAATATTTAACACAATATACCAATTACCTTTTTACTTATAACCCTCGAATAGAATATTATAATAGGAGAAGTTAACACCTGCCTCTACATAATAAAGTGCAATAAAGAAAGAAACCAGACAGTACACAGGAGATGCAGCAGCCTGATGAAATGGGAATATTTGCACAGTTTCTGGATGAGGAGCCAGCAAAGCGCATTGTTATGCGCAGGAAAATATCGAAGCGTACAGCATTGAAGGAGGCACGTAACAAGATTTCGTCGCCTTCGCCTGTGTTGTCGGTGAGAAAAGCGGCTTTCCTAGCGTCTGAGTTGGCGACGTCAACGACACAGACAGTGGCCTAAAAACTTCGACCGTGTGTGGAGGCCAGCTCCTTCCCACAACACTGCCCTTTCCTGCTGTCCCTCTCTTCCCTTCCGGCGGCCCGGCAACTCGAAACTTAACAGGAATAAAATCATTTGTGTTTTACAAGTCGAAAGGCGTGCTATCCCGTGTCTCGCTTGAGATGTAAAGACTGTTTCGTTTCATCATCAGCCCCAGAGTGCTTTCCCGAAAGCAGGATTTCAATAAGTTCACAGTAAAAAAGTTTTTGAATGAAGGACTTTTTCTGAACGTCGCACAGAAATATTAGTCAGATTTTCTTTGTGCAACCATTCCGAACAAATTTGAAAATTGCTTTATGGTTCCTTCAAAGATCGCTATATTGGAACGATTTAACCTAGTACAGAGGATTTCCTCACGCAGCCAATAAAGCGTGATTCTTACTAACCTCTTGGTGGGGCTAAATGAGGTGTGCTGGGTCTTTGCTCGTCGAGAGAGGATTGAGAGCTGGACATGCTTTGGCTCAAATTTGCTGGCTCCTCTACAGCATCCTGGTGTTCTGCCACATTGTATATCTGCTCCAGCAAGTCTGCTGCAGATGCTGTCGCACCAAGTCCCGAACTGTTCTCGCCTGGGTTTAGAAACATGATTAATGCACATGGGACAACATATCGCCCATGGCGCAGTAACTAATGAGATCGACGTGATTACCAGGTCTATTATATTTCTTTAACATCTCTGTAGGGAGACAACAAAAGACTCGTAATAACTCAAGTGAAAAAAGTAGCTTTAGCAAAACCAATGATACAGCTGCGCATCGTGACGTAATCTTTATGTAGATGGGGGTGGCTTGGACACAGCATTACCGATAAGGAAAAAAAATGTTGTGGAAAGCTGAGCCTATTAGCTGTACATTTAGCTTCTAGCAATCACCCCTGCTGTATACCTCGTTTAAAACACGCAAGGATAGAAATGCCAATAATGATTTAGGGTTTTACTCAAATCTTATTTGAGGAGTATATAAATTGGCGGAATGTACTTCATAAAGTAGACAGAAGTAAACCATGGACCACGTGCCCACTTGTCAGATAACTTCCCCACCTTCAGCGGCGTCATTTGGGGTCGCGGCATTGAACCCTTCCAGAGCGGCGACGTCTCTCGCCGCCTTAGCGGAGTCTCGCGCCGGAGCACGTGGTTGCGCCGAGACTTTCCTTGGAGCGCACAAGGTCCTTTTCCTGAGGACCGTTTTGGGCTTGTATCCCAGCTCCCGCGCAAGCTCTGCGACATCTTGCAGGAGTCTCTCTTTCTCAGAGTATTGTTCCTCTGCGCCGGACCTGAGTCAAGAGCGCCAACACTTATTAGCAAGTGATAATACTCTATTACGTAGCACCTCGAGGATCGACTTACTTTCGGAGATTGTGCCTTTCCTCCCGAAGGAAACAGGTCAGCAGGAGGTCTAGTCGTTCCATCACGCCGCGCGGTGTGAAATCTTTGCCGGTGGCCGAACTTACGTTCGCGGCTACCTCGCACCACTCCGCCCGGTTGGAAAATGGTGCTGCATTGACGGCCTCTTGCAAAAGACATATATCATCGGACGCGCTGAAACACATTCTCAAAACAGGCGCAGGGCCACATACTGCCTTCTCACTACGCGCCATTGCCATGATCGCTAAGACGCTGCAGTCCAGTCTTGGCTTACTTGCTAAGAAATTGCAATGTAATGTTGGATCCTCTACTTTTCTTTCATATATTTGTTTGTTCCCTGTGATAAAAAAAAACAAAACAAAAAACATGCGGTTACTTGAAGAGATTTGTGGCAACTGGTAATTTATTGGAGCGCGCAAATGAATAGAAAGCTTATTGGAACGAATGCAAGCCAAAAGAAAAAGTGAAATTGGTCGTTGTGTGAATATTTACACAGCGCGAGGTTAGTCTGCCTGAATTTGGCGATACTGTTTCTTCGCTGTAGATGGGCAGTGCGGCCAGTGCGGTACGACCGAAAACCTGGAGTCTTTAACGTGCACCACCAGTCATGGTTATACGAACGCAGCCGGTACGATGCTCGTCCAGATCGAACCGGGCAGGGACGGGGATTTGAACCCAGTGCTCTGAGTTCTGCAGCGCGAGCTTTCGCTACACGTGCTCCGAGCTGTGGTGCGTTAGCCCACTCGGCCACCGTTCTCCCACGAATGCAAGCAAACAGCATCATCCTGTACGCTGCTTGTTTGCATTTGCAGCTCCATTGCTATCAGCACCAGTCTCTAATGTCGGCTAGGTGGCTCAGGTTGCCGCCCGAAACAAGGGGCATAGCAGTTACCATCCATCTATTCAACCGGCCTGTCCGGCGGCCATGGAAGCCCGGATTTTTGCTATGGACCTCGGGTAGGCGAAAGCCTTTATAGGCCAACCAGAGCCGCTTCACTTGCCCTTTACCATGTTATGTGGTGCGACGATTGTTTCTAGACGCCTCCCCCGCCATTCCAAAACAGTAAGTGATTAGTCTACGCCGGCCGTCGGAGCCGATGCCCGGCAGTCGCCATTGACGGTAAACGCGGTAAACCGAGTAGCGTGGCATAATTGGCGCATGCGCAGTTCTGCAGTGACGGTCGCGGTAACCCCCCGGTCGCCCGGTAGGCGGTAAGCTAATACTCTATTGTTTGCGCGAATAGGACATCGGCGCAGTTTTCGTATTTTATTTTCAAAGAACAACCACGGCCAACATATTTTCCCACTTCTGGTAATGTTCCAAATGGAACATATCGCACGAGAGTGGTAGGTCAGACAATAGCCTTTCAAATCTAAAGAAAAGAAGAAAAAAAAAACGATAAAACGGTGATCGCTCTCTTGCGCTAACAGTGTTCGCGCGGTGCACGTAATGCAACGCTGCCAACCACTCGCTCATGCATGCTCCTCTCCCTGCCCGTCGTCATGCCAAAGTTTCGTCAATGCGATAAAAGTTTATATTGTGGGTGTCCAGCTTCCAATCGACTACCAACGTTGGTAAGCGATTGGCTAAGACAGGCCACTGTTGGAGCCTAAGCTAATCAATTGCAAATGTCGGTAAGACATTGGCTAAGGCAGGCCAATGTTGGCAGCCAACCGATTACCAATGTCGGTGACCCAATGACTAGCGCAGACCAATGTTTGCCAGCCTAAGCCAATTGATTGTCAACGCTGCAGGTAAAAAGTCATTGGCTAAGACAGGCCAATGTTGGCCAGCCTAAGCCAATCGATTGCCAACGTTAATACAATGGCAAGAGCGGCGCTTGCTTACAATGGGTCGCGTGAAGATGGGCGACGTAGATGGCCGCGAAGGGAGAACCCGGCGCTGGAATTCCTGGTCCGAGGAGAATCGGTAGCACATGTGCGATGAGCGAAGAAAAGGAGAGACTGAGGAGAAGAAAAGGAGAGATTTCTCCCGAACTTAGTAGCGTAGCACTTTTCTTTGTGGGGTAGCGGTGGTTAGTCTTCACCACTTCGTTGCCATCTTGGTCGTGAACGCAAAGAAATAAACGCACGCACGCTGCCTCGCGCCGGGATGCAAGTCGGGCTGCCTGGACAATAAGGACAGCCGGAGCACCAGCGATCGTAAGCCGTCGCTGTTTCGTGCGCATAAGGAGGAGTGGCACAGAATGCAGGTAACAGTGGGAACAAAATCTTAAACGAGAAGATAAACGCCTCGCCGAGACATCAGCGGCGTGCGAGAGACATTTGGAACCGCGCCTTATCCTTCGGGACTGTGTGCATATCGTCAATAGCGAAGAGGTTAGGATTTCACGGAGTAGGCCGGTCCTCGTGGAAGATGCCGAGCCACTTTGCTGCATTACTTCTCAGCGTACCACTGAAAAGCGATGCCGCGTGAAAGGCCATCAAGAAAGCGGACAGCAACAGTAGTGACCCAGCCAGTGAAGAAAGCCCGCTAGTCGCGCCGCGTCATCCATGAACTGTCAATTTCTCCGCATGACGAACACGAAAAGTCGAGCTTCATAGGTGCTCAACACACTGCATTTGTAGAGCACCTGGAGCTACCAACACAGTTTCGGTCGCGGATTTAAATACCGAACTACTCTGGCGTTATCTACGCGACATCACGTCTTTACAACGGGGAGAGTGCGGTCACCTCCCACAGAAAGGTCGTGAGCTTTGCACCAGACCACAGTGGGTTCATTGTTGCTCAGTCTTCCTTTCACGGACGAGAAACAATGAGCTGTTTAAGTTTGTTTTCATATTCCATTTTAATGCTTCATACACTCCCAATCCATGCATTTTTTCTTCGTAGACTGCCTTCCACAAAAGACACTTTGCTATATGTTCGCCAGTTGCAGTGGCACCTCGGCCGTTCCGAAACGCGCTCGGCCATGCACCTTCCACAACGCTGGTCCCCGAATCAGCAACACGATGACAAAAAAAAAAAAAAAAAAAAAAAAGATTATTGTTGCGTTTACTATTGAAAAAGTTCGAGATTTATTGAGATTTATTCGTCTTTTTTTTTTTGTATCAGTATCCCGTGGTTTCTTTCGCAGCTATTACGCGTGCAGCCCGAGTGATAGCGTTGCTGAACGATCTGTCAGTACTAGGGGGGGGGGGGGGGTGGTCTCGATATTAGTCAAATAATCTCCCTCAAAACAAGCGAATATTTTAAGTACAGGGTAGCACACACTCTGGAGTCCTTAGTTCAAAGGCAGATTTACAATTTTGCACATTAGCAATCTCTCCGCCTCGCGAAAAGCTCCAGTTGAACCGCAGTTGTACGCGCCGAACAACGCCGACGACGAGGCTGACGGGGCGCACTCATAGGGCTCGGCACAGCAGCGCCACGGTGTTGTCTACGCGAAAAATCTTCACGGCGCGGCCGCCACTCTTGCCACTACAACTTTCTAAAACACCGTAACGTTGGTAAGCCATTGGCTAACACACGCTAATGTTGGCCAGCCTAAGCCAATCGATTACCAATGTTGGTAACCCATTGGCTAACAGACCAATGTTGGACATGCTAAGCCACTCGATTGCCAACGTTGGTAAGCCATTGGCGAGACAGGCCAATGTCAGCCAGCCTAAACCAATCGATTACCAACTTTGGTAACCCACTGCCTAAGACAGGCCAATGCTGGCCTGCCTATGCCAATCTATTACCAATGTTGGTAACCAATTAGCTAAGGCAGGCTAGTGTTGTCCAGCCTGAGTCAATCAATTACCAACGTTGGTAAGACATTGGCTAAGGCAGGCCAATGTTGGCTAGTATATGCCTATGTATCCCCAACATAGGTATTACAATGGCTACATTGTCCTAACATTGGCCCATTGTTTGCCTATTGAATACCAATATTGGCTGAACGTTATGTGCTGCTGGGTCCATGGTTGAGGCCATGGAGACCTCGTTACCGCCATAAAAACAGAGCCGTCTGCGTCAAAAAGAAGTGCTCGGCTTCTTTTAGAGCGCAGCTCTTAGGGGCCCGTTCCCGGCTTGAGCGGCGTCGGCGTCGCCGTCGGCGTCGGCGTCGCCGTAACCAAGGTCATCCCAAGGTCACGTGGCCCCCAAGGTCATCCCAAGGTCACGTTACCCCCAAGGTCACCCCAAGGTCACGTGACCCGATGAAGTCACGTGACCCCCCGAGGTCACGTGACCCCCCTTCCCCCCGAAGTCACGTGACACCCCCAGGTCACGTGACCACCTGGGGGTGTCACGTGACTTCGGGGGGGCATCCGCATCGTCATCGTCATCATCACAGATGACGTCAGCAGTGACGTGACTGATGACGTCACCGACATCCGCATCGTCATCGTCATCATCGCTGATGACGTCATCGGAGTCTGCATCGTCATCGTCACTGATGACGTCATCAGTGACGTCACTGATGACATCATCGGCATGGTCACGTGACTCCCCAAGGTCACGTGACCCCCCCAGGTCACTTCACCCCAGTACCCTTCCCTCCTCCTCCTCAAGAGCTGCGCTCTAATTCGTTGTTACAGGGAGTTGTAAACGGCTTTCACTTTTTTCTTTTAACTGCAATTGAACTCGTGCCATTGCATCTCCATCGACACGACATGGAACAAAGACGAATGCATGTTACTTTTCAACGATACTTAATTCGGATCAACCCATTTCCAAGAATACCAAACGTAGTCCTAGCATTAGTATCCACCACAGATTAGGGGGTAAATTGAGCGTATGGTTGTGTAATTATAAATTGTTTCCGAAGAGCTCGCTATTCTAGCGGACTGCAATGTTACGGCGGTGGCCGGTCATCCGAAATTGGTTGGTTTCGAGGAAGGCGACTCTTGGCCAGAAGACGACAGCCGGGATCCTTGGTGCCGTGACACACGCTGCCGCTACGTGATGTCACATATGCCTCGCTCCGACGCTGTTATTGGCTTGCACCGTCGCAGGGGCCGTAGCCTCCACAGTTCGCCAAGTTGTGAAATGGAATATAGCGATGCTTCTTCCTAGCAAACATCCAGCACACTTGTGTGACAACGCCATACATGGGTGAATTACTTCCAAAATGTAATTTAATTACAATTACAATTACTTTGCTTCAAAAGTAGTTTAACTACAATTACAATTACTACTACGTGAAAAGTGATGAATTAAAATTACAAATTACTTTTAAAAAGTAAAGCAATTACTTTATAATTACTTATTTCTGACGGCGACCCCCGACCTGGGCCATATAACTTTAAACAAGTATTTGTTCATTCCTGACTCCAATGTTCACGTATTGTAATTTCTTTTTGTGAATTTTGTTAAATTCATGATAGAACTTGACAGTATGGGGAAATGAAGAGCTATGTTCTGATATTTTTAATAAATAATAAAAAAACTAGTTCATATGCTGGAAGACGCCAGATCGCTAAAGAAAAAACTTGAGTTGCCAAACTTTTGTTAGCCAGGCAAATAAAAATGTGACAGTTATTAGTATTGTAGGAACCAAAGTCTTGGCACTACATATTTATTTACATTATTTACAAGGATAAACGGGTCGGTGATGTTCACTGCTTGCCGGAACGGTCGAGCGCGCGGCTTGTGAGCTCGTTGATCTCTCGTGTCCCGAGCTCCTTGCTTCTCCCTTTCTTCTTTTTCATCTGTGGGCGGTCAATGTATGCCAATGCCCACAGTATCATATGAATATTTTGCAAGTGTTAATATAAAAGTCAAATGCACACACTCTGATACGACCATATTCACATACAAACGTCGTAGAATTGTAAATTATCTACATTGAGTTGAAATTTTAATGGCTCAGAAATATCTAAGTACCGAACTGGGGGCTCCCGAATCATTAGTGACAATATTCACAGGTGCGAGGTCTGTCTCCAGAGTGCTTATGCAAATAATATCCGAAGTAAAACCAACAGGAAATAAACTTGAAAATAATACAAAGATATACAGATATGCGACAGTGCTGGAAGAGGGACGTAAAGAAACTGGCAAAAAAATAAGGAAAAATAACTTCATAGACTATTAATATTCTCAACCTCGCTGAAAGCTGAAGCTGTTTTTTGTTCGCTCTCGATATTTTGGCTTGGTTAAGCTATTGTTTTTTTCTCGCACCGCAGACGGCGCTACACGGCACCGGTGTGGTAGGCTCCAAAAAAGATTGACTCTCAGCCCGTAGTGTAAGCAACAAAACAACAAAGAATGCGACGCTATCAATGTTTTGCTCGTGTGTGAGTTTGTGCCTGTGTGTGAGTGTTTCACCGAGAGCTAGGCCGCTTGTGCCAGTGCTGAGGCTTTTAGAGAGGTTCCGTCGGGGCCGACAAGTTTAGCAAAAGTAATTGTAATTGTACCTGAAATTTTCGCAATTACTGACGCTAGAAAGTAATTAAATTACAATTACAATTCCTTTTAGCCAAAAGTAATTAATTACAATTACAAATTACCAAGAAAAGTAATTAAATTACAGTAATTGGATTACAATAATTACAACGCGCAATAGAACTTCGGCTCTTCGGGTGTTTGGATAGAATACTCCTCGAGAGTTTTGACCGGGAATGCCTCAACTAGTGCTTTTGGGCGAATAGGATTAGATTGCGTCCTAATCGGAAACGTTTCACACGATAAATCCCTACTGACACGGACTATGATGTCTTCAAAATCAGAATGACTGAAACATATCATCATTTGACTAAGGACCTGCACAGTTGAATGCACTGCGAAACCGGTGAGTCGACTGTCTTTCAGTCATATTTAAATAATCTTTTCATAATGTTCAACCCCTCGGTTGTGCGCGCCAGCGAAACGATTGTTCGGTATAGCTCACTTTGAGGCACATAAGGCTGTTTCGATATGAACAGGAAGATATGAGTTTTAGAGTTTTGGTACACACTGTAAATAAAATGAGCAGAGATTACACCCTCAAGGTATTGAAAAGTAATGTCAAAGTAATTTCATCACTTTTAGAAAGTAATTGCGATGTCACGTCATTACGCTGCGCCTGCAGTAATTTGTAATGTAATTTAATTACACTTGCGATTTCAGAAAAGTAATTAGTACTGTAGCTTAATCACTTTTTGAATGTACTTTTGCCATCTCTGTTCGGCTCGCCGAGGAGATGCGATGCGCCACGGTGCGCTGAGAAGAAGCGGCGCACTGAGAAGAAGCCGCGCACTGAGGAGAAGCGGCGCACTGAGGAAAGAGGGAGCGCTGAGGAGAAGCGCCCTACTGAGGAGAAGCGGCGCGCTGAAGGGAATCGGCGCGCTGAGGAAACGGCTGAGGAGAAGCCGCGCACTGAGAGAAGCGGCGCACTGAGGGAAGGGGGAGCGCTGAGGAGAGCCCTGCTGAGGAGAAGGGGCGCGTTGATGAGAAGCGATGCACTGAGGAAAAGGGACCCGGTGAGGAGAAGCGGCGCACTGAGAATAAGCTCACTGAGCAAAGGTGGCACGCTGAGGAGGAGCGCCCTACTGAGTAGAGGCGGCGCACTGAAGAGGAGGAGCGGCGTGCTGAGGAGAGGTGGCGCACTAAATGCGACGCGCGGAGAAGCTTGCGTCTCGTTGGGCTAAATGCCAGTATAGGGTTCCTTTATTTAAAAGATTTAAAAGTAAACATTTGACAGAAATCTGTCTGGTTGGGAGTAATTAATATTAAAAAATTTGAACACCAACCAAGCCCTTCTGTAGGGACCCAAAGTTTCAAGGCCAATTCGACCTCTTCTTCAGGGGCGAATTGTGCGCTTTGCTTGGAGGGATGACGTCTGTCCACTTTGTTTCGAACGCTTATTTCTATTTTTTTGTTTGTTCTGAAGCGCGTGAAATAGCGTGTCCCTGCACGCGCTCGTGGCGCTGACTATGCTAAGGCGTTATTTTGTTTCCTTCGATTTTTTTTTTGTTTTCCCTGTGAGCGCGTGCTGTCAGCAACGGGTACTGCCAGCGATGGTATCAGCCTAGACAGAAGGACATTGAGGCACTCTAGCCAGTACATGGACACCGAAGATGGCCGACAAGTCGTGCGAACCCGGTCAAACTGAATTATGTGGGATCATGATGTCCGTGATTCCTAGTGTGCGATTTTGTGCACTGGCGAGTCCTGTGACGGGCCATTTGGTTGTGCGTGTGCTTCACACTTTCGTCCTTCTTTCTGATATTTCTGACACGTAATATGACACGTCAGACGTTTCGGTGGCCATCCTTGAGACAAACAAAACTTTCATCTAGAGAAAAGAAAAATATTGGTGCCCACCAGAAATTAACCTGGCAGCCCACATGGTTCTGCGATGGTGTTCAGAATATACTAGCGTTCAACAAATTTAATGTGGACGCGTTCAGTGGGGGATAGTCGTAAAGGTTCTCAATGGAGGTGACACGTCAATAATAATAATAATAATAATAATAATAATAAATTTATTTGTACATTATGGGTGCAGTGATGAAGCAAGGCCGGTTCGTCAAAGCCTTCAAGGGCTTGTGTGACTGAACCATGGTAGCACTGGTGACGAAATATTCTAAAAAAAAAACAAAAAAGGAAAGAAGAAAAAAAAGAAAAAAAAAAGAAAAGAAAACAGTGGAGGATTTGAGCAAAATGACGTCAGTTGTCACGATAAAAAAAGAACAATCACAAAAACTGAAAGTCACACTGGAGTCACGTGAAAGTCACACGAATGTCACATGAAAGTCACAGGAAGGTTACACCCACAAGCCGAAAGCTTTTGTCATGGACGCGTGTGTTATTAAAAAAAAATAGTAATAATAATCATTATAAAATATTAATAATATTTTTGTAATGATAATATAATATAATATTAAGGCGTACATGTAAGGTGGGAGCTGGGAAAAAGCTGTCCAAGCAGCTTGACTGGTCTCCAGCCCTCTTAGAGGTACAGAGCAGTGCAGAAAGACAAACTAGAGTTTTTATTTAATAATCTTTTTTCGGTGAAAGCACGACGAAACAAAATAAACATGAACAAAGATGAAGTAAAAGAAGCTTTGGATGAATGGGTATTATAGCCTTTCAATTGTTTGCAATAGCTACAAAATGCTCTGGAGAAATTAATATACAGTGTAATGTAATTCCACGTTGAGGGAAAATCGGCAATAAACAGAACAAATGCTTCTTCTCAGAGCTAATTACGAAGCTCACTTAAGCTAGAAGGTACTATGTTATTGTTTAAATTTCGTAAAGTATTTAGTAGTGCTAGTGAGGTTGTTTTAATCATTTGAAGGTCGTAATTTGTCCGAGATATTTCGCAGTAGTCCAATTAACCAGTGAAATATCTTAGTGTTTTTCTCTTTTGACTAATGGTAAATTTAACAAAAAGCTATGATTCTCTAAATAGTCTTGTCTCTATACTTAGCGCTAAGCCTGTATCCATAGTGTTCAGTTATTTTTATTGCCCCCCAATTTATAAAACAAATTTGGTTCTGCGTGGAAATCGTTGTGTCGATCTGTGTGTTTACCATTATCCAGAGGATGACTATTTTGTTTTAGTCTCTCGACTGGTGTACTTGCTCAAAGAGTTTGTGTAAAGCGCCTCTTTTCCTGGATATTGACTAAGAAGCCATATTTGAAGCTGTCCAACTTCACAACATGTTGCAATACTAGCAGTGTTCCCGAGGCTGAGAATCCAGGCGGCAACCTTCTATGGGGAGGCATTCAACAGCTTTTGCCTAAATCTGTACTGTGATTATGTGGAGAAGTAAACAGAGTATGTATTTACATTTTGTTTGTATTAAAATATATTTCATCACTTGATTTCGTTTTACCTAGTTCATCAAAAGTTGAGAAAAGCTGCCATCGTATCGTAGGGGAAAGTGGGGAGCATTGGGACAGTTTTCATACCATACCTTCTTGTGTACATTAATGGGCACATAGAAACAAGTTTAATTGGCCTCAATGTAGGCTGAAAGACACTTCCTATCAGCTGAACAGCACCTTGTCCTAACCCTTCTAGAAATGTAAAATATTAAGCTGCAAGAACAAAAGTTTGCCCCACTCCACCCTTCCCCAGGGAGGAACGAGGCACATGCAAAATTGCGCTAAAAATTGTACTATAGGGAATATCATAGGCAGACTGGTTTTAATCAGGCGTAAAGACCGATTGCAGTTGTCCTTCTTCCTCCGATTGTTTGTGGTTTTGGACCGGGGATAAAGAGTAAGAAAACATTTCCCACAAAACAAATACTCGGTGGCCTAAATGCAATACGAAATAAAATTAGACGACTCGCCATTACCACAGGTTTACCTTATGGTGTTGACCTACCAGTGAAAGTACAGATCCCCATAAAAGGAGGACTGAGACGCTCTCCCATTTCTCCCACCATCTCAGTGTCCCATTCCTCCGAAACTGCCTTGCACACGGCAAGTTGCCAATTGTGGCAACAGGGGAGGTTAGGCTTAAATTAGCGGTAGATAAAGTAACCTATTCACACATCTTTTATATGTTAGTTTACTACAGTCGTTGTCCAAACCGTCTTGGTTAAAATATCAAACAAAACGAATGGGTGCTACGCACTTTTGATTGTCGAAATGAAAAAAAGTGACTCAAATCGTGAACAACGTTACGCCAGTATTCCAGTTGAAAGTACCGCTACTATGGCGTCATCAATCTAGCAGCTCATTAACTTTTTGGAACTATTCACCGAAGAACTATGTTGACTGTCCCACTTCTCCCACCATCCCATTCCTCTCCAGCCTCCCGTACTGCTTTTGTATCGCTACATTCAGGACATGAAGAACCGAGATAATAGAGAGTTTTAGTAGATCGTTTTCAAAGGCCCGCTACCACTACGGCCGCGAGCTTCAGAGCACGCGTCCAAGTGCCAGCGCGAGCTCCCGCTACATATAGCGTGTCCTGACACACATGATCTGCTAAAACTCTCTATTCCCCCCCCCCCCCCCGCCCCCCCCCCCCCCCCCCCCCCGATGTATTACGGGTAATGATTTCGCGAATCGTAACGATCATAGCAGGTTTCACATCAGAGCAATTCATTGATTGATGTAAAAAACAATAAAAAACAGGTCACCGGGTGAAAAAAAAAATTAATAATCGCGAAGCCCTAATCCGTGGGGCGGTTTCGCGGCGTCGAATAAATACAGCGGGCACGAACCTGTGGGCTTGTTTATTTCTTGGGTAGGCCGAATTCTACATAGCCACGTTCGTTCAAAGCGGGTGCACTGGTCGGCGAGGGCTTGGCCCGAAGACGTGCGACCCCAAAAAAATAATCGACGATCGGCGATACCAGGGTTTGGAACGAGAAAGGAAGAACAACCTTCGGGCATTCTGCGCAGTGATTTGACCAAGACTTGCCTGCAGGGCAGGGGTTCAGCGTCTCTTGACCGCCGCCTCCCGTCACCGAGGACCGAGGAACTTTCTCAGTGCCACGCCCACTGCTGATGCCTCGTAACAACCTCGTTCGAATGGCGGCAGCAACGGATCCAAAATTGAAATGTTTTCGGTTTTTTTTTTCTTTTTTTCTTCTATCTGCTGAATGATTTCGAGGGTAAATTGTTTCGGAATAAGGTATACTACGCAATAGGCGTTCTTTGTGTATTATCCTTTCCATTGACCATGTGGGCTTTGACTCAGAGTCACTGCGCGAGTTCGGGCGAATTGAACTGAAGGGCGTGCTGTGCATATCCTCAAGGGTGATTCACACACATACGTCGAGTCCGACCGAATGCGAAGCCGCAATGACGGTTGTAAGCGACTTAAAGCCTCCTTGCCATAGCAATCCGTAAAAGGATTAACGTTGCAGTCGCATTCGGTCAGACTCACGCAAGCGTGTGTAGTAGTAGCCTTCAAAGAAAAAAGTAACGAAAGAAATCACGAAAGCACTTTACTTGACCGTGTTCTCGGAAGGCAACTCAGTCGTTACCTCGTAACACCCCCAAAAGTAACGAAATGCGAGTAACGCGCTTCTACCTCGTTATCTACAAGCAGTGATTTGTACACCCTCCCCCCCCCCCCACACACACACGCACACACTCCCTTTTACACACCCCGAGAGTAAGTTCACACGCCCCTCCCCCTAAAAAAAGTCGTGCACACACAACACAGACATACACTTGTACGCACGCACTCACAACCCCTTGTAGCCCTTCCCATAAATGTGTATTGCCCGCCCCAGATAACGATTCTTATTAAACCCCCACGTACACTACTGACCGCTACAAGCCAACGGGCAGTCGCCGCCGCTGATCAGTGATCGCCGCCGCCGCTAGTTCCAGCCCCCCACACTAGATGCCGCTAGGAGCAGCTAGCGCTTTATGCAGCGCGTCGGTTCATTTGCCTGCCGCCCCGACCGGCTTACCTGGCTACCAGGTGAGTCGACAGCGGCCTCCGCAGACAGCCACAGAAGCGGGCGGCCCAGGCGAAGAGAGAAGGCCCGGCCAGTGGTGCTGCGAGCTTCGGTGGCGTCCTCCGTTGTTGTGTGCGCGGCCTTGTGCGGTGTCGTCGTCCGAAACGTCGCTGCTCGCGGCGCTTGATCCCCTCCTCGGAGTTGGGCCGTGCTGTGCCCCTGCAAAGCCGATGGATTGAACGGTGGCGTCTGAGATGCGGCCTTCCCAGTTCTCGGTGAGTGGCTCTTTGTGCGCCAGCGAACGTCTCGCCGGATGTGAAACGCCGCCCGCCGACGGGCCACTGGCCTACCGGCGGACGGAGCGCGCCGTGTGAACCGCACACGACTAGTTGACCCGACGCTCTCCGCCGGTGTTCGTCCGCCGTTCAGACCTCGACATCGATGAAGACGAGTGGTCACTTGGGCAGGCTTATAGACAACCGCGGAATCGCGTACACACGAAGGCGGAGGGGACGCAAAAACAACCCGCGGTACCTTTTGTTCCTTCTCTGCGCGGCCTGAGGCTGTTGAACCAAGGTTCGGCCGGTTATTCCTAGATCGAGTGTGGGACAGAAAGAAGCAGCTGTTGGTTGCGACGACCGTGTTGGTGTTGTAGTTACTGGTTAGAAAGACAAACACACAGCGAGAAATTAACTTCACTGACATGTCTTTGCCACCTGTTGCCACCGCGTGTTCTGTGCTGCGTTGTGTTTAGCGCCGTTCCGCTGGAGAGTGCGCTTGCGCGGAGAAACGCTTTCGAAAACTTCGCACACGGGATCGATACCCTGGGTAAATAGCCAACCCACTTGCAACTTAGCGCGTTCCCTAAGATTGTGGAATTCGGGATTGTTCTCGCTATTTACTGGGTGTGACTGCCAACAAAATGCTAGAAAAAAATTCTTACGGGGCGTTAGATATTTCGGTACTCTAGTGCCTGGTTCTGCTGGTTGTGCAGCTCCGCGCGTGTCGAGCGCAAATATAAGGGTAAACGCGATCCCACGCTCCCGAGGCTGCGCTCGGTGGACTTGGCTCTCAAAGTTTCTGGAGAGCGCCACAGGCTATCCCAGGGGCTGCATCCGGCGCCCTGTCAGAGGACTGTACGCACATTACCCGAGGCCAAATATCCATCAAATTTGAGAGTATATATCAGACGTGGACGGATTTGCATACCCTATTAGAGTATCAGACAAACGGCATTTCAAATAAACGCGCCAAAAACCTCTGCTAACTGTCGTGCATGCCTATCGGATAACTGCCCCTTTTTGGCTAGATTAGTGAGCGGTGCTAACACCTCTCAGTGGCGCGCTTGTCACGAGGAGAGGCGGCACGTAGCCTCGAAAAAGGCGAGACTGAGGGCCTGAAGTCATCGCTCGTGGTTTCGTTTAGGGAAAGGATACTTTGAGTGTCTTTTTACTGCTGATTTTGATTTCTGCGATTCGATTCCCTTCATTGGCGATGTTTCGTCGGATCAGCCTGTTATCCGAGCAACAAGAAAAAGAAGTTCGAGTGATTTTCATTTGCCGGCGCATCGGCGCCATTTCGAAGATGGTAGCCCCCGCCAAGAACGCTAGAATCTATAGTAGCTGTGCTGCAGGTTGTATATGTGCGGTTGTAGATGACCGGAAGTGTTTGAGCAACTAACTATAGTGAGCTATGCACAATAGCCCCTGACTTTTTGAGAAAGGCGGAGTGTGGCTTATGATGTGTTCACGCCTCCTTGCTTTATGATTGGCTGCGGAGCCATAATGAGATGCCCGGCCCTTGACACGCCTCGCGTTTCCTTAGACTGCCAGCGACTATATGGCGTGCAAGTTGGTCTATTCATTGCGCACCTCGTGCGTTTGTTACCCTCCAAATCCTTCCACGGTCTCTTGTTCTCCCTTTTCCCCCTCTACCCGACATCAACCAATGACAGTTCGCGATTGCCATGGTGCACGTAATCACGCGCGTTCCCTAAACGTCCCCTATGTCGCCCATTGATTGGCGTGCATGCCGTTCCTTGCGTTCCAATGAGCCAAAGACGCATTTTGGAACGCTTGCTCGCCGTGTACACGTCTCCAAGTACGGCCTCTGGGCGCGGCCATCTTGCTTCTGGTTCGGGTAGATCGTATGATAATCAAGTATTGCTAAGGCGTACCCACTGTTTCCAGACTGGCGCCCAAACAAAGCGTTTTCCATCAACGGTTGCCAGACTAACTGTCGAAGCGCGGCTGCTTGCAAACTTCTTCGCTGTTTCGAGGATGTTCGACGAAGAGTGACGAACGCGGTGATCCAGATACCGTTCTAAGGCTGGGGGTAATTGGCTCTTGCCTCGTTTCGAATAATAATCCGAGCGGCGTGCATTGTTGAAAGGGTGTGTCTTTATCGTTTGGCGGCGCTTCCTCGTGGAGAATTTGCCAGGGAATCCGCTTTCTTTTTCCCGTGCATTCCAGGGCGCGATGGGGAAGTGTCAAAAGTAGGTCTTTGCTTTGCGATGTATGTGTACAAGTTGAGGGACGCATTTCCTGAAACAGCATTTACCTCTCTGGATTTTTCATTTTTGTATAAGGACCCTTCGAGTCTGTGATAAAAGCAAGCTCGTCATTCTCGGAATACTCAAATGCGTCGGTGAGCGCAAGCCATACATAGCTGCACGTTCCGTCGTGCCTGTGTCCGAGCAGTATAGTTCAGTCGGGCTTCGTTATAGTGGCCAATTATTTTGGCACGGTCACGGTGTAGGCACGCAGCTGTGGTGGACGCGTCTTTTTCTGTTGTCTGTATGAATGTACCGCTGCTTGGGTCCCACGCGGCTTCCAGTCGCTCCGTCTTTGCAAGCCTGTCGAGCTTGCTTAGGCCACCAGTGCTAGGAAACATAAATACCACACGGACAACGAAGTTGAAGATTCACCGAGAGCCTTCGGCTGTACAATCAGCGTCTTGGAGGAGGCAAGTTGGCTTACGACGATATTCGGAAACTTTTAACAGATCTCGCGCTCTTGGTTCCTTTGGTGTTCGCTTGGAGAATTGAAGGTTAAACGTTTTATCGGCGTCTCAAGCAGTGGTGCTAAAGGGTTACTGAACCGGAATTTCGAGCTCGCAAAACAAGGCTGGACGGATAGGTGGGACTATGCAAAACTCAAAAACATCACTCATAAAGCGATATCTCTAACGGATCGCCGTATTTTGGGGAGAGTGCGCGATTAAACACGGCCGTCGAGGCCAACGAGACAATTCACGTCACGATTCTCATTCCCTCTCTTCCTTGCTACGTCCCGTCAAGCTGGTGGACCGAAGCGAGGAGAAGAGAAGCGAGGCCGCTTCCCCCCCTTCTCAAATGTTCCAGGAGGATCATGAAGTCATAGCCCTTGCTTGATCGCGACCTTCTTTTCAAGGAATTACGGTCATCCGTTTGAGATAGTGATGTATGAGTGATGTTTTGGAGTTCATAGCGTCCCGTTCAACGGTTCTGCGGCCTTGTTTTGCGAGATCCTAATTTCGGTTCAGCATCCCTTTAAAATAAACTACGTTCTTTTTTCTCGTGAACTGGAAGCTTGTTGGGACGTCAAAGACTGCAGCACCGCCTGGTGGCGTTTGCAAAGAAAAGGGTCTAATACATTTTTTCCACAAGGGCGCCGCCATCTTGAATGTCGTCACTTCCAGTATGGGGGAAAACATTGTTTTGCCGTCGTTATGCGAATAGCGTAACCGCGCCTTTACTTTTTTTGCTATTTCCAGGTTGAAACGTTTTATTACTTTTTTTCGTCGCTCATACCGGATATGTCTACCAGGTGGCTGGGGACGAGGATAAATGAAAAAGGTGTATAGAATTGGGTGGTGTCGTTTGTAATGCCGCGTGCTGCAAGATTCGCAGCGTGACCTCGTCGTGGGAGCAATTTCTGTTCGATTGAAGAGGCTGTCGCCTTCTGGATCGAAAATGGGGGGGGGGGGGGGGGGGGGACGCTTGGTTTCCGGGTGTCCGATGTTCTCGACGAATAGCCTCACGGCCAAGTGGTCAGCAAGTAATGATTCACCGAGGGGTTGCGTGACAAAATGCTCTCTCCTCTGAATGCACGTTATTCGATATTTCGCGAGTCATCCGCTGAGAAGCTATCTGGCGAAGACGGCTACAGAAGCCGAGTGCATTATGATGTGTGAAGGGCTTTGTATTGACATTTCTCAATCTGCACCAGGGGGTTAAGTGAAAGTATTTATTTGAACATGAGTACCCGGTACAGTGTTAACGTTAGTTTAATGGCTGACCCCCGGCGTAGTACCCTTCGAATTGCTCGTGGTGCTGTTTCCTTCGTTTATGGTACATCTGACTGTTAGGAACAGTTTTACTTTGTCATCAATGATGGCACGGGACCAAACTGCCGAGTCACTCTTCCCCGAGCACCGGACGTCCCCCGAAAACCATCCGAAGGCACGCATGGTGACGAAACAAAATTGTATGCATGACGAAGTTTCGCACGTATGGTGGTTGAAACGCCCGGCGGTTCGTCACGGTTCAGTTCATATCCGGCAGGAGGCCTTTGCCATCCCCTGAAGGAATCCGCTGCAAGCCGTCAAATACGCAGTATTTCGAAACCACGCGGCCACATCGTTGTCCTCCGGTAGTATTGCGCTCGACACACGTTCCCACAACGATGGCCGCCCTCTCCGGAGGCCCTCTTTGTTCCATCTGAACGCAAACCACTCAATAAACGAAAGGCTTCCGAGTAATGATTGTTCAACCATCCTATCGCTCAAAATCATTGTTGCCAGTTATCTGAAGCTTTGTCTGATCACCTGCAGGAAACGCTTTTCCGTCATCCGGAATTGACAGAACTGTCCGCGACAAAGCAATGCGCGATCACCTGCGCTTTCCATCAACGTAAGTAGGGTTTGTGAAGCCTCATTTTAGAATCGTAACTATCGCAGAATGCGTTGGGCGGCGTCATTTTGCTGCCCAGCGCTCTTCACAAGGCAACACAATGGCGGCGACCACAAAACAATCGGAAGTGAAGTGTCCATACTCTTATCGTATTTAGAGCCTATATACGTCGGCGGAGGGGGCCATAGCGGCCAGTGGAGCTCAAAGGCTGCAGGACCGAGGCGTACCGCTAATCCAACACAGGGGGCCCGCGATGGCGGGCCCTTCTCCACCGAGCCCATTGCGTCAATCGAAGACGTGTGACCAGAGCGGCGGAGGGCGGGCGTCCGCCGACATCCGCGACCGACCCTCACCGAGGCGGCACGCTTCACCGCCGCTCGCGTCGTCTGCCGGCCAAGCCCAGCCGAGCCCGGTCGCAGGGAGCGAGAACCCCTCTGCGGGGACAGTCACGGTCCACCAGCTGGGAAAGCGTCGGCGGCCCACGCTCCACCGCCGCGCTGGGAAAACTGGAGACACGCTGTCCGCTAGGAATGCCGCAAACGTTTGTCGAACCTAAAGTTCCACGGGTTTTGAGGGTACCTTCCAAGTTTTGGCAAATATGAGCGAAGTTCGACGCCTTAAGGTTGGTTTAAACCGGACACTTCAGAAATCGTGAGGCGACACAACTCCGTCAAAACTCGTGGAACTTGAAGCGGTTGAAGTTCGGCAGTCCGATGTCTGTTTGAATACCACGAGCGAACATTACGACTTTCCCCCTCGCTTCCTCCGCTTTTCGGTGACCTCGGCGCTCGTCAGACCTGACGTCACACGCCACCTGCCAATGCTGTCCTTCTGTTGTGCAGGGCCATCGTATCCTTGGACGTGTTCCAATATTTACTCGATCTTACTCCAGGGCAGGGATGGGCAAAATACATGCAAATATGTATCGAAATACGAATACAAAATACTTCGTCAAAAATGTATTTCATTACAAATCTAATTACATTTCTAAAAAAGCATTTAAGTACAAGATACAAATACAACGAAACGTATTTGGTCTCCTCCAAATACCTTTCCAAATACATTCCTCAAAATTTGCGTCAGCGACTTCAGGGCACCTGCAACGGGTTTCTGGGTATCTCATTTTAAGTTTGCATCGCACACTCGGGAGTTAGTGTGCGAGGTTCTAGTAACGTAATAGAAATATAATCCAAAAAAAAATGTAATCAGCTTCGACGTAATAGGTGAAAAAAGTACAGAGCTTGAAGCAGCTTTTTCGTTGATTACGTTTTGGTATAGAACAACAAAGAACCGAAACGACAAAGACGCGCAGCACTAGCTAGAGGATTTTTTAATATTGCAACTCGCACCAGTTACGAAAATCTGGACGACCCGCGCATTTGGAATGTTCCAGGCAAAAATATGGATGGAAATCAGGCTGGAAAGCATCACAAGTTGTCACGGGAACTTATTTAGCCAGTCTGCCTGTGAACGTCGATTTCGTCACTATTCTTGCCCTGGACTAGCACCGTGCACACAAAGTCCCTAAACGCTTGTGCTTGATTGAGAGACACTGCATTCGGTGCAGAACGTAGTTTTCTTCCTGCTCTGAACACGTCTTAGGATGAGCAAAATGAGACGTGAGAATAAATTTGAGGGATGTATTTTCGCCAACAAAATTGTATTTAATTACAATTGTATTTGAAATACCCACGTTTTAGTATTTAAATACACAGATAAAATACATTACCCAATTTGTAATTAAATACAAATGCAAAATATACAAAGTATTTGAAATACGTATTTCAGATACTTGTATTTGAAATACTGCCCATCCCTGCTCGAGGGTAAGCCCATCCCGCGTCCAGCGTCGCTGTAACTACGTTATCACGTGACGCGACCTGCCGGAGTTACTCGGATCTATTCGGGTAAGATTTTAAACATAGCCCTGCTCTTTCCCATCTTCGGGAGTTGAAGAGCAGCGGAGGCCTTGAGCGATTGACCGGCAGCCAACAGAACCTGTGAGTGGCTGTCCGAACCCAAGTGATGAGCATGCTTAAGGTCCCCGTAAAAAACAAGAACAAACTCTAACAAAAACAAAAAAAAAAAAAAAGCAAAAAATCTTTTTCCCCCAAGGGGAAAAAAAACGCGGAAGCGGATTGTTGTACGACTCATTTCGGAGTGGCGTCGCCTCACGATTTCTAAAGTGTTGTGTCCTTTCGAGTGTGTGGTCCGACGTCTACGCAAATGCTGTAAATGCCGAAGAAAAAAAAGTTTTCAGAATAAGTTTGTCTAAAATTTTAGGAATAATTACCAATGCTAGCACAATATGTAAAGGAGCGCATAAACTTTCATTGATTTTGAATTTGTTTGTTAGTTCGTTCAAATGCTGCCTCCAGACTTGTATGTGACGCGTTACTTGAAGCTTACTACTTTTTTTTTTTTTTTTGGTAACGAAGAAACGATTTAGTTACCTGTTTTAACAGAATGAACGAGTAAGGTATATTTGCTTTGCTCTTTGATGAAGGAATGGTATTTCGTTACTTCTGGAGGGGGAACGTGTGAAACACATGTACCCAACCTAGTTACCACCCCAGCTCGCGCCAGTACTTTGCACGAAGAGAAAACGCTATGGTTAGACCACAAAAGAAGATGTTCGCAAGGTATGTCAGTAAAGCCAGAGTCATTCCTCAATGAAAGCGTTAAAAAGGCGAAGAAATATTAACGACGACATATAGTGGAAGCGGCTACGTAACACCGACACGTTTTGAGTAACGAGAAAATAACGCGTTCCTTTCAAGCTAAGATAACAAGCGCCTTTTGAATCGCAGTATCGAGTAACGTACTTAGTTACACTTGGGTCAGTAACGAGTGACGGTATATTTAGATTCTTTAGTTCAGTAACGTGTAACACATGTCTGGCTGTACAGCCAGATGGTGCAAGCTCGTTTTTAATTTATGCGCATGCTCATAATAGTCGAGCTTCCGTCGAATTTGTCAAACTTTGAGTTGACAGTTCGAAAAAAATATCGAACCGTGTCGAACCCGAATATTGGCATTTTCGGGACATCACGTTAAGGCTGCCCCAAATGCCCGGGGTTGGCGACCGAGCTTCCATGACATCCTCCCCTTGCCTTGCGCTTCTCATCAATTCGGGATCAACAAGGCTCGCTGTCCGCCCTATAGCACAAAATCTGCAGCCTGATTGCTCGGCGGCGGTGGTGGGTCTGCCTCAAAACTATGCCGGAAAAAGCGACACGGGGAAAAAGGATTTCGGTCAATGAGCTGCACTTTAACGGATCACCGTAAAATTTACGGTTGTGTAGAGTTAGGGTACACCTTCCCCCTGGTGCGAGTGGCGTGTATTCGTGCGTGCGCTTTACTGGGTTTCCAGGACTCGAGTCTCGCAGTCATATGTGAACGAGCCATGTTTATTTAATTATCTATTTAGTTTATTCTGTAACAACCACAGAGGGCATTATATCTTCCCTCTACGATGAAGGGAGCTAAATTCGGGCTGTTGACACCAGTTTGATCATTGATAACTTAGCGAAATCCGACGTTTCGAGAGTCTGACCCACGTCGGTGGCTCAGTGTATTGTCGTAATATTACGCAGCTTTGAGCGACACCGCGACAGCGCTTCATTCGTTGACCGTTGCTGAGCGCTAACATTTTTTCGAACATGAAGCACGATGATCGAACCGGTGGGTTAGAAATCTTCGGAAGTTTCCCAGCTATCTAACTTGTCCCACACCGAAACGTTGGATGAATTGGGACCTTTCGATAGTTCTCGTCGGCTGATTCGTTCGTAAAATTCATATATGAAATACTCGTTAAGCAAAAAACCACATGGTGAGCGGAGCGATCTTTCACTATATATCTCGCAAGCTCTCGGTTCTCTTCTTCTTCTTTCTTTTTTATTAAATGGAGGGTTTTGTGGAGATGTTGGCACTGTCTATTCAGTGCCGGCTACTCCACTACGGTTGATTGGTCTTGGTAATATCTACACTTGAGAGCCACTTAGGATGTATAGTTCAAGTTAAAAATACCCTGAAAGCTGTGTACTCATATATACATGCGGATGGGCATATAAACCACAGTCACGCGCACAGAAGTAACGATGCTACACCGTATGGTACGTAGTTGCGCACCCCAGGCAACGTTCCGAGTTAGTACGTACAAGTCATGTCGCTTTCGACGATAAAGTCGCGCACAGCATTTAACGCCTTTCTTTGAAGGGCCGGACTGGGCCATGGTCCAAGCACTTTCGAGAGAGTAAACGGTCGATTGTCCATGAAGCGTAATCGCTGTTCAAGTCGCTTGCGTTGTCTTGAAAATCGGACACAATGAATAATCAGATGTTCGACATCTTCTTCTGCTTGTCCACAAGGACATTCAGGGGATGACGCTCGTGATATTTTGTGCAAGAATTTTTTCGTGAAGGCAACATTTAGACGAAGTCTATGAAGCAATGTGTCCAGATGCCGTGGTAAAATGGTATCTGCTGGAAAATTCAGGTGAGGATCAACGGAGAAGAGAAGAGAGTTCTTTGAGTGCTCATCAAACCAGGAATCTTTACATAAGTTTTCACTGGACTTGCGGAGTAGAGACCTCAGGTCAGTTCGTGATATCGGGATCAGTTGGGCTTCTGCGCAGTCATGTCCCAGGGCGGCGAGTCTGTCGGGTTCCACGTTGCCAGGTACGCCACTGTGTCCGGGCACCCACTGTAATTTTATGTCATGTCCGGCACTTTTAAGCTCTCGGTTCTCCTTCGGTACTATCGGTCAATGCACGCTGTTCACAAAATAATCTACCCAGGAATTGTACGGTACGAATAGAGCCGGGGGAAAAAAAAAAAAGCCTTTTTTAGACATTCCGTGAATGGCAATGAAGGGGGGATATCACTCGATGGGACTGATAGGGCTTGCTCGTATTGGTCGCATCTGAGGAGGGAGGGCGAGTGCAAGTGGTGCGCTTCCATCTCCCTCCCTCTAAGTCTCCCCCTACGGTGCGACCACCCTATACAAAGCTACCTTCTTAAAAATCATCCCAAAGCCGAAACCGTCAAGTACGGCCCCTCGATCTTCTCCCTCTCCCGAGCGGAAGGGAGGGGATCGAGCGGCGAGACTGGGGCCTGCGTTGCGCGGAAACGAACCACAGTTTGGAACGTCGCAACGTAGTACTTGTATACTGACGGAAGTATAGTCGCGTGGTTCCCGAACTAGAACCGCACCAATCATAAAATGCGTTTCAGCTGGTCAACGCGAGCGACCAAGTCGGAAAGAAACAGTCCCCATTGCGTCGCTGTCCGCGTTGAGTGGTGGTGCAACCCAGGGCTTTCCCGAAGACGACGCCGGGGCGAACCCGGAAGTGCTGCCCGCGTACACACCGCGCCCCGCGGACCATTCCGCTCTTCAGGCGTGGATCGCAAAATGAGCGCATTTGGCTGGGTCACGTGGGCGTGGCCGGTCCGTATTGCGAGACTCCGTCCGGTTCCTCCGTGTTTGCCTCGCGCCTGGCGGACCGGTCGCTTATTCCCCGAATCCTCACCGTCACACTGCTGCACATACATCGTACAGAATACTTAGCTGCCGACATGATAACGGAAGTATCTGCCGACACGCGTCACGTATGTTTGAAGCACGTTTTCTTCAAACTTGTCTGCCGATATATATATATTTTTTGTATGGCCAATTTGACATGGTTGGCATGCGAGGAAGAAACACGCCTTAGAAGACGCCTGCAGACCGTCTTTTGTGCGATGTATGTAGCAGCATGATCGCGGCTTGACGCCAACCGTGTTTCGACCCGAGGCGAGAAGCGTGTCTCGAACCAGATGGTCTTGGTCTCACGCAGCGAGGGCACCCGTCTTGGACGGACCAATTGAACTTCTTCCCCCAGCCAAACCCGTATAGATGCTCCGAATATTGGACCGAGTGACCGCAGTTAGGCGAAGTGGAGAGGGTGTCGAGCAGACATGTACATACCCCAAAAAAGTAACTAAATAGCTTTACTCGTTACTCGCATAAAAAGTAACTAAATACGTTACTCGCTACCGATTCTCAAAAGGAACGCGTGAGTTACCTTAAAAGTAACGAGTTACTTTTCACGTTACTTTGACGAGCAAATACACAACTGTTTTTGTTTCATGGTTTATTGTTTATTGAAGCAGTAGCTGCCTCTCAAAGTTTTCATCAGTTATGTTTCCCCGCTTCCTTACGAATACATCTCCGGCGGCGCTGAAGAGTCGTTCTACTGAATCGCTCGAAGGAACGGCAGTGTTGTGCTTCAGGAAGAGCTGGTGGATCTGGGATTTCCCTCTCTTTTGTGTTCTCTCTACTTCTACGTAGAGTTCGAAGTTGACAATGGATTATGTTCCTTCCCGTGTTGGCAACCTCGGGGTTTACATTCGCTCCGTACTCGGCTCTAGAAGGTTTAACCAACGAACCTTATTGTGTTCGCTGGGTGAAGGACATTTCCAACTCTTAAGTTCAATACAGCAACGCACATCGCTGGAACCATCAGTCGAACTGTTCGACTGTCGTGTTCAGCGATATAAGTTGCTGTGCTGTCATGCTGTTTAGTTGTTTTTCGGGTTGCCCCTCCTACCGTTCTCGCAATAGACGCAATCTAAGGTTAGAATAAAAACAAGGTCGTTTAAACGCTATTGTGCACGTTACTCTTCAAAAGTAACGAGATACCGTTACTCGTTACTCGGCCTCAAAAGTAACCAAGTACGTTACTCGTACCTTTTCTAGAAAAGGTAAATAAATACGTTACCCGTTACCGAAAATAGTAACTAAACTGAAGTAACTCGTTCCTTGTAACGCGTTACGTAGATGTCTGTTTCGAGTAACTGAGATTTCGGTTAGACCTCGAAGGGTCTCCAAATGGTCTGCCCCCTGTTGCAAGTTAGTGAGGAAAGAAGGACGAGCTCTTCCCACGAAGCTTTCTACTCTTTCCACTTTGGCAAACTGAACGCCGGAGAGATGGCGAGTCTTCCCTCCACATCTCTCTAGCGTTCGCTCTTCTGAGTGGAAAGAGTGGAGGGCTTTGCCAGAAGAACTTATACCGTCCCTTCAGTCCTTTTTTGCTGAGGCGTACAAGGTGCCCTTCATTGCTCGTTCAAGCACATCCCCGAAATATATTTCAAGAATAAAAACACCCATACGTATCAGCGCTTATAACCTCGGTCTTTCTCGGCTCTTGCCGAGGGGCGTCCGGAACTGTCTTTTGGACAACACGGTACCCGCATGATGAAGAAAGGGGCGTCTTGCGGAAGTCCCAACCCAACGTGAGTCGGGATCTTTCTCGAGTGCGACAGCGGAACCCGCTTGTATCCCCTCGAGCCAGTCTCTAAACCTGTAACTCTCAGGAATTGAGCAGCGCTCTCCCTGGCGAAACAAATCGGATATTTCTAGATCGCGTTTCCGTTCCGCGTCACGTTGCGTCATTTCTAAACCTCCCCTGGCCGTAAAAAACAGGCCTATGCCCTGGTTGGAATGAATAGTGGGTAGACACAAAGCTAGCTGTCGCAACCGTTGTCTCCACTGCACTCGTCGAACGCTTTAGGACGCGGTACTCCAGAATCCGGCGCTTGACGTTCGCGTTCGCACTCGTTCGAGCAGTGCAGAGAAGAAATGGCAGATCTATTAGCATCTACCCAATCATTCCAACCAGAGCTCGGTGCTCTGACGACCCCTCGAGTTCTTGTCCCCTCCTCTCCCTCACTTTCTGCCCGCATAGTACCTCGGTCGGGATTTGAAGCCGACCTCGCCTCGACTGGGGCCCAATTGCCGAACGGGGAGCAGCTGACTCGCTGCTTCCCGGTTCCAGACAGAGTCGGTTTGTTGGCTCTCCGTTCTCGCTCGAGCCGCCGCTCCGGGGATGGTGTGCTTTGCGGCAGCTGGCGCACGGCGGCGGAGGCGCGGGGCGGGACTGTGCGTGAACGGCGAGGCTGAGCGGAAGCCGGGGCGTTGTTCGCTCGGAGCACGGCCGATGGATCTCTGTGCGTTCCCAAGCCCCTCTGAGCTGCACCGATGGGCGCGTTCGGAAGAAAAACGGGGAGAACGCGCTGAAACGCGCAGCTGGGAAGCCCCTCTCGCATGGCGCCATCTTTGTCCGGTCACACCATGTGCGTCGATTTCCGTCTTTATGCGATTGCAACACAGACCGTGCGGAAGATAACAACAAAAATCCTGGACGGCAGCTGAAGTGCGCGCTGCGTACGGGCTTTTTGCCGTGCAGAACTAAAAATTGTACTCTTTTTTTTTTTCCACACATTTTCTTGTTGTGAAATGGTCTTCTGAGTGATTGTCTTTCAACCCGTTCCCATCTTCTAACACGTGGGTTGAAAATTGCCATGTCAGGGTGAGCAAGGATACTGAAGGAGTTTTATGATCTCGCCAAAACTACCCTACTGAAAAATCCGGTATTACTTTTCACTATCCGGATTATCGAACCGGAAATTTCTCTCTGGAAACCCGAAATCCAGATTGCACACAAAAGATTAATTTTTGAAAACCTAAATTCTAGATGAAGTCCAAATAGAATCCAGATAGATTTTCGGTTCCATAATCCGGATAGCGAAACGTTATAACGGATTTTTCTTTAGGGTAAAGCGCACAAAATGGGTCCACAGTTAATTTCACTATAGGTTTCTTTAGCTCTCACGGATGCAGAAAAAATGCACGCAAACTCTTTGTTGGATCCAGAAAAGCAAAGGGTACCACCGAGACGTTCTATTCGCCGAGAAACGGCCGCGTGTTCTGGCGCGATTGCGCAGCGCACATCGGCCGTTTAGAGAAGACAGATGCGCGAGCTTCGAGGCCACAGAAATGCTTCCCCCCTGGGAAGCACATACACCGGGCACGTCCGCTTTGCGTGCGAATAAATTGCGCGGCGAAGCTCTCGGACCCGTTTCCAAGCGGCCAAGGGGCCGTCGATGGTGTGGAGTCTATCGGGGAGCCCTTTTCCTCCGTTCTGGTCTGGCCGTCGGAGCAGCTGCCACCCTTCGCACAGCGATTCGTATGCAGCCTCGTCGGTCCGACCAATATCACCTAAGGCCAGCCCCCCCCCCCCCCCCCCCCCCCCCGGCCCCGGCCTCCCTTCCGAAACGTCATCATCATTAGTGTACCCAGGCATCGCCGCCTAGCTCGTGTCGGCATCGCACCGTCTTGCAGCTTGTCTTGCATATTGCATATAACTCTACGTGAAATAAATGTTAAGAAAAAAAAAAAAGAAGAAAAAAAACACTGGCTAGGTGGCGCAAGTTGCCGCCCGATTCAAACGGTTCAGCCTCGTCCATCCATCCATCGTCTTGTAGCGTCTCACGACGTGCGCGATGCTTGTACGCGGCGACGCCAAGACGGACGCGTCTGCCGCGTTTGCCGCTTGTTGGTCGGGAAACCCACGAACGATGACGTGATGGGCGGGCCTTGTCTTCTAGGTGGTATTGGCGGACTGCAGTGGGCCGAGGTCGCTGGAGGCCCACGATGATGCGCGGGGGCATCGTTGGTGCGTGCGCTTACAGAACTCGTCCTAGTTTTTTGCTTTCTTTGGAGATTTTTCTGAAGGCTAGTTGAGACATTTGCGTTGACTGCGTTGCGTCGACTCGCGTTCCAGGACGATACATAGCGGGCAGTGACATCCCCTGGAGTTGTGAGGGGTCGTGACGCAGTCGGATTTATTTAAAACGCGGAGTACCTCGAAGATGATGAAAAATGGCGCAGGAGCGCTGGCAGTGTGCTCGTTCAATGTCATGCTGCAAATGCACTGAGGCGTGTTTCCTTCATGCATGACTGCCCTGTCGCACTGAACATGCGGCATTTGTGCTCAGACATGTCCGAAGCATAATATATGTACGAAACATACACGCTTCTAAAATGCTTGAGACCTGTCCGCAGAATAATTCTGTCATCGTATCTGCAGCGAGCACACCACGTCTTTCGTACGATGTGTGTGCAATGTGAAACGTGTCCCGCGGTCTTTTTTCTTTATTGGCTGATAAAAATAAAAAAAAGGAGACATTGGCTGCTGCTATAGCAGCGCCGGCTACTCCTTTGAACTTGAGGGATTAGTGTCCATTTCCTTGAGAGTTCACAGTTGTTACAGAAAATAAACACTGCACAGAACACCCTGCACTTCTCTCCAAGTTATAAAAGTACACTATTTACATCAGGGTGCAATGATTTGTCATGCTATTTATATATAATTCCTACACTCAAACGTACGTGGTGTACTGTACAATATATATACACCAAAAGGGGTTATATACACATTAAATTATTCAAACACTTTTTACATTAAAAGCTCAATTTAGCGCGATAATATACAACCAAGGTGTATTATATACAAAATTTCACAGTTGAAGTATGTATTAATGTAAATTTATCATATAATGGTGTTTCCACTTTGGTGTTGCGTTTCTGTTGTTCTTGTTGAAGATTTATAACTCTCAATAACTGTCCGCTATTTTAGTTTCCAAGATGAAATCGCGTGAGGCCAACAGAGCCCTCTTTTGTAGAACTGGCGTAGGCCAAGGTCCTAGCATTTTCTTTAGTGACAAAGGGCGGTCATCAAGTACCATGAGCCGTAAATTGAGCTCTTTTCGACACTTTACGAATCTCAAGCATTCTATTAGGACATGAGTTTCATCTTCGACCGTCTCTCCGGTACATGCACATTCTGGAGATTCTACGCGATGGATCCGGTATAAAAATCTAGCGGTATAAGCAACATTGAGACGAAGTCTATGTAGTAATGTTTCTATGCTGCGTGGGAGAGAAATGGGTACGCGGAATCTTTTCTGAGGGTCGATTTTAAAAAGAATGGAGCGTTTAAAGTGTTCGCCAGACCACGTGGAACTACACTTTGTGCGTACCATTGTCCTTAATATTTCCCGAGTGTCTCCACGGGAAAGGGGGACTCGTTGATATTGCCCATTCCAGTGTGCCTTCTTGGCGAGGCAGTCTGCTCCTTCATTGCCCGTGAGGCCACAGTGTCCTGGGACCCACTGAAGTGCAATGTCGTGGCCTGCCTTCATTGCCGCCGTCATTTCAATCAGAATTTTGTAAATGTATCCGCCGTTGTTACTTTTATAGTTCATTGATTGTACGGATGTGAGAGCCACTTGTTAGTCACTGCATATGACCCATTTCTTTATCATGCTTGCATACCGAATATATTGTAATGCTGACAGTGTGGCATGTAACTCAGCTGCAGTAGGGGATGATCGATGTGATTGCCGGAATGAACGATGTCTGTCTAAAGATGGTATAACAAATGCTGAAGCGGATCCTTGATCGTCGATAGATCCGTCTGTGTACACTTGAGCGAAACTGGGGTACTGATTGTATACATGGAAGAGAGGCAGTTGTGCCGCCACCACACTGCTCACTGAGCTTTTCTTCTCCATTCCATTTATTGTGGTCTGCACTTTAGGCATCGTCAACGTCCAGGGAGCAGGTGAGGCCAGTACTTCCCATTGAGTGTTACTTGGAAGGCATGGTGTTGATGTTCTAGAAGAACGTTATGTACTCGTGCGCCTGTTAAGGTTATGAAAAATGGGATGGTCGATATGCTGTGTCTTTAATCGAAAAAGATGCCTGCAGGTTTCTTGTATTCGAAGGACCGAGATTGGCGGCTCCCGTGCCTCTGCAAAAACTAGAACACCAAATGTTGCGCGAGGCACACCCAGGCAAACGCTAAGACTACGAGCCAAGAAGTAATGTAGACGAGTCTCGGAAGCGCGCGAGAGGGCATGGAGCGCTGGTATAGCAGGTATTCACTGGACGCCATATTTGAGGGCGATGTTTAGAGCGCATGCTCGGAACGAGCTCACATTAATAGCCTGCTAAGACCGGCAACCTTGATGGTGCTAAATGCACGCTCCAAAAGGACTGAGGAAAGTCGCCGTCAGCACGCGCTCAGCAGCAGCGCACACGGATATGGACGCCAGTGAATACTCCCTATAGAATAGGCTAGCGTTTGATGTACTAGCGCTACGTGCAGGCGGAGGAGGGATGACGTTGAGCCTCCCCACTTGGTTCCCGCAATGCAGCGTAAGGCATTAATTATCCTATAAACTTTTTGTTCCATCGCAGTCACGTGCGTGTTCCATGTAAGGGTTCGTTCTATAACTATACCCAAAAATTGGTGGGTCTTGACAATTTCTGGTTGTTCTCTGTTTAAAGTCTGAAGTCTTTTAGTCGTTTTAAGGTGAAAGGGAGAACTGCCGACTCGGTCGTAGAGAGGTCCATTCCATGCTCTTTTAAGAATGACACAATAATTTCGAGACCGCTCTGCAATGATGTTTTAACAGTATCAATAGAGAGTGCTGACGCCCAGATGCATATGTCGTCTGCGCGGATGGTATACTCTAGCTCTGATGGAAGGAGACGTGACAGCTGATTCATAACCGCGTTGAAGAGAGTGGGCCTCAATACGCTGCCCTGAGGAACCCCATTGAGAAGAGTATGTTCCTGGCTTTTGCTTTTGTTTTTGTTTGTGTCTACAAAAAGCTTGCGTTCATTGAGAAAGTCTGCTATCCAACGCAGGGTGCGACCGCGAACACCGAGTTCAAGAAGTCCATGCAAACGTGGCTAAGATTAACGCTGTCAAAAGCCCGTTTGATGGCGAGAAATACGGCTACGGTAATGTTACTTCAGATTCTTTCGTGTTCTACATGAGTTACTAGGCTCAGTATACAATCCATTGTGCATCGTCGTCTTTTAAAGCCAGCTAAGTGCGGTGAAAGTGCGTTGTTTTCTTCAACCCACCATTGCAATCGCTCGTTAATTAATTTCTCCATAACTTTACCAATACAGCTTGTTAGACTCACGGGGCGGAATGACTCCAGTGACATGGGCGATTTTCCTGGTTTCAGAAGAGGGACTACTTTCGCTAGTTTCCAGTCCTCTGGTAGAGGTTCTTGTTGCCATATGTTATTAAATAGTTGAAGAAGAAGAGTGGTTGCTTTGGGTCACAAGTTCGAAAGGGCTCGGTATGTTATGCCATCTGGTCCTGGCGCTGTTTTTCTACCGGAAATTATTTGTAAGGCAGTCTCCAGTTCGGGAATGGCGGCGGGGTGTTGAAAGTTGCGCGCTGTGATGTTCTTCACTCCTCTGTTTACGGTGAGAAGCTCACTAGAGGCATTGCACGTGCTTACACCAGCAGACGAAGTTGAAGTACTTTCACTCTGGATTGTGAAAAAATTCCACCAGGCGGCGATAGCCAAAGTTCTCGCCGCGAATAGGTCTCCGCCGTTTTTGGAGCTTCCATCCTCCGCGAGGAGCCTGGCGCCAGCGAAAGCGCGCGGCCGTCAGCTCGTGGGACTGTTCGCACGCACGTGGCTCGGCCGGGGTCCTACCACTGATCTCTATTGTAGTAGCCGGGATCGCGGATTGAGGCTTGTCTTGCGAGTGCCACCACCGGCAGGCATCGCTTGAAACCAGATATTGCATGGAACTCTGTGGGGAAAACGAAAAAAAGAACTTCAATTTCGTATCTTAGTAGGTTGTTCTCGGCGATGAAACTTTTATCTTGTTTTTCGGGAATGGCGGGTAATATTCTGGGCGCAAATATCAAAAGCGTTAAGATAACTATCCCTTTTTAAATAATTTTTTTGTGGTTGAGGGTCGAGGGTTAACTGCGACTTTGTTGGGTGTAACTTTGTGGTGTGGTTGAATGAAACAAGGGTTGCCGAGAGGCAACGTAGAGTCGTTCGTGATATGTAAGTCATCAGCGCTTAGCAGACGATAAGTTAAAAGTTCTTTACTGGGTACATTTGCATCGTTTCAAGCACCTGTACAGAGAAAGTACTTCTGATGCAAGCTTTTCCCTTGAGCTACAGTGAGGTACTAAAACTCGGACCGTGTCGTTCATTTGTTCAACGTGTCATTTATTTAGCCACTGAAGCAAGCAACGCCGGCACAGTCGGTGGTGCTCCGGCCCATTTGATTTTTAAAGCGATAGCTTTAGGGGTTGACACTTTGCAGAGATTTTGTCCTCGTCGGCTGTCATCAGCGCGCGCGTAAAAAATAAAAAAAGAAATAAAAATATTTCAACGCTCTTGGAGTGAGACCAGGGAAGTCGAGATTTCCCGTCGGCCGCGCGGCGCAGAGATAGAAGCGAGGGGAGCCCCAGCATCCGGCCAGTAAAGACGCAACTAAAAGACGATCCTCCGTGTTGTCTGCTTGAAAGACTTGTTTTCAAAGATTACTCGCGTTATACGAAGTCCCACTTTGGCAGTATCCAGTTGTTACGCGTAACGTTGGATGATTCTAGAAACTTCCACCGCGCTTGCCCACTTACCTCAGGGATCACCGAGCACCGGTGGTGGTCGTCAGTGGCATCCACAACACAAACTACGACGGCTATGAGAATTAACCACGTCGCACCTGCTTCCTCGGGTACGGGACGGCATCATTTCGCCAGCATTGCATGACCGTGCTGCAGCACTGCTGCAGCTATCACTTTTGTTTCTTCGCGTGCACTAAAAATACTACTTTTTTTTTTTTTTTTTTTTCATCGGCGTTCGAACGTTTGACAAATACTTATTCCATTTTCAAACACCCGATGTAATAATCGCCGTACATCATAAAATACTCGCCTTCGAGCGCAGACTAAAACCATCAAATATTCATACTTTCGTGTGTTTCTAGCATACACACGCGTGTACTGCCTGGTGTCAAGCAATGGCCGCCGGTGGTGCCACCGACAGACTCCCGATCCACGATCCAGCCTACTGCAATAGCGATCAGTATGCCCTACGCGCTGCACGACTGTCTTCCCTGCAAGGCAGCGTGATTTTAACGCGCTGCCGCGGTGAGGCCGCGCTGTACACACTCGTTTTGGACGGCATCTCGTCTGGGGGAAGGAAGGAAGCGTGCTGTTCCGCAGATTCGGAGCTCCGTGGGGAAACGGCCTGCTGCTTTGGAAGAGGAGCGCGGTTCCAGTAAGTGCTTCCGTTTTCGTGTAAACGAGGGCTCGCGCCTCCCTTTCGACGTAACTTGGTAAACGGCTAAAGCTACGGCATCGCCGAGCCAGTCCGAGCGCTTTGGGAAAAGACACGTGGTAACGTTGAGCGTATACCGTCGGCGTGCACTCGTCCCGTAGAGAGGTGTCATTCGCGCTTCGCTCGTGCTCTAATTGACTTACAGGGGCAGTATAGCACTCGCGAACCTCGCCTGCCGGGACTGCTTTGATCCTCGTCACCGACCGTGCACCGAAGCGTGATACGTATAATTCTTTGGTCCACGGACCTTGTTCGATTGGCCCTCCGTGTGAGTACACTTTTAAGGACACGCGTACCGCGTCGAGCTCCGTCTTGTCCGGAGAATGGCGACGGGGAGTTGAAAGTTGCGCTCTGTGTTGTTCTCGCTCGTCTATACAGAACTTGGGTTTGTTAAAAAGTTTGGGGGGGATAATCTGGGGGGGGGGGGGGGGGGGGGTAAGGGGGACTCTAAGTAAAGTGGTACGTACAACGAGTCGAGATGCCGAATAGAGATTCAGCTATCAAAAAAATGCAATAGTTGAGCTCTTGACCCGTAATGGAATTCTTGACGTGTAGGATCTATTGACTGGTTTGGATCTCAACACTCGTAGGATCTGAAGATTCCATTGCGGGATTAATAGATTTCGGGACGCTGGGATAAGGTTTCTCCTGATGCCCTCGTGATGAGGATGATAAGGACAACAACGGTGGTGATGATATGACTGGTTAACGCAATACTATTTAAAATGCCTAAGTTTTTTTTTTTTTTTTTTTTTTTGCAGTTTTTCTTTGAGCAACAGATTTGTTGGATCAAGAAGAGTCTTTGGATCTCAAGACTCGTTGGATCTCAAGACTCCCTGGATCTCAAGATTCTCTGGATCTCTACACTCCTTGGATCTCAGGACGCCTTGGAACTCTTCATTCGTTCGATCGCATGATCTTTTGACGAGAAACTATTTGGATAATGAGGAAAGGGGGAGTGGGGAAGTTGGGAATTTATTGGAGGTTCGTTTATACATTACCGGTTGCCTTTCGAAGACGCGGGACATTTTGCTTTCCAGTACTGCTGGGTTCAATTTCGATGAGCTCTCTCTCGGTCGACCCTTCTCCAAATATACCAATTTGTGATTGAGCAACCGCAGAGTTGGCAAAAGGCGTTCGGCTGCACAGGCCGGAGCGTGTTAAGGAAGGCGCGCGAGAGTTTCTATCGCGCGGCCGTGTTCCGATCCGCGATAATGCATGCATTCCGCCCGACACGTCCGCGTTGCCGTTTCGTACAGCTCGCGGGGGGCGCTTTCGGTCGAAGGCGCGCGCGCAACGATTTCGAAGCTTTCTCCGAGCCATTTGCCGGCGGCTTCGTCCAGCGGCCGAGCGTCCGTCTTCCTGGTTGGCGAAGCACGACGCTCCGCAACCGCCGGCGCACGCTCCGCTCGTGATCGGCCGCATCGGCCGTCTTCCCCTTGACACAGTTCGGGGAGCCGTGCCTCACGACCCCATCGGGGGCCGTCACGGGCAGGGGCCACGACGGCCGATCGGTCGCGGCGGTGCCTCTGCCGCGTCCAGCGGAGCACGGGCCGCTCTCTGCTCGAGCGCGGAAGCGGCCGCTGCGGGAAAAACGTGGCAACGATCGGGCCCTCGAATTCCGTTCACCCCTAAGCTGACAGTGCGGTGGAGGCTACGTGCTCCTTGGACCAATCATACGTCCATCTTTTGCCACGTGATCACACTCTTGCTCATGTCCATATACAGGAAGTGGGGTCAGGCGATGAAAGGGAGGCAGTTGATCGGTCGGGCGATAGCGTAGCTCCCGTCGCACAGCCATCTTGAAGGCGAACAGAGCACAGCCGGTGCGCGTACACTTGAACTTTTACTCGGCGGCTGCAAAAGGGGTTCCTCCTTGCGCGTGAAGACGGCTCGGAATCGTTTTCTTCGATCAACTCTCTTCGACGAAACTTGGGTTCAGTTGTTACAGGAACGTGCGGGGCACGCGTGCCACGAGAGAGCGCGCTGGAAAATTTGCGGCGTTGCCTCTCGATAGTTCGCTGCTGCTGCTGCGCCATTTCATTTTCCAGGGCCGCACGGAGCACGGGTCATTGGCGCATTTCTAGCTACTCCCCGAAATAAATGGTTAAAGACGAGCATGCGCTGATCGCGAACGAGCGGCACGAGCGTGAGCACGGACTGCACGCGCGGCAGCTTCGTTGGTCGAAAGGTCAGTCACTGCAGCGCCTGCGCGGTGTGCCCAAAAAACTACTTGCGCCCGTTACACGTGATGAAGCGCTATATACTTTGTTTTATGATTAATGCGAGCGAAACCGATTTTTACAGCACGAGCACGTTGTCTCGAAGGAACCTTTCACTCCATGAACGCGCGTGCGCCACGCACAGCCGGCCCCCCTCGTGTACCTTCTCGTTCTCTGAAATTTGCGGTGAAAGGGAGCACAGTTAGGAGCCCCTGACTATAAGCTGCTTCAGAGTTGTGACACTTCCGCCATCTTGTCGCTTACAAATACGGTTGACAGTTAACCGAAGCTTGAAAGAGTTTTAGTAGAACACATAGGCTGCGGAAAGCGGGCCTATAGTGGGCGTGTACTCAAAGCTTCGAAGTGACCGCACGAGCTCCCGCTAGCAAAACGTAAATCTCGAGTACAGTCTACTAAACGCCACTTTTTATCTGAAGTCGTAGAAAACGCTTTTCTGTCCTCCAGAAATGTAGATCAGCCAGTGCCAAAAAGAAAACGATGTCGCCCGATCTTCCTGACTTTTCATCTAAAACTCGAGAAGTCGCATTTTCTATAATATTAACGATCGCGAATAGACCGATCTCACTAAGCCAGAGCCGTATATGTAGAGAGTTCGGTCAATGGGAGGCGCGGGCAGAGCCAGGGCGTGCGGCAGACTCGGAAAGAGGGCTTGGCATGCGCTCTTGACCAACCAGAGGCCGAAAAGAATCCCCTAGCGATGGTAGCGAGAAACAGTTCTGATCATACATGGTCATACATGATCATACACACATACATGATCATACATACATTCGTACATGGTTTTAATAAGCGCGTAAGAGTGAAGTGTAGTAACTCTTTCTGGTTGAAAATAAGGTGCATGTGTTGTTTTGATCATGATCATGCAGAAAGATGTAAGAAACGAATGCGCCGCTCAACTCTGTTTTGCGCGGACAGAGTGTGACCGCTCGGACGGCAGATTCCCGGCCCTCGGCGCTTGGCGTACGGATTATGTCGATCGTTCCGCTAGTCGCACTCTTCCACCATCATTCTGGATGAGCGCGATTGAAACATCACGTGTACCATATTTTCAGCCATCGAGAGTTACTCCGATGCAGTTATCAGGTTTGTTTCTCGCGACCACCGCCAGGGTATTATTTCCGGCTTCTGGTTGGTCACATTCAAATTTCTGAAGACGCCCTATGAACACGCCCAACCCGCTTTCGGCCAATGGCGCCTCCTCGTTTAGTTTCTGCTGGGCTCCAGTGGCATTCAGGGGGGTAAAGGTGGGTGAGGAGGAGTGGCAAATCCCGTGCGCCGACACCCGGGGTCCCGAGCGAACGATCGCAAAAGAGAGCGACAGAACACGAGAGAAAGAAAGCAACGTTGCCATGGTAAACGCGAAGAGTGAAAACTCTAAGCAATATAAACATTGATAATTTGACGTTGTAAACTAAATTATCAGCTATTCTAACGCTTATAAAAATCAATAAAGTCATTACGCTGCATTAACTTCCCTTCTGTCGAAATCTCGGAAATCTGGTGGTTGCGCAGTTTCGTATTCCTCAACCGCGCCCAGCCGCGCCCCACCGGCGAAGCCGGGTATGTGGTTTAGTTTAGCGTTAACGCGAGGCCGTACATCTGCGCGCTATGCAAAAAGAAAGCTTCGAAAGGAACGTGAATATCTTTCCACCGGTAAGTTCGTGGATTGTTGAAGTTCACGAAACTGCTCTGATGATGTAACCGTGTTTGGGACCCCGAGGGTCTGCCTGCATGATCCGCCGCTTGCGGCAGCCAGAAGGTATGGGAAAATGGCGGACCTTTTCCTCTAGAGTTAGTATGTATGATCTCTGTGGTGGCATTACCGGCGGCTAATGCTTGACACCAGCAAAGGCATTGAACTCTATCGGAAAAAATTCCGAGGACACCTAAGCCCACCTTATCAGTTGTGAATGCGAAAGCATTGATGTCCAATTGAACCCCGCCAGAATCAACGCCAGAAGCGGCCGTAGTGCTGGCAGGGAGTGCGGCGGTGCGCCGCGCAGACCACTCTGGCTCGCTGGTGACTGCTGCGCCGCTGGGTGAGGTAGCGGCGGGAGTGTGAACCTTTGCGCGGCGCCGCGCTCCGGTGGTGACATCGCGCTCCCCCACTGCGCAGGCGCGGCACTTTCGTCGCTTTCACGGCGTTTTTGACGATGCATCTGATCTGCCTTGCTGTGCTTTCCTTTGTGTGTGTGCTTTTTTTTTTATTTTGAGCGCCCCGCTGGCTTCCATGACGAAGCATCTGCGTTGCTGTGGTTTTGAACCAACGGACTTTGGGTGCGGTTTCGCTCAGCCAATGGGAATTTAGCTGCCGTTTTTCGCTGCTACACACGAAATTTAGGTGCCGTTTCCGCGGTAGCAGAAAACGTCGGCTTCGCTCCACGGGACAGTTATTGCGTTCGCATTAAAACGTGAAAAAAGTCAGCTCATTTGAATTTTATTTTGGGCGACAAAACTTAGGCGAAATTTTCTAGGGATGGTGAGAAATTTTTGTGTTGTGAGGTCAATACATCAAACACTGAATTTGTAGAGGGGAAAAAATAACTTTTTTATTTTCCGTTTATTCCCTCCACGGGTCCCTCGAGCACCAAGTGGGAGCCATGATGCCGTCATGCTAGAAGACAGAAAGGTTTGGTTCGATGCCATGCTTACTTTTATGTGTTTAATTACGAAGGGTTGCACATTGCGTTCGAGGCATCATTTTTGCTTCAAAATCATAGCAGACTATATTTCTGATACAAATATCTACTCTTGCTCGCTAGTTCAACTTTTTAAAAAATTCTCATGACAAACAGTTCGTGTTGCGAGTTAAGCAAAAATGGTGGTTTTGAGGCGTGACGACAAAGATTGGGAGCAGTTGAGGAGATGAATTCCGTCGACAGCAGCAGACGACAGAGATTTGCACACTGCTTGTTTAATTTAAAAGGCTTCTCCAGAGTTACTGACGACTGCAAACCCCATCTTACTATTCCTGCGAAACCTCATAAAAGTTTTTTTACAGGACACCTCATTTTTATTAATTCCTTCCAAAGGCTTGCATGTATATTGTCTGGTGCCAAGTAATGGCGCCGGTGCTTCCACCGTCAGGCTTCCGATCCGCGATCCAGCCTACTACAATAGAGATCAGTGGTTCACACGAAACCGTTTTCTTACGTAACGTACAAGTCACTGAAACATTCGTGTCTGGAATGTCGCGCTCCAGGCTGTCTCCTTGAACTGGTAGCCACACTTTATATGAAGCAACAATGTCCCGGTGACTTGTGCGCAAGCGTTCGTAACGTAAGAAAACGGAGCTGTGTGAACTAGCCTTATCGCAGAAAATATAAAAAGTGCCCTTGTAAACTAATTCGTTGACAGCGCAAGAAGCAAAATAAAGCAATAAAAACTAGATCTTGAGTGTTCAGGCAGTGTTTTTGAGGTATGGTGACACGGGTTCACGTTTGGGGGGGGGGGGGGGGGGGGGGGGGGGAGGAGGAGGAGGAGGAGGAGGATGATCAATATGGGCTGCGTCCTCTGGCGTCTGCATTTGGCTTTCACTTTCAAACGCGTTCGACAATTGCAGCGGAGACAAAGGCGGCCTTTCTCTCCACTGCGCTTGGTGAACGCTTTAGAACGCGGAACACCGGCATCTGGCGCTTGGCTCCCGCATTCGACGAGTGCAATAGAGACAGAGGCAGCTAGCTTTAGGTCTACCCACTAATCCTTCCAATCAGAGCTCGGCGTTCTGATGTCCCCGTGCGCTCTATCGTCTTTTCCTCTCCATGAATTTCTCGGCGCATAGGGAACCTGGGCCGGCCTGCTGGAAACAGCGTCTCTGCTGAGACTGGGTGAAAGAAAACACTGTCAAAGCCAGCGCACGAGCTGAGCGGGACTCAAGCCGTGCCTCTAGGCTCTCGCGCGCCCCAGCCTTTGCAGTGGCTTCTTTGTATACTTTCACCGCTCTGCTTTCACCCAGTCTCAGCTGAGACGAGTAAGCCGGCCCTTTGACTAGACTTACAGCTATCGCGCTGATTAATAAAAACAGATTTTTTTTTTTTATATCTAACAGGAAGGAGTATGGAAGGTTTGATGTCTAATTGAAAGGGAAAGGGAAAGAAAAACTCTTTAGGACCTTTCAGTCCTCCGCGTCATCACTGTAAAAAAAAAAAAAAAGCCTTTAGCAACGGGTAATATTATCGTCTTTTCGAGTGCTTCCTCCGTGCATCGCCTGCTATTTCCCGCCATGGCTGCTGTGTTTTGTTTTTGCCGTAGCGCAAGACGAAGACAATCCGCGTAGTATCCACGTGATAATGAACATTGGCCTTTCCAAAATCGAGTTCCGGATCGTTTACTCGCGATGTCACGCGGTATTGACGTAAGAGACAGGTTACTCGGGTAAGATCTGGAACATACCAAAGAGAGCGCAGTACGATTGCTAATGCTAAGCAGGAGCCTCTGCTATACCGTGTATCACGAAGTATAGTAATTGAACGAATACACGTCAGTACGATGCTCATCCAGAAACGAATTTTTTGATTCTGAATGGGCAACGTTCATCAAGCTTGTGGAATGATCCCTGGGTTATGCGGCGCGAGCGAGCGATAGAGAAAGAGAGAAGAGAGTGTGTGATCCAAAGTTTTCTTGCACCCCTCCAACGTGCATTTTCGGGGGCTCCGGGAGCTGCCCCGAAACGACCGGCGCTCGGAGCATAAGTTCACAGGAAGTTGACGTAGCGGTGCTTCCCGTTCGAAGCAATGCCGCAGTGGACTATGCGGCCCAGTCTGCGCGTGTGCAGCTGCCTGAAAAGACGTGATGAATCTTTTGGAAAGTGAGAGGTGCCGTCGTCGGAGGGCGTTCCCCCGCGCGACGCCCTCTGGCAGATTGCGATCGGATCGCCTCTTGGTCCGCTGCATCGACAATGCGCGGCTCGAGGCTGCTCATGAACGGCGGCGATGCCTTGAAGCGAGCCGCATGAATATGCACGGCGGCCCCGATTCATTCTTTGCTCGACCTCCTTTGCGTCCCAGCATCGGGTGCAAGACGCGCGCCCCGGCTCTTCCATCGAATGGGTTCGCTCGAGGGACGGGGCGAACCTGTTCGAGTTCGGCCAGATTCGACATTTTCCAACTTTTATTGCAAAGTTCGATGAACGCTCGACTGAGGTTCCACTATAAAGATGCGCATCCGCGGAAAATGAGATCGAGGTGACGATACCTGGCGGTGGAGGGTGACGTATACTAAATGGTTAAACGATGATAGGTTTGCTTTTCTGCTGGGTATGAACATTCGTAATGCTGTTTCTAAAATTTCGGAATAAACTTATTTTTCGAAATCTGAACTTTTGTATAGAAACCGTGGGCAAGGCTTTCAAAATTTCGAACTTCATTGAATTTTGTGAGAAGTTCGAGAGTTGTCGTCGAACGTTCGCGACATTGCCGTAGTCGCTGGCAGCTTAACTAAGGAACGCAGGGCGGGGCAAGCCTCCCGCTTTTCATTACGTCGTTCCACAGTCAATGGCATTGCGGCATTAGCCCATAAGAACGCCGAAGTCCTAATCACAGAGCTCTACGTAAGAAGCCACGCCCTCCGTTTTTTAAGCTCTCAGTGACAGTTGGCTCTTTTCGCTCGCGTGTCGGTGATTCGGACAGAGACCACTCAAGACCCCCAATGAATCTGTCAGCCCCGTGGGGGCCCTATAGACTAAGGCCACCTATAGAATAGTCAAAGCCTGTGCACTAGCATTGTGACGTCATCGCAGTGAGTTCGAGCTAAGGCGCAGATGGAATACGAGTGCTGCGTCGGTGCTCCACTGGCCCTCGTGTCCAACCAGCTCGTCAAGGAGGACGCTCGGCGTCGTCGGGCTCGGGTCTAGTGCAGAGCGCAAGTTCGTCTGCTTGCATGCGCAGGGCTTGCACTGACGTCAAAAGGACGAGTTCTGACTGGCTCTGATGGGGGGATAGTGGGTAGACCTCAATGCTAGCTGACTTTAGGTCTACCCACTATCCCTCCAATCAAAACTAATCAGAGCTCGGCCTTCTGACGTCACCTTAACCACTGCTCAAAAAGCAGACGAACTTGTGCTCCGCATTGCCGAGTTGCCGAGATCCCTCTACGATGACGTTCTATGGCGGAAGAATGGGGGCGTTCGGAGGCCTTCATTATTTTAGGGTCTCTAAACTCGTCAAACACAAAGTTGGGGCCGAAGTTGACGGAGCACACTGATTGGACTATCACGACGATGACTTGACGCTTTTTTCACCGACGTCCAATCGGCGAACTTTTCGGCTCCAACTTTGTGTTTGACGAGTTTAGGGCCCGGATGGTTTCGTCTAGACTCGTCGAACGCAAAGTTCAAGGACATACGTTCGCGGAGCTTTGGTTGCCGTCATCGTTGCTCTCGCGACGATGACGCGGCGCTTTGGTTGCCGAAGTCAAATCGGCTGGCTCCGGCACCTTCTGGCTCCAACTTCGTATTTGCAAAACGACGCTACGAACCAACGGAGGAGCCAACCCAGCTGCG
Organism: Ixodes scapularis; assembly: GCF_016920785.2. Taxonomy (NCBI): domain Eukaryota; kingdom Metazoa; phylum Arthropoda; class Arachnida; order Ixodida; family Ixodidae; genus Ixodes; species Ixodes scapularis. The sequence goes on along the minus strand of NW_024609868.1, from coordinate 44,262,509 downwards.
TAAAAAGTGCATAGTCACGGCTCCCGTTATCTTTGCAGATAGTTACTATCACCGCCTAAACCAATCACGTACAAATTAAAAGAACGAGAAAAAAAAAACGGAGGATCGCAGCGCATCACTGCGCATGATTTGTTTACTAGGCCATAGAATATCCAGAAATACAAGGAGCGTCGTGACATAAGCACTTTTGTCGAAGCTGGATTGTCTCCATCTGATCGCACAGAGTCTCGAGAGCCCCAGCAGAGAATCGCTGCTTCCGAGCGGCCAATGACAGGCCTCAAATCGCTCCGTGACGAGGCGGAGAGCTCCTCACTGTCTGAGCCGGCTTTTCTTTCTGGGCGCTGAGTATAGGATTCGGCGGACGCCACTTTCTCGCCGTCCCCTTTGTTCTGCCGAGCGGATCGCTTTGGGCCCGTCAAAGGGAGCGCGGGTCTTTGTTCTGCACGCCGTAGCAGCTCGGAGCCGCACAAAGAGCGCCCGGAGATGGGCCGTACTTCTATTAGCACTCGCGGTCGAGAGAGAACCCCCCCGTCGACGCTCCTCTTCTCTGGGGGCAAGGGACGAGCGAAAGTCGAGCGACGTTGGAGGCGGCTCTGTTTGCCCCGATGCTCAATGGCCCCGTCGTGACGGACCCGCGGGGGAGTCGTGGAGAGTTCGTGAAGAGTGCCATTCCGCGCCGCAGGTCATTCGACCAGGTCGTTTGCGAATGCGCCCTTCCACTCTAGGGTTCTGGCACTTTGTCTGGAGAACGGCGATCGTTCACGAGGATAGTTCCAATCGACCTGCCTGTTTTCTGCGTCGCGGAGTTGGTTGTCGTCTGCAAGTGGAACGTTGAGTCGTCCGTCGCGTGTCTGCGTTGCTCCTGTCTTTGCAAGTATACGTCTCGTCCAAACAACGGGCGTTCCCTGTTTCGAGGCATCCACGCGGAAGAGTTGGTGCCTCCTTCCTCGTGCACGTAAGTGAGGCCCGCTAGGGCCGTCGGCTGGCACTCGGTGGTTCAAGTAGATCCGTTCACGCGGAAAATCGGTCACAAGCTATCGCATCGTACAAAAGACCCGGTGTTTGCTGCATTCGCTATAAGAGAAGCATCTGCGGGTCACCCCTCAAACATGTTTGAAGCCTGTTTTATTTATCCGTGAGTATACTTCGAATATTTCTGCAGACAGTGCTTGTATGACCAATGTGACAAACTCTCAAACAAGAATTAAAAAAAAAACTTTTATATTGCACATACGAACAGTAGAATATTCATTGCTGCCCGACAACTCAGAAGACGAAAAAAAGTACTATATTCCTCTCTCCTTCCGTCGCTGTCTATTTCTTGACGTGTTCGCCTATTCGTACGTCAAAGGACATCTATAAAGTTCAAAAATGTAATAACTTTGTGGGCACAAAAAAAAAAATTGCAAACGAGCTTATTGTTTCTTGGCTTAAATTATTCTTATCGGCCGGAATTTACGGTGTTTTCACATTTCGCTTCGTGTGAGGCGCCCTCACAAAACAAAGCCTGCGTCATCTTCCCGAAAGGGTTCTTCTCCCGCGACACAGGTGCACCGTGGGGAAGCTTCGCAGCACGGCCGCGGTTCCTTCGGAATTACAAACAGCGCGAAAAGACGAGGAAAAGACGAGGCGCTACGTCCGTGTCACTTCTTTGTCTGGTCCTCGTCTTTCCGCGCTGTTTTTAATTCCGAAGTATGTACCAACTCGCCCAAGCCTCAACTTTAGCACCGCGATTTCTGTTCCACGCGCGTACTTTTACGAAAAACACAAAAAAAAAACAAAAAAAAAAAAAAACGGGAAACTAACACGGGATTTCTCGACTTGTGGGGAACACAAGCAGTCATGTCCTCACCTAGCGATCGTCATCGTTTCTGAAAAAAAAAAAGCCGCTGGGCTCACAGGGGTTCTGGACACCCTGATCCCCTTTGCGAGCGGGTGTGAACTGTAGTAATATCCCCAAAACAAGCTAACCTGTCTCCTCAAGAGCTGCATAGGGAACATTCCAATATTACGACTGTTACGTAAATGAAGTCCCACTGATTCCTATAACCTGTGAGTGAAACTCTCGAGACACAAACGAGGGAAGAACTCAACCCGGTACTGTCGCAAACCCACCCCGAACCAACGCCGGGACTCCAAGACGAGTTCGGAAGACTGTCGCTGGCCAATCGCTGCGCTCGAATCGCCGGTGTCCCGCTCCTTCAGCTCCGCCGCGGCAGTCCCGTTACGAGGTCGCGTGCTTCTCACAACCCCTGGCGACATCGGGGCTCCTCCCGTCGCGACAAGCACTCCGGACCGCTTTCGACGGCGATCTGTGTCAGCGCCGACCTTCGAAGCACCGCCCGCGATCTGAGGCTCCTGGCTCCCCGCTTAACAGATGGGCACAGAGAAGCGAGTCGATGATCGCCGAGGAGGAGGAAAACGCTCGGTTTCACACGGGCAGCGCCGCGAATCTCCGGGTCGATCGCGGCGGACTCGGCTGCTGGGAGAGGCGACCCGGTCGGTCGTCGTCCTCTCGGGAGCAGCAATTCGAGGCCATCGGCGGCCGATCTTCGGCACTGCGCAGCAACGTGCGCGACGCTCGTTTTGGGAAAAAGGGCGGGCGTCGATTACGGGAGCACTCGACCAATACCACGTAGATAACAAGGCCTGCCCCCCCCCCCCCCCCAAACGACATCACTAGTGGTCCCATCCATGCAACGGCGATGCTAGCACGCAGCGACGCCAAGCTTTTGCTGCGGCTTTCGACGAGCTTGGGCGTGTTTGCATCTAGGGGCGGGTCGGAGGTCCACCAACGATGACGTCATCTTCAGGCCTTGTCTCGTATGCGGTATTGACTCGACGCCAATCAGGAACCAACGGGCCCGTTCTTGGGCAGCTGCTCGCTGACTTTTCACGCTCGTGCGAGGGAATCGGTCCGTGACGACGGGGCCTGCGTAGACCCCGATCACCCACTCCGGTTCGATGGTTCGCCGGCCGCTCGGACAGGAAACCGTAAGCAAGGTCCCGCTGTGCCGTCTTTGTCCGCCCCCTCCCCCTGAGAGCTGAGGACATTCCGGAGCTCGCCGGATTACCGGCCGAGTGGGGACCCAGCGGACTGTGAAGTGGGTGAAGGGGGCCGACCGCATTCTGGAACGCTCTGGAGGGACATTGCCGCTGTCCACGGTATGACCTGCGACTCGGAAAACAGTTCAAGTTTAACGATTGTCTTTGCATTCTTTTTGTGTTGCTTTTCTTTTCTTCTTCGTGCCTCTTTGTTCTTCTTCCGCGCAATAAACCCGACCACGCGCTGAACGTCACTGAGAGGATCTACGAGCATGTGTTTTCGTACCTGCTGCCTTCACGGCTTGTTGTTTTTGCCGGCTCTTTGAGCACCTCACGGACTTGGTCATACCTACGACGAGCGAAACCGCCTGACAGATTTGTGAACTATATCCACTGCCGTTTTTTGGGAAAATGTCACACATGTACTGCCTCCCCATAAGTGCATGAACGCTGCATGGAGCCAAAGCGGAGACGATCAAGGAGTCGAGAAGCTGTGGAGCTCCTGCTTCCCTTTATTACAAAAAGAAGAATCATCTCGCCAATTCAAAAAAAAAAAAAAACAGGACTTAACGTGTTTGTGGGCGCTGCGTGTGTCCGGAGACTAAAATGATGCGCCTGTGTATGCCCCGGACAGCCGCACGCGCGGCGCGAGCAGAGCCAGAATTCTTGACTGAGGCTAAAGCTCGCTCGGTTTGGTCCTTCGAGAAGCTGCGGTGGCCGCAGCTTTGGGTCATCGTCTGTGCAGTAGGGCGGAAGGTGCGGTGATGTGGAGAAGCTGGTACGACTGTGGCTATCGTTTCCCGAGAGGAACCCGAAGTAAGCGACCAGACAATGGCGCCCCTCGTTTTCTGCCAGTCACTCCCCCACCGGAAGGGAGCGCGCCGTGCCGCGCCGCCCGTTCTGCTCCTCGCCCCCGGCTCTCTCCATGACGCCATGTCCGGTCCCTCTCGGCCAGCTCTGACCTGGATCATCTGGACACGTGCTTCCTCCTCGCCCGTCTCGTCTAATAGGCCAGCTTTCAATGGCCACCGGATCATCGAACAGCGTTTCACCTTGCGATCAACCGCGACATACGCTATGAGCTACCCCGCAACCAATCCTGAGCTGCAACACTGTCACGGGACCACTTTCATCGCTAGTTACGGCACTCCTTCCGAAAGTCACGTGGCACTCGCACTGCATCGGATTGGCTTCGATCGCTTCGTAGCCTCCCCTGTGGTTCACCTTAGGGTGAGACGGAGTTTATACGTCGCGAGGCTGGCGGGACCGGAAAGACGGATTTCTCGATCGGACTTGCGCTTCCTGCGCACGACTGCGATTCCCTCTTCTTCTTGACGGCGCGATGAACTGCGCTCTGTTGCGCATTCGGTCTCGGCTCAGAGATGTTTCGTCGCACGGAGACGGCGGGGGAAGCGGGCGAAATGAGGCGTTTCTCCGCTGAGGCACATTCGGCTGGGGCTTTTGACGTGCACCACGCTGTAATGGTTACGACACCGGGCCGCGCTCGAGCGGCGTGCCACGCGAGCTGATTCTCCATGCGCTGCCGCGTTCCCACGTACGGATCGCCTGCGGCCGCCGACTCTGCCTCGAGGCATCCGCCAAGGAGGCCATTTGACATGCGCCCGCTAACCTGGACTTCGCGTAAAAGTAATAGGGCTCCTTGGTCAGCCGGATTCCACTCAATTCCACCTAGAAAACGAGGCCCGTGCCTTTCCTTCCCAAATGTCGTTACTCGATGTCTGGATAGATGAGGCTGAAGCCTTTTAATCAGGCGGCAACTTGCGCCACCTAGCCAGCTTTTTTTTTTTTTTTTTTTTTTTTTTAGCATTTAACATATTCTTGATCCACGCAGTGCTGCCAGCTTTGCGGCGGCTCTCCCTTAACTTCAGCATTTTTGGGGCATGTTGGGGAGCCACTAACGATGACGTCACGCGCGGGCCTTGTCTTCTCGGGGTATTGGTTCGACGCGGACTCGAGGGAATGACTTTGTGAGTTCTTTGAATGCTTGGTCGCGAGACCCCGAGAGTCGTTGCTGCACCGCGCTTTCTGAAAGCTGGGCGGTGCGTGAGGTGCCGCGCCGCCATTCCGAACGTTGGGCAAAGGAAGTTTGAAATCGCTCGGAGAAGTGGCGAAGGGGGGCAAGCAGTAAGCTGCTGGCGGGGCAGCTGCAGATTCGAGATTCACCTCGAGGGGCTTGCGAGGAGTTGCGCACGCAATTGGGAGGAGAAGGAGACGGAGAGAGGAGTGGATTGGAGGATCGAAATCTCTCCAACGGTCGTTTTTCGCTAAAAAGACAAACACGTAAACGTTTCTTGGCTTGATAGAAAAGCACACCACACACACAAACGTATACACTAACTCGCACACACGCATACACACGCCCGCGCTCGCGCGCGCGCTCGTGAACAGAAACACGCACACTCGAGCCCTCTTATTAAAAAAAAAAGTTCGTGTTTAACAGCGTTAGGTTGGTCTGCCTTGCGGCGACACTGATTTACGTCGTAGATGATAAATTTTGCGGAGTACGTACAACCGCCAACCTCTTTAACGTGCACCACGCAGTAGTGATACACGACCGCACGCCGGTACGATGCTCATCCAGAGCGAAACGGGCAGGGGCGGGGATTCAACCCAGGGAACTCTCGTAGTACTGCTAGCACGCGTGCTGGATAAACATTATGGACCTCAATATCTTCAGCATTCCAGTTTGCATCTACCAGTCATCCAACCGAGGTGCCAAGGGTAGAGGAGTGCGCTGACCGAGTGGAACTTGTTTTCGCAAATTATAACGCGACAGTCAAAAATGATAGCTTCTGTTCAGAGTAGAAACGAAAGCACGTCCTAAACCTAAACAACTGAAACTAGATAGAAATGTCTCAGATAAACGCGAAGCCAATTTGAAACCTATATGTATGTATTTTATTTTTTAATTTCAACCGAATAATTTTGTGAAGGCAAATAACGCAGATTAACTAATTGAAGTATTTTTATTTTGCCAATGTATTTTCTTTATTCCTTTAGATGTTTTTTTTTTTTTCCTGTTTCGTTGTTTTCTTGTGGGCGGGGAGGGAGGAGAAAGCGGTTGAGAAAGGTGCGTGCCTCGTTTCCCCGCGCTGCTCGTAAAGCTGCGCTCGCACTGCTAACAAGTCAAACGAAAGATAGTCTGTAGACTGAGGTGCGTCTCTTCCTGTCCTGTCACAGCGTTCATAAATAAACCGTCTTTAGATGCATGTTCGAGGCATACATACCTATGAAACAAACGTGCTTCGATCATGCTTGATGTGTCTCCGCAGACACTTTCCGTCATCACGTGTCTGCTGCCTGTCTTTTGTGTGATGTACGAGCGACTGCGGCCCGAGTGCATAGTCTGTTTTGACAGCGTCAGTCTGACGACGCTCCCCCGAACTATAAAACGCGAAAGGTAGGTACCATACGTGAAAACAGGGCTTCGTATAACCGTATACGAAGCAGCGGTGCGTCGAAGCGGCGTTACAAACGCAACCGACGGTGTATTTATTATCTGCCGCTCGTCGGATGTGCTTTGCTGGCGGCGAGAGCGGCAGAAGCAGGGGCGGAGTTCACTTCGGATCCGAATATTTCACGCGGGAGTCGACGCGTTCTTTTTTGTTTGTTTCTTCACAATCCCATGCACCGAGGTTTGTCGCGAACCTACTATAACGTTACTATGCGTACCTCGTGCGAAGATGAAAAGAGAGCTGGGCCAACGTTGCGTCTCGTACGGTTGTCGGATTTTTCCTTCTCGTGCCCATGGGGTCTGCGCAGGTGGAGCGAACGACTCGCACTCCCGTTGACTTGGACGAACGCACCATTCACCGGCTGTTCCAAGAGTCCGACATAAAGCAACTCAAAATTGACAAAAGAAAAAGAGCAACAGGTGCCCAGACGAGACTCACGGCCATAACCTACGCCGAATAAATTAACGCAGTGATTCGCTGTTACCATCCAGAAGACAAGGTCCCTGTTGTAAAATGCGTCTTTGGTGCATCGGAACGCAAGGAGGAACACGCGAATCAAAGCGCGACACAGAGAACGCGCAGGGGATGCGCGACGATGAGGCAGCCGAGCGCGCGCCGTTCTTGGTTGAGGTCGGGGTAAACAAAAGCACGTCGACGCATTTTGGAGGTAAGCAAACGCACCAAGTGTGCAAAGAGCGGGCGAACTCGCATGCCGTATTGGCAACAAACTCAGTAGTGTCTTCTATCGGGTAGCCCTGGCACACATCCGGTCCGCCTTTATTATCTAATTTTTTTACGCATCATTTCTTGTCCGTAAGAGTGAATTACGTTTGACAGGACTATAAGCGACAATTTCCCGAAGATTGCAGTCCTATCCACTGCTTGGGCAGGGTTAGGAAGGTCGGGGCCGGATCCACTAGCGATGGCGTAATTCGCAAACCTTGTCTTCTGGGTGGCCGGGCGCGCGTTCCGGACCAGTAGGGCGAGGTGTCTCTCGATGGACTCGGAGCCCGAGAGCTCTCTGTCCTTGGCGAACGCGGCGGGAGAAAAGTAAGCCCTTTAAAGTTGATTGGGACGGAGTGAGATGCCGGTGAACACAGCGACGCCATTATGCGTCCGACACCGCAGCCGAGAGACGTGCCGGTCAAGGGGAACTGGCCCAGCGCCTTTGTTCGAGGCTGGAAAACATCTCGGGCGACGGACGATCGGCGCTGACCTCCGGCGAACGGGTTTGTTGTCGATGGCTCGCTCGCGTCCGTTCCCACACCCGCACGCAGCTCTCGGCCGCGATTCGGGCCTGCGGGGACTCGCTAATCGAGTCTTTTCAGCGGCCGAGTTTGGATTCGCGGCGCGTCTCCAGCCTCTCGGCGCCTGCGGGAGAGGAAGTTGGCGACCGCTCCCGCTCCACACGATAGGACGGCGGACCGCTGACCTCCCCGTTCGGGCCGCAGCTGCAATGATCGAACGGGAGGAGAGCACGGGAGGGCGGGCTGGGAAGCCTCGAGGGTGTTTCGCGAAAGTGACACGAGATCGTTCGCCAAGTGGGAACGGGGGAGCAAAGGTGACGAAAGCGGAGCCACCGGCCCTTCCCCTCCCTGCGATGGAATTGGCGAAGTCGCGTTAGAAGGAGGCACGGGGGACTTCGCGATGAATAGGGAACTCTATCGGCGTAATAGGCACCCGAAATAGTGGGGCGGCAATCTCGTGAGAGCGAAACGACATCTTAATAGTAACTGGTGATCGCTCCTCCTAAAATGAGTATTCACGCGGGGGAGAAATCCCCGGGACTTCTCCCCGGCAGGCGTATCAAGCGACGAAAACGTCAGGCTTTCGCGGTGCGGCGCTGTGACGTCAATTAGGCGGCCAAGGGAGGGAGGCACGCTCGGCAGGCACAAGTAATCCTGCTTTAGCGGCCGATTAGTTGGCTTTCAATAATATTTTGTCGCTAAAACTATTCGGTGTCAAATATAGAGCTCGCTAAATTCGTCTTTGGTGGCGTCAAATGTAGAGCTTGCTGAACTCGTCTGCGGTGCTGTCAAGTGGGTAAACCGCTCAAATGGACTACAAACGCCGACATCCCTTCCCCCGGCACTTCGTCGGAGTGAACGACGAGGCTGAGGAAAAAATCGCTCTTGACGTCACGCACCTCCCTGCTCAACACCTTCAAAGCCACAAAAAAAAGAAGAACAAGGAAAGAAAGAACGTGCGTTTTAACGTTACGTTTACGCACGGAATAATAAACAGCTAGGACGAAGCACCGAACACGACGTTAAAGATGTCGTGTTAAAATAATTGGGGTTGTGAGGATATTTATACAGCGTGTAGTTGGTCATCCATTTTAAAGTTTCCACGAGTCACTCACTGTAGACGAGCAATTTAGTCAGTGCAGTACAACCGCTAGGCTGGGGTCTTTAACGTGCACCACGCAGTAGTGATACACGACCGCACGCCGGTACGATGCTCATCTAGAGCGAAACAGGCAGCGGTGGGGCTCGAACCCAGGATTCCTGGGTTCTGCAGCACGAGCTTTCACTCCACGTGCTCGATCCGACCTGGTCCTCTGGTCCGCGCTAGCCCACTCGGCCACCGATCCCCCAAGATGTCGTGTTCTGTGCCATGTCCTATGTGTTTATCCTTTCGTGTGGAAATGAACCTTAGCAACACGCTCGGTTTTTCTTATATTTTGCGTGTTGTTGGAAACTCCTGTTTCCGAGCCCATAGAACATATTTCACGTTGTAAATTCCGCGCACCGGGCCCAGGGACCTGGCACCTCCGGCGACAGAGGAGGTCGACGCGTCGCTGGAGCGACGCTTGGGCGACCGCGCCCCTGCGTCCGCTGCCCCGTGCAAGCCCCGAGCTCCGTCGACGGGGGACCCGCGCCGGAAGTGGCGGGCGAAGGGAGAGTGACTGTCGGGTGGGGAGCGCAGCCAGCGGAACACCGGGGGGGTCGCCGGCGGGCACTTCCGGCCGGGAGAGCACGCGCAGGTGCTGGTGTTGTCGTCCCGAGCCGGAGAAGGGAGACTGCGCTCGCGCGACCCCCGGGCACCGTTCGTTCGGGTCACGAAACGCGTCACCAGCGTTGTTCGGACCGCTGCTTCGCGGGCATCTTGGGCTGTCGGAGAAGCTCCGCCCCACTGTTGATTGAGCCAAGGGCGTGTCGGCACTGTCGCGCGAGGGTGCATTCCTTCCGCAGCGCAGGCTCCCAGACACTTCGGCATCTCAGAGTGTACGGTACATTGGAACACGGATCCTTCTTTTTCGAATGAGCCAATAAGAAGGGCAAGCAATAAAACTCCTCACTTTTTCGTCAAGAAAAAAAAAAAAAGAAAAAAAAAATGTGCTGATTTTGTTTTTGAGGTGTTTCGCTCCAGAACACGTCCTAATGAGATAGCATTGCTTGCCTTCCGCAAATGCTTGCTTCTGTGTCCCTAGTCAAACATCGCTCTCTCTCTCTCTCTCCTCCAGCGTCTCTTTGGCACGTCGAGCACGGTCATAGTCAGCACGTCGCCGCTTTTGTTCAGCCATCTCACCTTCAGTCCGCTCCGTCCCTTTGCGAGACATTGTGAAGACTGCGGTGCATCCAACGAGCACTTCGTCCCACGAACTGCGCATGCGCGAGACAAGGAGAGTAGGATCACAGGTGTAGTTCACTCTCCAACACATGGGCATGCGTTTTGGTGTGAGGACCGAAATGTTTCGGGAGAAAGGACTTAAAGAAGTGAAAAGACGAGTTGTTCACGGGTTCTCGGAAATCAGGGCCGTGCTGAGGCAGAGTCATTAGTGCAACCATTTCCCTTTACCGCTCTCATGCTATTGGAGTAGACACACCAAAAGCACCGGTGTGAACCAAAATATCTTCAGTGATCCAAGATGGTCAGTAAACTCGCATATAGGCGTGCCGATTAAGTTCTCCGAATACGGGCATTTTCCCGACCGAACTTGACCGGGTCGAGCGCTGGGCGTGCGCCTCTTCGTGCTCTGGAGCGCGATGGCATAGCGCTCCGTTCACTAAGCGGGCACGCTGTTCGGGAACCAGGCACGTAGCTAGGATCTTGTTTCGAGGGGGGGGGGGGGGGGGGGGGGGGGGCCGCCCACGACAAAATGCTGTATGAGGGGGAGGAGGGAGAGGAGGTCCCAGCAAAATGGAAGATTTCGGGAGAGGGGGGGGGGGAGGGGGGGCCGGGTTTTATGGGCCACCCCCTTGGCTACGTGCCTGATAGAGTTCCTGTATAGCTACCTACGGTAGCAGAGTTGCGCATTCAGCCTCGGCGCTTGGCCGTAGCGCCGGCTTTCCCGCACGAGCTGGTTGCTTTGCTCCTCACGTGACTAAATTTGGCGAATAGCGGCGCCGCGCGCGCCGCCGCGCATGGAAAACAGGAGAGGAGGAAAAGGAGGCGGAAAGCAGGGAAACATACGCCGGGGCAAGAGAAACGTCGGCGGAGCGACCGTAAAGGTGGCTTTCTTGCACGCCAACGGATGCTTTGCTCCTCACGTGATGGATCTCGGCGAATAGCGGCGTGGCGGCGCGGGGAAAACAAATGCGCAACTCTGGCTCCCGTAGGGAGCCTATACAGCAACTCTAGTGCCTGACGGGAACCCTCCACGAACCTTCCTTGTTTGCATTGGTCTGACCGTAGCAAGCAAGGCCACGGGAAAGACCGTCAGCAACAGAGCCCAGCCCCGTTGCTGACACTCTCTCATATGCATGGTTTGACCGTCTCCCTCTAGGCTGGCACTCTTTCCCGTGGTTTGAAATCTCTCCCAGTGTTTGACATCATAGCGCGCGCGTCCAATGACATCCCTCGCTGCTGCCCTTCCCCCTTTCTTTTTTTCTCCGGTGCGTGGGAATGAGAACTGCGTGTATTAGTTACATAATATCCTTGGCGCAGCAGACGCGTTTCACGGTCAGATCGTATGCGTGTCGGCATTTCAGAGACAATGCTGCGATGCCCCCAAAGTATGGATGAAGAAAAGGCTTTTGCACATTCACAATTCATTTCGTTACGTGTGTAACACTGCACGCCATCCTAACAACATAATGCTGCTCGTTAAAAAAAAAAAAAAAATCAAGGGTTACTGCATTTTTAAATTTGTATGCATTTGACAGAATGTCAAACGCGAGGAGAGGCGATCTTTTTCTCGAGAGGGCGCTTCTTCTTCGCGTTCCTTGACTATCACTTGCCCAAACAAAATAACCGCTTCGACAAAAACGTTGTCCGGACGAGTGGACAGTCGGAATGCATTTTAACGGAAGCGAAGTTGGGACTTTTTCGGGCGTTTCCGTCGTAGTCCCGTGCCGACGGAAGCGACACGGAAGTGATATGTCATCAACTAAATATAGCGCGACGCCATTATGTGTCACGTGACCCAGTGACGTGCATCAGGCCTCGTCAAGTCATGTGACGTCACGGTGCCTTCAGCGTCTTTGATGGTGTAAAGTGAGGTCTCAAGTCGCGGTGTAGCTCGACGTCACCTGACACCATCATCACGTGGCCGCGGCTAATGCTTTCTTCATACGGGATAGGTCAAAGGCTGGCCTAACCTCTTCTTTTTTTTCTCAGTTGATTACCGTTTAGCTTAGAGCAATTATTATGAAGAGCCAGAGCATCAATTAGCATTCCGGAAAGGTTGGTTCGTTTGTTTTGCCTAAAATCGAATTAGCATCAACTACATTGAATGGCGGTTCCGATTACGAACGTTAGCGCGTCTTGCCATTGAGCCTCAAAAAAGAAAAAAAAAAGTATGTATGTATGTGTCTGTGTGTGTCTGCGTGTGTGTTGCTTTAATCCGGGCATGACAGGAATTAACAATCGGACACGACAATGTTTTCGTCTTTGCGCTCGAACCGAGTTTCTAAACCTTTCAAGAGTACTAAAGCATTCGGAAGAGAGACTTCGTAGCTTGGCCGAATTTTCAAATTACGTGTTTCACCGTAACGGACGTTCTTAATTATTTATTTCTTGGAAAAATGACGCCTTCTGCTGCCCGTATTCACGACGTTCTGTTCTCGTATACCATCCGTAACCCTACTGCCGTGTGAATTGTCGATAGATGTTCAAGTGTTTTCGCTGCGCTGCTCTCGAAGTCCGAGCTCCTTGCGTCCGCGTGGGTGCGCACCGCTGTGCAATGTGGTGATCCCTAGAATTTACTCTATAGACGCTTTGCAGCAGCTGTGCATGGACGCCGCCATAACTGACTTTCAGTTTTTGTTTCCTCTTATTCCGTCTATTTCACTTCCTAATTATCATAGCAGGCCAGGTCCTTTTCTAAAGCATCGGCCTTTGTAGAGGATCGTCAACTACCGTTTTAGTTGCTTCGCATCTCGGTAAGACAAGAGAAGGTCGGCTATGGCGGCTGTAATTTGGCGCGTGTGTAAAGCGTCTATACTCGCGATCAGCTTTCTCTGGCAATGCAGTCAATGCTAGGGGAGAGGGTGCGCCAACCGCTATACACGCGCTTTCCTCCTCTCTTCGCATTGCCACAGAAAGCTGAACCGGCCGACGGTTCGTGTTCTCTATTGGGGAGGAGATCGAACAGTCACGCCTCTAGCGGCACGCTTCAGTTGTGGGGACAACAAGCTGAATTGTTTTGTTTGTTTTTGAACAGCGATATCGAGGATGACGATTCGAAGGCCGCTCCTCGTGCGACCAAAACACTGGTCAGAGCGAAGCGCTCGTGTCCAGGCCGTGCATCACGAGGTTCAATTTCTTTGTTTGGCTGTCTTAGTAAACATCGGGCTGTGGGGACAACAACTTCGATAAAGCGCCCCCTATAGTTCAATTTTCTGCCCAATAGTCGTGGCAGGGTGACTGCACGTTCGCCAGTGCTTGATGTTGTGATATCCCCGCTCGCTCTCGTCTTTTCCTCTCCTTGAGTTTCTGCCCGTATAGCTGCGCTGTCGAGAAAGACCTCGGAAGTTCCTGCACTTCGACGTCGAGGGAAAGCTCTCCGTTTCCTTCGGCATCTTCTTTCCTTCGCCTTCCCGTCTACCGGTCTTCCTTTAGTGTTGCCTTGGTCTTGGCCTGTTCGCCTTCCCATAGTCATCAAGCTATTTTACATAGACACAATGAGATCGAAAAACTCGTTTGGTAATCGAACTGTGAGCAGTCATTTTAATCAGCATTTGTTTCCCACACCTTGCTGTGGCACCGGAACAAACACCTTTCGTACTTTTATGTATAGGCAACGCAGCAAACTAAAAAATAAAAAGAAAGACGCAGAATCGGCGGCTGAACATTGAGAATGGTATTTAAGTAAAGCGTAAACAACAGCGTCTAGAAGACAAATCTTTGTCCAGATCCTGGTCTCACGTCAGCGCGTTCAGACTGACAACCGTGGACCAGAAACATGCACGAAGGGCACAGTGTTGTATATATATCCGCAACGAGGGTCAGGTTTACTACGGAGTTTATAACATCATGAAGATTAACTATTAACAATTTATGCGGGACAACATCGAACGCCTTTGCAAAACCGAGGAAGATAGAGTCAATGATATCGCGTTCGTCGACGGATTCTGCCCGTTTATGTACAAACCCGGTTTGCTGTGTCCCAGACAAGTAAAACTTTTGCGAAAACCACGCTGAAGACGACGCAATATTTAGGAGGTATTTACACGATTAATATCGTCCGCGTCCACAATATTCCCAGTTATTTTACGCGAAATACTTGTTAATGTGATTGGACGAAAATGAGTGACTGTGTACGTGAGGTCACCTGCGTTTATACGGGCAGAAATTGAGGGAGAGGAGGAGACCGAGGTCCGACTGGAGCGCCCTCTGGCGTCCCCGTGCTCTCTGACCTACTCTTCCTCAGTTTCGACTTGCATTCGGAACGAACGGTCCGAGTTTTCAGTAAGTACAAAGGCAACTAAGTTATTCATCTAAATCACTACGTGAAAACAAGTGCACAAGAACACAGTATGAATACAGTTATGCATATTGTCGGGAATCACTTGGTTTACTTACCCTGAGTTGGTCTACATGCGTCCTGGTCCCATCTGCTTCGCAGATAATTGACGGCATCTCGTCACCTTGCCGCGTAAAAATCAACGTTTTGTGCTGTGTGTAGAATAAACACGCGATGTATTGTATAATTTTGGAGAAAAGAAAAATTTCCACCATATCTAAGCGGAGGAAATCGCCTAGAAGGTCTTCTCCAGATCAAATAGTCTCTCCGACTAATCCTTGTTGTAAAAAATTATGCGTACAGGGCGCATTACAGCCACGTCAGCATGATCGCAAATCGGAGCGTGCATTTCGACAGCGTACGAGGGGGGCTTGTTTGTTGCGCGTCTGACGGGGGCATAAACGTTAGATACAAGCAGGGTATCGAAAGGCCTCTGCAACATGAGCACAATGGCGATACAACAACAACGACAACAACAACTACTACTACCACTTCTACTACTGCTATTACTACTACAACATCAACAACAGCGACAAAAACAACAACAACAACAGACGGCTCGAACGGACGTTGTATTTCTCGATACGCGTCTTGAACTTTCGGCTTTTAACTTACCGCAGCTGAGGAAAAAAAAAGTTTGAACAGGTCGTTCTTTTAATTTAGGGCGAAGAAAAAGGAGCCTGCCCCCGCTTCAGACGAGGTCAACTTTATTCGGCGGCACGTGGATAGCTGCGATCGAGAGCCGTTAAAGTGTCTGGCAACCCATCAGCAGACGCGGAACAGCTGAAACCATTTCCTCCTTTCATCCTCCTCCTCCCCCCCCCCCCCCCCCCACACACACACTCACACTTTCCCTTTCACACACACGCACAGACACTTACAGCGGAAGAGATTGAAGGTATAAGATTTCTGTTTGTTAGATCCTGAGAACGTCGCGTGAACTGATTATTGAGTCTTGACGGCTGCCTTAGTCTGTGGCACAGTGGACTGGGGTCGCGGCCGTTCGTCAGGAGTGTTCAAAAAGAAAGAAGACGTTGAGATCTTGCGGCACAGCTGTCGGTATAATTTCCGTTGGCTTCCTTTCCCTCCCTCAGCAATGTGCTCCCCCTCCTCTTAATTCGGAGCTCGCGATTACAAACGCTATACGAGAGACGACCGATGCCGTGGCATGGCGCTTTCAGCACTGTCTGGCTAGCCCCCTCGTCTCGGCTTCGCGAGCTGGCATGTGTCAGGTCTGACGGGAGAATCAACATCAGCCGAGCATATATTGCGACGAGGGGAAGTCTGGCTGGACATTCTCAGGCCGACGTCAAGGAGAAAGCTTCCTCCTTGACGCGAGAATTGAATTGCGCAGTGCGAACGAGGGTGGGAAGGTTCCAATCCGCACGACGACAAAGGAGTCAACATCAATCCGACTCGGAGCGTGTGAGCGGCGAGCTGCGTCGGTGGAGATCGGGAAGAAGTCCCAGATCGACCGTGCGGCCGGGGCAATACCGCCTAGAAAAGGGAAGCCTGAACACCTCCTAGCTCGCGTCAGCGTCGCCGCCAACGCGTCTTGTAGCGTCTCACACGCTTCTGTCCTTCGCGGTGTCTCTCGTCGAGTTTCGGCGTGATTGCTGCTTGGGACGGGCGGGGAATCCACCAACGATGACGTCATGCGTGGGCCTTGTTGTCTCCTGTAGATGGTAGTGGCTGAACCCGCCGGCGGTCCGGAGCCGTCGGCGCTGCAGGGGCGGCTGACGCAGACAGAATGGGGCCAGGATCGGCCGTTACTCCGTCCGCGCGGGGGTCAAAGATTCCGTCGAGTGGGCAAGCGCGGCGGAACTGGTTTCCCGAACCGGCGTCGTGAGCCTCCCCTCTCGTCGACCGGCTCTCGGCCGCCGATGATTTTTCGTCCGCGCTGCAGCCGAACCCGGAGTCCCCGACAGGCCGTCGGGAGCCTACGCCTGCGATAGCCCGCGGCGGAGTGCCTCCGTCTGGGAAAGCGTGAATATCTGCCGTGAACGGCCGGTAAGGGTGGACACCTCGGCCTGGTGGCACTTGGTCATTGTCCCAAGCAGCGGGACGGCTGAAATGTGTGCGAAGCTGCCTGAGCTCTTCCCATAAAATGATGAGCTGTGCATTTATTCAGTTAAATATATTTTACTCATGAACACAACTAGCGGGGAAAAAAAAAAAGAAGACTGGACAGGACAAGTACCTGCCATGTCCAGTCTCCCACTTGTCCTTTGTCTGTCGTGCTAAGTTTTTTTTTTTATGTTTATTTAATTTGGGCCATACCTTTTTGTTATTTTACTCTTACAGTACGGGAGCAGAGAAAGAAAGCTGCTGTAGTGCAGCTTGACGAGGCTCCTGACCCCCACATTTGACACCTTGGTGGAAGGGAAAGTAATACAAATGTCTCTATCTTCTTAAAGTACCCGATATTGGCTGTAGAAATTTGAAGCAACCAGAGAAGGAGAAACAGACGACGAAAACCAACGAATTTCCACCAGCCCGCTTGCACCATCACTGTGTTATCGTTCAAATATTTCGATCGGAAATAAAAAGTTATACGTAAATAATAGCAATACACATATCCGAAAACCGACATTCTTTGTACTTCACCGGGGGGGCGGAGCCATCTGGTTCTACCGGAGTGGGTCTGTATTCCCGCCGTGACCACTTTCAGCGCGTGTTTCTTGGCGGACGGGCGGTCGCGTGCCGAAGGTGCTGGTCCGGCGACGTCGGGCGCCGTGCTCGGAGCGGCGCTCCCACGGGGCCGCGGGGGAGTGCGTCCTCCCCTGGAGCGGCGCCAGGGACGACCGAGCGCGCGCTGGCCTCGTTTCGGGATGGAAATGCGCGCCAAGGGCCGCTTATTGTTTTCGGGCGGATGACCCCGTTCGCTTCGTGAGCCCGACTTTTCAAATTAATGGCCCACTTAGGCTCTTCTGCCCGCACAATGCGCCCCGGCCCTCAAGGATCCCCCCGGCCTGCGTCCCCCCGCGTTCTCTCGTGGGGGAGTCCGCTGCAACAATGGACGTATCGGCCGGGCGGGCGGACCGCTGTCGTAACGACCGCCAACCTCTCGGGACGACTCGGAAGAGCCGAGGAGAAAGCGCTCATCGATGGCCGACGAAACTCGGCCGGCGCTCTCGGTTAGAGCGCTCAGATCGAAGAGAGGAAGCAACTCAACTGGAGCAGTTGCATTTTATAAAGGCGGACCGACTGCTCGCAAGTGCGCTTGCGCCGCGCTGTAAGGTGGCGACGAGGAAAGAGTGCGGAAAGGCGGAGAATCTCGCTGATGATAGACGCTTTCGGAGCCTCGTAGCAGCTCGGATTGCAAACGCGGGACCGTAAACCACGTGTCTCCTATCGAGGAGTTGGAAACACTCCGGTATATAGGCTCTCATACTCTGGGTCAACTGTGGACCGGCGTGCGACGTTGGCCACTGCGCTGCGCTGCCCCCCCCCCCCCCCCCCCCCCCCCCCCCTCCTGCAGGGTCGAGCCCCCTTGGCACTAAACGTCGATCGGTTGCGCGAGGGACGCCCGGAGTCGATCGGCTCGTAATGTCGGCCGTCCGACGTCGCTCCTGCAATGGACGACGAGGTCCCCGCGGTGCTTGGAGAGGATGGCCTTTGGCCGCGCAACGGGTTCATCCGATCGACCCCTTCTCCCTCGGATACTCGGCCCAGGTCCCGACGTTCTTCCTAGTGCTCCAGCTGCAGCCGGGATCAAAGCGTAAAGTGCTTTGTTACTGTCGTCTGCTCTCGCCGTCGAGAAAGCTTACGTAAAACGCGTTCAAAGAAGCGCTTGGAAAACGGCCACCGCAGAGTTGGCCAACCGCTAAGTTGATTTGACATCTCTGTCCAGATGCTTCGTAGCGTTTTGTCAAGGCCAAGCTTCCGTGTCCCGCGTTTATTCTTCTCTCAGTTCGGCTGCGTCGTGGTGTCTTTTCTGGGCCTTGCTTCCGCGTCGCGCGTCAAGACGCCTTTCGCTCCAACTGCGTTGCCGGCAGCACTGTACTCTCATCGTAGCATGACTGCGACGTCTTTAATAGACGCGACGTGTTTTATAAAAAAAAAAATTTTCTGCTTTCGCTTCAACTCGTGTCCGAGAAAGGAACGTCAACTTTTACTTTACGGATTCCTTTCGATGGTTCGGCGTCTATATATACGAAGTGACGAAGAGTGGTCGCTTTGGTTCGGGCCGTTTCTTCGCATTTGACGAGCAGGCACGCGAGCCCGCGCCGTACCTTGGCACTCGGCCCCCGAGTCGAGCATGCATTGGCGCGGAAAGACGCGTGACGCGCGAAACGCAAAGAGGTGTATTTCTGTCGGACTTTGCCGCACCACGGAAGCCCATAACGACCTGGGTGCGGCGCCCTCCGGGGACGCCGATCGCCCGCCCTTTTTTTTTTTTTTTTTTCCGCTCGTCGAATGTCCGTTTGGACTGCCTGCTCGTGCATGCCGCTCACTCGCACGGGGAAGCTTCTGCCCGCGTTTAAATATAGGCCGTGTTTCGCAGTCCGCCGTTAGACGATCGCTGCTGCAGCCGCCGCTGCCCCGACGGACTCCAGGAAAGCGGGCGACGCGAATGATCTCCGCCCTGTGCATGTGCGCCGACACCGTGTCCACCCTATATGCATGTACAGTCGTGCCTCGTTCATATATAACACCTTCATTAGTCCGAAGAAAATGTCCGCAAAGACGTGGTGACACTTGTTATACGCGCCAGAAACAACAGTCTGCAGACAGGAATGTTTCTTATTTCCCGTATTATGGTCCCGTCGCATCGGTCGTCCAAAAACTGTCTTTAGACGTGTTCGAAACATGCAGATGTATGAAGCAAACACGCTTGAAAATATGCGCGAGGCATATTCGCCTAACGCGTACTTGTCTCAGTGTCGCTTAATGTACAGAACCTATAGCGACGCAGTTTGACCAATGCCTTGAGTTCAGCGTCGCAAGCGGATGGCCCGATCGAGTACATCCCGATATCTTAGAAATGGTGCCAAGAGGACGCGCGGACCGGATTGCTGCCGCGGCGAGAGGGAGCGTGTGACCGTTTTCTCTTATTTAGAATGTGAGGCACGTATATAGCACCTCGTTCAACGTATTGTTCAGCAAGTTGCGCAACGTTTAATACTTTCAAACCTGCTAATAAAAAAAAAAGAAAAAAACGTTCACTATGTTGTTTGTCACGCGGCTGATTATATCGATATATGTATACGTATTCAAATCACGCCAAACCTATTTATTTTCTGTCCAGGTCGAAGTTGTAGGCTATTGAAAGATCAATTCGTTTTTACTTACTTTCCTCTTGCGATTGACCTTCTTAGAACTCCACGAAGCAACATTAGGTTTCGCCATTTCTTGGGTGCGAAGGCTGTAATTAGATCGGAGTCCTCGCCGAATGCCGAAACAACCCTCGTGTCCAACTCGGATAACTCTCGCAGCCTCTACTAAATGGAGCGCACTTTTCAAAAAGAGTCTATTAAAGAAAATAAACTATAAAAAAGAGAAATATTCGGGAGAAATTTGAGAAGCATGAACCTCCTCAAACCATAGAACGAAGAAACAGTCAGGCATTCTGTCTCCGGTTCGCGTCACCCATAATCATCGCAGCCAATTGGCTTCGGGGAGTTCCTTCTGGATGTCCATATCTGAGAGTCCTTGCTGTCTTGGAGGTCAGTGGTGGCGGTAACCCTTTCCTTTTTATTAACGTACGTACTCGTTACGCATTGAAGACAGTAACGAATCACGTACTTACGTTCCTTATTTTGGCTAACGGGCAACCTCGTTACTCGTTACAGCCTCTTCAGAGACTTAAAAAATGTATTTTTAAAGAATAAAAAAAGACTAATAAAAAAGGTCTAAGACTTCTTTAAAAAAGACCAAAGAATATTTTTGAAAAAAGAGACCCAAGATTTAAAAAAAGATCCAAAACCTAAAAAAACACTTAAATTTTTTTTTTTTTTGGCGCCAAGTTGTATAGTTCTGTGTTTTCGCATTTTGCTGCGCGTTTTCTTTTTCCTTGTGAGCATTTAGGTGGAACCGTAAACAAAAAAATGAAACCATTAAGTTCAGTTTCTGCATGAACATAACGTTTCTTAGTATATGGCGCTTATGCATACTTGTAATGTCTAAACAGTAAAAGGTTTTCACTCAGAAATCAAAAGTTGCGTGCGTTACTTTTTGTCGGTAACTTTAACGCGTTCCTTTTATTTTGAGCTAACGTAGGTCTGTAACGCGTTATTTTTAATTACATCACGAGTAACGTGTTTCGTTATATTAAGACAAAGCCCCCGAGACAGGGGAAAAGACATAGGATAACACAACACACAGTCTTTATGACACTTTATGTGTTGTTTTGTGTTGTCCTTCGTATTTTCTCCAGGCTCGGGATTTTGTCTTAAAATTGATTAAACCTTCACCGTTTGCGCCCTAAAGTTTTGTTCTTACTTCGTTACTTTTTTTTGTCACGTCTACAACACTGCTCGATGACATCAACACTCGATGTCATCGAGTGCGCGTGCAATTGTACTCGATCTTTATAGACGCTTTACACACGCGCCAGAATACAGCCGCCATTACTGACCTTCTCTTGTTTTACCGAGATACCGAGCCACTGAAATTTGTGTGGACGAGCCTCCACAAAGGCCAATGCTGGGGAGAGAGACAGAATAAAATCTAGGATGGCAATGACCAAGCCTGCTGTGGTAATAATGAAGTGAAGTAAACGTAATACGGGGAAACAAAAACTGAAGCTCAGTTATGGCGGCGCCCATGCACAGCTGCTGCAAAGCGTCTATACAACCGCGTTCGCAACCGCTTTGCGAACGTGGATCCGCTTCCAGCGTGAATGAGCGGTGAGACTGGCGGCCATAGCTGTGTGGCCGACTGCCGAGCGCGCGCTGACGGCGAGCTTTCACAGTTCTTTTGCAACGTTCATTCTACACCATCAACATAGCCGGTCTTGGCAGCCTATTAATGTAAGCTCTTTCTCAGCATGCGCTCTAAGCAGTGCCCTCAAACATGGTGTCCATTAAAGACCCCCAATTGACATATTCCAGAACAGTTGTTTGAGGGGCTCGCGTTCGCGGACAGGCGTGATCTCGTCGAGCTTTAAGCCGGCTTGAGAAAAGCGTCTCAGCACAAACTGGGCGAAAGAAATCACTGCGAAGGCTGGGGCGCGCAAGCGTTTTGAGACGCGGTTACAGTCACTTTGACGCGAGTCGAATCCCGCTCCGATCGTGCGCTGGCTTTGGCAGAGCTTTCTTTTCCCTGGTCTCAGCTCAGACGCTGTATCTAGCAAGCCGGCCGTGGTTTCATGTCCTCCGTGGCTTGGCAGATTCCGGAAGAGGGCTTGGGCATAAGTAGCCCGGTGGCTTGGCATATTGTGCTGCGTCATCTCCCTCCCTTTCGGCCTCTCCAAGGCGCTCTGGCTGCCTGGTTGCTTCCGTTACTTCTCTTGCTCCCTCTGTATAAGTTTCGCCCAGATGCTGCGCTGTTCATGGCGCCGAAAATAATGCCAGGATCAATCTGTACAGAAACGGCTGTTGCAGAGTACGAAAGATGCGCAAGCGAGTGACAGTTGCCTAGACCAAGTGTATACGCTGATGTTGGCTATCCACACTCTCGCTCTCAGTGTCAGCTGGTAGATGGGTAGACGGTAAATGCAGTATGTGTGTTATATAGACGCCGCGAAGGCAAGGAGGAACCTGCAGGACGTTCCCGTAATTCATCAGGCGCTTCGCGCGTAGCCCTATTGGTTTTTTTTGCAAACAGTCTAAATCCCTTTTCAAGGGGAACACTTCCCCGAGGCGTCTGCCGCGGTGACGGCTGTCCCTCCGGTCGCGTATACCAAGCCTGCCGATCAATCGAGACCTCCAGACACGCGAGCGGTCGGCAGACGGGCAGCCCTCCCGGAAGAGGCCGTCCCTGCTCGAGGGGCGAGGGACACCCGGCCGACGGCCACCGGCACGAGCACGCTCGGTGTCGGCCGTCCGTTCGGCCACGATTCGGCTGCAGGGGCCGCTCAGGCGGCCGGCGGCGCGTGACGGCGCCATGGAGAAAGGCGTCGCTCGACGTCTCCGGGTCAAACTCGCGTCCACAAGCAAGGCGGACAGCTCGCCCGAGCAATACCACCACCTAGAAGACAAAGGCCTGCGCCCCCCCCCCCCCCTCTCCTAAACGTCACCAGTAGTGGGCTGAAGCACGTAGCTTGCGTCAGCGTCGCCGCCAGCGCGTCGTGCAGCGTCTCGCAACTATAGCGCGACGCTATAGAGAGCGGCGACGCCGAGACGAAAGCGTCTGCCTCGTTGCGGCGTCTTTCGTCGAGCTTCGGCGTGTTGGCCGTTAGGGACGTGTCGAAAATCCACTAACGATGACGTCATGAGCAGGCCTTGTCTTCTAGGTGGTATTGCGCGTAGCCTTGCTGCGGCACACCGGATTAATCTGAGCGTTTGTGGAGCGCGCGATGTCGTTGGTTCGTTGGTCATCCGGACATATACAGCGAGCGGGCAAGCACGGCACGGTGGCACACTGTTCTCGTTCCACTTCCGAAGATTTGCTTAATCGGTAAGATTATAAAATCGAGTGCGCCAGGGAATGCTGCGTACACCGTTCCGAGGACTTACAAAAAGCCGTCGGGCCGCCGCGGACGTCTGTTTTCTTTTTGTTTTATTTTATTTTTTCTTCTGTAATGGAGAGCGGTGATTCGGAACAGGAGGCATGCGGTTTCGAGAAGCTCGTTTTAGCGAGCGCCGTTTTACCGACCCCAGTTTATCGAATCCTTTTATAGAGAAACCCAATTTAGAGAAAATGGCGATGAGGCTCATTTTAGTGAATTCGGCTGCCGCCGCGAAGCGGCGGAAGCGCAGCGGGGGGCCTGGGTTAATACGCGCACCAGTGATACACGCCCGAAGTAGGAAAGCCTTTCTTAAATAGCGTCCCCTTTTCGATTAACGGCGTTTCTCTTAACTGAGGCTCTGCTTTCTCTAAACCGCGCTTCCATAAAACGTGCCGGTTCTCTAAAACGTGCTTCGATGAAATTGCGTTCGATGAACCTTAGTAAACCCATTCGAAACTATCTGGAGAGCAAGTCGTCCGCTTTTTGCGCAGGCGTTGCGATGACGTCAGGACGAAGCGGAGCTCTTATTGCCCGAATAAATAATAATAAAAATTGTATTTTTTCCATCAGCCAATAAGAGCTTGGCGTCGTTCTGACGTCACCGCAACTCCTGAGCAAGAAGCAGACGACTCACTCTCCCCATATTTTTAAACCGCGGTCAGGCTGCTTGTACATCGTATACAAACGACACGGTGTGCGCCGCGGACATGATGACGGAAGTATGTGCGGACACGCTTCAAGCGAGTATGATGCATATGTTTGTTTCATACACATGTATGCGGAGCGCAAGTTCGTCTGCCTCTTTTGCAGGGTCTGTGGTTACGTCAGAACGCCGACGTCTGATTGGTTCTGAATGAAGATTAGTGGGTCTTACAACAACAACATCTTTGAGGTCTCCCCACTATCCTTCCTATCAAAGGCAATCAGAACTAAGCCTCGTTCTGACGTCACAATCCCTGTGCAAGAAGCAGACGACTTGCTCTCCACATAAGCTTCGAACATGTCTGCGGAGATTATTTTTTTTTTGTATGGTCAACGCGACCGGACCTCCATGCAAGAAAGAAAGGAAGCACCCCTCGGACAGCGTCTTTTTTTTATGATGCATTAGCAGATGCAACCACAGCCTCACCGTCAGTAGGCCTGGAACGTGCCATTTACGTGTTCAGGAGTGTATCTTATACGAGTGAGGCTGCCTTGTACGAGCAGCAGCTTCCGGCGTGCGCCAGAGTAGAGAGCCGTCTTTACTGAGCTCCTCTGCGTTCGTTACCGAGATGCCGAGTCGTTTAAAAGAGCCAAGAGTCACCGGCACAAAGACTTCTCGTTGGGGACACGAACGCCTCGCTGTCTAAAGACGATTCCCACTATGGGGACTGTTGTAGATGTGACGTGGAGGGCTCGATAGAACGCGTTTTATACGTGAGTGCCCTAAATATCGCGAGGAACGACAGGCTCTACGAGACTCATTGAACCAAATAGATGCCCGGCCATTCGCTGTTTCCAAAGTGCTTGGCGCCTGGAACACAATGGACCTATCTGCAAAGTCGTCCAAGGCTGTTTCTCGCTAGCATAGCTGGCTCTCAGCGCGTCTTTAGGCTTCATTTTGTCTCTATCTCTCTCTTTCTTTGGGTATGTTTGTGTGACTGTGAGTGAGGCAGTGAGATTTAGCATCATCCTATCCATCCGTGCCTTGCACCTCTATCACAATCGTTCCATTGTGTTCTCAATCTTCACCATATCTTTCTTGCCCCAACTCCATTAAAGTAGCCTGCTAAGACAGATGCCCAGACTGGCCTCTCTGTCTTCCTCTCATCAACACCAATTATCGGTAATCAAGTGGAGCGAATGGAATAAACGGAAATACAATGTGAAGGTCACTCTTGGGTCCCCTGCACAACTGTCAAAAGGCGCTGCGATACGGTCTCACGCTTCAGCGATTGTAGTTCATCTGGATATCGCGAATTCATCCAGTGGAGCTCAGCAAGAGCAAATCACGTGACACAAATGAGCGTCGCTCCTTTCCAGTGTCCATATTTATCGGGTTTTGAATACAATCATTGGGTAGGTCGAGTTACGCCTGCCAGTCGCGGTTACAGGTTTTTAAATCGAAAATTTTTCGCGGAGGTATGTTTTTTTCTGCCAGATTTCACATACCTGTACGCTGGTTATTAAAGGGACCATGAAATGATTTTAAAATCGAATTTCATACACCGCACGTCGTAAAAGGTGTGAAAAGAAACACAAAAACACAAAAATAGGGAGCCAAAAAAATAATTTGCTATAGAACTTTTAAAAGAAAACTGGACTCTTTTGCGCCTTCTTTCCTTCGAAAGCTCGCTGCCTTTTCACTACGATGCCTCCGCGGAAAGGGAGCACGTCAGCCGAATCCACGTCGCCTATTGGGTAAGAGCCTACCTCACCAGCACCGCGATCGTAAACAATAAATAGCCGGCGAATGTTTGCTAAAAGTTTTGTTAATTAATATTCAGATCCGCATTTTGTAGCATATAAATAGAGATGTGTGGCGAAAATTGCCAAATTTGATAACGCTGAGAGCCAAGCGCAATCTATCGTGTGGTAAACGAAGCAACTACAGCGCGTGCGCAGTGGGGCAGGGCCGACTTCAGTTACTTGGGTCGCGACGACCGACGAACGGTTATTTCTTTTGATTTCCTTCCTCTCAAAACTCTGACTGACTGAACGTTTATTTTTCTATGTGTTCTTCTCGCGCGTGCCGACTTCAAGCAGCAAGAAAAAAAGTACTTAAAACAGACCACGACGAACAAGATCGCTGGATCCACAAACACCCGAGAAAAGCGACAACGGCCACGAATCCACCGACTCCGACGAAGCGAGCTGCTCAGAATATAGGCCTAGCAGGCACTCCGACTCGGCGCAGCGTTGCTTCGTCGCAAGACCGTCTGCCTACGACCGGCTGGCGTGCTGAATGGAATATGCCCGCGCTACCCTTGTGGACCCTTCCCGTATTATAGTTTGATCGCTGACCTCAATTTTAGATTAAGAGGTGAGGTCAATCTCTTCTTTTTGTTTTCCGAGGCAGTGTTGACGAACACTCGTCGAAAAGGGACTCTCGTCGATTCTATCTTGTTTTGTGTGATATAGAGCTGAAATAAACGCCGTATGGATTACCTTCGTAACACGGTATGTACACGTTGTTATTGGTATACCATTTTTATTCTGACAGATTGCACGTCACTGTCGAGCTATAACTGTTCTTGGGAGGTATACGTGCAATGCCGGTCCAACCTTTCTTTGCCGAGTATCGCGTCAGTATCGAGTAGCAATCGTAAAAGATCGGTCCCGAAGCGCTTACCAACAGCGCGAATACAGCACTTCCATCAAACGCGCGCGTCCGCTCCGAGTGCAAACAAGTATTTACGTGGCTCTTGCTGACACTCGTAGTTCAAACGTATCTTTCTTAACGTCGGCTCGCTCCTGCATCTCCGAGACTGCGAGAAACGCCGCGGCAATTTGTTTCCATCTACGTCGCTTTGCAAACGACTGACACGGGCCGCCTTTTACCAACAATGAAAGTTGGGTTAACTTCTGGAGTCCTCACCGGAAGACTCGCTGCACTTCCCAACAGGCATACCGGCGTATGGGACTAGTCTATTGCTGTCGCTGTAGCGCAACATATATCATTGAATTTCGCTCATCTGCGATGCGGCGATGAGAGGCGCCGATTCAGAAAATACTTCGGTGACATCAGCGCAGTAAAACCTACCGGCGCACCCCAACTCGTCGCCGCTAACGCTCCCATTCTCCTACGGCCGAGAAAACTTCCGGTTCCGGAAACAGCGTACGTCACGGCTTGTTTTGCGGTCAGTTGGAGAGAAAGAAAAAGTCGATATTTCATTAATTTTTTTTTTTTTTTGTGTAGAAGTTAATAAACCGAAACGAAAACGGATGCCTGTTCGGCATTCAGTGAACATTGACGGTTTAATGTAAAAGTTATCTGGGAAAAAGTAAAAAGGTCATTTCATGGTCCCTTTAATAATTAGTGTGTTGTATGTATGTTTATACAGCCCAAAGTGAGTGAGCCTTAATGAGCGTCTCGTGTCTGAACTGTACATGAGAAATTTAGCCAGTGCCGTAGAACTGCTAGCCTGGGGTCTTTAACGTGCACCACCCAGTAATAATACACGACCGCACGCCGGTACGATGCTCATCCAGATCGAAACGGGCAGGGGTGGGATTGAACCCAAAACCCCTGCTCTTATTGAATGGGTTAAGACAGCGAAAAAGACGAAAGACCAGCAAAGGGAAGCACACAGACACAGCGCTGACTTACAACTAAATTTTTACTTCTGCGCCATTCAGCAAGTAAACTTGAAACCAGATAAACATTCAAGCAATCGACCCGATAACACGTCATCTTCCCATCAATCCGACACCCGGCTGCACGTATTACCCCCATTTGTGATAAAATTGATCTCATCACTGTTCTGCGATGCGAGCTTTCGCTACACGTGCTCCGAGCTGAGGCACGCGCTAACCCACTCGGCCACCGGTCCCACTCAGTGTTCATTCTGAAGGCATCTCATTGACAGGACCGGCGAAATGAGTGCCTTCCGTCTGTGGTTCATGTAACGAAGGATGTCTTTGACTGCTCAGCGACGATTGTTTAACGATGAGGTCATCACCGCGATTTCATCATGAAAAATACGCTTTTGCGTTGCTCGTGCCTCGCGCGGCTCTCTATCGTTGTCCTGTCGGTGAGTGGTTCACGAGGAGCAGCCGCTCAATGCCACTCGCTGCGGCCGCTCTGAGAAGTTTCGCTTCTACCTAGAAAAAGAGCCGTTCTCATCGGAGCGGGAAGCGCCGAACCTGTAGACTTCTTGGCCCGCAAAAAGCGATTTTCAGGCCGACGCGCAAGTGTCGCTGTATCAAACTAAGCTCCCGGGCATATCTCGTTCCCGGCCGCGCATGAGCGCGCGCTCATGCCCCTTCAGCACCGTGCCCCTCAGCAATTCGGAGCACAAGGCCCGTTCCGATGCCATGAAGCGGTGGCTTGCAGGACATGCAGAGTCTCAGATTAGCACTGTGGAAAGCCCGAACTGAAGTGTAAAGCGCTTGTAGAGGCCACGTATGAAAAGAATGTGGCTCTGACGTTACGCCATACGGTGGCGCTGTTGTCGGCGAGGCTCAAGAGCAGCCGCTTTAATTCACGCGAATTACGTTCCTGCGCATGTGCAGTGCCTACGCCTCAAACGCGGGCTTGTCTCTGAGAAAAAAAAAAGTAGTGTTTGTTTAAACGTTTCGGGCGCATGCCTCCGGCAGGTTCTCGGGATGACGCTGCAGCTTCCGTTTCCCGGATGGGTCCGTGTGGGTAGCCGCCAGGCAAAACCCTCGACCCGCACTGCGTGAGCCCGTCAGATCAACGCTTAGTTCAGGCGCAGTCGATGCTACGAGTTGATGGAACCAATCGGAGACAATGTCAAAAGCGCATCATCGTGGTGTTGTTCGTCGTGTTTGCTGTACGTGTTCTATCATCGCTGAACCCATCACACAGACAGAAAATGCCCGGTGACTCGCACGTTCGAAGCTGCTCGATTAGTCCCCTCTAGCTGGAAGCGTTGGCTGCGTCTGTACTTAAGCTGAAACGAAGTATAGAATAATCGAGGCACTTGAACCCCTATGGAACTTTTGCCCACTGGGATGGCGCCGACTGAGCGATGGAGCTCGAGTCCAACGCGAGCGTTCTTCGACGCGCCCATTGGGGGAGATTCAGCCGATCGCCTTACCACAACGCTCGCCTTCTATTTGTATATCTCACTTCGATGACTTTATAATTCTAGATTTTTTTTTAATTACCCTGTACCATATGTTTCCCCTCCAGTCCAATCGCAGACGATAGTATAATCCTGTAGAGCCAACCAAGCAGTGCCAAAGGCGTGCCGTCATGGTGCTCGTCATCTTTATTTTATTTATTTGAACATACTGCCAGCCGCCTGTTGGCAGCCGAGGCAGGGGTGGGCATAGATAGACACAAACAAAAATAGCACGATAACCTAGCACACAGCAAGCATACATGACAAATCATCGGTGATCAAAAAAAAAAAAAAGTGTTCAATCATGGTAAAAAATAAATAAGCAAAGTGGCATTGATTCACTTGACACAATCAACTCTCGAGCAAACGGTACCAATTGCGTACACAGACACACACAAAAGAAGAAGAAAAAAAAAAAAGCAACAATAATAACCTAATAAACCTTCTGCAGTCACCGCGAAAAAAGTTGTTCTATCATTGCTGCCAATGCAGCAATGATAGAATGTGATGGCAAACGCCACGTGATGGTGTTTGCCATCACGTGGCGAAAGTATCGTTCCCACACTCGCGACTTCTTAGGTCCTGAGAGGCTAGCAACCCGTTATTAAGCCTTTCGTGACGGCTTACGCCGCAGCAGCGCAGCCTGTACACTACGCCGCCGCAAGAGGTTTAAACACCGGTCGTGCCGAAGTCGGTCGTTGTCAAACGCATGTGTGAACGAGCCTTTAACCAATATCACACACGGTGAATAATGTGCCTTGATCCTGCGCTTTTTGTGTTTTTTTTTTTTTGTAGGTGTGATCCGGTTAGCCGGTGGCGGCAGACGCACAAATGACGAGCGCCATGGCGGTACACTTTCGCCGCTTCTTGATTGGCTCTACCAAATCGTATGGGGAGCGCAAAGTTTGTCCGCTTCTTGCACAAGGGTCTGCGGTGAAGTCATAACGACAAGCTCTTATTGGCTGATCGAAAAATATAGTGGGTAGACCTCGAGGCATCTATACTTCGTTTCAGCTTGGGTCCGAGCGCCGCCAATGTTATATGAGCCGAAGGACCAATCAAACACCGCAAAAAGCGCAGCGTCATGGCGTGCCCTCTGCACTTGATAAGACTAGCCGATGGAGGAGCAGGCACAGAGAGACGGCGTATACCGGCTGGTCCTATCAACTGCAGCAAGCACGCCATGATGTTGTGCCTCTTTCGCTGTTTGATTGGCCTTTCGGCTCATAACATCGGACGCGCTCGGACCGAAGCTGGAACGAAGTATAGCATCGAGGTCTACCCATTATCCTTTCAATCAAAGCCAATCAGAGCTCGGTGTTGTGCTGACGTCACCGCCACTCCTGCGCAAGAAGCAGACGACTTGCTCTTCCCATAGGTATACGCTCCAAGAAAAACGATCCTTCCTTCGAGTCCGCTCTAACGAGGCAGGCGTGCAGCCCAGGTCGGTGACCATCGGCGCGACGGAAGTGGAGCTTCGGTCGCGCAACTGTATCGGGCCGTCGTCACCGTCGAACGGGCGTCCCCGCGCCTGTCACGGCTGCGTGCAGCCGCTGTCGTCACGCGGTCCCGCGCTCGCTCCCAGGCTGCAGCGGCGTGTTCCCCCACAGTACACAGAGCGGCATCGACCCACGTATACTGTGTGTCCCGGTGCTGTGTACAGTCAATGCCTCCAAAGGCAAGGCTCGCCCCCCCCCCCCCCCCCGCCCCCCAAACGTAATTGCTAGTGGATCCACGCAGCACCGCCTGGCACGCGTCAGCGTCGCCGCCGACGCGTCCTGCAGCGGGCCTCACAACGAGCACGACGCTATAGCACGCGGCGACGCCAAGACGGGCGCGTCTGCCGCTTTGCGGTGACTCACGTCGAGCTTGAGCGTGTTTGCCGCTTGGGCCAGGTCGAGAATCCCAGAATGATGACGTCATGTGCAAGCCTTGTCTTCTATGTCCGTGTATTGGTATACAGTGCCGTAGATGCATGACCGGGAACGCTTTCCCAGCGCGGTTTTGGCGAGGGCGAAAACGCGGACTCGATACAGACCGGAACCACATAATAATCAGGGCCCGTGCACCGGCACTTTGACTTCATCGCAGTTAAATCTATAGCGCAGACACAGATTCGGTCACGAGTGCTGCGTTGAGGCCCGTTCACACACGCTAACAAAAAAGCCGTGCGTCTACTTTCCCGCACAACACTCGGAGAGCCAATCACCGCAAGTTGCGGAGGCAGCTTGCAGAGCACGGGGATAACCAATCAATGTGAACAACAGAAACGTCCCGGCGAATGGCGATGCTCGAAATACGATGAGAAAAACAAAATGTCGTGGACATGGACAATGAGCAAGTGAAACGTTATATGCTCAATAACCCTTCGCATTTATGACTTTTTTTATGTATTCGTATACTGAGCTTCGTCATTCGCTGACATTCTTCTATTGTCAACCATGTTTAACTTTCTCCGCATTCTGCAAAAAAAAAAAAAAAAAGAAGAGAACTCATATTTTTTTAGGATATAGGCATTTTGTCGTGGCTGAGGTGACTGGATGGGCGTCAAGCGGAAAGAGACATCAAACGGCAGATAGCCGTGTTAGCTGGTAAGCCTGGGCCAGTTGTTCAAGCAGGCTACTCGGTACTCGACGGAGAGGAACTTGGACATAGGGAAATTCATTTACTGGATTGAAAACTATAAATAGAACGGCGGGGCTAACGATAAGTGCGGTATTATAAAGCATGGGAACGGTTTTCACATTCTGTCGGTTTGTGAGAGAAAGCTAAAAAAGCATCGAAATTCGTTGAGTACGTTTGAGACGACTGAGGAGAGCATATATCCTCGGTAGTGCTTGTTGTGGCGTAAAAGGGACACTGACCTAAGCACTGGAATTCGGAGCCCGCTAATAATACCTTTTTCGAGTAAAATGCGATTGAGCGCCGATGCGCTGTTTGCTGAGCAAGTGCATGCGGGAGGCCCGGAGAGCGTTCCTGGGCGTCGTCCCGGTCGTCGTCCGATCGTTCGGCGCGGACGCCTGTACAGGAAGGCACTTTCTGTGGCGACGGTTGCTCGCGACCCCGCTCGTATAGGGTGCACGCGGCTAGCGGGATCGCGGAAATCGCACGAGCCACGACCACTCGATTTGGCCGCTCACGAAATCGAAATCGAGCGGCGACCGACCGTGCGTGGACGAGCGCATTCGAGAACGAGTCTCCAGACGTCACTTCAAAGGAGGAGGCGGAAGGGGGTGAGCTTTACGTTCACAGTATAGGGTGGACTTGGCCTTGCCTTTCTGGGCTAGCACTGTCCCGCCCACGTCAGCTCAGACAGCCGCGGAAAGCCTACGGGAAGATCGAAATGGCTGCACGAAAAAGAGGCAACCTTTCGCCTTTGCCCATGGGTGTTGCTTCGCAGCGGCTTAGACGCTGGTGGCCGGAAGTGTTCCTGATGGTCCTCTAAGGACGCGGTCACACTCTGCTCGTATACGCCATAAGAAATACACGGTGTTCACCGCAGGCATGTATGACAGAATTACCTGTAGACAGGCCTCGCGCATGCATTCCAAGCCATGTTTGCTTCATACATGGTTCGAACACGTTTAAAGACAATTCGTGTGTGACCAAGGTGGCGGGAATACAAGGAAGAAACGTGGAGGACAGGCCATTAGCTCTTGGGGACGCGAGACAACGGGCATCGAAGGCAGTGTTGAGCTGCAGAACGAACGACGCGAAAACGGGCGAGAAAAAGAAAGGAAAATTACTTTATTTGTGGACAACACAGGACGTATACCCAAAGTCGTAGCACTCAGTCCTTTTTTGTTCTTGGTTTCGTTTGTTTTTGTTTCTACAGCTACTTGAATACTTTTATTCGACGTTGACTCGGAAGTGTGGGCTACGCGAGCAGTGTTATGGCTTGGAAGGCAACAATGGTCTCGCTTGGCCACGGCGGAAATACCCGGAACCGAAGGGCGGCAGACGGGTACACGAATGTTTAGGGCGGCCTTTGAACTTGAGCGAAGGTCGCAACGCGCCTCTCTCGGCGCATGCTTCCATTCGTCTAGCAGAGGCGCGCTCGGCGGCGGAATGGTCTCATGAAAGGAGCGGGCAAGTCTCGGTTTCCGAAAGCTCACGTAAGACCGCGCGATTAATGGTGAGATCAAGCCCGGACATAATGGTACGTGCGTGTCGGCGCGTTCTCCTTTGTGCCACTCGTAAATGGACACCGTGTGTAGCTCACGCTGAGGAGAAAAAAACTTTAAAAAAGGAAGCAAAACACAAAGGACACATTCCGATTTGTTTTTGCCACGGAGGACGACCGGTTTTTGCTCCTCGTTCCAAAACAAAGTTTTTTTTTATTATTTATGTTGTGTGAAGGTTCCACGTTTTAGAGAGACAAAAATAAACAATTTCAATTTAAATCACGATCTATACTTCATCTCGCAAACATATGCAGTAGTGACAAAGACGTGCGGGTGCGAGCGCATGACTTTGGAAAGTGCTATTTGTGAGAGAGTTCACGTACAAACAAATCATTCTGCTGAACTGTTCTCAGTTTTTCTTTACCGTAGCAGAAGCCATAAGAGCCAGCTCCGGGTTTCCAGGGTCCCTGTCAAGCACTCACGTTCGTGGTGTGGAAGCACCGTTCAGGGCCACGTGCCTGTGCTTTTCGCTTTTCCAGCTTCGGCTTCGCTCGCAGATAAAATGGAACTATAGACGCTTTGCAGCAGCTGTGCATGGACGCCGCCATAACTGACCTTCAGTTTTTGTTTCCTCTTATTTCGTTTATTTCACTTCATCATTACCATAGCAGGCCAGGTTATTGCCATATTAGATTAAACTGTGTCCTTTTCTAAAGCATCGGCCTTTGTAGAGGATCGTCAACTACCGTTTCAGTTGCTCGGCATCTCGGTAAGACAAGAGAAGGTCACCAATGGCGGCTGTAATTTGGCGCGTGTGTAAAGCGTCTATAGGCTTACTTGCCTGTGCCCTTGTCTGCACTTTGGAGATTCGCCGTCGCACTCAGAACGTCTGCGCCTGCGCAGTGCGACGCTCCAAGCTCCTTGGGGTACCCAAAGTATTGGGGCATCCTGTTCTAAAACTCCCTATTCTTTCCTCACCCTCGTATAGTACGTCGTTTTGGTTCAAACTTGAGTCGACCTTCGAGGTGATCACGTCCGTGATCCGAAGAAAGTGTGCGTTGCAGCTAGACTTTTTTTTTTAAGTTAAACAAGCTCAAAGAGCTTGAGCGCGTGTAGTTGCACGCGCTCCGCGTACTGCAGCAGTAACTGTTCTAAAGTAAAACAACCAAAACAAATTGCACTTCGCACGCGCGTCCATCAACGTCTTAATTTGGTTGTTTACTTCGAATATTTAAAGGGGTCATGAAACGATTTTCCTACTTCTTTCTCCTTAGCTTTAATCATCAACTCAAATGCAAATAGTGAAATCACGTGGTCGTGACATTCCTTCGGCAGCGGTGCGATGACTCCTATTTTCCACCGTGCTTTTTTTGCACACCATAGAACTTGCCATTTTCCAGTGACAATAAGTTTCGTCCGGGCACTCATTGGCCACGAAGACGAATCCGAATATTCGTCGACGGATTGATCGTTGACGAGCGGATACGTCCGAGTGACGCACTTCTCGTGTCCAATGCGTGAGCTGGGCTCTGCTGACGTCATTTTGGCGCCGGTGACGCGCTTTTGGAACCGCGGATATATCATAGTCAAAAGGCGGAGAGCTTTCGAAGGCAAGAAGGTACAAAATAGTCCGCTACATTTTCAAATGTTCGTACCGAAAAGCTGGCTTTTGACTTTCTAGCCTCTTTCGTTTGGCCAACTAAACGATATGCGATTAGTAAAGTCCCAATTTAAAATCATTCATCCCAACCCAAAATTCGTTTCATGGCCCCTTTAATACAGTTAAGACGAACGCGTGCAGGGCGTATACCTACGCACGTTCCCAGCATTCTTTTTGTTGCTGGGGTAATTTAGCAAAGGAGGCTTTTTTTCTTATTCGCACAGCGTGCCACGCGGCATAACAAGGGGAGGCGTCAAAGAAATCAGTGCGGTTCCGCGTCGCGCAGGAACTCCAGGAGCGATTTGTTGCGCTCGTCGTCATTCACCCATCGGGCGCAGTTGTCGCGTCCGGACGCTGCGTGGCCTTCGCACTGGCTTGACATTCACGGCCCACAGGGTTAAAGCCGCGTATTCGTTAGACCAGTCGGCAGTCGATCGTGCACCGCGTGACCACGCTCTCTGGACATGCTCACGCACAGAGAGAAGGCTCGGGCAAGGAAAGCCAGGCAATCGACTGACCCGGCAA
Organism: Ixodes scapularis; assembly: GCF_016920785.2. Classification (NCBI taxonomy): domain Eukaryota; kingdom Metazoa; phylum Arthropoda; class Arachnida; order Ixodida; family Ixodidae; genus Ixodes; species Ixodes scapularis. Next base: position 44,227,367 of record NW_024609868.1, on the reverse strand, counting down.
GCATGTCGAGATTTGTAACACCGCCAACATCGAAGACAGAGAGGACGTCGTATACCCTCGGGTGTCCGGACCCATCGAGGCGCCAGTCAGTAAGCTACGCAGTTACGCTTCAGAATGAGGTCACTTGACGTCATCTCGGTGCTCAAATCCTTCTTGTCAGCCGTCTGAAGCTCGATCTGAGATCGAAGGAAACGTAATTCTATTCTCCAGAACTGTTGAAACAGGCCGCGAGAATGATATTGTCCGAGCTTCCTGACAGCAAAGGCTCAGAAAATCTCATTTTCGAATCATAAGTAGGGGTGTCGCGAACCGGCCGCGGTTCGAGTTCGACCAGGTTCGACTTTTTCGAACTTTTAGTGGAAAGTTCGGCTAACCTTTTATTGAGGTTCGACTCGTGTGCGCATGCGCGACAGGCTGGCCGGTTGGCTTCGGATTGGATGATAATGGCTAAGAGATGAATTAAGTACAGCGCTGATTGGCTATTTCAGTTAATACAGTACTAAAAATAAAGTTATTAACTTCTTTATTGATTAGAATTAGTTTCTTTTAATTGCAGGTGTTCACAAAATAAAATAACCTTTTGCATAAAAAAAAAAATTTCCAAACCTAGGCATGCTCGTATTTAGGTCTGGCCACACTGTCCACAAAGTCGAACCGGTCGAATCTGGGGAAAAGTGCGAAGGTTCGTCGAACCGGTTCGACCCAGTCGAACCCCGAAAGTTCGACCAAAAAATCTTGTTCGACAAAAGTTCGCGACACCCCTAATCATAAGTTCGCAACTATCGCCAACTGCGCCCTCTGTGCACTAGGCAACGAAATGGCGGCGCCCACAAAAAGAATCAGAGAATGGAGTGCCGATACTGTGAGCCTATTTAGTGGCGCATGCCGTGTCACTCCAGTCCAGCCACCGAGTCGCCATCAGCAGCCGCCATCATCTGCCGCCATCGACTGCTCCTCTTCCGGTCGTCGTCCGATGGGCGGAGGGATGCGGCAGCAATCGGCGGCCGTTTTTCTGCGCGACTGGCGCGCGGTGACCCGTCCGTGCGGTCGCCGTGACGTACTGCCTCTCCCGGCCCGCGGGTCGTTCACTCGGCGACGCGCCGATCCGCGAGGTCGCCCCCTGACGCCGGCCGCGGAGGTCGGGACTCCCGCCGAGGGCTCTCGTACACGTCGGACGGCCGACGATCACCTGGACTCGGGTTCCCCGGGTCACTGCTTTCCCGCGAGTCGTGTCCAGCCTCCGGGGCTCTTTCTATCGCAGCCTGATGAGCGGCAGCAGTCGGTTACGACGCGGAAGCAAAAATAAAAATTAGACGCCAGATGTTTTAACGGTTGGGACAGCCTGAGGTTGGTCTGCAACAGATATGGCGACCTTTTTTTTTTTTTTTTTCCCCCGCTGAACGTGGGAATTTTATATAGTGCAGTGCATCTGCTTACCTATTTTAACTTGCACTGCCCCCCCCCCCCCCCCCCCGCAAAAAAAAAAAATACTTTTAGGATTTGTTTCTTACTTTAAAAATAAACGACGCATTGCCGAATGCTCAGCCTCCGCCCAAATCTAGCGTTAACGGTCAGAACCATTGCAGATTCCAAAGATACAGAAGTAAGCGTTATCTTCTTCAAAAGTTTCGCGACTTTTTAGAAAATTTCAATGGGAAAATGGAGCCCATTCGTGGTAACTGATGCTTTCAGCTTCATCTATTCGAGGGCTCCTTCAGCCGCATTTTCCCATTGAAAGTTTTAGAAAATCATTTATAATTTTTGAATAAGCTAACAGTTAGTTCAGTGAAACTTTGGTATCTGGTTCGAACCTCTAGCGCTACACCTGGGCGGATAATGAGCGTTCGGCAATACGTCCTTTATTTTTGCGGTAAAAACAAAAACTCTGTAGATTTTTTTACACCCTGTACATTACTCAGTAGTGATTACACGGAAGAATACGATGCTCAGCCAGATCTCCGTATCACAGTAGTGGTACGATGGCATACTCGGTCACGGACTCTTTCCCCTTTTTCCTTTCTGTATTTACTTTAAAAAAATGCTTTTGTTGGTTGTGTGTGTGTGTTTACGATGCGCGGAGTTAGCGTGGCAAGTGCCCACTCATCCGTACTCAGCAAGGACCGCTCGTCTGGAGCTTGCATCGGATGGACACGGATTCCCCGATCTCCCGAGTGCAACGACAATCGTATACAAGCGCGCTGGCATCGCGCGATGTCACAGTCTACAATCAAGAGTTCGAGCGGGTTTGGACGGAGTCGCAATGCCATAAACAAACAGAAACGAAACGCCTTATTTTAGTCGATGATCTCGTTCGTCCATGAGCTCAAACTTCGAGCCCGTTGACGACGCGCGTCTTTCGCTGGTAAGGAATGTACGCCTGACTCACGTATCGCTTTAGTAGGAATGTCTGGGTTGATGAAAGGACCACCTGGAAGTTTCGTGGGAGAAAAAAAAAAAAAAGAAGAAGAAGAAAGGTTCGGCGTTTGCTGGCATGTCCATCAGCCTCGCGGCAACAACGTCCATTGCGAGAAGGCTATCGCAACTGAGCAGTGGCCCTAAAATTGCAAAAAAACAACTAAATAAAAGAGGCAGAAAACTGCAAGCTTTTGTTTCTGAGAACAATACGTGTTTAAAACAGCGGCGCCATTCGCTCGTTTTTTTTCTAGCCTTTTTTTTTTTACTTTATTCCCGTTCATTTCCTCCATCGACTTCCTCGCTTTCGAGAGCGACCTATTTTCGGACGATTTTGTTTTCTGCGCTTTGTCTCGAATGTATATTGTGTGATACGCGCACACATCTAACGGGCTGTGGGCGCGCACTCGTTACGCGACGACAGGATCCCGCGGGAGCTGCGCGTGTGCCGCCCGAGTGGCACAAAGAGCGGAGAGTGTCCACGGAACCTTGACAACCTCGGCGTGCGTCCACGGCGCAACGCTAGCATGCATCGTTTCTATCCGCGCGCGCGAAGGCGCCTGCACCTACGAAGAAATGAGTTCGCGAGTTCGGCCGTGCGGTTCTATTGGTTCTATCGCGTACGGGAGTTAATGGAGATCGGTACATGACGCAATCGAAAAAAAAGCCGACGACGAGCAGCGAGCCAGCAGCCGTCGGGAAACGAAGGGGTGGGGGAGAGAAGAAAGAAAAAAGAGGGGATTTGAAGTCGGGTGCCACCTACGCAGCTCGCGATCTGGTTCCTCGATTATGGTTCTTTCTTTTGCGTCGCTTTTTTTGATAGTTGTCTCGTCTTCTCCGTCGAGAAAGTAGCGCAGCGCTGGCTTTTCCTCTCTGGCGGGTGCGGGCAGAGACCGGCTGCATCTACAACGCGGCGGCGGGTCGCCCTCGCCGCGAACGGCGGGAGTGAGAGGATACAGCGATCGGGCTCGCTCCGGAGGATGCTGCCTGCTCCACTTGGCTCGGCCGTCCGAAGGAGGACGTCGATGGCGGAGCCCGTGGACACCGACCCTCTCGCCTTTCGAGACAACGGCCGGCGTAGCTGTCGCAGCGCGACCAAACTCGCGCGCGAAATGTCGGCAGGCGCGCGGCTTGTGGCGCGCAAGACCGGATTGTGGCCGCTTGGAGCGGCGTCCAAAAACCGAAGTGTGTTAAGAAACGCGGGGCGTTGCTTATTGCGACCACGCTTCTTGGTTCGTGCTGTGTTCTTCGGCATTTCTTTCGGCTGCTGCCTCAATCTCATAGGCTCCGGTGGGATAGCGAGATGTTGTTCGGGACTTGCTGCGTCCTGCGTCATTTAAGCTGTCAGCGACTTTAAAGAGATAAATGGGAAAGCCTGCGGGCAAATGGGCGCGGACGTCTGAAGCGTTGGGAACGGGACATGCGAGGTTGCAACTGTCCGTCGAACGAAAACCTGCCCGCCACGTATAGAGAGCGCGGACGGTGCACGGCCCATCCAGTGGAGCGAAAGATCCGTCACTGGGAACGCGCGTGTAGGATCAGCGAAGCACCACATGAGCTCGACTTTCGCATTCAGGACATGCTTACGGGCGTGTTCTCGGGCTCAATCTGCTCCGCGCTCTGGCCCTGAAGTTTGCGGGGTTTATACGCTTTAATCGTCAGTGCCGAGTCGACGACCAGGCTCAATATGACTCGCGCGCGCTCGCGGAACGAGCCTTTGCGGAAGCGAGCTTCCGCGCTCGCGCGCCAGCGTAATTTACTCGGGAATAAAACCGGCCGCGTGTGCCGACGGCTGCGACTGGAAAATTTTACGTTCCGAAAGAAATCCCGTTTCCCGGTCACTTTTCGAAGCAATTAATCTCAGAGTTGAGACCCTTTCACCTGCAAGCGAAATCGGGAGCGCGTGCGAGAGCGCGGTGCCGGCGATATCGTCCGCGGAAATGCAATTACGGGGGCATTTTCTGCAGGAAGGCGGCCGTCGGTCTCGGCGGGCGGCAAAACTAGGCTCGTGCAACGCGCATGCTAGCCTGCGTACGGCCCGCTCTTCGCGAGTGGTCTCGCCGGTTCGGGTGGGCGCCCGAGCTGACCCCGGCAGGAGAACGGGCCGTCTCGAAATCTCCTTCCGGAACTCGCGCTCGTGGCTTCCCGAAATAACTGACACCCTCACCGGAAATAGCTGACAACCTCAGAGCTCGGCGGCGGCTATCGGGGAACCGTCCGCTGCTGCAAGGGATGGCCTTTATTTTCGGGAATAGATTCGTTTGCCGAAAAATTGAATGTGATTGCACGCAAAGGGTCACATAAAATCTACTACCTGTTGTAAGAGGCTCAGCGCGAAGGAACAACTATTTTTTTTTTGTTCCTTCGACCTCCGGAAGTCACCATCTCGATCACCCATCATCTCCACTATCCTACTTCCCGAAAGACTGGTATCCATTCACCCCTGGCTAGGAACCACACAGGCTTTGCAGTCTTCGAGCTCTATCCAGTAATGTGATGAACAGGAAGACGAGTCCTGGGTCCTGGAATGCTTCGCCAGTGCGCCTGTGCTCCGCATAGATTGGAATGGGCGCCGTGTTTGTTTTCGTCTTGTACGCTGAAATGTTATGAGTACTTCTGTTTTAACGGACCATTGTAGTATGCCTGTCTTTTTAGTTGTTTTCCTCGTGACGGCTGGAAAGCACGAAATCAAAGGTGTACATGTTGAAACTTTTTTTCATGATGTGAACTCGCGAAATGTAAGAATACATGGCTTTACCACGAAAAGTGTGCTTTCGCAGCGTTCTGAAGTGGAAACCATAAAAAAAAAAAAAAAAAAAAAAAAACTCTGGCTTGTCGAGGAAAATGAGAAAGGGGCAAGTCGCTTCCATTCGCGAAATTTCGAACGCGTCACAGGCGGTGGTCCCAAAGCGGCAAGAGAATACGCCACACGAGCCGAGGATGTCGGTTGTCGCGATCCTAGCGATTGGTGGCAGAATGTCTTGTTGCGACGGTAAGTGGCCGCAAGGGTCGCTGTCATCGCGGCCTCCCAACCCGTGGCTGCTTTAATGTCCGTAACTTGGCCCACTTCGAACCGAGCGTTGTGTGACGTCCCGACGTAAAAATCTAAAGTCAAACAATTAAAAAAAAAAAAAAAAACGCGATAAACACTAAACACATATCGCCTTCTGCCGGCTGCCATCTTTGTTTTTGCCGGACTAAAGGCCCGTTCACATACTTGCGTCTTCATAAAACCGAGTGCCTTAAAACCTCTTAACAACTCTTACGACATGAGGACACACTGGCACCACCTATCGGGTAGCAGTGCAACACTGGGCGGTCCCGTATATTTGAACTTCTTTCGCGCATCATTTCCTTTTTCTCGGTCTGAAAAACTTTTGTGAATGTTAGAAAGGAACATTTCTCATAAGTAGTAGTACAGTTGAGCTCGCAAATACCGCCAAACCTTCGCTCTAGTGAAATGCAGTTCCAGGGTCACCGCATAGATGGCGCCAGCGTGTCAGTGTGTTCTCCCGCCGTAAGATATTTTAAGAGGTTTCAAGACGCTCGGTTCTGAGGAGTCGCAAGTGCGCGAACGGCGTTCTGAGCATTCGCAGTAGATCTGTTCTGCGGAAAATCAGACTACAATTATGCGTCCACATGTCCCAGTGTCCCGGCACATATAGCCTGGCTGTTGAGCGCTGTAAATATGCGTCGATGCGAATTCGGAGCGTAAGTTCGTCTGCTTTTTGCGCATGGATTACGATGACGTCAGAGCGACGAGCTCGTATTGGCTGATCGAAATAAATAGTGGGTAGACTCGCAGGCATCTCATTGAGGTCTACCCACTATCCTTTCAATCGAAGCCAATCGGAGCTCGGCGTCGTTCTGACGTCACCGCGACACCTGCTCAAGGAGCGGACGACTTGCTCTTCGTATACACCAACTCGACCCTCCGACGTCACGCCACCCCGGTGGCGCTGCTGTCGGTCCTGCGCATGCGCAGACCGTTCACTTCTCGCGAGTTTGGTTTTTTGCACACGCGCAGTGCACACACCTGATGTGGGTAAACTTGGGCTTGTTTGTGAACAGTGTGTGTGTGTGTATAACTAACGCTGACCGTTCCTTCTCTCTCTCGATACAGGCCGTGGAGTGAGCCGGACAGCCATGGCACGATGTGGACGCAGGCCTGGTCCAGGTTAGCAGCGCTGGTCAGCCTCCTGGCCACGGCGTGCCTGGTCACCGCCCGAGGTGAGCATTTCTCTCCTCCTCCATCAAGCCCATTTAGCTTCCGAGGCAGGGAGTGCGCGAAGCGCCGAACAAAAAGGCCACCCCAGCCAAAGGCGATCATTTTGTGGGACGTTTAAAGGGTCACTGAGAACCCCCCCCCCCCCCCCGGCCCTTAATTTTTTTAACATTTTTTGGCCAGGTGATTTAATATGGTGTCAGAAGATTACCCAATAAAAAAAATTGCTACAGCGTCACGTATATTTCTAATAAAGTGAAAAAAAAAAAAAACGCAACTGCTCGAAACCGAAACTGAACTGGTGGGAAGAATATACACTGAAACCCGTTTATAACGAACAGCAGGAGACGCTACGATCAGTTCGATATAGGAAGTAGTTCGATATAGCAAGAAACATTTACAACGAACTTCCACGATGCGTTCGTTGTAAGGCGAGAGCTTCTCTTTCTTTCTCATCTATCCACTTCCGCCTTGTAACAACTTAATTGAAAGCTTTTTTTTTTCATAAATGCAGAGTTGTTTTTTTTTTAGCTTATCTTCCCTTTTGAATCGATTATCTTCGTGGGCAAACGCTTTGGGATGAAAAGTGTTTTCTTAGCTCAATTTTGTTAGCAACTTGAGCTTTTGGAATTTTCTCTCTTTCCTACTTCTTTTTGCGGGGAAGGGACAGGTTAGAATACGATTGTTTGCGCGTTTTTGGAAGCCTTCTTGAGGGGAAATAGTTCGATATCGCCAATATGTTGTTCGTTATAAAAAGTGCAATTTACATGCATTTTTATTTAAATTTTTCGTGAGTTCGATATCGACAATAATTCGCTGTACGTGGGTTCGTTTTAAATGGGTTAAAAGGAGAGAATGGCCAAAAGTCGCGTGACTGCACCCGAACACGTATTTAATTTTTCTTCGTTTTTCTGCTTGTGCGAAGCAGACGAAAAACGCACGTCGCACAAAAAATACAAACTTAAGCACTTCGCGCTTGACGTTTGCGCATTTTTCATGTTCGTAATATGAGCGATGTCTTCAGCCAGGAGAAGGGGCGACAACTCGGCGACGTCTTCGTGCGAATGAGCCTAGTGGTCGGGCGTGTCGTACGGAATAAATCCTAATTGTTTTGATCGGTAAACGATATCTCTTTTAGAGCTAGACAGTTCGCCGGTACCGCGAACAACAGTTCTGAAGTAAAGGTCCCACGCCCGTCGTCCGCCGCCATCACCTTGTCCGCTTCGCTCGTCCGTCCAGCCCGAGACATCCGCGATACGACGCCATGTTGAGAATTACGCAGAGAATGCACAGAATGCTTCCGATTCTCTGTGTAACCCCCCCCCCCCCCCCCCCTTTTTTTTTTCTTCATCCAATGTATTTGCAGTTTTTTAGAAGTCATAAAAATGGTATCATATTTTTTATGTTTTTATATTGAGGGTGTGCCTTTGTTGACCCACGACTTTGATTATATTTGGTGTGTGTGTTAACCGTAGAGAACGGTACGTGATCACGGAGACGAGAATGAACGCCACTTTAACCGGCCAGTTCTCGATCGGCAGCTTTCAGGCGGAAAAAAAAAAACAAATTTTGAGCCGCAAATTGTGTTCTGGCTAGTTGGGCTCTCGTATGTCGCGTACAAATAAAAACCTTCGCGAGCATAAATACTCTTTCAGTCCTCTGCTGTTTCGCAAGAACTGCGGGAAAGTCTCCGCCAACAAAAAGGCAACACTCCTCTCAGTCACCAGTGCTCCGAGGCTCAATGGGGTTTTTAAGAAAAGGCGATTTTTAAGAAACGAATACATGTTTTCCGACTCCTTTCCGTGACGTTGGAAACATTTAGCATTTATACCAATTAACGCTGTAATGTTATTTAGGGCTGGGCATTGATAAAAGCCTTTACACCCAATTAATCTCCACCTTTTATTCGAATATTTATTGGATTAATCGTTTCCATTCATTCCGATGCACAATACTTCTAAAAATTTAGAAATGATAAATGTTTTTTTTTTTTTTTGCCTTTTGTGAAAATGTGATAAACGGCGCAATGTACTATTTCGGATTTTAAATCACCCGTGTAATTGAGAATAGTCATAAGACACCCACACTCACAAATTACTACTTCAGCCGCAGAAGCATAAAGGTTCGTTGAGATTCTCCGGCAATAGACAACGCCTTTGATTCGTTCACAATTGTCTCCGCTGCGCTAAACGGACACTCGCACGGCGTTGAAATGGCTGGGTTACGTATAACCTTCTCCACTTGTTTAGAGTCACCAATCTCGCCCCTACAGTTTACTTTGGGTCAAAATTTCATCTAAAGTTTACCTTCATACACTAGTACTCGTCCACGTCTGCGTGGTGAAAACATTGAATTTTAACTTTGTTTTAGTCGAAATTTAACTAATTGACCGGCTTAAAAAATTAATCGCGATTAAAGCATTAATGATTAATTGGTAGGTTCATCGATTAGGTGCCCAGCCCCTTTCTTTCGGGGAATTTAACGGCGAAGCCTCTTCTGAAGTTATTATGTTGCTACAGTCTATCCTACATATAAAACTCAAAGCTCGCCACAAAACATAAGCTAAGTGCGCTCATAAATTTTTTTTTTATGTGTATCGCATTCGTTTTGTTTTTTTCTTTTTGTTTGCACCGTTTGTTTTACTTCAGCTTTTTTTTTTTCTTTTGCAATGTATGTTTTGTTATAGCATAAGATCAGCAGCGCGATCTTTGTAACTTTATAACAGTTAGGCGGACGTGCATCCAAACACGCCGAAATGCACACGAGTGCGTACTGAAGGCGGAGCATCTAATGTTGATCTGATATTGCAACAGCCAGTTGTGCGGACAGTCTTGTAACATGAGTTGGTTGTGCCAGGGCACGCTTCTCCCGTGGTAGAAACGCGACCATTCGTTTTTCGTCTGTACAAAAACTATCAGAGTATTTAAAGTACAATATGTTAGGGGATGCTACGTAGAAAAAGGCCGACACAAATCAAAAAGGACACGAAAATGCGACATAAAAAGCGAAATGAAAGTGACGTCACCGGTAGGACGTGACCAGAGTCACGTGACCGCGTCACGTAGACCATCCAACGTGATGCAGCATGAGTGTACAAGCCCCAGTATAAACGCAATCGCACAAACGTTTTTGCAACGAGATTCGAAAGAAATAGAACACTCCGAATAAAAAATAAAGCACCAAAATAGGGCCACGCTTGTGAAAGGCAGACGCTGTTTATTTACAAAACTTAGACATTTACAAAACTTAAACATTTACATAACTTAAACCGCTGCAAACTGTAAACTTTGCTAATTTATTCTATACTTGTCATGTTTTCGCCGAGCTGGCTTTCTGCTTTACATATTGTTTTTATCATATATAAAGGGGGAACCATTGCCTTTTTCATTTCATTACATGTGAAAGATGATTTTATGAAGCGACAGAGCGTTAGAAACGCACTTCAAACACGCGCATACATTCTCCTTTCTTATTACCGCCTGACGAGCCATTCGTTTCCGCAAAACGGGCTGCACTGTCGCAGCGAAAACAACTGCCGTGGGAACTTCGGCGTTTCTTTCTCAATCGTCCACACGCCGCGCAGCAGGAAAAAAACAAAAAAAAAACAACAACTGTTAATTACCTAAAAAGAAACAAAAAAACGCTGGTGAACAAACACGCGAACAGACAAAGGATCCCGTATCTCACGGGTTTTTGCGAGAGTCCCCAACGCGCGTGTCTTTTTGGCTCAATGGTACGGATCATTAAAGCGAACAAAATACTGCTAAGATGGAAAAAAAAAATAAGTGTGTCGACTCCGGCATTTTTTTTTTCGCCGTTATTTACTGCGGTGTTGATGATGACACATGAAGGCGGGATTTGACCGAGCCGTACGGTCTAGTTTGGGTCCATATCGCGGGCTAGTAGTTTCAGAACGGTTGGCTAGTTTTCACGCAATACATCAGTAAGTGTAAAATGACAACTTAAAAAAAAAAAAAAAGAACAGGTTATTGCTAGGTGAGCTGTGCATCGCTGCTACAGCGGTAGCTGTATGGGGACGCGCAATACCGGAATTATTTCGCAAAAGTGGTCATAGACAGCTCGGTGAACGAAGGGTCCGGTACGAGAGTGGTTAATTGAGAAGCGAGAAAGGTGAATGCAACCCAGCATTAGACGACGAGACAAAACCTCACACACCGGTACCGCTACACCCACACTTGTGGCCACGTACGTCGCTAATCATGTAGCTGCCGTGCAGATCGACACGTCCCACATTAACAGAACGACACAGGTGTAAGGTGCTGCTGTGGGGCGTTGGGCTGAAAGAATGTTGAAGCGCACCAAAGAAGAAAACGAAACAATACGACTAAGGTAGAAGGATCACCGCCTGTTGCGCAAAATAGCCAGCCGCATACCGCGACAACATCGAGGAAAGTGAAGCTCACCAAAATCACGTGGTGGATGATTGCGCCCGAGGCCTGATTTCTCTCACGGGGTTTTTCATTTTTCTCTGCCTCTGAACAGGCGACTACGAGGCGCAATGTTTGTTGGAAGGCCGCCGCCAAAGGGGGCACAAAAGAACAGGCAGCGAAGAAGGGAGATTCGAACTTGTCCCAGTTCTATAGAGCGCTTGCACGTCTGACGCCATCTGTATACGCTCCGCTGGCTGTAAAGACATCTACTTTAGTGGCACCCACCCGCGTCCTACGGTCACTTCACTCCTGTCACCCGTATACTCCGTTTCACTTGTTCAACTGTATATTCAACGCTACCAACCGATGGAGTCAATCAAGCAGCAGCGAAAGGGCGTTGTCACGACGAAAATGGTGGCGTTGCTCCAGTGTCCACGCAAGAATGCAGGAAGATCGACCGAATCCGCGGAAGGACGGGCTTACGGCGACTGCGTGTGGAAACGATAGGTAGGTTTCGAACACAGTCACGTCACTCGGTCAACACATCGGGGGTTTGACTCCAGGCAGTGTAGATTCAACTTTTGTTAATTCAACAGTCGCCAAACGCTGGTTGGCACCTGACTGCGTGTAGATTCCATCGCAATACACGGGACGCTTGTGACTTGGCGAGCGTGACTCGTGCGAGTCAAGTATAGCGGTCCTAATCGTCAAACAACCAGTAATCCGAGAAAAGCAGAAGGAAACTCATCTTGGACCTGGCAGACTCCAAATATTTTCGTGTTATTCTCTTTTCAGGCTTCAGATTAAGGTCGACGTGGACATCCTGATTTGGAATGTGAAACTTCAAATTTGACATTCATTTATTTTTGTCTCTCGGGCATTCCGGGTAACGAGGAGACTGCATACGATTGTACGCGTATAAAAATGGGCTCAGCGGTTCGGTAGTTTGCGAAGAAGTTTTTTTTCTTCTTTTTTTTCTCCTTCGAGGACACGCAGCGTCCGAAGAGAAAGAGAAGCCCAAACGACGAGGGCGGCTCCGGAGCGAGCTTGCACAAAGGAAAGAGGCGCTGCCGGCGTCTGGCCCGCCAAGAGGGCGGTGCGCGACGCGTTTTTCTCGTCGTTTCGGGCCCTTTTTTTCCCTGACGCTCGGCCCCGCCGCCCGGACCAGTTTCCTAGCCGACTCAAGAAATCGCCTGGCTTGGTTGCATCTCGGCCGGAGGACGGTCGGGCAATGCGGGCGGGGCGGTCGGTGTCGCCCGGATCATGGTTCGGGACGTCATCGCTCCATGATGTCACGTGCAAGTTACGCGTAGAAACTAGTCCACAGGTCTTGTGTTGTGTATTATTAAATAAACACTAAGCAATGTGAAAAAAAAGACAAGCTGTAGAAAGCGCTTTCAATAGTTAGTATCGTACGCGAGTTACCGGGACGTGTATCCCGAAAAACTTGTGGAGTAAGCGAGCAGTTCACTTAGGCACTTTGATTGGCACGTTTTCATGACCGCCACGTCGCCTGATCTACGTAAGGAGAGAGTGAAGGGGGATTGGTGGGGGGGGGGGGGGGGGGGGGGGGTGTTGACGACGCTTGCGAAAGACGCCTCTGTGATTCACGCTCTAGCCTTTAGCCGTCTCTCAGATTTGCTTACGTTTTCCGGGGCAAACAAATCTGGCACACGGCTAAAGGCTAGTGAGTGAATCACTGAGCACTGAGGTGTCTTTACGTAAGCATCTCTCCCTCTCCCCCCCCCTCTCCCCCTCTTCGTCTCTTCCTTCCCGCAAACCATTTGGTGTGACGTTCATAAAAACATGCCGATCAGAGCGCCGAAATCGGACTGTTGACTTACTCTACAAGCTTTTCCGAATACGCTACCAACATCCGTGCTTCTTAGATCGCGTGCCCACTACTCTCTAGGTTGTTTGCCATGCGGCACACAAAGCCAGGGATGTCCTGGCGACTTGCGGTCGTGACTGAACCTGCTGCGTGAACGAACTGTAGATAAACCAACTTATCGCCGGTCAAGATCTACAGCTTTGATGGCGTGAAATGGCCAGCTCCGCCATGGAGCGCTTTTATCACTCGCCGTGTATCTTTCTGTGAACAGTGGATCGGTCCGCGGGAGCGCCTTGATGTAGATTAAAGATGCGGAAGAGCACGAGGGACGAGACGCACATCCTGTACAGTCGCGAGAGGCCGGCTGAGCACGCACACAGACGCCGCAGCGAGGAAACCGTTTGACCTCTCGGCCGAGGTCGGACGCCGCGATGTAGGGAGCGTCCTGTTCACTCTCATCACAAGTGTCCAACGTTACGAAGTTTGTCCCCTTTGTACGGCGGCCGAGGACAATGCAATCCAGAGAGAAGGAGATGCTCGGAAGGTGAGAGTGGATTTCATCTTGGAAGCCGTCCTGAGAAGAGCGCGCCGCCTTGCAGGCTTCCTGACCAACTTGCCTGGGCGGGTCCGTCGTTGGGTTGGGTGATGGATTCGCACCTGCGCTCTTTCTTCCAAAATGAACACTGGCGCAGATTGTCTGATTTCAATTACAATCGTGTTGTCGCAAATAAAAGGGGTCAGGTGAATTCATGATATAAAAAAGACGACGTTTAATGAGGCGAACTTGTGCCTAAACTTAAAAAAGAACAAGAAAGTACCGGACATCTTCGACGGTGCCAGAAAAGTGACTGACTTGAAGCAGTGTGCTATCGCTTCTTTTATACACGCGTTGTGTTCGAGAATTGTCTTAACCAGAAAGCAAGTGAACCAACGAAGGTAAGCTGAAAATTTTCAGATGAGACGAGAGCTCTCTAGAAGATGCAATAACTTTCCAGAACTGTGACGGCGGTGTCTGAACACCGTACCTTCGCGTGGAATCCGCGCGCTAAGTCAACTCCGCTACGCACGTGGAAATATCCCCTAAAGGAATTCCGGAAGAAATAACTTCACTGGACACAAGTTTACCAGACAAAAGTTCAGCCATTTTCTGACGAACCCGGACAAAGACTCACATTTTCGTAAGTAGTAATATTCAATAACATCAGCCGCTGCTAAATACCCAGAACGTAAAGATTCATTGACCTGATTATTTGCCGCCGACAAGCAAAATATTATTTAACACGATCGAGTGCACCTTAGCCAATATAAGCCAGATAGTTCGCTCTCTAAGAGAAGGCTGTTCTAGCCTCGCGAACAGAAAGAGGGAACCGGTCCGCTGGAGGAACAAGGGCAGAAGAAAATGACCAACGAATACGGTGGGGACAAAGTTGGAATCTTTAAGTGGCGACGAACTGTCGTCTTCTGAGCGGATGTTACTTTCCGGTGAAAAGTCTGTATCGTACCATAACGATGTCCTTTAATGGGAGAACAGGAAAATGGAAGTATATGTATATAGCTTCAATATAAAAAATTCGATTAAGGTAGTTTGGCAGATGATAGCGCAAAATAGAAATGTGCTACTCGTTGGTAAGTTTTGAAGCTAACGATTGCGTCAATACTAGCCCATAAAGTGATGTGTTACCAGTAACTACGTTACCTGTGTTGCGTTTTTTTAGACCAGGGGTGTCCAAACCCCGGCCCGCGGGCCAAATGCGGCCCGCGGAGGTTTTCCGACCGGCCCGTGGCTGGCTGCAGTCCTCCTAATGGAGCCCGGCCCACGGCCCGCTTCCAGCACGCCCGCTGCTACTGGCGAAAAAATAAGCGGGTATAAAACGTTGCTGCCGTCGCACCAACCGCGTAAACGAAGTTACCAGAAAAACGGCTTACCGTAGGACGTGTCCTCTGGTCGTATTAGTAATTAGACATTGTCATTAGCAGAATCCACACTCCTAGTCCCCTGTTTCATATCTGGGTAACTAAGTACGTTAAAATAAATTTGCGTCTCTATGTATATTGTGCTTGATGTACTGTGTCGTAGCTATTAAATATTGTCTGCATAACTTCTATCATTCTCAGTAGTCTTCTGCCCTGTGTGAATGTGCCAAAGTTCGTATGCGCTCTGGTTTATGCTGGTATGTTTTCTGGGCTCCAATTATTGTGTGATGTCATAAGCAGCTACATGATTATATTTCATAACAAAGTGAAGGCATTCATCTACCTTGGAATATTTTTGTTTCATGTTTACTCTAACTTTAAATATGGTATGTTTAAATGCTTAGATATCTAGGATTATTTATTTAGATTTTCCTCATTTACATCTGCCCATTTATGCTTCCGGCCCTCGAGACAGAGACAGAGCCTCCATCCGGCCCCTTAGCCAAAAGTTTGGAGACCCCGGGTTTAGACTAACGTGCAACACAATTGCAAGTAATATCTTTATAGCACTAGGCTTCCAGCACTGATGTCCTGTTGTGTTGTGATCGTCTAGTAGCTTACGACACTGACGCAATAGGGAAATAGGTGGACAAGCCTGGTGTTGATTTCCTTTCCCGTCCTCTGTGCAGATGGCACCAACACGTTCCCCAGGTTCTCCCTGGGAGGCATCAGCGAGATCGTGGTCAGGATCAAGGAGGGACCAGGCAGCCTGGGTGAGTGCAGTCTTGTTCGCGCTATTGAAGAAAAAACAAACGTATCCGATTACAATTACAATTACTCGACTGAAAAATCTACCTGATTACAGTAACCATTTACTGCATCACAAAAGTAATCTAAAAATTACCAGAAATTAATCGTTTGTTTCACCGTTACTTTTTATTTTTTATTTATGAAATCAAAAATGTAAGCCTTCGCGAAAAACACGGATTGTAACAACCCGTACGCAGGAAACGAGGAACTCCCGAACATCTCGACAGTCAAAACGTCGCTGAGCGCGTTGATATTGTACGTCTTCTGATACCTTGATATCTTTTTTTCGTTCTTTAGGGATAAAACAAAAAAGTGTCCAACATCGGTGCAACATAGACGAGTGACGAACGGGCAGAAAGAGAGATTTCTTTTACGTAAAAATCTTAACTCAATATATTTAGCTTTTTCGGAAACATATAACTGATTACTGGTAGTTGATTAGAGACAAATAGTAATTGAATTACAGCGACTTTTGCCGCAGAAAATAGCAATTAAAGCATTAAAAAGGATGTAATTGATTACAAATAATAAGTTACTTCTAACTAATTACGTAGAAGTCTGGTTGAGTGGCCTTCGCCGGGGAAGGCTTCTCCGACGCGCTAGAGTGCTGGCAGTTCCAGCCAAGAATCGAAGAGCCTGTGGGCAAGCCAGCTTTTTCGGGCTCGAGCAGCCATGGATTGCAGGAGTGTTTCAAGAAGCATGGCCATAGCTTGAGTATCTACCACATTGAAGTAAATATTATATAAACAAATAAAAAAAAAAAGACAACATAATGAGCTAAGTATGTTTAGTGTACCATAAAGGTACAGCTTTGCTTCTTACATCAGATGAAGGGAACTTAAGATAACCAGCAGGGACGCCTCTTCGGGTTATCGAAGACTGCGTGAGCATTTATTGGCCTCATTGCAAGTCCGTAGCGAGTTCTAGAACGGCGTACACAAACGCTTTGCATTCGCAAAGAAATTTCGTCGTCGCCACTGCGCATGGGCCGAGCCCAAAGCGCTTTTTTAAATTGGCGCACGGCAGCGGGGATATTTGTTTGTGCTCGCAAAGCTTTTGGGCACGCTCTTTTAAAACTCGCTCGCATCAGCGTGGGTCCTAAAAAGGCACCTGCTGACCCACCCAGAATACCGATATGCTCGAGCGACACGCTTTCGGTGCTAAGCTGACACCGCCTAGAAGACAAGCGGCAAACACGCCGAAGCTAGACGAAAGACGGTGCAAAGCGAAAAGCGCGTCCGTCTTAGAGTCTAGCTCCCTGTGAGACACTGCACGAGGCTGACGGCGGCACTGAAGCAAGCTATGGTGGCGCTGCGTGGAACCATTAGCGATGACGTTTGGGAGGGCAGGGGCCTATTGGCTGAGCCTTGTACTGAAGCGCCGGCGTGGGCGGGTGCAGGCCAGCCCCTGTACCGCCTGCGGGGCGAGGACGCGGACGGCGACGTCCTGTCGTTCGGCGCCCAGGGCCCCGAGGGCCCCGAGCTGCTCCGCTTCGACCGGGTCAGCGCCACGGAGGCCGACGTCTTCCTCAGACACGAGCTGGACAGGGAGGTGGGTGCTGTCGCGGACGCGAGTCGCTTATTGGGACGTCTACGAACTATAGTGTGGGGCACACGCTTATAGATGATCTTGTCGGTTTTGAGCGAGGAGATCGCACCATCTAACCAAATGACATTCAACCCCGGAGGAATTAGCGCGAAACGCTCCGGAGTCTTTAAGTGCACGGTGATCATGGTGGAACTCTCCATTGCACGTGACGTCACTGCACCATGCTGGTGGTCATTCTTGCCTGTTCTTGCCCAGAAAACCAAAATTGGTGGTGTGAAAACTATGTTGCGAAAGATACGCGCTCAACAACACATAGCCACCACAATGGCCGCTTATGTGACGTCAATGCAAGCCGTGTATACTTGAGATGATTAACCGAGCGGTCCGTAATCGGTGTATTCGAGTCAGCTAGTGTGGTAACCCCTTCATTGGGGACTTCCACGACGAAAGATATCGCAAAATGGGGACTTTTAGGCCCTTGCATAGATGGCAGCAGAAAACAAGTTTGATGAGATATGCCTGGTACCAAAAAATATTGGCAAAACGGGGACGTTTGTGTCCACATTTTACCGATATTTTTGGTACCAGGCATATCTCGTCAAACTTGTTTTGTGCTGCCATCTATGCAAAGGTCTAAAGACGCGCTCCCCAGTTAGGGGCTTACATACATCCGTGTGACCGTGAGCTCTTCTAATCTGGAAGCGCCCTTCCCGAGTGAGAAGGAGCAGCCGCCTCTCCAGCCTTGCACGCTCGGTCCGTGCGGCCCCTGCGGCACTTTCGACTGCCGGCTCTGTTTCAGCCGTCCCAGCGCGGTCATGGGAGTCACACAGACTTAAAGCGCCAGGCCACAGCGCATTCTTCGCTCTTGGTCGGACGATAACACGCGCGCACAGAAAGACGAAGCAACGCCGTGACGTTGCGCCGTCAGCGCTGCTTGATCGCCGACCCACGCTTGGGTTCGTCTCGCGGAGGTTTAATGTTGGCGTGAGCGCGTGATGAACCGTTCAGCCCAAGTGGCATGCTTGTTGCTGCGGACCTCCGGGACGTCCGCAGTCAAATATATTGTAAAAAATAAAACCGTACGAAACAATACAGCAACAACAACAACAAATGTTTAGCAACTCTTTTGCCACACATTTTCTGTTTTGTTGTAATTTTTCTTAAAACTAATCCTAGTTTTCTTTTTGTCATTATTAAAGACAAGCCTGTTTTGACAAGAAATAAATAAGAAATAAGAGTAATGTTATTAACTGTCTTTAACAATGTGTAATGAATAAAGTCTCCGCTGATAAGAATAAGTTTCCTTTCTGAAACTTCTCCAGTCAACTTGATGGAAACAGTGTGCCACTCAAATCACGCTCTAGCTTTGGCTATTGTTTCTGCTTTACAGAAAGGGTTATTACTGCTCCGTGGCGCACGTATATGCTATAGTGCTTTTACTACTCTCGCTAATTTTCTCATCTACAACGGAGACATCAAATGCCCCTTGAGACAGACATCCTGCCGTCTGAACTTC
Source organism: Ixodes scapularis (assembly GCF_016920785.2). Classification (NCBI taxonomy): domain Eukaryota; kingdom Metazoa; phylum Arthropoda; class Arachnida; order Ixodida; family Ixodidae; genus Ixodes; species Ixodes scapularis. The sequence goes on along the minus strand of NW_024609868.1, from coordinate 44,208,720 downwards.
CGTACGACTAATCACGCGCCCTAGCTACAATAAAATTTGAAGAGAACATTATTCGTTAACACCCCATAGGTATACATAGCCGCGTTTCGTGGAGCAACGCGCGGGAACGTTCGAGGCGATTAGGGGGCACCCCTGGGCTAACGTGACGTTGCCGTTGCCCTTGTTTCCCCAAAGGCATTCGGGTCCAGGATGGTTTAGAAGAACGATGTCGTGAGGGTAAGCACACAAAACACCGGCCCGCGGGACAAGACCGAATTGCGGTTAGCCACCGATAATAGTCCTCGGGTCGAACGAGTCTGCAGCCTCGATCATCTCCCAGACGTACCAGTTACGCCCGATGGGTTGCTTCGAAAAACGAAACTCACAAAGCCGAAGATAATACATTTCATTTCATTTCATTTATTTACCTCAAGGGCGTCTTTGAGGACGCGTTACATGAGGAGGGTAGGTGGTGCATGCATTTGTAACAACATAATCACACAATTTTCGAAACACGGTCATTGGTACAACAATATAATCGCAATCAGCCCAACACAGTTTACAAAAAGGCCTCGACATCGTATACGCACACAATTGCAATTTTCAACTGGACGTAACTATGTATAAAAAAATAATTTCAATAAAGGGAAACAGAAAACAACTATGTAAACAACAAATAAGCATGTACCTGTACAATTCATACCATAGGCGCTCGCACACTGCTTTAAATTCAACGGGATTTGTGTTAGTAATCTGGCAAGTTATTCCATTCTGTAATCGATATTATTAAGGGTGAAAACAGAACGGAATTAGTGTGTGACGGGTATTGCTGTACCTTACAGGAATTATCGGTTCGAGGAGAAATATAATGTGCGGACGGTCTTTGTGCATCGTACAAAAGACAGTCCACAGACAGTAGGGAGTTTTAGGGAACCATTTTTGCACACCCGATGCGGTACGATGGGCTCTCCGGTACGAACCGCGCATGCGCGAGTCTTCTGTGGCAGCGCATGCGCAGTTCGTACCCGAGGGCCCGCCGTACCGTATCGGATGTGCAAGAACGGTTCCCGCTAAAACTCTCTACTGTCTGAGGCGTTTATTCTCCTTTTATACAATGGTCTTGTCAGATTGGTTATACAAAACTATTTAAGCTCCAATCCACGCTATGAAGCTCGTTGGACAGCGAAGCTATGGTATCACCTGCAACGGTGGCCTACTGCACTATAGACCCTTTTTATGGCGAACGCCACCACGTGGTGCTCCATTCTTTGACGTGCCAGAGAACTTCCGGTTTATGAAAATAATTAACGAAGGCCACCTTAACACCGCTGCTTGAAATGTAGATGATACGTTTAACCACCAATTCTCCAGATGAACGCTGAGAGAGCAAAGGAGTATGAGATCTGCTGAAACGTTTCGAGTATTCTTATAAATCAACTTGCCTCCTCCAAGATGTAATATTGTCCAAAGCCCCTCGTTAAATCTCCAACTTTGTTGTCCGTGTAGCATTTATGCTTTCTAGCACTGGTGACATAAGCAAGCTCAGCAGGCTTGCAAACACGGTGCGACCGGAAGTCGCTCGGGACGCAAGCGGCACTTCATGTTTGTAAACAGCAAAAGGGCCTATACCAAATGATTGACGAAAGAAAAGTAAATGCATTGTACTAATGTGTGTTTATATATGAAAAACTTTGAGGCGCGGCCGTTGCCGCGGTAGCTTATGCAACCGCAATTTTTCCCGAAAACGCATGCGGAGAGCGTTACGTACTTCGCATTGTTAGTGCGGCTGTGACGCCACTCCACACTTCGTACTTTGCCGTTGCCGCGGCAGCTAATGCAACCGCAATCTTTACCGAAAAAAACGCATGCGGTTAACGCTACGTGCTTACCATCGTTCGTGCGCGTCTTATAATCTATCACATGGTTTTGACACTTGTTTTGTGGTTTTCTTATTGAAACAAGTGTTAAAACCACATAATAAATGATAAGGCTTGCGCGAACGGTGACAAAGTGCGCCCGTGGGTTTTATGCCGACGGACAGAAAAAAAACCGACCTACGAGTCATCTACAGCTTCGCTGTAAAACTAGCTGCAGACATGTTCGAATCATGTGCAAAGCAAACATGCCCCGAAACATGCGTCGGGTCTGCAGCGAATGCAGTGTCCTTTGTGTGGTACACGAGCAGTCTGACGGCCGCTTATAATGAACCCGCCAAATGCTAGTTCGCGATCGAGGGCACTTCTCATTTTCAATCCGCTTGTCCACGAAGCAGGTCGGAGCAGACGTGTTTGCGTACCGCGTCGGGGGCTGACTGTCGGTCTTCTTGCAGGTGAAGGACTCGCACACGGTTGTGCTCACCCTAACGGACGGACGCCTGCCCGAGGGCCAATACGTAAGTCGGCCTGCCGCGCACCTGCTGCGCCACGATCCCGTTCGCTGCGCTCCCCGAACACGCGGGGAGGAGCACGAACCAGTTCTTCTGGGCGCGCATTAAAACTGGCCTCGACTCTTCCTGGAGGAGCGCGTGCCGGTCCCTCCAACGCTCTCGAAGGCGCGCCTTTCGCGTACTTCCAAAGCATACCCCTCTGCAGCCACGGCTCCCTTCTCTAGAGAGACTCGATGACGACGTCACAGCCAGAACACTACGATAGCGTAAGAGTAAATTGGGTTTCACCCGTAATAAAGCCTAACTCGCCCTCAACGGGCGACTCGTGGCCGCTGAAGAAATCCGCACGGGGTGGGGTTCGATCCCGGGAGCTCTCCGAGGCTAGCGAAGCTCTTTACCAACTGAGCTAACCAGGACCTGGCAGTCAGTAGATTAAACGGATGTTAACAGATGCCACCAGTCTTGATCATATCCACTGCAAGGGGGAGAGTGGGGCCCAGTGGACACGCTTTCCTATCCCACACACAGACACACCCGCTGCTGTAGCATTCGATTGAAAGTTTAGAATTTGCATATATTGCTTAGGGGAAATAAAAATTTTTTATAAGTGAGACCTTGGCAATGCAGCTGTAGTGCGCGAAAGGCATGCACTCAGTCGTCAATGATTTGATATAATGAGCTTTAGGTGAAGCGGCAATGTAGACTGTGACAAGACTGGTGTCACTGCTTCGGGCTGTGGTGTCATCATTTAGACACTTTGCCAAGAAGCCAAAGAGCGTTCTTTGCACCTCAGCGTTGTATATACGGTTACTCTACTCGGCGCGGCTGCAGATGACACGTTTTGTAAATACGTACGCCCCTTTTAACGCGCACCTTGTTACAGATCACTCAGACCATGCTGGTCATCGTGGACGACGTGAACGACAACGAGCCCGTCTTCAAGCAGTACAGAACGACCGTCACGGTCTCAGAAGTACGCCTCGAAGGGAGGGACTTCCGGGAACCGCTCATGCCGACCCGTTTATTTCCCTGACAGGATGCGGCACCTCAAGTCATCGACACGGTCGAGGCCATCGATCGCGATCAGGGTCCCTTCGGGCAGGTCATCTACCAGTTGCAAGTGAGTTCGCCCAGAGATAGAAACAATGCAGACGCCGCCCGAGCCACGCGCTCCTCAAATCTCTGCATTCTTGCGCGCACGGACGTCCTGGGAGGTGTTGGTCGTTGTGCCCGTGGTATACCGACGCAGCTGATCAAAAAGGAAAGGGTAGAGGGCGGCCCGAGGCAGGTCCGTGAATCACAAGTCGCGAAAAACCTACGTATAGCCCTCCTCACCATCAGCTCTTCTTCCAAATTAAGCTTCTGGTGTAAAAGCACGAGCTCAGACTGCGTACTAATTTGGTAACGCCATTCCCACTATAGGAGCTCTCGATTTCTGACGCGTCGTACTACTCGTTAAGAAGGGAGTCTACTCATGAACGCTAAGATTCCCGCCACGCGAAGCTCCGAGAGCCATGGACTCAAAGATACTCAGTGCGCAAAGCGCGTGGCTAATTCTTCCTTTCGTGTTCGTGTCTCTAAATTCAAACACCAACAATCTCGGAGCTCCTGGTGAGATTCGACGTCTCTGAATTCTTTCAGATTCGGCCATCTTTCCGGCAGTTCGTATGGCCCATCAGATCTTTAGTCGTACATGTGTCTACTTTATATTTAATTTCGCGAATGTCTACAGTACAGACAAGTAGCGTGGGCGATAGCTCAGCAGAATTCTTGTTTGCATGAGAACTCTTGCTTAGAAGTCACTATACAAAATCACGCGCTCACGCCCTTGCCTTGTCAGCACTGAAGATATTTGTGAGATGGAGTATATACCCTTACTCTACTCCAAGAGTTCTATGCTCCAGCATTATCAGGCGCTTGATTTGAAAATGCGCGCCTGCTCCTGTAAAGACCGTCCCCCACAGACTCCCCTTCATTCTCGCCCTTCGCAGAACACAGACTCCGAGACCCGGTCCACGTTCTCCGTGCACCAGGACAAGGGAAAAGGAATCATCTCGCTCGTGGGGCCGCTAGACTACGAGCGAAAGTTCATCTACGAGCTGCGTATTCTCGCCATTGTAAGTTCGAGCGGGACACCGTTCCCACCAGACCCAAAGGGCTCCGGTCCCCGTGATCCGGGGCGTAGGAAGTGTTCGGGAGATAGAGGCATTGCTTAGTAGAGATTTCTGAAATGTATTTGGAGGTATTGCTTTCTTCGTAGTATGGTCGCTCTGAGTACGACGCCGCCTATATCTACCGCAGGACCGTGCGAACTCGGGCCCACGGCACACGGCCACGGCCGTTGTCCTGGTCAAAGTGGACGACGTCGAGGACCAGCCGCCGGTCTTCACCCAGGTGCCGCCGGTCACGCGCATCTCCGAAGACCTGCCGCTGGTGCGTGCTACGGCTCCCTGCCTCGAGCGACGCGGGCTCATGCATTCGATTCGTTGCAGAACTCCATGGTGCTCACCGTCAAGGCCATGGACGGCGATCGCGGAGTCAACAATCCCATCTCCTACAGCATCCTGTCCGGTGAGTATTCGTCGGCGAAATTGCCTCTCCCGCACGCGGACGACGCGTTAGATTGTTGTCTTCAATTTACCTATTTTGCAAAACAAGTCGCAATGTAGTCAAAGATATACAGGAGCGTGTGCTTGAGCGGCCGATTGAAGCTGGGCAGGCACGCTCCTTTTCTGTTAAAAATGTCACAAAAAACGTATCTTAACTTGTTTGTGTGTGTGTGACGTTAATTAGGGTTGGGAAGGCTGCCGTGAGGAAAGTGTTGACCATTGTTCCTGGCGAGCCTCGGCAGCGTTGACGGACGGGCTCTTTACGCTGGGAGTCTATCGCTAAGTGCGCGGTAGTTTACGGACGCGAGTTTATATAGCTCTGTCGGAACTTTGCCCTCGTTTCTTGTGTTCTATTAGCCGGAAGTTCGAAGTTAGCGAACCCCCGGTTGAACACGAAGGTCGCACTGAGACTGTCCCTCTCGGTTGGGTATAGTGGCAGGGAAGGGATTGATGGCGTAATCGTACATGCCCCCCCCTCCCCTCCCTCAGGTGGCGATGGGCTGTTCGCCATCGACCGGGAAACTGGCGTCGTCTCGGTAAAGGGCCGTCTGGACAGGGAGGCCACAGAGAACCGCAACGGGGCCTTCATCCTCCTCGTTCAGGTGAGGCGAAGGTGAACCGATCTCCACATCTGGTGCGAGCGGAGCAATGGCATTTCATCGGGGGATCATATGTGGCACATCCAGATGGGGATCGCTACGTCACTCGAACTCGACTATTCGTAAAAACACTCTCGAAACTAGCGGAAGTCTCTGACTAGCAAAAAGGACCCCCATAATGAGGTCGGAGGGGGCTGTGCGCACCCCGAGCTTAGGTGATATTTTTTCGAACTGATGCCTTCAGGAACTAGTTTGATGAGAGAGAAACGTCCCGCTGAAGCTCAACACAAAATAAAACAGCAATAGCAGTGTGCCAGGTCCTGCTGAAGTGTTTGTTTTTAATAAATCTGGGATTGTATGTGGATTGTATGTGGATTGTATGTGGCTCTCATTTCATTTCATTTAATCCTTGGATTGTATGGGATTGTATGGGGCTGGATGAGAAGTAAAGAAAGAAGAAGCAGATAGTTAAGGTTCAAGAAGAAAAAAGAAGCATTAAATCCATAGTTGTTAGTCCAGCGGTATGTCTATCTCTGTCTCTTTCTTCTATATCTGTTTTTTTCACGTTTTTTCGTGTTCCGAGTTCAAGCTGGCCTTATCCTAGTAATGCACGAACTAGCTCAACTCAAGCCCATAATATTTTAAAACACGACCTCAGAACATCGCCTCTCTATAAGGCTGGACTCATCCACCTGGAAATGAGAACCAACAAAAAAAAGATCCTGTGAAGTCTCCTGGACCTCCTTCATGAGGCAAAGCTGGAATCCTTTATTTCGTGTACATATGTGTTAAAAAGTACGCCGCATCCAGGCCTCGACTACTAGCCACCGATGCATTCTTACATCCCTCTCCCTGCTTATGGCATCAATAAACGCTCTTTGAACTGAACTAAACTTCTCGCTTTTTTGTTGTTTTTTTCGGGGGGGGGGGGGGGTAGGGGGGACGCTGCGATTTTGCATTCTCGGCTCTGAGCTGAGTGACCCCATCGGCTTGTAGCGTCGGTGTTTTGTGTAAGCACAGAGAACATTAAGTAAATATAAAACAATTGCTTTTCTTTTACTTAGGTAGTAGCCTCTTATAATCGGAGTTCAATGTAACGTTTTTTATTTGATTGGAAACTTCAGAAGGCTCGTCCGTAAAGTTTGAACCGGACCTCGATCATGTGACCTCGCCCTCTGTTACGACGCAAGAGATGAGCCGCTGTACTGACCGCAGGCGCAGGAGGTATCCGGCTCGGCGAGGCCTTTGGGTCCGACGGCGCGCACCGAGGTCACCATTCTGCTGACGGACGTGAACGACGAGGAGCCCACGTTCCGGAGCCGGCACTACGTGGCCGAGGTGAACGAGAACGCGCAGCTCAACGTCCCCGTCAACTTCGTCGGCGACAGCATCGCCGAGGTCTACGACCACGACCAGGTGAGTCCTCGTCTTACAGCCTTGTTCGCTTCATGTAACATCTTAGAATAACAAAATTTAACTTAACAGAGGCTATAGTTACTGTAACATGTCACCACCTATTAAAACATCACAAGGCTGATTCACACTAATTTGTGATGGCTGCGTCTATAGAAAACAAAACGAGGACAACGACTGAACACGGCACAAACGTGACTTTTGACTGCTTCACGAAGCCAGTTCTTGCATCGCTTGCTACATTGTGCACCGCGAATAGGTACCTGGTGGGTTTGGCGTTGCTGTCGTTTCAGTTGTTTTGAACGCAACCTGGCTTTATTCGCTTTGCGTAACGTGTTCTAAGAACCGAACGTAACCTAAACTCCGCTTCAATGCATATCGCAAGACTGCTTAATTTCCCGCGGCAGTGTTTCCCGTTGTCCCCGTCTGCCGGAGACAACGGAATCGTTCAAAGCATAACCCCGAGTGTGTGTGTATATATATATATATATATACATATACAACGCGGGCACTTCACACCATCGTACGTGGTCTCCGAGAAGGATATAAACGAATATGTGCAGATGAATGAACCATACTTAACCCAATGAATCAAAGAATTGAAGTTTTCAGGAACCCGCCGAAAGCCAAAAAACGGCGGAGCCAGGATTGGCTTTCGGCGGGTTCCTGAAAACTTCAATTCTTTGATTCATTGGGTTAAGTATGGTTCATTCATCTGCACATATTCGTTTATATCCTTCTCGGAGACCACGTACGATGGTGTGAAGTGCCCGCGTTGTATGTTCAAAAACGTGGCTCTTGATTCTCGCAGATGATGATGATACCGTGTCTCTAAAGCTCATAAACAAAGAATACTACATGTACACGGGACGGGACGAACAGTGGAAGGATTTCTGGAGCACAAACGAGCACGTACCACGTGACACTAAGCGTCGTACCGCGTTCCACGCGGCGGCGTGTGTTTCCAGAACACCTCCGATTGGATACATTTCGTTTCTTGTGCATTAATAAGACAGGTAGGAAACGCCAGAAAGCTAAGGTGGAGTGGTGTAGTGGTTAGCACAGCACACCCGACCGGACATTGGGAGGCCCAGAGTTCATATCCTGGCTCCGCCGTTTTTTGGCTTTCGGCGGGTTCCTGAAAACTTCAATTCTTTGATTCATTGGGTTAAGTATGGTTCATTCATCTGCACATATTCGTTTATATATATATAACTGAGAAGAAAAAACCCTTAGTGAAAACAGCAACAACGGACGATTTAATCTTCGACGTTTCGGCCGGAGTCCGGCCTTCGTCAGGAAGAACTTTTCCTGACGAAGGCCGGACTCCGGCCGAAACGTCGAAGATTAAATCGTCCGTTGTTGCTGTTTTCACTAAGGGTTTTTTCTTCTCAGTTATATACCCACGCCTTCGGCCTCCCGCCACCATGCCCGTTATATATATATATATATATATATATATATATATATATATATATATATATATATATATATATATTCTTTTCTTGCTTCTTAGGGAAGCAACGGGACCTTCCAGCTGCGCCTGGAAGAAGACAATGGCGTTTTCGAGGTAACGCCATCCATCGGCGTCAACGAGGTGTCTTTCATGATCCGAGTTAAGAATCCAGATCATCTGGACTACGAGCGAGTCAAGCTGGTCAAGTTCAAGGTAAGCAGCGCAATTAATCAATGTGAATCAGAGCTTCTACACAGCCCCGCAGAGTAATATTCCGATACACCGAGGTAGCTTGTGCACGTCGCTTATCTTATATTACGTACACTCGCCATTTGGTCGCATATGCCAGCACACCGTCGCTGTATTTCCGCGATAATGAATTTGAATTTATGATGGAAGCGGCGAAAGGGGTAGGAAAGCATTTTGGGTACCTTTCTAGCTACCTTGGCCATTCAGAATTGTATAAAAATGATCACGAACTTTGGGTTTCCTAATAAATGCTTAGTTTTAGGTCTTGCTGTGACATCACCCTCTTTGTCGTGTTCTTGGAGCTTCCGTTGATGTTCAGCCGCATGCTGCCAACTAGGAACCAGTAGACATTTTATGCGCGACTCCACTTATGGTTCAACTGGGTAAGGAATGAAACGGTGTTCGACAAACCAAGCTGTGGTGCAGCGGCTTAGTCAGGGGAGCTCTGCGATCAGAGTAACGTTTAAGCCTAATACCTTACTGAGTCGTCGACTGGGCGAAAACTACAACCGCGGATATAAGCACTGACTTACGAAAATGTTTATTTCGCTGGCTCTCCATTATGTGTGCTAGAATTCCCCTTCCAACGTGTCTGGAAGTGAGGACGCTCTCGCCTCCCATTGGTCGCCGTCTTTGGCAGACATCTGTCTCTTCCCCTGCCTGCGCGTGTGTCTGCTGATGATAAGGTACAAGACCCCCAAGTCCAGCTGTGTGCACAGCCGTGGTCTTGCCTGCTTCCAGATCGTGGCCCAAGAGATGGTCGCCAGCCAGCCGAAGACGTCAACTGCTGACGTGACCGTGCACATCAAGGACGCCAACGACAATTTTCCCGTTTTTCGGGAGGACTCGTACCGCTCTGTGATTCCGGAGAACGCTGCCGCCGGAACAGTCGTTGCTGTAGTCCGGGTAAGCGCTCTTTTCAGGTCCGAGCAGGGCTCCTCCCAAGCCCTTAGAGGTACTGGCCTTCTCTTGCGGTGCCGCTCAGATGGCAGCTTAGTTCAGGGAGACTCGTCAGGACTCGCAGAGACAAACCGTGTGAAGGGATTCTTAAACTTTTAAATCAACTTGATACAGGCTGAAGACGCAGATTCTGGTGTTTACGGAACCGCCGGGATTCGCTATACCAACATCCGGGGCCAAATAGCGGACAAGTGAGTACGGTTTCCTGCCTTGTTCTGTCAACGTCGCTCGGTGATGGTTGATAACCCGTCTCCATTGATGTGATACGCGAGGGGCGAGTCCAGCTGTTTGATCTGAGGCTTCTTGCGCACGGCTGCGCCATGCGCGTGATAAATGGCGCTGCCAAATTTTGAATATTACACCCCCCCCCCCCCCCCCCGATGTCCTCCTAGCGTGAAACATTCAGTAGCTTGGGTCGCTCAGTAGCCATTAGCATGTTCTGCTGATCATCTTTAGAGCTCTGTATTAATTTCTTTGTTGGGAGGAATATGTTCGCGAGAAATATGTCCGAATTATTTGTGACCAGGACGGCGTGCTTATTGTTCCCCAAAATAGGTGTTATTAAGTATACCAAAACAACAAGGAACGAGGAACAGTGGGAGGGTGACCGCGAAGCAGTGATAGTTGCTTCGCGGTTGAAATAAATTACGATTATTCGAATTTCGGATTAGTAGTTTTGAATAATATTTGTTATTCGCTTCGAGATGAACTGTGATATTTGTATTTTTCCAAGTGCTGATCACGGTAGGTTAGCCCCGCTGAGCGCACCTCTTACCGAACAGCAGTGCACTGCGGGGAAGTAACACACGCAAAGCTCGCCTTTGGGGGTATGGCTTCTCCGCTGTGCCCCGGTGCTCGTTAAGAAGCGCGCTCAACAAGGCCAACCCGCCGTGATCAGCGCTTGGAAATATACAAATATCGCAGTCGCGTGCTCAGAAGAAAGGCACGCTTTCAAAGAGGGATGCAAAAAAAAAAAAAAACGTAATCTTTGGGAATGCAGATGTCTACGGTGAAGTAAAATTTTAAAAATCTTTCTGCTTATTTTAGGGCTGGGAAATTAATCCACTAACCTACCGATTATTCGACTAATGCTTTAATCGTAATTAACTCTTTTAATCGGTCAATCGGTAAACTTTTGACGACATAAAGAATGTAAAAAAAAAAACACGCTTTCACCATGCAGAGTGGACGAGTACACCTGTATGAAAGGTGAACTTTAGGTTAACTTTAAGCCTAAAGTAGACTGAGGGGGCAAGATTTGTAACTCCTTGCAATTGCAGACGCTTACGGGTATCCCAGCCACTTCAACGCCGTTTTAGTGTACGTTCAGAGCAGCAGATGAAAGGAGGTCGCTTTTGCAGGAGAATTTCTTAGAACCTCTTCGCCTCATGCAGCTGAAATAATAACTTGTGAGTGTGAGTGAGTACACATCGAGGTTGATTCATGATCAAAATTGTATATTGCGCCATTTAACACATGCTCAGAAAAAGAAAAAAAAAGTTTTTTTTGACCTTTTGTTTATAAATATTATGCATAGAAATGAAGGAGACCGATTAATCGAATAATTAATCGATTAATTGGGTTAAACTTTTAATCGATGGCCTTTTTAAATTTGAGATTTATGAAAGGATATTTGAAAAGAACAAGAAGATTATTTGCCATCCGAATGTAGGCATCGAACTTTCTGAGACCAAAGTCCAAAAATATAGATCGTATAAAATTAGCTTAGCTTAAAGATGGACAAGTAGAAGCTCGACAACAAGCTTCACGAGTTCAGCTGGGTTTTCATTTAAGCTTAGTGTAACAATAATGAAAGGCTTAAAGAAGTTAATTTATATTTGACTCCAAAATATTCTACCAATAGCACTATTCGTTTTGAAGTCAAAATCTACTATTCGAACATTCCCAATATAAATATAGGTCTAATGACAGCAGCAGTGAACACTCGAAGCCTTCCAGAGCACTCGCCGACGCTGATCATCGGAGGGTTTGTTTGGCGGTTCACTTGGGACGATAAACATCAGATATGTCCATGAATTTAATTTGACTGCGCAAGGGCAGTGGTGGGTGGTGATAAGGTGAAACTGCTTTTCACTAATGTACTCACTGCAAGTGCCAGCGCAGTTAGTTAAAATTGAACGTGCAATTTGATTTAGCTTTCACGGCTGTGATGGGTTCCCAGTCATGTTTGAAATACCCCCCCCCCCCCCCCCCTTTCCCAGAAAACGAAAATCAATGGGTGAGAGTAGCAGCGTACTGAAATTAGTTTTACGAAAGGCCACGTCTGGACCTACACATATCTATGATGACGCGGCTGTTGCGAGGAAGTGCCATGCTGATAGGGAAAAGGGATGCGAGACCCGACGGGATGAAAGGCCCTTGGTCTCGAGGCTGAACGGATGGTGCGGGGTGTCCAGACTGAAGCTGGACCCGGAGACGGGCAAGGTGGTGATGGCGACGTCAGAGCACGGCTTGGACCGGGAGACGACGCCCGAGTACCTGCTCACAGTGGAGGCGAGGGACGAGAACGGCCGGGGCAACCGCAACACGGTCCAGCTCCACCTGGTCCTGGAGGACGTGAACGACAACGCGCCTGGCTTCGTGCTGCCCTCGTACGAGGCGCGCATCCGCGAGAACGCCGCCGACTTCCGTACCCCATTCGTCGTCAGGGTAAGCGCGAGATCTCGGTGTGGGCTATCCGTGAAAGTGCCACTAGCGCAGATAAAGCATTTATACTGCCCCGTCATTGGTCCTGATGGTTCAGATCTCCTGACCAACCTCAGCCATATAGCGTAGCCCTTAGGCCACAGCCCTATTGCTCCAACATCATACATAAATAAGACAGAATGTTCCCTGCCGACACATGATGAGAGAAGTGTGTGCGGACACACGTCACGCATGTTTGAAGCATGTTTGCTTTGTACATGCTTAGAACATATCTGGTGACAGTTCTTGTACGACCAATGTGACGAGACCGCTATACGAAGAACGGACACGCCTCGGAAAGTGTCGCAGTGTGACCGCGGATTTACGTGGAACTCTTTTCGATACCGATATTTCCGAATTAAATTAGATATGTCAGCTCGAGAGGCCCAGTAAGCATGACGGTGAGTGCTCCTAAGTTGACAAACGAGCAGAGATTTAATTAGTGGTCCGGTGAGCACAGTAAACCCGAGCTGCCAACAAGAAGCATTGCTCGGATTGATTGGACGTTACGCGATGCATGTCGACCGCTCAAACGCCGCAACATAGTGAATTTTTTTAAAACAGCACATCCATACTCGTTGTCAGATCGAGAAAAAACATTCCGAGGACACCTAAAGCACTTCTTATGAGTTGTGAATGCGAAAGCATGAATGTCGTTCTTCCGCTCCCTTAGTTCGTCTGCGGTGTACTGGCTTGGACTACCATGCTTCGCTATTGCCGAGGTTGCGGCCGCCGACGACATAGCTGCCTCAGGCGCCGAGAGAAGCAGAAGCGGCCGCAGCCCCCCACCCCCCTCCGGCCACGCCTAACACGAGATTTATTTATTTATTTGACATACTGTCAGTCCTGATTAGGACTTTGACAGGAGTGGCAACGAGTTACACTTGTAAAAGCAACTGGTAAAATAATACGGCAACGAAGCACAATGCAAGGAACACCAAAAAACAATGCAAATCAAGAATAAACAATAGTTAGATTGCGTCGGCCGAGCGCGCGCTCTGGTGAAGCGGCCACCTGTGGCTATCTAAAAGCCGTTTGGCTCAGCCAGTGGGTTTTCTTTCGCGTTTTTTTTTTTAAATGCGGAAGCAATAACTGGTCTCATGGAGCGAGGTGACGTCATCAGTTGGAAGCGCGAAAACGGCTCCTAGTTTCCGCGCGCCTTCGGTTCCACTGGCTGGCGCTCGCCGACGGGGCTCTCATAAGCCGCTGCGCCATGGCCTCCGAGATCCCGAAGCGCGCGCGCGCTAGCACGCAGCAGATGACAAAGGGAGCGGACGAGCGGCTTGCATGCTTTCGCTTTCACAACTCGTAAGAAATGCTTAGGTGTACTTCGAGGTTTTTTTCTTGTTGTTTTTTCGGTTACAGACGCCGCTGGCTTCGCTTCATAAGATAGTTAATGCTTTCGCATTAAAATAAAAGTTTGCGTATAGTTTCTACGTTGCGTCAAGTAGTCCTTACGAGATCTGGTTGTCGTGGGAAGAAATAACGATCTTGGCGATTTAAACGTGTATTTCTCGGTAAAACGACACATAGCTAATCTGAAATGTACCTCCAGTAAGTTAGTAATGTTCCGCGAGGAGCTCGACCTTATTTACTGTGGCTCTTGATGTGAATACGAGTATACCCGCATTTTAGCACGTACCTGCACAACAAAAACGGCAAAGAGGAGCGTCTGACTGGCTATCAGCGAGAGTAGCTTGAAGGGTGATCGACACAGGCTTATTTGCTCTAATTGAATAAAAAGTACCCGATCAAATTGTGTACTCTGTTTTCAGGCCGTAGATGCAGACCAGGCGGGCACAGAAAATTGTCAGGTCCGCTACCAGATCGTGCGGGGCGATCCGGACAACAACTTTACCATCGACGAAGCCAAGGGACGCATAAAGCCGAGACAACCTCTTGACTTTGAGCGGATCGCGCAGCCCAGGGGAGACGTTCGGACGTTCAACCTCGTTGTGCGCGCTTACGATCTGGGCAGGCCTTCGCTCTCTAGCAATGTCAGTGTCGTCGTGTACGTCCAAGATGTCAACGACCACTCGCCCGTGTTTCCGAGCGACTTCGTAGCTAAGTCAATTCCCGAAGACGTCCAGGAGGGCACGGCCATCGTCAAGGTCCTCGCAGAAGACCAGGACCACTCGCCGAGCAACAGCAAGGTAGTCTATCGTATCCAGAACGGAGCCCAGGACAAGTTTGTGATCGACGCACTTACGGGAGTGATCTCCGTGGCTCCCGGCGCCAACCTCGATCCAGACCGGACATTCCCCAAGTCCGTGCTCTACAGTCTGCAGATCCTCGCTCTCGACGGGGGCCTGGGTGAGCAGCAGCGGTCGTCCATGGTCACCGTCAACATTTCCATCGTGGACGTGAACAACAAGGCTCCGCGTTTCGACGACCCGGGCACGGTGGAGCTCGTGGAAAACAGCGTCCCGGGCCACACGGTCGCTATCGTTCGGGCGACAGACCAGGACGACCGACCCATGCTAAGGTACTCACTGTGCCGGGCATCGAGTGAGGCGAGAAACGAGGACGGCGCTCTGGTGAGCGAATTCGACGTTCAACAGACGTTCGAGATACACGCTTTGGAAGGAAAGTTGATGGTGAAGAACAATGTGGACCGCGAGAAGATGGAGTCGATAAAGGTCTGCGTGAGAGTGGAAGACATGGCAGCCGCCACACCGCACCAGACGGCCACAGGTGAGTTCGCTCGACCCAGTGGGCTTCTCTCGGCACACGATATCCATCGCACGGCGCTCAACTCATGTCATGCTTCTTTCAGCCACGCTTTCGGTCAAGGTCATGGATGTGAACGACAACAAGCCTACATTCAAGAAGCCATTCTATCGACAAACAGTTACCGAGAACTCTGTGGTCGGAGCTCCGATCGTCACGGCTAGAGCGGTGGACGCCGACAAGAACCACACCGTCACTTATTCGTTGGAGGGAAAAGCGGAGTATCTTGCCTTGATCAACATTGACCGCAGGACGGGTATGTCATGGTTCTCAACGGTTTAGCTGAGATTATCTACCAATGCACAAAAATCAAAACATGAAAGACATCTTTGCCGTAGTGGATGGCAGTTATGGCAGTCAGTAGAGGTTAATAATAATAATAATAATAATAATAAAATTTATTTCCCATTCGATACAGGAATGAAGGAAACGGAGGGAAAAAGCTGTTGAACAGCTTGACGGAGCTCCCTGCTCCTTTACAGTTCCTCATGACAGATTCAAATACAAAGCAACAGCAAAAATATCAACATTGTATACAAAAATAGATCATAACCCATCGCAGACAACTGATATATTCAATTCATATAAGAAAATAAATCTTGCATTTGAACAGACATTATATCAACGTTTTTGTTTAAAAGGAAATTTAGTAAAGTAGGTAGCATATACTTTAGAGACTGCGTGGAATAGTTGTTATGGCAAAGAGGCACAGCCCAACGTGCCGCCGAACGAGTTGGATAGGAGGTAACATGTTCCCTTAGTTTAGAAAGTTTGGCCAAAATATCCACGTTTCTTTTTTTTTTTCTGCCTTAAAGCGGACCATAGGTTTATACGTATACATATCGAAAACACGCAACAAATTATATTTTTCAAGCAGACCCTCGGAGCTTGAAATATAAGAAACATTAGCAATGAGGCGAACAATTTTTTTTTGTAATAGATGAATTACAAATACATCTATTTGTAATAGATGTATTTGGAAGGCTATTGGCTTCTAAAGTCACTGGCAGGATGAGAACGGCAGGGCTTCTCCTTTGGATGTCCTGCCCTCACCACGCGCTCGTTGGCTTCCGCCGTGCTTTGGCTGGGCTTGCACACTCGATGGTCACGAGATGCCTGAAGCGTTATGGAAGGGAAGCCCGCGCTGGACGCTGCTCAACTGAACCACCTCGCTGCCGTTCTCCTGTTGTCCGGGACAAGAACAATTACCCCTCATCTCGGGTCTATCTTCTGAACAGTTTATCTGGAAATGACACGCGCGCTGATGTCTATTTCAATTTTCAAAGCGATGCTCGCACAGGTTTCCGCTGTACCCGAGTGAAAGATGACTCCGCGCCCCGATGACACATGATGTTTGCACAGGAGAGGTCACGGTGACTGGCAAGATCGACCGCGAGCTGTACAGCTGGATCAATGTAACCCTGAAGGCGACCGACTCAGGGCTGCCCCCGTTGTCTGGAGTCACGGACCTGCAGATCCAGGTGCTCGACGAGAACGACAACAACCCCATCTTCAAATACGGACCATCCGAGTTCTCCGTTTCTGAGGACGCCAGGGTAGGCTCATCGGTGGCCACCGTCCAAGCGGTGGACGCTGATGTCGGAGGGTATGGCAGGGTGACGTACGCCCTCGACGCCGCTGGCACCGACGGCAAGTTCAAGATCGACAGGGACTCGGCAAGTCTCTCCTTTCGCTTGTTCTCTTTCTTGTGACATTTCACCTTTCCCTTTGAAGAAAGCAATCGAAGATTATATCAAACGATATCCGCAGAAATGAAAAGCAAAAAAGTGAAAGCCGTTTAAAACTCTCTGTAACACCGAATTAGAGCGCAGCTTTTGAGGAGGAGGAGGGAGGGTACGGGGGGGGGGGGGGTCACATGACCTTGGGGTGACCTTGGTTACGCCGACGCCGACGGCGACGCCGCTCAAGCCGGGAACGGGCCCCTAAGAGCTGCGCTCTAAAACTAAGCTAAAACAATGTGCAACACTAAGAAAAACAACACAAAGTAATCTGGGAAATGAATCAGGAAGAGCATGAGTACAGAGCACTTGTCGTCACGAAACTCAGCCCTTGCTTTATCTTCGCGTCCGAGATCGTCTGTAGCGGCATCACAGTCCATGGAATATAGTCGTGCATGACTCGCTGACAGTCAAGTCTTGCCGATGCCGGTGGGATAGGCTCACAAAGAGCTGCGTGTCCTAGGCCCAGATAATTGAACTGTTTTGTCCGTGTCCGGGGCTAACCTGCCGCGATCAAGTACGAATATCGCAGTTAACCTCAAAGCAAATGTCGAATTGTGTGTTACAGTGAAACCCGTTTATAACGAACAGCAGGAAACGCTACGATCAGTTCGATATAGCGAGTAGTTCGATATAGCAAAAACCGTTTACAACGAACTTTCACATGTGGTCGTTGTAAGGCGAGAGCTTCTCTTTCCTTCTCATTTCTTCACTTTCGCCTTGTAACTCAAACTAATTTTTTTTTTTTTTTGCATGCTTGCAAGGTTTGTTCTTATAGCTAATCTCTCTTCCTGAATCGCTTGTCTTCGTGGGCAAACGCTTTAAGGCGCGTTCACACTCTTGCAACCGAGTACGACCGAGAAAGACTTCTTGAGACCGGATGCGCTGAGCGGAGTTGGTCCTAAGAGATCGCAAGAGGCTTCAAAACCGGTTTGGTCTCTCTCGGTCGTACTCGGTTGCAAGAGTGTCAACGAACCTTTAAATTAAAAGTTTTTTTTTTTTTTTTTTTTTTTTTTCTTGGCGTGCGTGCAGAGTATTTTTTAACTTTCTCCCCTACTGAATTGCTTCTCCTCGCTCGATTTTGTTCGCAACTTAAGCTTTTGGAATGTTCTCTCTTTCCTACTTCTTTTTTGACGGAAGGGCAGGCTAGAAGACGATTGTTTGCGCGCTTTTGGAGGCCTTCCCGGGGAGAAAAAGTTCGATTTAGCCAATATGTTGTTCGTACTTTTTCATGCATCTTTATTTGAATTTTTCGCGAGTTCGATATTGACAATAATTCGTTGTACATGGGGTTCGTTCTAAACGGGTTTCACTGTATTCGAAAGTAGTATTCGCAAAGTTGAATATTTTCTAAACCCTATCATCTTCATAAAACTCCGACACATCTCTGAGCTTATTGTACGATCCCATACAGTATTGGCATATTCAGCGAAACTTTTTTTTTTTTTTTGACCTCCCCGAGATACACACAAAAAGAAACGACGTTGAATAAGATTTATACGCTCAACCCTGGATTCCGTCTACCGATTCCGTATCCACCCCTTTAAGGGGTGTTTTTAGGTATTCGAGAGGTGGAACTGGGATACAAACTGTATAGGCTAAAGACATAAACCTTGGTTGACGGAATTCTCATGAGCGTTTCATTACCGGTTCAGTAGAGAGCCTATTTACACTTTTTAACGAGTTGGATACAAGCGGAACAAACGTAAAATAAAGTATACAACTGAAACTAAAAAAAATCTCGTGCAAGTTCGCACTGAAATGGATGGTCTCCGAGATGACGAACTCACAGCCAGGGATCAGGAGGAGCTTTTGTTTAACTCCTTGGGTTATAAAAGGGCTGCTGAGTCCCTGTAAATAGATCTGAACCGCTAAAATTAAGAATTAACCGAGTTGTAAGTATATACGAAGTTCTAGGTTGAGGACATTATATTCGCTGTACATTGCGGGAGGTTCAAAAATAGTCGTAGGAATTTCTTCTTTAGCAGAAATATGGGTCTGATTCTATATTATGCAACCAAAGTTCGGTACTTGGCGCATATAGATCTTGCTGCAGACTGGCGCTGTCTCGTACGTATGGTTGCATATTGGTTAATACTTCTACTGCCTTAGGTTCACGGAATAGTACAACCTCTATGTCATTTCCAGCTAAATTCTTCGTCGTATATCATACCTAATGTCTCGAGTTGCAAATGTGTGGAATTTATTGATCATTGACATGCAGTTGAACTATTAACTCTTCATCGACTGAAAATATTAATAGTGATTGTTTTAGTCGCATTCATATAGAGAATTACATTAGCTAACCACGTCGATAGCCTCTAGAGGCAATTTCGAAGTTTAATTTATGAGGTCTGAAAATCTGTAGATCCAGTAATGAAGGTTATATCATCAATATAAACTATAGTACGTCCCATCTGTCATCAAAGAAATGGAACGAAAGAAGATAGGACTGTTTTCTGAGGTACCCTGTTTGCTGGAGTAGTCCTTATTTCAATTTACTTTTATAACAAAAGCAATGTTCCTATAGCCTGTCATAGTTTCTTTTGCATGGGAAACACCTTTAAATCCTGGTGGCCAGATGCTGTAAATTTTTGGCACAATCCCGAATAAACAACCATATAAAATTCATACCCTGGTGTTTTGAAACAAACCTGTTGCAACAAAAGTGAGCGAAGAGCGAAGCTGTAAAAATAGGCGAGCCGTTTCTTCACGCCCGCTAAAAAACCCTGGTAGCACCAGGTGACCGAAATTAAACATGTGGCGGCAAGCATGAAACAAATAGTTTGTTGGAGTCGCCAATGTACGCGAGGGAAGCATGATTGGTGTAGCCTCCGTGCAACGGTTCGTTTCATGCTTTGAGTCTTTATCGATTCTATATCGCTGCGCAGGACGTTGACTGGGTGATATGTCAACAGTGTTCATTGGTATACTACTTGTTTTGCAGGGCATCATAACGGTGGCAATGCCACTGAACCGTGAGGAAACTGCGTCGTACTCCCTAATTGTTCAAGCCTGGGACAACTACGAGGCTGGTTTTGGAACCGACGAAAGTCGCAGAACTTTCAAACAAGTGAGTCCACCTTAATGCGGTACAACCTAGACATAATCCTTGTTCCCTCTCCGCCCCACTTAAAGGCACACTAAACTCACGTTCCCCACCGCCATCCTCCCATAAAAAAATATAAGAGAAGAAAAAAAATTTTTTAAGTGCCATGGACTGGAGTGCGAGACAGATTTCGAATGGGGAGCTAATTCGAAACATGCTTCTATTACGAGACGTAAGCCCCAAATAGAATAATGGTTCGGAATTTCTCCTTATCAGAAACGAGTCTCAAGACAGAAATATTACGCTATTTTTTGTTTTGTGACATACGTGCTATGTTGAGCATATAACACACTAGATGGTTTGTTTAGGCTAGTCGGTTATTCGACAGCTTGAGGTAAAAACAGCGCCACTCGACAAGGACGAAGGACAAGAACGGGCTGAGTCTTGCCTGTTCCTTTTTCTTCGTCCTTGTCCAGATGCGCTCTTTTTACCTATAACATACCTTTTCTCTTTTAATCCAATGATTTCTTTAAAGGTAACTTTACCTGTTAAGCGCCGTGATTTCTTTTTTTTTTTTTTTTTTGCCTGGCTGGCTGTTATCGCTTCCCACATCAGGTTCCCTTCAGTACTACGCAATACTTTTTTTTTTTTCGTGTAATAATATTTGCGTCGTAGGTACTAGCGCTTGACCTTCTTGTGTCTTGAAACGTGTAATCACTTGCATCAGCACATCGTATCTGAATTTTCACTGCTGTAAAAGGCCACAATGAAACTGCTGATCCATCATAAAACAGGCAGACCGTGGACTCTGTCTGAGGCGTATTTTTCCCTTGTATGATGCTCCTGTCACATTGATGATACGAAAAAAAGTCTGCAGACATGTTCACAGTATATACCATATATATATATATATATATATATATATATATATATATATATGAAGCAAACATGTTTTGAACATCTTTGAGGCGTGTCCGCAGCTACTTCTGTTATCATGTCTTTACCGAACACAGTGTCTTTTGGTCTTTTGTATGGTGTAGAAGCGTTGAGACTGTGGCTCTTCAGCGTCCTCGAGATACTGACTGAAGATTAAAATAACTGTTTCCAGGTCAGCGTCCGAGTTGTGGACGTGAACGACGAGTCGCCGGTGTTCGTCCGACCAACGCAGTGCGCTCAAGTGAGCGAGTTCCATCGCGCCCATGAGACGGTCTTCTTGGCCTCCGCGACGGACGGAGACGATCCCACCAGTCCAAACTCCAAGATCACCTTTACCCTTCAGTCAGGATTCGACGCGGGTGAGTTCCTGCCTGCGCCCTTCGCACCCAGCAAGGAGGAGTCCCGAAAGATCATACTTAGCGGCACTTGCAGCAGTTACATATAACTTTTGCGAGTTGACCTCATCGGGTCTAAAGCTGCGCTCTCAGTTTGACCGTGAATATCGTAGCTCTGCACACTCCCGGCTGTGAAGCGCCTCTTTAAATGTCGCTTCAAGCCGTTTAATAAAGAAACGGGGGAGTGGGGAGGGAACTGCATTTTTTTTTTTTTTTCACCTGCTATATATATATATATAGTACTGGGGTTCTCCATCGATGTGCCGCAACGGACGCTGGCTGTACCTTGAGCCACCGGAGCCAACCCATAAGTCCGAGTGTGTCACGTGATTTTCCGGTTGATCGGAGCTCGAAGTCACTTGTATGTGGCGCTGAATTGGCTAACAAGCTTCGTAACGTACGTTGCGGTACATCATAAGGTGAAGGTGATTATGTGGGCAGAAACTGAGAGAGAGGAGGCGACAAGAACGCGAGAAGATGTCGGAACGCCGAGTTATGGTTAGAATCATTGCAGGCTACCCTGAAAGCATTTGTCTCCACTGTAGACGCCGAACGCGTTTGAAAGCGGAATGCGGGCGTCCGGCGTTTGGCGTTCGCATTCGAACGCGTTCGACGAGTGCTGTGGAGACAAAGGCAGCTCTTTACGTCTATCAACCAATCATTCTAACCAGAGCTCGGCGTTCCGGCATCTTCGCGCGTTCTTGTTTCCTCCTCTCCCTCAGTTTCTGCTTGCACTTGAGTATTACAGCGAAGCTGTTATGCTCTAGGCTCTGTCAAAAATGCGTCCGCGGAGGTTGACAGAAAACTCCCCATTGGTCATGGCAAGTATGACTAAACTTTAAAAAAAAAAGGGGGGGGGCGAATTAGCGTGAGTCAGCCTTCCTTGGCTTTATTAGATAGTGAGGTCCTGATCCCTTGTTATTATCTCTAGGCATCGTCCTCGAGGTCGTCATAGAAGTCGTCCTTGAGTTTCTTCCGGCAGGTTGTCCTCTAGGCGTTGTCCTCGAGGTCGCCCTTGAGGTCGTCCTAGATGTCATTTGAGAGGTCGTCCTGAAGTCACCCCTGAGGTCGTCCTAGACGTCGTCCTCTATGCATCGTCCTAGACATCCTAAAAATAACAGCTTCGCTGGTTCTCCATCTTCACGTGAAGTGGAAGGGCTCTGTCTGCAATTTTTAGAGCGCAGCTCTTAGGCGTCCATTTCTGGCTTGAGCGGCGTCGCCTTTGGCGTCGGCGTAACCGCGCGTTGCATTATGGGACGTTTTCCATAATGGCGTCACACGTGACGTCACGTGTGAAATCACGAGGGTCACGAGCGACGTCACGAGCGACGTCACCGCGAGTTGCATTACTGGCAAATTCCCCCCCTAAATTTAGCAGAAAAAGTTCCCCACTAAATTTAGCGGAAAAGTTTCCCGCTGAATTTAGCGAGAACATTTCCCCGCTAAATGTAGCAGAAAAAATTTTCCACTGAATTTAGCGAGAAAATTTACCCGCAAAATTTAGCGGAAAGAAATCCCCGCTAAACTAAAAGGAAAATTTCCCCGCTAATATTAGCAGAAATAATTTCCCGCTAAATTTAGCGGAAAAAATTACCTGCTAACTTTAGTGAAAAGCTATTCCCCAAAAAACTTTCACGCTAAATTTACCAAAAAATGTTTCCCTCTAGATTCAGTGAAAAACTTCCCTGCTAAATTTCCCCCTCAATTTCATGAAAAAAATTCCCCGCTAAATTTAGCGAAAACATTCCCCCTAAAGTTAGCGGAAAAAATTCCTCGCTAAATTTAGCAGAAACATTCGTCGCTAAATTTAGCGGGAAAAATTCCCTGCTAGATTTAGTAGAAAATTTAGTAAAAAAAAGAAATGTCCTGCTCGGAAAAAATGTTTTGCTTCGTTTAGCGGAAAAATTTCCGCGTTAAATTTAGCGGAAAAATTTTCCCACTAAATTTAGCGGGAAAAAAATTCCCTGCTAAATTTAGTGAACAAAATTCCCTGCTGAATTTAGCAGAAAATGTATTTCGCTAAATTTAGCGGGAAATTCAGCGAAAATTTCCCCCTAAGTGTGGAGGGAGCAGGAGAGGAGGAGGGAAGGGTACGGATGAAAAAGAGGAGTGCATACCTTCCTCTCCGTGCCTTCCTCTCCTCCTCCTCAAGAGCTGCGCTCTTATTCGGCGTTACAGGGGATTGTAAACGTCTTACATTTTTTATAACTATACTCAAAATATTGTTTGATGGTCCCTTTACAAAGCGCCCTCGTGATGGCGTTCTATGAATTAATATGATTCTCGAATATTGGACACAAATATCGACGCTGAGTTAGAGTGCCCGGCGTAATTTCGAACCGCAGCAACTAGCGAGAGTAGAAGGCTTCCAGATAAATAGAACAGAAGTCATAAAAGGGCGTTGATGCCCTTCGGCCAGACGCGGCGTGGTCGTAAGGTCGTGCGAGGAAATCGCCCGTCCCTTGCAGACCTGTTCGAGGTGGAGACGCTGCCGGACAACACGGCCAGAGTGGCCAACCGGTACTCTCTTCGCGGACGTGTGGGCAACGCCACTGTGGCCCTCAAGGCGCAGGACCAGGGGCTGCCTCCGCGCTCGTCCGTCCAGAGGTTCACCGTCTGCGTGTCAGACGTCAACGACCACAGCCCTGTCTTCATCAGGCCGCCCCAGAACCACACCATACGGATACCCGAGGTAGTGCTTCAGCCTCCCGGTTGTTTATCTTTAACTCGTTTTTGCGCACACGCTTGTGTTGCTAACTTTGGAACGAAATTCAAGTTCTGTGCGTATAATATCGTAATAAAACGCGGGAAAGTAGCTTATGTGTTCGCTCAGTTTGAATGATGCTGTGTTAACCTCAACGTAAAAGCAAAACAAGCACAAAGGCCTAACCCTTCTATGTCGGTGACGAGACGAGGGAAGAATATAACCATTTCCAGGTGGTCGAAACGGTCGCTGAGCCACGTGAAACATCACGGAAAGGCACCTAGTTCTCGCGCCGCCTCTCCTTACCGTCGAGATAAATAAGCTACAAGGTCGAGCCTCACACTTTTACCATACTTGCTGTACGCGTGCATTTAGTTACGTGCAGATTAATACTTACGTGCGGTTCTAGAGTTGTTCAATGCCCATCTTGTAGCTCTTAATTTGTCTGCACTTGATGCGACACAGCGAGTAGTAAATATCAACACACATGCTATAAACGAAAGGCACCACAAAGAATATTTTGAGCTATTCTAAAAAAGATAGAAGTTCACCTGCACTTGTCTCGGGTTGCCGGTGCAACCGTACTTCGGGCAGTTCGTCTCTGCGTCATTCGTTGACTCTTTAACATCGGGCGCTTTAAGGTATACAGCTCCGCCTTGTTCCTCCGTAGAACGCCACCCTGGGCACGGTGGTCGTCGAGGTGGGGGCCGAAGACGGCGACTTCGGGGCCAACGCCGAGGTGCGCTACCGACTCAAGGACCTGCCCAACAACCACTGGAAGACCTTTCGGCTGGACGAAATCACAGGCATCATCACGCTCAGGCTGCCGCTGGACCGCGAAACGCAGAAGGTCTACGAGGTGGGTGCCCCTTCCAAAGGCTCTGCTGCTGAGGTGGTAGCCAAAAGAGGACAAGGCCCGTGTATTATATCGTCGATAGTAGATCCCTGGCCCGTCCAAAGCGGCAAACACGTGCAAGCTTGAGGAGAGTACGCCGCAACGCGGCAAACTCTTGAGTCTTGGCGTTGCCAATGACTCGAGACACCCCGAGGCGCGCTCGCGGCGACCTGTGGTGCGAATCTATACGGCGGGACCAAGTGGGACCGAGGGACCGGGACCAATCCCGCCTGGTGCGATTGGTCTGCGGGGCGGAGCTGGCCAATCGCAGCAATATCGGTCCCTTGGTCCCGCTTGGTCCCGCTGTGTAGATTAGGGCCCCTGAACGGCAAAATAGGCGTGCGCCTAGATGACAAGCCACAGGCCTCTTCTTCTAGGCGGTGGATGAGGATCCCTGGGTTGAATCTCCACCCCTCCCCTTTTTGGTCTGGATAAGCATCGTACCAGCGTGGGGTCGTGGATCACTACTGCGTGGTGCATGCTAAAGACCCCAGGCTAACGGTCTTACAGCACTAGCTAAATGTCTTATCTACAGCTGTGAGTGAGACAAGTCGGCCGTCGAGGTAGACTAATTTCGAGGCTGTCTAAACACATAAAAACAACACAATTACTTTAGGCGATGGATAAATCCGAGACTTCTTACTGCAAAGCGCATTTTGAGTGACGTTTGCTGCTTGCATAAGAAAAGCCCCTCCAAGATTCATGACCTTTCGTAGATTGTACACAAAAGCTTTACAATTTTAGCGAGGGCCCGTGCTGTCACTTTGAGCGCCACGCGCCTTCAGGGCCGGCAATTTACAGCGTACGATTTCCGTCAAGACCCTATTGTGTTCAGGGTCCTCTTGAGCTCATAATGAATTGAAAATATCCGAGACCCGACTGGACACTGTTCTGCAAGATATATCGTCAAGTCGACTCTTGATCGAATGTTTTTCTCGCAGCTTCGTGTTGAAGCGTTTGACTTGGGCCAGCCGACGTCCCTGTCAAGTGACCTGGACCTCACCGTGTTCGTGACAGACGTGAACGATTACGCCCCAGAGTTCACAGAAGATGTGGTAAGTGCGGCATGCTTTGCAGGTTCTCGAACCTAGTGTTGGAGCACACGTGGTTCGTTTCTTTCGCAGCACCAGCTTACGTTTACGGAGAACATGAAGCCCGGCGCGGAGAGCTACAAGCTGATCAACACGATCGATCGCGACGACGACCTGAGCATCTTGAAGCCCATTCCCTGCTACTACATCGTCGGTGAGTTGGGAACACACCGTGGGCGACCACAGGGTCGGCTTCAAAGGTTCCGAGGCAGCATATAATTCTCTATACGACATTCAGAAAGAACGAAGAGTCCGTTTTTCTGCTTCTGTCCCTTTTTTTTTTTTTTTCTGGGAGTGGTGGTGGGGTAAGGGGATCTTGAAGAGACCCAAAATCGCGAACGGAGCATGCACAAGAGGCCACAATACCATATTGTCACGTGACCTGACGTTACGCGACCAGGAGGCTCCCGTGAACGGCTTCTGTGGTCGCGGGATTTTGGCGAAAGCCTAAGCGGTTTGTTTTAAGGGCGAAGCTCCTTAGGGTCTAGTCTTGTCCGGCGTTCGTGCTCACATCGATTGCACTGCCTCCGAAATCGGCCCATTTAAAAAAAAAAGAAACGTACGCCCGCACGTGGGTTCCAACTCAGGACCGCTTGCTTACGAGGCAGACGTCTTAACCACTACGGTACACTCCAACGTTGCATGTAACTGTAGCCGCTCAACGTCTATACAGGAGAGGACGCTGCCGTCAAATGCGTATATAATCGCGTTAAACTTTGCATGCATTGGCTCAACGTATTATAGACGAGAGGGCGCTGCGGTCAAATGCTCAAATGCGTACATAGCCACGATCCATACCACAGATTCTCTTTCTGACATGGACCGTTGACTTAAGCGGTGGAGATGCGTTGCCACGGCTTTTAGCGGATCGAAGCTGATCCGCTAGAAGAACCACGCTCTGAATTTCACCGACCATAAAGCAGTAATAATGAAGTCGAAACGGCAACGTCAGCACTACCTATGAGCAATACAAAAAATCAGCACCATCAGCACTAATTATGAACGATAAAATCAGTATCATCAGCACCACCAGAGCTTCGCCTCAATCAACATCATTCACCGCGTGAAGATGCGTTCATTTTTTTTTTTTTTTTACGTTAACGAAATGGAGGTAACCCTATTTGACCACGTCATAGCTCTTTGTCTTCGTGATGCTCTGCATTTTTCCAGCGCTAATCACCCAGGTGAAAAATGCTGAATAATTGGGCTGTGAACGCATACACTATGTCTAATATTCCGTAGAGAAGAGCTGCTGCGCAGGTTCACGTTCCACAGCGAAATAGACAAAGATGGCAGTACACAGAAAGCGGTTATTGGTGCACAGTCGCACCGTACACGGCAGTTGGCGTGCCACCACTGTTTACTTATCTATTTTCGCGAGTTCGCGCACTGATGAGTTCTCTTCTGTGTGCGTATCCGTGAATATCACATAAAGACCACGGGCTCCGATATGGTGCAAAGACGCAAGCACGCGATGAGGCGCTTTAGCCGAGCTGTGCTTACAGGTGGCAACGAGCGCGGCCGCTTCTCGCTGGACCTGTTCACGCACCAGCTGTCGGCGAGCGAGGTGTTGGACCGTGAGGAGGAATCCAACTACACGCTGCTGGTGCGGGCCTCGGATGACTGCTTCCACGAGCCGCGCCCCGTGGCCCGCTTCGACTCGAGGGATAACACGCTGCTCCAGGTCCAGATCACCGTGCTCGACGTCAACGATAACCCACCCAGGTTCGTGAGCCCGGTCTTCACGGGCGGCGTCACCATGGAGGCCGACTTCGGCGTCGTCTTCATGGCCGTCAGGGTGAGTGCCTCCGCCTTCGGCCTGCTGACTGAGGCCGTCCTCTACCGTGTCGTACTTGCATATGACATCACGTGTATATCTGAACAACCAGGGCGGGTGGAGGTCTCAACGTCCTTGTGACGGTCTAATTAACTCGGTGAAGATATGTGGGAGGGCGTACACAGGAACCATCCAACTAAGCAGATATTTCTTTATCTATCGTCATGTTTCTTTCTTCCCAATAACTCTCGCAATATTTATTAGACACTTTTCCTAGACTGTAGACTGCGGACTGGGCCATGCGGGCACCTGCTCTGTTAAACTCAACTCGACCATACGAGCTCCCGATAGCAACGCGAAGGTTTTGCGTGCGGTGTATACGTGACAAACTAGACCGTTCTGTCGAAAGTGAACTTTCCTCATCGATAGAACTGCTGGTACGGGCTCTATGCTCCCTTAGTTTACGTTAACTTTGCCCGGAGACTTGTGGGAGAGAAAACTACGAGCCCGAGCGGCCCGTTCTGCAGGCGGTGGACCTTGACGACGGCATCAACAGCCTGGTGAGCTACTACTTGGTGGGCGAGATCCGGCGCACGCTGTCCGAAGGCCTGGAGTCCCTCACGGGGCCCCCGTTTCTCATCAACCATCGGACCGGGGAGCTCAGCCTCAACTTTTACCCGCAGCGAGGCATGAAGGGCTACTTCGACCTCACCGTCGTCGCCAACGACACCCAGGGCCTGCAGGACAGCGCCAGGGTCTTTGTAAGCACTGTCCCCGTTGACCCGCCCCGTCTTCGCGACTCGTGCCCTAGGCTTGTCTTCCCGACCACTTTGAGTCCGTCCGGGAGTATTCGCACTCGTACAGCACATATGTAAGTGCTGCACGTGTGTGACCAGCTTCAGAAATGCATACTGCACTACAGCACTTTTCCTGCGCACTTCAATGTGCCTGGCGCCATTGGACTAATTTCTAGTGCCGGATGCCACCGATTAACGCCCCTCGGGCAACAGATGCTCTGTCTTGGGCTCTGCGTAAGGTCAAGTGCGGCTGCACACTACCCGTATTAAGGTATCGACCCAGTTTACGATATATGTCAGGTGAAGAGGACACAAAAACTAGGAGTGCAATATTTTTGCAAAATATATGCGTATACCTGCATACGAATTTTTCAGTCGTGCCTTCAGTGGTTAGAAAAAGAAATAACAATTGTTTAGAACTTCGTTTGTCGTTGATTAATTTCAAGCTTGGAACATAGCAGGAACAATATGCATAGTCTTTAGCCGCGATACAGTATATATGCCGAAGCAACGCAGTCGGAAGCCTGGCCTATAAAAGTTCCCCTCCACTTAAACCACAGCCGAATGCTCGGACGTTTGAAAGGCCTCGTAGCGGGTGCACTACAATGGCTGCCTCCGTAGTGAGCCATTGCTCTGAAGAAGACAGAGAGGACACGCGCCCTACGAGTGTTCAGTTCCTATCGAACAGGTTCACACCTGCGCTGCAGCGCTTTCACGATGAGCTACACTGTGCGCCGTAGGCTCCGGTCAAATGTCGCTGCGGAGCTCGAGGTTCGAACTTCTCCAACTACCCTTTCAGATCTACCTTCTGAGGGAGGACCAGCGAGTCCGGTTCGTCCTGCGGCTGACGCCCGAGGAGTTTCGGGACAAGATGGAGGAATTCCGAGAGTGAGACGAGTGTCGCTGTCCGTTCTGACGAGTTCCCTGACCGAGCGCTCGTTCCGCAGGGTGCTGGCCAACATCACGGGAGCTATCGTGAACGTCGACGAGGCCAAGGTGCACGAGAACGAAGACGGCTCTGTGGACCGCAAAAAGTAAGTGGTTGTCCTCTTGACGCCGCTCAGCACGCATCCGTGACCACTCGCGTGTCGTCCCGCAGGAGTGACCTCTACCTGCATTTCGTGAACCGGGAGGACAATTCCATCATGGAGGTGTCCACGGTCCTCACGTAAGCCCGTCTCAATCATCAAAGACGAACTAAGAAGGCTCACGGCCGCGTTTCTATTCAAGGTTGATCGACAAGAACATAGAGTTCCTGGACAAGCTCTTCAAGGAATTCAACGTGCTATACAGCGAAGTAAGCGCTTGCTTTATGTTTATCTAACTCGGACGAGATTGACGACTTACGTCAACCTGAAACGCTGGTCTATATCCATGACGTCCAAATGTGCAGGGTGCGGCTGCGCGATAGAATGTCTGAAGTTCTAGCGGTATGGGCAGTTAATGATACTGACCCCCTGATATCCGAGGCAGTTTTAGCATAATAACTACTGTGACAGATTAAAAACCCAGTAGATGCATGCTCCGCCTCGAACGCAAACGTTTTGCCTTTGATAACTCCTCGTCGCACTCGCAGCCCAATCCTGGCGATAGGCAATGATCGTGCGCTGAACGCGGAGCGTCTACTACGTTTTTAAGTTGTCGCTGACAATAATAATATAAACGTTCACACGTACATTGGGCTCTGATGCTCCCTGATGCCCAAGAATGTTTGGGCAGAGGCCTCGTGCGTATAGTGCACCTTTGATC
The DNA here is from genome assembly GCF_016920785.2 of Ixodes scapularis. Classification (NCBI taxonomy): domain Eukaryota; kingdom Metazoa; phylum Arthropoda; class Arachnida; order Ixodida; family Ixodidae; genus Ixodes; species Ixodes scapularis. The sequence goes on along the minus strand of NW_024609868.1, from coordinate 44,178,501 downwards.
AGCGCTCAAAGTGCCCGAGCGCTCGGGCACCCATAGCATTGACTGCATTGCCTCAGAAAGTTGTGCCTGAGCTTGCAAGGTTGGGTTCTCAGCACCGCGTACGAGTGGCTTAAATGGGTCAGGCACGTTCACTCCGAAAGAATGCTTCGAATATTCCGTCGCGGGTAGCTGCCAGCGACAATGTTTGGATGTTCGTATTACACGACGAAACCTCCCGCTGGTAGCCGGACATTGTGTGGTGCATTTGCCTGGTGCTTTCTTGCACGGCATGACACATGCTGCGCACATCCCTATCAAAAACATAGGTGAGAGCATATATTGCCCAGCAGAGTGTCTCTGCTGCACAAGAACTCGTGCAAATGAAGCTCCCGTGCGACTACGCTCTTCCGAGCACACGTCGTGTGAGGTGCAGTGAGCGAGGCACTTTGAGAGAAATGCCGCCGTCAGTGAGGCGTCCGCCCTCAGGTTTCATAATCGCCGTTTGTGCAGCCGGCGGACGCTTTGAGCGATGCTGAGCGCGAGGAGGACCAGATGCGCACCTGGCTCATCGGCCTGTCCGTCTTCCTGTCCGTCATGCTGGCCCTGGTCATCTCGCTCTGCTTGGCCCAGAGGAGTCGGTGAGTAGCATCGCGCCAATGCTCAGTCTATTTCTGTTTTCAACTGTGTGCGTGCGGCAGCCTAGCGACTAATCTGAGTGATCGACAAGACCCATAGTACGTAGAACACAAGACTTACGCATTGCGTTATCGCAAGTAGATCCCCGACCCGCCCCTAGCGGAAGACATTCTGAAAAGCTCGACAAGATCACGCTGCAAGACGGCAGGCGCGCGCGTCGCCGCGCGCTGCATGGTGCGCGTTGTGAGACGCTGCAAAATACACGTGCGGCAAAGCGGACCGGAGCTATGCGGAGAGAAAGTCGTCTGCTTTATGCTCAGTAGTCGTGGTGACGTCAGAAAGACGCCTAGTTTTGATTGGCTCTGATCGAAGGATTGTGGGTAGACCTCGAAGCAAGCTGCCTTGAGGTCTACCCACTATACACTCTTAGAAAAAAGGGTACGGATAGTCCTCCCTTACGGGAGGAACGGTCTTGTAACCTATGTTCCTTTAGAAAGGGAGAAACCTTCGTCCCTGAAGCAGGTGAGCAAAGTTCCTCCGTCGCTTGCATCTCAATATGGCGGCCCCGAATCGAGCAAATCGAGCCCAATAAGGCTTAACGAGGACGCTACGTCTCTTGTACGGGACGAGAGCAGCAGCAAATGAAAGCGTAACACGATCTTTCCGAAAACTGTGTTTATTTCCGAAGCCAGATTCCCCCCACAGGTACAGAAACCTGCGTTTCGAAAGCAGTTACTCAGTCTTCTCGTCGACAGCACTGCGATGTTAAACGGAGACAACCGATACCGAGTTACTTCGTGCACTTTGCGTCTTACCTTTGCTGTTCCTCAAGTCACAATTCCTTCGTCAACCGCACATCACGGAGAAGGGCAAACTCACTCCGCGAAACCAAAAGCCGTTCTCGAAAGAACAAACTCGAAGCCGCTGTTTATCGCGTAGCGTGAAAGAAGGTTAAATCGCTAGCCACCAGATGGCGGGGTCAAGCAGAGTAATTGCAAGTAGCTAGGCTAGGTGGCGCTAGATACCGCCCAATTCATGTTCTACAAAAAATAATTTGCTTCTCTCAGGCCACTACTGCGCTTGAGGATCCTCTGCTATACACACATGACACCCATTACAAGCATCAGGTGAACATACATTAAGCACATGCACTGCACACACAAATATCAATACAACAGAACACCACACTAACCCGAACACTACACCCGTGTTCTACGTTTCCGTCTTTTATACTGGTCGTTTTGAACGTGCGGAACTTTTCGGTGACTCCCTAAACAATAAAAAACATTCCCAGCATGTTGATTTTTTCCCAGCAATGTCATACCTCTGAGAGTATTTTGAATGGCTCAGGGGATGAATCTCTTATTAAAAAGTAAACGCTCGATCACGCCGTAATTATTTGAAAGCAATAAATCAAACCGCTCCAATGCGGTTCGAAGCCATGAGTTTGTTTCCCCGCACGGCGCGTCGTAGCCTGTATTTCTATTGTAGTGTTTGTTTTTCTATTTCTGCTGTTCGCGCAAAGCTGCAATTGCCGTCTTGAATTAATCTCTGTAGAGCGGATATTCACTCAGCTGGAAGTGATGCTTCACGGGCTGAGAAATCGCTTTTCGATCAACTTGAATGCAGTCAAAGCCGCGACTTGTGGCAGGTGTTAAGTGTACGGAGCTACGCCGTGGAGAGCCCGAAAACTTCTAGCGCTCATCCTAGCTTGCCAATTGGAGGGCAGTTTCTCCAGGAACCGTAGTATATATTTAAACAGCAAAATAAATGGTGGCTTTTTTTTTTTTTTTCGATTTTACCTACTATTGTTTTTTAATGCTAAAATTCCACACTGTAAATATACGTACTTTCCGTCACAATTTCGTACTGTTGTCCTTGCCCCAGAGCGCAATCGCTCTCGGGGACAATACAACCAACAGCCACATTGGCCACTGTACGATAGGAGCTTATACTGCTCAGACCAGCGTTCCAACATGACTATCCGCACGTTGATCGATTGCACGTAATCCCTCAAGCGGTATTAAACTTTTTAATGTAAAGCAGAATGTCAAACTGCGACAACCCGCCCCCTCCGATCACGGCCCGACCAGCGGCATCAATGCCCGACCGTTTACGATCTCCTCTTGTTGTTACACCACTGATAAGCGAACACACGGTCACATCGGCGATAATTCCAGTCTTCCGTTCACAACCCACAACACTGCCATCACGATGTTGCAGCTATGTTGCTGACACGCACAAACACAGAACCACGTTGAACGCCGGTTGCACTCGGCATCGGAAAACAGAACCGAACTCAGGGGGGAAGGCACCCAGGCAGCCGGCAGCAAAACCTGCCTTTCTTGGACACAGCGGACACAGTTCCTGCGGTTTCCATAACGTCGAAAACGTCGACACAGTTCCGCGTGCTTTCGCTACTGTAGTCTGTAGTGCTGCAGTGGCTGTAGCGGCTGTAGTTCCGTGCCGCGCGAGTCAAACAATCCGGAGACGGCCATCCAGTGTTGCCAACCTATTTTTTGAAAATACCCCACGCCAACGTCCAGAAAACCCTACATTACCCTACGAATGTTTCTTATTACCCTACAATTTACCCTACGAGGCAAATCTTTGTTCAGATATTACTGTTGCATAGATTATCATGATACAGGGTAATATTAATACAGTGCAAAGCGATAGGGCACGCATGCGCGCGCATACCTGCGTTATTCTAGAACACCATGCTTTCAGGTGCGCTCTGTATAATCAGCACAACAGTGATGTAGCGAGCGCACACATATCCCCAACCAACATGTTTAGCCGATTAGTCGTCAAAGTAAAAACTGGGCTACGTGGGACCAGCACTCGCGGCGACAGACAAGGCGGCTCATTACAAAAGGAAGCTAATCCGAGCGGCATATTAGCTTCTTTGGGTGTACCGCGCCTAGGGATTCGTCGAACTAAGGTACTATTTCGACAAACTATGCTATTGGGGAGGATAGGAAACCGGCGGCTCTTCCGTATTCGCCAAAGTGTCATTCGATGAAACGTCATGGCTTCTGTTTCGTTCGCTAAAACGTCGCTAAAACTCGTCGATCATCGGTGATCGACGCTTTATGGGCGTGGTAAGGAAAGAGTTAATTGCAACGCGCCATAAGAAAAGAGCGCAGAGGACGAGTGGTAGTTCCAGCTATTGTTAGTCGTAGAAAAGCTCAGTTGAACAGGTGGCTTCCGGTTCTGGTGGGCTCGGGGTGGTTTCGCCCGTGGTGCCACGTGTTTCGCAGGTGTAACAAGAACCGCCGGATGTACCAGAGTCATCAGAGAAAAATTGGCGGGAACATGTCCACTGGGAAGATACCTCCTCTGGCTCCAAACTCCCTCCGCGCAACTCCCACTCCTCCCACCTCTCCCACTTGCTCGTTGCTCCAGTTCTCCAATACTCTCCAGCTTGGTGTGTGGTACTCGCTGTTAGCTTGTCTTGCAACTTGGATACTTTCGTTCTGCATTATGTCATGGTGTGGCAGCACACGAGTTTGCAAAGCTATCAAAGCTGTGCAAAACCTGCACGGGAGCTTTCTTTTTTTTTTCACTTTTTGAAATTACTTTACTTTTGGCGGGGAAATGGCCGGACGGCCCTACAACCCTACAATGTACCAAAAATGCCTAAAATACCCTACAAGTAGGGTAATTACCCTACGGTTGGCAACACTGCGGCCATCCCCCAGTGTACGTGGCACTGCTGGCACTGTTCCGGAACTTCGCTGTTTCTAGCGGCTTCGTTTGCTCGTTTGATAAAATTAGTGATAAAAACGTCAATGCAACCGAAATGTTCTGCACGTTTAGACTAGAAGACGGAATTACAGGCGGCCTTCGCTGCTGCTGAAGCTCAATCAACTCAACAGCTATTTATTAAACAACGTGCGCGACCTGCTCGAAAAACGAAACCGAAAGACGATGAGTCGGGAGGGCGAAAGCTTTCACCCGTCTGCCTGGAGAAGGAGAAAAAAGTTTCGTTCCTCCCCTTTTCTCGTGTCCGCTTGGGGGCGCGTCGGTAGAAGGGAGGAAGGCGCGCCGTTGCTACTTTTTTCCTCCATTTTTTCTTAGAGTGTAGCCTTTAATTATAGCCAATCGGAGCTCGGCATTCTGACGTCACCACAACCGCCGCAAAAAAAGCAGACGAACTTGCGCTCCGCATAGCTGCGCCGCCTGGATCCATTTTAGGACTATAGTCACTGACAAGATGAGAACGGCAGACCTCGTCTTTCCACTGTCCGTCCTGCAGCGCGGGCTCGTTGCCTTCCATCGTGCTTTGGCTGCACGTGGCGCGAAGACCACGTCATGTCAAATTGTCTTGAAAAGTAAAAAAAAAAAAGAAACTCGCGCTGGAGGCGGTACAACTGAAACGCCTCGCTGCTGTCTTCATCCTGTAATGACGTTAAATTAGGGAAGGAGCAGGCCTTGTTTTTAGGTGACATCGACCATACATTTGATACTAGGGATGTCGCGAACCACCCTAGGTTAGATTTCGAAAGGTTTCGATATTTGCGAAGCGAACTAAGGTTCGATATCGAAAAATTTCGATATTTTCGTACCGACCGAGGTTCGATTTCGAAAAATTCGCAACTTTTGTCCACAGCGGAGTTTCGAATTCGAAAATTTCGAAGCTTTCACGGTTTCTAAAATTTCGAATTCGAATATTTCGAATATTTTTTTTACTTCAGGTTCGATAAATTCGAAGATTCCGAAATTCTTTGTAAAAAAAATTCGAAAACTTCGAACGCTTCGAATTTTTATAAACATGAAGTTCGAACAATTCGAAGATTTCGAATTTCTTTTGGCTTAAAGTTCGAAAAGTTCGAAAGTTTCGATTCTCTTTTAACGCTACATTCAAAAAAAAAAAAAAAAAACTTCGAAGATTTTGAATTTTTTTCTAATCCAAGTTTTCAAAGTTTGAAGTCCGATTTTCAAGTTTTTCTACAGTTTCAGTTTCAAATAACGTTTTCACGACTCGCTTGTTTTCACAAAATCAAGTTTAGAAAAGTTAGGGTGTGATACCTAGATTCTGCGAAGTTGGTAAGGCAATTAAATGAGACGACGAGTTTCCCGGGCGTGCTAGAATATTTGCCAGTGCAGAATTGTGACCGCCAGCCCCCCCCCCGGGGGGGGGGGGTCTTTATCACGCAGTAGTGATTGCACGAAAACACTGTTTTACGAGACTCATCCAGTTCGAAACGGCCAGGGGCGAGCAGGAGGTTGAGGCTCAGTAAAACCTTGAAGCGACCTGGCAAACTAGCTCGCCACCCCTTGCACGCTGGTAGTAATCCGATCCGGTGAAGTTTATAATTGTCCTGGAGGTTTATTTTCTGGGACGGAGGAATCGCCTCGCAAAAAGCACAAAAGCCGACACAACTCGAGGTCGAGGAGCGTTCTACCATACAAGTGGCGTCGGAAGAGGAAAAACGGGGGGAAAGAGGGTAGCGGGGGGGGGGGGGGGGGGGGGGGGGGGGCTTCAGCCTTTTTTTTTTCCCTTGCAGGTATTTTGGACTGTTAAAGAAAACAATACGGGGAAAGAGGGCGTGGTCGAGCTTATTTTAATCTGAAATTATTTATGCATATGTATAGCTACTGTCGCTCTTCACTACATAAAAGGTTGCGTAAATGGTCACTGTTAGAAACTCGTTGTCAGAAGGCACTGCTCGTCACATGCTTAGTGGTTCGGAAGTTCAAAGCTGTCTTTTCGACCTAAACACCTGTGCCGATAGTAACAAAAGAAAAAAAAAAAAAAAAGAATAAATGCGGGAATAAGAAGCAGGAGAAAAAAAAAAAACTATCAAGAATTCGTCGGAAGTGTTCTATTCGTGCATATTCAGAGCTTCAGAACTTCGAAACAAGTTTCTTTTACCAAAATGTGTACAGGCTAAAAGAAACACGTCCCAGGAACGTGAAGCGAAAAAAAAAAAAAAAAAGTTTTCTTTTAATGACGTGTTGAACTTGAACACTACTAGACATCTTCTGCAATGAGTTAATTTATTCCTTAACGTGAAAAAACAATAAATATATTATTTTGTATTCTGCAGATGGCAATGGTATGTACTGTCTGTGGTGCTAATTTAAATGCGATACCTCAAATAACTTAGACGAAAATAACTATCAAGTTTAGGTCATAATTGCACGCAGATACATGTTTGGACATTTCTTCGAAACTCACGTTGAATAACAATAATCACATCTTAAGACGGCACTTACCTGTAGCTATACATAGATCATTCTTAAAAAAGTATAACATATCTACCATAAATAGCTCCGGCTGCAGCGTGCTTCAAATCTGGCACAAACGATAATCGTCAAAAACCCGTCGTGTCGTCCGTCCTCGCCCCTTCGGGGATTTATTTCTTTAAACCTAAGCATGCCAGAACATTGAAATAAATGACATTGTCTTTCGTAAGGAACGCAGCACCGCGTGTAAAAGTTCGAGAAAAAAAAAAATTACGAATGTACCCCACTCCTTGAAATCAAATGAAACCGGCCGCCGGTCTTTCGAAGTTCGACGAACGTCGAACTTTTACCCTAAAAGTTCGAAGTTCGTCGCACTTCTGACTTTTCAAAATTCGAAAGTTCGAAACTTTTCGAATTTTCTTGATAAATAAGTTCGAAAGTTCGAAATTCATCGAATTTTTTGGTCAGTCAAGTTCGAAAGTTCGACAAGCATCGAACCTTGCAGCGCAATAAGTTCGAAAGTTCGAAAAAGATCGAATTTTTTAGCGTAATAAGTTCGACGGTTCGAAAAGCGTCGAACTTCTTAGCTTAACAAGTTCGAAAATTCGACCTCCGTCGAATTTTACAATATAGACAATTCGAAAAATCGAAATCTTTCGAACCTTTCGAACCGCTTGATTCGATCATCGAAACTTCGATTCGAAAAAAGTTCGCGGCATCCCTATTTGATACCTTGACATCGCTGTAAGTTCCCCCTGTGCCCAAATTCCGATGTGCGCTCCGAAAGCCCCTCGAATGGCGATCCGGATTTCTTGTGAACTGGATGTGGGGGCGCATTTAACAGGTTGTTCCCGTTTGTTTGCACGAAGGACGTCATTTTTTTTTTGTCATTCTTTTTTTCCCAGATATGAGCGCCAGCTGAAGGCAGCCACTGCGACAGCTTTTGGTAAGCCGAGCAACCGTAGCCCCCGAACGCGTCCTGGGCTTTCTTTTCCAGCCAGTGGGTGCGCTACGGACAGTCATCACGATGGGCTCGAAGCCTTTGTGAATAAAGAAATGCTGGAGAGAATCGGGCAGCGCGGTGTCTTTCACGACGTTCAAGAGCGCAACTTTAGAGGATATATGTATCACAGGTCTACAGCGAAGTTTCCAAGCAGCTCCGTGAGCGTGGTACTTGGGTGCAGCATACAAGGACACTTTCTGACCGTAAATCGATAGCCAACTGGAAGCAGCATCTCGCGTCCCAAGCATATGCGCGCTCCATAAAGACGTGGTCACACTGCTAAAGCTTCGTACAAGAGGCAACCCGAAGACACTGAGGCGTGTTTCTTCCTTGTATGTCCGGTACTGTCGCATTGGTCATATAAGGAGTGAACGCAGATATCTTCGAAGCATACAAACGTATGGGGCAAATGTGCTTCGAACATGCTTGAAGCATACTTGCGGATGATTTTGTCGTCACATCTGCAGCGAACACCGTGCTTTTGTTGTTATTGTGCAATGTAAGGGCTGTGCGGACATTAAAGATAGAGGTAGCAAGATCCGTTATGGTGCGCCCTCAAGTCTCACGCACCCTGTCCGCTCTGCCGGCGCCCGCTCCGAGGACAATCCGAGTCGGGAAGATGGGAGCCACGGGCAAGGCCTCACATCGTGTGATGTTCTCCTTTCCGCCAGGTTCGAGGGACTCGGCGTTGAACCGCGTGGACGTGCCCAACACCAACCAGCATTCTGTCGAAGGGTAAGCAGCCACCCGTTGGGACGCTGAAGCAGGCCGCGGACCTTACCCGGGCGGCCTCACTCGCCGGCAGGGCTCTGGGCCCTTTTCTTGCCAGCGCTGCGTCCGTGTCCTTGTTCTCCTTGTCCTTGTGTTTATTTGCGCTGTTTTATATTATTTGCACCAAGATGCTTTGTTCTTTGTGGGAACGGAGGGCCCCAAAACCGACTAGGGTTGTGCGAATGTTCCGATTTTTGAATAGTGGTTTCGAACAATACGCTATGCGATATTCGTCTACGATATTAACTGCGATATTCGTTCACGATGTAAACTGGGATATTCGTATTTTTCCAAGTGTCGATCACGGCGGGTTAGCTGCGTGGAGCTCACTTCTTACCGAACACCGGTGTACCGTGGAGAAGTAACACCCCCGAAGTTCGCTTTCGTTGTTGTTGCTTCTCCATGGTGCACCGGTGCTCGGTAAGAAGCGCGCTCAACGGGGCTGACCCGCCGTGATCTTCGGCCGATATCGGTCTCGTGCTTAGGAGAAAATAACGGTTTCAAATCGAGATCGTGCACGCATGTACTGGGTGCATTTAGAAAGAAACGAAAATGTTGTAATTTTATTATATACGTTGCAGTAAGGTTATCTAAATTAAACTGGATATTAAGCAAGAGTATAGGTTAGGCAGACATGCCATTGCGTTATTAATTCGTGATCGTTTTTTTTTTTTTCAAGTTAAAGATTGAATGTACCATATTTGCATACAGCAAGTAAATTTATTAATTTTTCCGATCAACCCAATGTGGGCATTGAACTTTATGAGACCACCACCCATATAGTTAGATTAAAACTAACTTAGCTTACAAAGGGGCAAGTTGAAGCTCGGGGACAACCTTTACGAGTTCAGCTAGGTTTTTTGTGAAGCATGGTGCAACAGTGAAAGGCTGGGAGAAACCATTCGATAGTCGACTCTAAAATCTTCGGCCAGGACCACTACTCGCTTCGAACACAAAATCCACTATTCGCAGATAACTAAAACCGGCAGTTGTTCTCCTCACGCTGCAACAAATGTCGACTTTCATGATGAAAACAAAAGGGGGTGTTGCTATTTAAGGCCTTGGTCGGAGTTTACCGTAGCATGTATCACATGCGAGGCTTATAGAAGTTTGAGCCCATTGTTCGGAATTGGTCCGCGTCAGGTCCGTCGAAAGAATAACTTACACCAGGGCATCGCCTGTTGCCTCGCACCTGGCATGAGTTGGGTCGACACACAATGTCAGCCATAGTGACCATCTATTTACCCCGGCGGTTGGCTTTCGATCCAGATATTTCACCGAAGACTGAAGACTGGAAAGATGAACAAAATAAAAAGCACAATGCCACTTTATCAAATTTGTGATAGTTCACTTTATTTTTAGCGCAAAACATATTTAAAAGCAAGGTCTGTCTCACATTCGTTACACTGTTTGCCCCGACCAAGAAGAGAAATGCAGCGTGTACATGCTTGGACTGTTTCCCATGGCTACGTGCCTGGTGGGGTTATTCTGTAAGGAATTCAAACTGGAACTGACAAGATTTTGTAATCTCTTTTTGAATAGGTGATAGTTCCAGTTTCTCACAATCAGTGATATATTTGTATATGTCATTTTAAAATGAGTGGCCGAAAATACGTCCTGTATTTAGATGTACTGTTTCCTAGAGTGGTTAGGTAAAGCTACATAAAAAAACGTCCTTGTTTTCACGGCTGCAACGATCGACACCTGATCAGCTGAGATTTCGCTGGCCGAACTTGGGTGCCTTATACTGTGGTTTAGCATTAAATGGGCTGTGCAACGACATTGGGTAGGAATATTTCTTACTTTACCCCAGCTTCATGGCACTAGTGGGACCCAAGAATACTCGAACGCAACACCACTGACCAAGAAGCGTCTTCGTCGCGGCGGAATTCAAAGGACGAAAGTGGAGCTTTTCTTTCAGTCTCTCCTTCCAAAGCCGCCTTTTGCTCCTTCGCGAAATTTGATGACGGAGCTGTGGGGACAATGGCAACAGTACGATCCCCGAGAATGCGTCATCGAGCTTTGCGGTAACGATATTCAAATGCTGCTCACACAGTGGACGCCAAGACTGCGTACACATTCGATCTGGGCTCGTGACAATTGATGCCTCGACATGCATTCGGGTAGTGGCCCGTGTCCAATCGCTGCAACGACGACAATAGCCGAGCCATAACAATGTCTGGAACTCAGCGCGTGTCCTGTGCTTTGCCAACCCCAGCGCGTGGCTATGATCAACATTGGCGGCATATAATCGACTCCAGATCACGTGGCCACTTGTTCTGGCTGCGAGTTGAGGAAATGAACGGTGCTCGTTTTTTTTACATTTTTTTCTGGAACTTTTATTGCGTGGGGTGAAAAACGAACGCGTGTTTCATACGTCATTAACGTCAGGGATCCGTTTTAAGCGGTATTTGTGCAAAGTACAAAAATCGTTGCATCGCCCCTTTAACTCGGTGTTTGGTCTGCGAGTCTGTTTTAAATATGCCTGGATAGTGTAACAATGATGAAATTGGTACTATTTCAGGTCCAACCCAATTTGGATGCACTCTTACGATAACGACTGGTACAAAGAAGACGAAGAAACCAGGTAAGCACGCTCCTGGATTTCGTCAGAGAGTAGACGAGTGCGTGTACTGGGCTTTTCGAGCACTGCATTGGGTTGCTGGAGATTCCTTCGTCGAAGGGGTCGAGCACCCCGTTTGTCGCGTGTTGATTACCTCACCGAAGAACAGTAAGGGAGCGCTTAAAAGCTACCTGGTCTGCGGTGTTGACCGAAAGAACACCGACGAGGGAGCGTCGAGTGTTGCTCCGATGGGGGAGAACCGCCGACTGCCAGTACCGATGGGTGCGAATTCAGGACGACAATTCAGTACCCGGGAGCAACACATCGACCACGTGTGTTGCGCGAGGGATGCCGTTCGACGCCGACCGTCTGTCGTCATTTGTTCACCCACCCTATTTCGAGCGTCTTGCGTAGCGTTGTAGAAGGCGGAGGCGAGAGCTATCGCGCAAGGACTCGGGTAAGCGTGGCATTTGAAAGAGTTACACTCTGTAGTCATACTCCATCTGGCGATCGATTTCGCCAACTCTTCAGTCGTAATCTCTCTTGTAGTACGTATAATACGTACGACGGTCACTTGGTTTGTGCCACTACGGGTCACGTGGTGACGTGTCACGTGGTGTGTGATTATTATGCGTCACGGGACCACGTGATGTGTCGCCGTCATGTGTCTCTGCGTTGTCTTAAATTTAACAGTATGGACGGAACCCAAAGGCATATTCTACGTTAAGCCCCCTCAACGAAATTGAGCACCGATAACCTCTGCAACTAGGAAAGGACACACTGGTCTTTCACCGGCTTGTGCCGCCAACGTTCCTCAGAGCAACATGCCCCGGTTTGTTAATGTTCAGAGCCCCTGCAGTGCTCGCCCAACCTAAAAAACAAGGCCTGCGCATGACGTCATCGTTAGTGGATCCCCGAACCGCCCCAAGGGGCAAGCAGGCTGAAGCTGGCGGAGACGCTGACGCAAGCTAGGCGGCGATGCGTAGATCCACTAATGATGTCGTCTTGGTGAAAGAGTCCGAGGCCTTGTCTTCTAGCTGGCATGGGCTCGCTGCGGACTGCGCACGCGGTGTGCCTGTCGCAGCGCTGAGTAGAAGTGTGCACGGGTGGGGCGCGCATGGTGCACCGCACGCGGCCCGCGGGCCTTCAGGGCCGCGTCCGGGGCGCCTTTGCTGATCGGGCCCTGGTTGAACCAACAGAAACGCACAGAGCAAGCGTGGCAGCCCGAGGCGACAGCTGCGGAAATCCACGGTCTACGTCTCGCACACTCCGATCACGGCGCCGGTCGCGCTCACCTCCAATAGGTACTTTGAACACGCTTTGCGGAAAGAGGTGATGGCGCTTGGCTGGGGGCGGGGCTGGCTCGAGGGGCGCGCTTGGCCGCTTCTTCTCCGCCTGTGCATCCGGGCGCGGATCTTGCCTGGGTGGTGTGCCGCCTGGAAATATACCGCCGCGCCGTGAGGGCTCCGGCCCCTTCGGCGCGGAGTGTGAGTGAACGGGCCTCGTTGGCTACCGATGTCGGACGCAGGGAGCGTTTCTTTTGAAAGTCCCCGGCCTCCAGCACGCGTTCGTTGCCTTCCTCAGTGCTTTGGCTACGCGCGCGCGCTTGAGGCTGGTGAGATGCCCAAGCGTTATCAAAGGTAGAAAGTGCTTCCCGCCGTTCTCGTTCTGCCAGTGACTATAGTGCAACTCCGGTGGCAGACGCTCTAGAGATTGATGCTGCGCGTTGCCAGCACGCAGCCAATGCACCAGTGAGGCGGCGGCGTGTGGCAGAAATTCCCTAGTGACGACGTTAGAATAAAGGCATCTGCATCTGCGTGGCCGGTGTATGGCAGGAATTTCCTCCGCTGTGCCAGATTTAATATCGGTTGCCTTTTCTTTGTGTTTTGTTTTTGACAGCCATCCATATGCAGAATCAAATAGCCTTCTGACTATTTTAGAAACATTTTCCTAGCTCGCAACTTCAGGGTGTGCAAAATGGCGTAGTAAAATAGGAGGCCCTGATTGTACACTCTCCGGCGATTCGAAACCGCCACTAACACGGTAACACCCAACCCCACCGAATTTTGTCTACTCACTTCATCCCTGAACAGTTTATCCCGGACATTTTATACCAAAGAAGTCTCATCCCCAGACATTTCAAGGGCTCTATATAATGTATAAGCTCTGATAACATGAAATGTCGTGGTATAAAGTGTCCGTAAGATAAAAGGTCTTAGGTTAAAACATATCGGAATGACATGTCTTTGGTACGAAATGTCCGTAATGAACTATCCTGGTATGAAGTGATCTGGAGTGAACTGTGGTGGGGTCCATCCCAACTACATTTTCAAAACCGAGTGTCACTGCCTTAACAACTGTTGCCCATGCTCACGTGCTAACTGTGGGGCAGTGAAAATACTAACAAATTACTTGTCATGACTGTTTTTTTCTTTTGTTTTTTAAGCGTGTTAGCAATTTAAGCATCTCGTGGGGATATTTCCGGAACGCAAACAACCCAAGCAGCACAAATTTGGCCAATAATTCGGCAATGGCCGACAACGGTCTTTTGGCTAGTGGCCAGACAGTGGCCAGCCATTGGCCGATGGTTAGCCTTTCTCTGGCCATCAGCCATCGGCCAAAGATTGGCCGATGGATGGCCACTCTTTAGCTATTGGCCAAAATACCATCGCCAGCCACTGGCCAATGCTTGGCCAATATCTGTGCTGCTTGGAAAACTAAACGTACGCCTTTGATTCCCGAATGTATTTGAAGCAAACATTGGCCGTCTTGTCCACGGACTATCTTGGCCAACGGCAAGCTCTCCGACGCCTGTATCGACTAAAGGAAGCTTCGTAAATAATTTCCCGTAATTAATATGCTTCAAGACGAGTCACAAGCCGTCTGTGTCTGCATAACGGCCTATGATTAGGCCTTTGCCGTTTCATCGCGCACGTCACCCGTGAACGCTCTCTAACACTTCGAAGTCGTTGAAATTGGGAGTGAAACCGTTTTTGTAACCTGTCCTCTCAGGCAGCGATCTCAACAACGATCCGTAAACCCAGCCATCTATTTCAGTCGCGTTTCGTTGCGTATGGCATTCAGTGTAGCCAGCATGCTTGACGGCGGAACTCTGGAGTGATAGGGTCACTCAAGCACCGGGCCTGCGCCTCGGCGTACACCTTGTGTAGGCTTACGAGGTTCGAACTTTTAGTGATGAGGATGAATCAGTCTGATTGGACGATGTCCTCGAGCGCTGTTCAGCCTCTGACCAAACGTTAGTGCTCAGTTACCAAAAATATATATGTTGTCGGAAGTGGATGTCCATGCCAGATCGTTGGGATGGCGTAACCCCGGCATAATCATGACGATCTTGAAGACAGACCGGCTGAAGAGTGCTCGAGAAAGCTGCGTATCCTCGTTTTACGGGTACTTAAAAAAATTCCTCAGAAGGTACTCCTTCGAAGAATCGGCGAATTAGCACGCGAATCCAAACGATGCGGGTGCCTTCTGACGGCCTGCTCTTGGCTCCAGGCCCGTGGACAGCAACTCCCTGGACGAGAACGCGGTGGCCGAGACGTCCGGCAGCACGTCCTCTTCCTCGGACAGCCACCGGCAGAGCCAGGACCGCGAGTTCGACTCGGCCCAGCTGTGCTCCGAGGTGTACGTGCTTTCCAACGGCACGGTGCAGAACATCAGCATGCCCGTGGGCTCTACGGACCTGCTCTGCCCCGAGGTGGCCGAGCGGAACAACCTCAACAGGTACAACAAGAACGGCTGCCCCTACGCCAGCGTTTTCCTCGGCAAGATGGGCACGCCCAACCGGGCCGGAAAACTCGAGGTGTCCGAACTGTGACCTCGCCGCAGCTCCCGGCCTGAACGGAACTCAGCCGCCCTCGATGCCAAAGGGGAACAAGCGTAGAGTTGCAGTCGCACGGCGCATACGTCATACAAAAGGCATTGAACACACCTCAAGCATTTTCGAAGCACGTTTCCTTCACGTGTATGTGTGCTTAGAGCATATGTACAGACAGTGTTTATATGACCAATCTGACAGTATCGATCAAGCAAGAAAGAAACCTGCCTGTGACACTGTCTGCGGACTTGTCTTTTGTGTGACGTATGTGATTGCGGCCTAAGCTCTCGAGACAGGCAACGAGCAGACAAGGCGCCCTGGCGAGGACTTCCCTCGGAGAGACGTGCGTCGCCTGCTCGACGACGGATATGTACAGTGATCATAGGAGTGCTCTGTTTTTGACGTGCCACGACGTGTTATTTCCGCGGACCGAACTGTGCGGACTACTTCCAGGACGTTGGAAACGCGTTCCTTCGTTCACCGTTGGACGTGCGGCTTCGCACCGGACGACGTCACGCCCATTTTTGTAAGCCACATCGACGAGTATTTTTTGTACGGAGAAATATATTGTTTCTGCCAACGCTTCGTATTTATTCGGGTTTTGTTCGGAACACGGGTCGCCTCGGCTTGCAAGCGGAAAACAAGAAGGAAAACAAGAGGGATTTTCTGGTTCCAACGCTGTCTTTTCATGAAGATTTGAGGTACGTATTATGGGTTCTCTATGCAAAGTGAAAACCTGGCATTTGCGTATGTTGTAAAAAAAACAAAAAAAAACTAGGGTTCCTTTTTTTTTTTTTTTTTTTTTCTTTTATTGCCGCGTGCGTAACGAATTCGGCACCGCACGCGGTTGCCATGCGGAGGAACCTGGTTCGACCGCTCCTACGTCCAGTCCGCCTTAGAAATCTTCACTATTCTGGAAAGTTCCAGGCCATGCTCGGGTGTCGTCATCCGTTTTGATTCCGAACGTGTCATTCGTAAGGCGTGTATGAAAGCAGCGGTAAAGGCGCTGGTTCAGGACAATCTCCATTCCTTCGCCGACGTAAGATGCTTGGTATTTTCGTTTTAAGATTAAAACGGGCCCATTTCCCCATTGAAAATTTTAGAAAGGCATTTATAATTTCCTTTTTATTGAGGCAAATGTTAGTGCTGAAGCTTTGACATCTAGTTCGGTCCTCTATCGCTACATTCGGGCGAAAAATGAACGCTCGGCATTGCATAGTTTATTTTTGCGGTTAAAAAAACAACATTGTATTTTTTTTCTATATTGTATTTTTTTTTTCGCGCTGTACACGCATTCATTATTTCGAGTAACGTGTAACGTATACGTTACACGTTACTCGAAATAACTATAGTTACGTTACTTGTTATGGCTTCCTTCCCAACCTTCAAGAAATTAAATTAATTTTTTTTCGTGTTTCTTGGCGCCAATTTGTTGATGTTTGCAGTCATCCCAAATATTTTCAATCATTTTCCTTTCTTTTCTCTGTGTAAACACTTCCACTTTAAAAAGACATGAACGTCCACACCATTTGTCCCAGTGTCCAAAAATGCTGCCGCCCTCAATGGCATGTAACGCAAATATAACGCAAAAGTAACGTGCATTACTTTTTAACCGTAACGCGTTCATTTTATTTAGAGCTAACGTAGGTCGGCAACGCTTTTCATTTATTGCTGATAACGTATTTCTCACCTTTTTCCTTGTAACGCCTACAACACTGACCCATTCAACCCGTTCTCATTTGTAAATTTCTCGCTTAAAGACACTGAATCATTTTCGTTCAATTTGTTTCGTCTTTTCATTTTATTACGTCCATTTTTAACCTTCCCATATAAGACCTCTTGTATTTTAGGTCCATTTACAGAAAGCGATTCTATTTCATCCAGTCACAGTACAGCCGTTAATTCCAGACCGTGAAGCATAAAAACTATATACCGCTTATGTTTGAGAGCACAAAAACTTTCTTTGTTGTTGTTTCTTTTTGTTACTTTATTTTGCTGCTGGTTATAATTTTAAAATTTTAGGTGCTTCGTGATCGGCACGCCTTTATTTTCATCTTTCATTCAGACATAAAATTGGAATAAAACAAATAAACAAAAAGAATTAAAACGCAGTTTGTGAGTTACAATGCCGTGGACATTATTTGAACTGTTAAGATCATTTAAAAACAAAAAATGAAGATTATTCAAACACCAGAGAATGCCTTAGCCTTTCAAACCTAAGAGAAAAAAACAACAACGCAAAAACACAGGTTAAACAACACGGACCGCGCGCTTGGTTTCTTCGTCCCCAGTCATTTTTTAACGTGTTTTTTTTTTTCTTCTTTGAAGTAACTCATGAACAAGGTAGCTCGATCCAAAGATTTGAATCAGCCTCAGAGATCACACTATTCTCTGTTCCTTTTTATTTGTGCCCCTTTTCTCTGTTCCTTTCTATTTGTGCGCAATTTTAACCATGTTCAGCCTCATGAGAGCTTGCCCTTGTTTATGACCTTGTGCCTTGGTCATTTGCCTGGCCCTCTATTTGCTAGCTGCAGTAGAGAGGTCCTGGTCAGGGCCTAACCCTTTCTGATAAGATCCGTGAATGAGTAAATGCTAGAATGTGCCCTCTTGAACACGCCATTAATTTTTCTGTGCCAATATTTTATATTGTTGTGTGTCCGTGGACCCCTACTTCTGTCCTGGCTCCCTTGTTGAAGGCTAAATTGCCATTCATCCACGTACTATCAAACAGGCAATCCGCCGCGATCCTGACGGTGGCAGAGTAGCGGGCCAGATGGCCTGTTTCATAGCACGTGGATGAATGGCAATTTAGCTTAGCCCGCTGCTCTGCCACCGCTAGGATCGCGGCAGGCAGCAGCGTGACATTTTTATGACGTCATCAGGCGGAAATCGAGGGGCCATTTTTGAGGACGTGCTTCATGCACCATACATGCGGTGCTGTTTGTATGAACGAGACCGACGGAACCTGGACGGATCCACGAAACCTTATGGTGCTTGGTTATCACTTGGTGCGTGTGCACTGCGGCCTTTATAGAGTTGTTGTAGTTGGTGCATTGAAGGGTCGGTCAACAGTGGGTGAAACGCGGTTGGTTCACGCTTTTTACCCCGACGCTCCGCTGGTCATGCTTTTAGGAGTGAATATTTAGGCATTGGCAGTCCAGGCTCGCGTCACTTTTTTGCAGTTTTAGCGGAACCGGCAAAACTCTCATCGCTAGTTTTTTTATTCAGTACGTCAAAACGCCGCAGGTGACGCCTTTTTATTTTCCTGCTTCGTCTGGTTTGTTGGTCTCAGCAGCCCAGCCTGCGATTCGGCGGGTTTGACACCTAGTCGTACGCTTCCAGAACGCAGGGCCGGCCCTAGAGGTGGGTGACCTGGGTGGTTGCTTAGGGCGCCGTCAAAGAGCGGCGCCGCCGTGCCTTTTTTTAAATTTTTTTTTTTGCTTTTTTTATTTATTTATTTTTTAGCACGGTGCACGACACGAAGCTATATGCACGATCGTCGTTTGTTTTCGGATTGCGGTTCTCGTCCGACAAAACACTCGGGTTGAGCCACTTCTCACATGTTTACTAATCGTACCCAGTAGAGGCGGGGGGGGGGGGGGGGGGGGGGGGTAAGCGCCACGGCTGGAGTTTGCCCAGGGCTCTTGATGGTGTCGGCCCGGTCCTGCAAGGACGACCCCTTTGTTACTAATAATGTCAACTGCTTATCGAAATGTACTGTGTAAAAGAACAAATGGTGACGTCACAGATGAAGTTAAGTGGATGTCCTCTTAGTACAAACACCCCGGACCGCGAGCATGTAGACTCACACGTCCTCTCCATTGTGGGACAAACGATTCCGCATAGTACAACGCTGGAAAAAGAACAAGACCAATGCCCCCTCAAAAAAGCTATACAGGCTATCACTGAGGAGGCGCAGGAATATCCATACACCCTTACTACCGAGAACTGGCTCCAGACATGCGATCAGCTTAACGGACAACTACACACACCTCGAGTGTGGCAGATCCTTCGATCCCTTCTGGGACAGGCTAAACCTAGGCACACGCTAACAAAGCTTCTCATGTATGCAGGAGCAGATCCTGAATCTCTTGCTCGAGACATACAAAAACTCTTTTATCCACACAAACCAAACCTTTTCCCACTGCCCGACTATCCTCCCGAATCACCCGACTCTCTTTCCACCGGAATCAATTCCCTTTTCAGCATGAACAAGCTACAAGCAGCTCTTCATAACCTGAAAAGGAACACTACCCTAGGTATGGATGAAATCACCTACACTACACTACGCAACCTACGTGAGCACTTCGTCGAACCTCTCCTCGACCAAATCAATCAGGCATGGGAGACTGGAATCCTCCCTCATAAGTGGAAAACTGCCCTCACCATACCCATCCCGAAACCCGGAAAATCTCCTAACCAGATCAACAACCTCCGACTTATTTCACTTGCCTCTTGTGTTGGCAAACTTATGGAGAGAATGGCACTAAATCGCCTTGAATGGCATCTAGAGACCACAGATTCCTTAGCATACACTATGACGGGCTTTCAGTCACATGTTAGCACACAAGATGCCATGCTTCGCATATACGAAGATGTATACCAGAATGCCAGTACCACACAACTGCGTGCCATAGCAAGCGTAGACATTCACAAAGCTTTTCACTCTGTAGCTCGCCACGCGATTCTAGATAACCTCTTGCACACGGCACCCGGCTCTAGAATGTATAATTACATCAAAGCCTTTCTAACCGATCGAACAGTACAGATACAGGTCAATGACTTCACATCCCCTGACCATACCTTAAGAGCTGGAGTACCACAGGGGGCTATTCTCTCTCCCACATTATTCAATCTAGCCTTGAAGAATTTCCCGGATAAACTTCACGAAATCCAGCACCTACAGCACAATATCTATGCGGACGACATCACCGTCTGGTGCTGCACCAGCTCCCCAGCAGATCAGGGAGCCACAGTGCAGGCCGGACTTGACACAATCCACACCCACATAACTCAACTTGGCCTCACATGCTCCCCCACAAAAACAACATACATCGTTGTCTCCAACAATATGGGACAGAAGGCAGACGACTACCGAGCAGTCATTCAACTACATATAAATGACACCCTCATCCTTCGCCGCCGCACCGTACGAGTGCTAGGCTCGCTCCTCCAGCAGGACGGCAAAGCGGACGAGTGGTTAGCACTTATCACAAAGCAGGTAAACGAAATTCACCATATGCTCACTAGAGTATACAGGCGCAACCGAGGTCTAAAACAACATGAGATGTGTAAAACGGTCGAAGCCCTGGTCTACACCCGAGTCATGTACAACCTACCTTATGCCACCCTCACCACAACACGAATCTGCAAACTTGAAACCGCGCTCCGTAAGTGCACCCGACTCACACTTGGCGTTCCACGGTTCGCACCCAACCACCTACTGCCTCTAACTAGCATCCACAACACCTTGGACGAGCGCATTACCATGCATCGCCACGCTCAACATGAACGCCTACGTACATCGCGACAAGGCCGACTGCTCACAAATGTTCTAACGAGAATGTGTCGTCTTGGAACAGCAGCATAGACTGAAACCTAAACCGCTCTCCGGACGTATTGACAACGTAAGTTGGTGGTTCTGAGAAGCGTCAATTTTTCCCAACCTCCCAACTCCCCGCCATCCGTCCTACCTCCCCACCATGGGACTCACTGCCACGTCTACATGTCCTTCCCCTACCGCGAAACATGTGTCCGGGGGGCGTGTAAGCAAACCACATCCCGTACGCGTATAAGCAAACCATATCCCGTACAGCACCTGGCCACGCCCCCTTGTCACGTGACATGACGTCACTTCCGCTCTAAAACGAAACCAGTTGTTTTTTTAGTCTGTGAAATGCCGCGCGATATGACGTCACTCGCGCTGCTGGGGTACGGCAAACATGGCGCCCGCCGCCTGAAACATGAAGCCTATGCGGTCGATGAAGTCGCGGCTGAAGCCTGAAACGCTTGAAACAGGAAGTCTACGCGGTCGACGCAGTCTCGGCTGAGACGCTGTGAACGCGGTGCCGCGAGGGACTGAACACTTGTTGACGCAAATATGTGACGCCCGCAGTATGCGACGTCTCGCATCGTGCTTCTGCAGGAGTGCTTCAAAGGCGCAAGTACTTTTATTAGCATTCCCAACTCATCGCTTGATAAGAGCGAAGCTACCAACGCCTACCGCTGGTATCCGAAGTCGAGCCTTCTCTCGATGTCGCCGCTGGTGTAGATTTTATTCTCGCTGAGCAGGCTCGTCGCCGACGGGGTGGATGTGAACCACGCCATGCATGAACGCTTGTCTTTTTCGATACGAAAATATGCTCTGTCGTCACGAACGCTTACGCTGACCCACAAGCTCAATTTGAAGTATTGCCAGCGTTTTTATTTCGCCTGTACGTTGTCATCACATTACAGTTACTGGCGGCGACGCAGATCTTCGTGCTTCCCTTATAACGGTGCCGCGGCTCTCCCGACCCAAAATAAATGCAGCTGTCTACAACTGCTCGACGCTCGATCCGCAAATTCGGGAAGTGGTGAAGGGATTAGCTTGGTACCGTCAGAAACACTCGTGCCATTGGAGAACCTTTCATGGTGGAGGTACGCATATGACCATACGCATGCCCAGTGGAACTATGAAGAGAAAAAACAAGAGTGCATACTTCGAACTCGGGAAGTTTTTATTTCACCACATTAAATATATCGTTGCACTAAATGCTGGTTCTAAAGGATGCTATTTCCTCTGTCCCTTCGAAACAACCGGGGCCTTTATACGATGCGTACACATGCAAAAATCAACAGTGCGAAGACGTGAGAACGATATGGCTATGAGCTGTAAAGCAAAATGGCAAGTTTACACTCAAAAGCAACAGCTCACATAAACATTAAAAGAAGTTGACTAATGAAAATAATAGTTTCTTTCGAAAACCGGGTAAAGCAAACGGGCATGCCGCCTCAAACGTATAAAGAACATGAGAGTTGTCGTAACTTTGGAAGTTACTTTAGCTTATTCATGTAAAAGCGGCTTCACACACTTGCAACAGCTTATGACCAGAGTGGCGGACCAGTCAGTCACAAGAGACTTAAAACCGGTTTCAATTGCCATTCCTGTCGTAAGCAGTTGCAGGTGTGTGAAACAGCCTTAACACGTGACGCCCTTCCGCTGTAAACACCCACTTTAAACAATGAATAAACCTCTTCTGTTCTTACTTAATTTGCATCATGTCGGAATTGCACATCACACTTGTGTGCAAGAGCCCGAGACTAACACGGCTGCAAAACAAGCAGAGATTTAAAAACTCGTGTCGGATCCGAAATCGCACCGAACAATCCTGGACACGGAGCAGGCGTTCAATTGTATTTGTTCGAATGAGCAGCTGTGTTTTTCCTTTCATTAATCTAGACAGTTTCAATAAATGTAACCTCTGCTTTTGTACATAACATGTGGCAATGAGCATAAAAAACAGGGGAGGCACCCAGCATTCACATGAGAAGAATGAAAACACGTTAGAGAGCAGCTGGACTTTAATTCTACTTGCTGCCTGAGGAATTCGTGGACGACGACATGAAGCGTGCAGTCTTCTGCCGCGCATGTGAACCCTCCATGTGTGCCCCTCTTCTCTTATTTTGTCTCCGCTTTTGAAGAGACTTAGGGCTAAGGACATTGGTAACTGGTCAGCGGTTCATGCTCAACAAATGCTGCCGGCGAGTCTGTGCCCGACTACATTGTGTTGTGTCACTCAGCACTGCAAGTAGACATCATTTTCGTATACGTTTTACGACCGGTTAGCTTGTGGGGTATGCGAGGAAGCCACACAGCGACACCTTCTCGCCACGCCAGATCTCACTTTTGATAGGGCTCAACAACCTGTGATTGCTGCGGAGTATGTCACAAACTATAAACCCCACCCTTCCGGGCTCCAGACACGGCAGAGGTTCGCCACATTGACAAACACGACCCACACAAGGCATGAAACGGTTCGTCAATGCCAAGCCACAACCCTGGCCCAAGGAATACATCTCCGAGTACAGCTAGAAAATGTTGCGCACGGCACAAGTAGCTAAAATTTTGAGCATGCCACTTCTAGGGTGGAAACGTAGTCCACTGACGTATGCTGAGGGCATCCGTCCGTAAGTATGCCCTCAGCCCTCAGCATACGTCAGTGGACTACGACACTTAGAGATGACACCAAAGATACAGGCCCCTACCATAGAGGAAAACCAGGATGCTGATCCTCGTTTGTAAATAACCAACTTCGAAGAAAACGAAGGTACCGCACCTGGTTTGAAAACTAACCACCGTAAAAAATGAAGATACTGCCCTACATTCACCGCAGAAGAAAAGAAAGAAGCTGCTTCTCCTTTAAATAGCCCCCCTGAAGAATGTGCCGAGCTGGCACCGAAACGTTGGGACCCTACGATCTTTTAGGGATTGGTTGGCGTTTGCCCTTTATTCATTTATAACATTTAACCCAACCAGGCAGACGTCTACCGAAATGTTCACCTTCAAGTCTTGGTCTTGTCCACCGTCAAGCACAACACAAAGCACTACTATTCAAGGTGTCCTTCAATTAGCCGAGTCACTCCTACAGACTCGAGGACTGTCAAAAGAATTTCCAAGGGTCTTCGAGTAAGGACTTGGCGGACCCACACACACTTCCGCACTAAATTCAAACTTCAAACGAAGTTTTGTGGACCCTGAGGATGGGCGACTCCGCCCGCTCATCACAGATGAATTCTAAAGCTTTCCCCTGGTGGAACTGAAGTTAGTGATTGAAATGCCTCGAACCCTACTTCCAGGCTAAAAACATCACGAGCTTCGCAAAGAAGCAAGCCGTCCTCCCGACGTTCTGCAATGAATCAATCTATGGCAACGTACGAGGCCTGCTCGCACCCAAAAAGCTTTCTGAATTTGAGTTAGAGGAGATCATCTAGCGCCTCAATAAACACCACGACCCCAAGTCAGCAAAACTGCTCAGTCGGTTCAAATTCCATTAATGGAACGAACCTAACACCGACAGACTCCATCTCGGAGTACTGCGAAAAATCGCTGCCGACTGCAACTTCGGTACAGTGACGGCCACACCGAGACCACACCCTCTCCGGCACCGGCCACAACAGCCATGCCCGTGTCAAACGCCAGTTCACCACGAGAGACTCGACAGGTTCCACAAGCCCCAGCGAGAGAATTCTCTGCTGTGCTACCGCTCGAGGTGATGCTGGGGAGCGATTCATCTGTGGCATCGAGAATTCCCACCTTCAATGTGTGCTAGTGGAACGGAACATCACCTTCGACTGCAACTACACTCTCGCATTGGAGAGAGTCTGCCGCCAGCCAGCAACTCCAGATGTGGAAACAAGGAAAAGTGCCCGGTTCCACTGCAACCACAAGTAAGGGGGCAAAATCATCAAGGAAACCTTGCCTTTGCACAGGTATGCGTTCACCTGATGAATGCAAGCTCGGCTAAAGCCACGTGCAAATTTTTCCACAAGAGACACCTGAAAGAAGCGCATTTCAAGCACAGAGTTCAGTGAAAGTCACAGGAATGCTCGTCAAGTCGTACCCATTAGCTGACAGTTAAGCAAGGCGAGACGCATGGAGAACTCTGCAGTTAGCAGCATCGCTCAAGGGGACCCATCGTGGATTATTGCCACGCTCCTGGTGGATGGACGACCTTTGGAAATAGCTCAGAATTTCTCAACAAACGTCGCAGATTCCAGTTCGCTTATACGTCCTTTCAACTGAAACTCATTAATAAAAAGCGTTTAACCCTAGTATGCGTAAGTGAATAAACCTCTTCCACATGTCTCCGACTTGAAATGTGTCGAAAGATGCAGTCAGGTCTTAAATGAATGCGACTTCAAAATAAGCGCGTAACACATGGAAGGTTTGCAGACTCCCGCGTCAGAAATGAAATCTTAGGGTACAAGTAACGTGCACCAAAAGGGTCCAACCGGAGAGGCAACCTAAGCCAAGGCGCGGCACAAAGAGGGCTTTTCGCAGTGGCACACTAGGAAAAACTGTAACCGTGGGAGCCCACACCCTTCTCACAGACGACTCGTTTCGTCGTTTTAGACTGACCAGAGTGAAGCTGTCGTTCACGTCCTTGGCAAGGACTGGTTTAAGGGGAATGGTTGCCAACACCGATGCAGCTACAGTGAAATCGCTGACTACCACGGACACCGTCCCTGGCAAGACAAGGAATGCCAGCAGTGCCCGACACCAAATTTCATGTCCGTGTTTACAAAACGTAAGGTCGGTCTGCCTTTTGAGTTTGCCAACACTAATTTACACCGTAGATGAGAAATTTAGCCAGCTACAGTATGACCCCAGCTGCTTCTTCCGCGATTATAGACTTTTAAAAGATTAGCATCATCGAAAGTCGCGGCGAGCGATAGACACAAAAGACGGTTCGCCACGGGGGTGACGGCGAGTCTAGCAGCGGAGGGGGACAGGTTTTGTTCACTTCCGCGTATCCCCCAGAGTACGGCACACATCAGTTCCGTTAACCACCAGAGCGGCTGCAGATCGGCAAATATTTAGTTTTCTTTGTGATTACGCACCAAAATAGCAGTTTTACAGGGCAAGGTGACACGGTTTTTGGTCACTTGGGCTTGGATAAACAATATAAAAATACAAACTGCCAATTCCTTCAACACTAAAATCGTTGCACTGCCCCTTTTGCGTGCATCACACAGTAGTGATACATAACTGCACGCCAGTACGATGCTCATCCAGATTGAAGCGAGCAGGAATGGCGATTGAACCTCAAATGCCTGGATTCTGTAGTCCAAGCTTCCTGCTTTGTGTGCTCCAAGCTGTGGCGCGCAAACACACTCAGCCGCCGATCCCCCTCAGCAGCACCTTTGAAGAGTTGTGCGCCTCGGTCCAGTCCCATGAGCTGACCGCTCGACCAATTTCGATGCTATAATCCTGCAGGCAAAGAAAGTGCTCGTGGTTGCAGACTGTCACTCACCTGCACGCTCAATTGGCGCTAACACAGTGGTGTTTCCAGGCCTGGGTCTGCAACTGAGTGAAACCCACCTGACATGGGTCCCCCGAAGGCTGCCAGCTGTTGAGGCCTTTAGTGCAGTCTCACACTAAGCACACTGTCCTGCACGTTCCTCTGCAGGGAATGGGGCCTCTTTCTTAGCCTCTTGATAGGCTGGTCACTTGGTGGCCGTCCGGCTGGCACCCTCTTCGAGCCTCTCGTCAACCCTGGCCTATGTCGGACAAGGCTCGTAGGCTGCGCCCGGATCTGGCGTCCCCGGCGCCTTCGTGCTGCTGCAGTCGACTCGAGGCTCAACATGAGGCCGGTGGCGTCGTTGCCATTGGGCACACGGTCCAGCTCGTCCCCAAGACCCTGCAGGCGCTGCAAGCTCCACTCCAGGCGCCAGTACACTTGTTCTCGTGCCTGCGTGGAAGGCGTTGAGGCAAGCAAGTGAGCAAGTTACCTCCTGTCTGTACTCTGTTGCACTTTAAGTGGGAGAATAGCAGGAGCTACAAGAAAAGTCGAGCTGCGGGCTTTTGGCATCCCTGGCAAAGCATGCACGCTTGTGCTCGTAGCTCCAGCTTCTCTCCCTCGGAACGTGAAACAAACGATAGTTGTGATGAAGGTTCAGACTTTGAGGCTACAAACAACTACTAAAGACTCTTTTGTTTCCCTTTTTTTTTTTCTTTAAGTTTACACATGCACGATTTACAAGCAAACCTGCTTGATATTATAGCACAGTGGCACAGACTTGTACCGTACGCATTACAAGTAATCAAATTACTTGTAATCGATTACTTTTTGGAGTAATTTTGTAATCAGTTGATTACTTCTATTATGCAATAATCACAAGAGTAATCTGATTACTTTTTGAAGTAATAAAATTACTTGTAACCGTTACAATTTGTCTACGGGACCCCCCCCCCCCCCCCCCCCCCCCGGGCACACGCATTTTTAATATGAAATGACAAAAATAAAATTAGCTTCTTTTTTTTTCGAACAGAAAAAGAAAGATTTTTGCGGAGCTGTAGAAAGCGAGGTTAATATCTTTTTATGTACAGTTTCTGTGGAATGTCCGTTTTTTTTTTGTTTTTTTTTTCGAGCTTGGACTGGGAGTGGGAAGCCCCAGGGAAGCCACTGTGCGTCACAAAGGCCATTCAGGGCGAAGTTTGAGGAAGCAGAATGTAGCTTTGTGAGTCCATCGTTCAAACTAGCCCCCTCACGCACACACACACACAGAAATAAAAAAATAAAAAAATCCTGCTTAGGGTACCTACTCGCAGCCCGTAGGAGAACCTAGGAGAACCAGAACCGAAGAATGCCTAAAGCGGATGCAAAATATAACAAAGGCAGTTGAAATATTTCCCCATTTCCCCTACGTGGTCTTTGTGACAAGCAATGTTTCGAGTTGAGAAGTGGTCGGGGCGATCTCTTCCGCTAATGGATACTACACATGATCCGTTTCAAATCCTGGAGCTGCTGCTCTTTTGTATAACATGCGAGCTCATCCACATGTGAATAATAAAATGAGCGACGCAAACTTTGAGCGACAACTCTTGCTCAAGCTTATCAAGATCTAGAACCCCCTCCGCTCCCCTCCCCCCCCCCCCTTCCACACACACACACACACACACTGCGAACGCCCAAATCATTAAACGTCTTCAAACGAATTCTATGCTTGTGTCCGGATTGTGAAGGTGCAACGGCCACGAAGAGGAAGTCAGTTTTTCTTCTTCAATACTTGTGCAAAAGTGAAATAGAGGTTGGAAGTAGTTCATTGTTATGAGCGCTAATGATGTGTCTTCACACAATAAAGTAATCGGAAAAATAACGATTACTTCTTTAAGTAATGTCCAATTACTTTTGCCGTCGAGTAATCAAGTAATCTAATCGAATACTTTTTAGCCAAGAGTAATAGTAATTATAATCGATTACTTTTTTTTAGTAACGTGTACAAGACTGCAGTGGCACGACTGCGATTCTGGCCAGATATTGTTGCCACATAGAAAACGAGTCCTACCATTTGTAGGCTAGTGAGCAACACACCAGGCTAGCTAAAATGTGAATGTAACTTGGCAGGTATGTGAGGCTAGGAAAGCCCGCTTTCACTGTTTTAGCATGGGTATATATGCTGAGATGCTCCAGGAATTGCCACGGTCAATCCTAATGTCCGGTACATATATGCATACCCATATGCCGGACGTTAAGATTGGCCGTGGCAATTCCTGGAGCGTCTGCTAAGTTACATTCACATATTACTCTGGCTTAAAAACGCTGTAGAAACGAAACAATTAAGCAACAATCATTAGTTTTCATTTGGTAAAGCAAACATGAATGCGTGGATGGCAACAGCCAGGAAATATGCACCACCTAAAATTCTAGGCGCTGCACTTGTGCACCTCCTAGTACGACCTGTAAGAACTGTTTGTGTTCCAGAAGTTTACTACTAGCGACCCGCGGAAAGCTTTTGCAGTCTCCACCTGTATATTCAGATCGCCGAGAAAAGAAACAAGGAACTGAAGTGAACACGAACATAAAATGCCGAGAAAAGAAACAAGGAACTCGAATGAACACGAACATGAAATGGCACACATATACTTGGGCAATCTGAGCTCGGTCAGATTCTTACACAGCCGGAGACGCCAGAGCTGAAGTGGAGGGCTTCTGGCATGTCGCTGGTTTCGGCAGTGTGCTGGCCTTCAGGAGCATTGGCGGTCCAGCTGGCCACGTCTGGCTCTTTTGGCGACTGCTGCCTTTTACGGAAAGGCATGAAAAACTCTTGCGCGGGACACTTGTCTCTAAAGGCCAACTTGCTCAGTCGGTATCCATCCTTTGCGCTCCAAAGATGTGGCAGGCCCAATAAAGTAATGATCGCCGCACTATTCAGCACTCGCACCAGTAAAACATAACAGTTCTGACCAAACGTTTATGTTCGTATATGGTTTTAATAAGCACGTAAAAGCGGAAGTGTAGGGAAGTTCGTGGTTGAAAATAGAGTGCACGTAAAGTTTCGATCATGATCATAGAGAAAGATGTAAGAATCGAATGCGCCGGTCAACTCTGTTTTATTCGGACAGAGTGTGACCGCTCGGACGGCAGATTCCCAGCTCTCAGCGCTTGGCGAAAGGATTATGTCGATCGTTCCGCTAGTCGCATTCTTCCACCATCATTTTGGATGAACGTGATTGAAACATCACGTGTATACCATATTTTCAGTCACCGCGAGTTACTCCGATGAACTTATCGGGTTCGTTTCTCGCGACCACCGCCAGGCTATTATTTCTGGCTTCTGGTTGGTCACATTTGAATTTCTGAAGACGCCCTGGAACACGCCCAGCCCGCCTTCGGCCAATGGCGCCTCTTTAGTTGTCTCCTATAGTTCCCCACGAATGGCCAAACTCTGTACATATACGGCTCTGAAGAGGGCTTGATAAAATAATTTTTTGTAGAACATGAATCGGGCGCTACCTAGTGCCACCTAGCTTAGCTACTTGCGATTACTCTGCTTGACCCTGCCATCTGGTGGCAAGCGATTTAACCTCCTTTTACGCTACGCGGCTACGCCACAATTTCATGTTACCGTGCTGAAACGAGCCAAGAGGCTCTTTGCACAGATTATGCTGCCTCGGATTTGCTGTTTTTGAGAGCGGCTTTTGATGTTGCGGGCGTATGGTTTACCACTCCTCCGTGATGTGCTGTTGACGAAGGAATTGTGGCTCGAGGAATAGCGAAGGTAAGGCATAAAGTGCGCCAAGTAACTGGGTGCCGGTTGTCTCCGTTTAACATCGTAGTGCTGACGATGAGAAGACTGAGGAACTGCATGGTTTAGAAACGTAAGCTTCTTTACCTGCAGGGGGAAGCCGATTTCAGAAATAAATACAGTTCGCGGAAAGCTCGTGTTACGTTTTTATTTGCTGCTCCTTTCGCTCCGTACAATAGTCTTAGTGTTCTCGTTAAGCCTTATTGAGCTCGATTTGCTCGATTCGTGGCTGCCATAATGAGATGCAGGCGACGGAGGAACTTTGCTCCCCTGCTTCAGGGATGAAAGTTTCTCCCTTTCAGAAGGAACATAGTGTCAAGAGCGTTCCTCCCTTTAGGGAGGACTATACTGACCCTTTTTTTTAAGAGTGCGCCAACGACCATCGGGTTCGATGCAGACGCACTGAAGCAGAAGGATCTTTCAGAAGGACTCGGCCACCTGTCTAACACTGTGGTAGCTGATGAAGGGCCTATCGCAAGGTCGACGAAAGATAGGAAGCAGGTAGGAACCAGATATCAGCCATATCGAAAACAAGGTAGCCATAAGACGCTTGAAGAAGGTCAGGAAGGGCTTTAGCTCACCCTAATGCCCCTCCGCCCTGCCTTTGCGTTTTTCACGTTAAATGTAAGGCGCTTATGGTCTAAAAGGAAACAGCACCAACTTCTAAGGCTCTTGAATCACGAGCATGTTGACATAGCCGCAGTACAAGAAACAAAATTTTCATCAGATGAAGACGTGGCAGAGGCCTTAGAACATTTTCGGAATGATTTCGAAATATGTATGAGTCATGCCGTAGGCCTTTCTGCCTGTTGTTTTCCGTTTTTTACTAAAAAGCTTGGCTATTCGTCTGTTTCCTTGACCAGTGTCCAGGAAGGGCGCCTCATGTCATGTGACCTTTTTTTAAGACAGAATAACTGGCGTTTTATTTGTATATATGCTCCTAATACGGTAAATGGAAGGACTTCTTACTTCCAGTTTCTAGAGCATTTTCTGAACACCGACAAAACGGTAGTACTAATGGGCGATTTTAATTGTGTCTGTAGCGCAGAAGACCGGGCACTACAGCAGACATGGTATGACAAAAGCTCTGCGTTACTCATTGACATACTCCAGGAGCGCAACCTGGTAGATTTGTCATGTCGGAAAGACCAATCAATACGCCTCGCAAGTGGGCTCATTTTCGTCTTCTGCGCATGAGAAAGGAAGTAGCGGTGACGTCAGAACGCCGAGCCCAGATTGGCTGATCGCGACCCCCTATCTCAGCGTCTTCTGCTCCTTTGCAACGTCGTCTGCTCGCAACATCGTCTCCGTCTGTCTTACCTTTCCTGCGACTTTCGGAAGTGCCGGTCTTTACAAGTGAGCTCGACTTCGCCTCTCAGAGAGGGCAGACAAAATAACTCAAGAGGTACGTTGTTTTTGTCTAACAACTAGCAGACGCGCATCAAGGAGGGAAGTCAAAGGACTCACTGGCGAGGTGTCCCGAGGCGCCGAGGTGTGTTTGCTAAGAACCGAGGGTAAGCGTGTTAGTGCCCGCAAGTTCCCTCCCAAATACTTTTTCCCTCCTATCCTGTGCGGCGAGACCCCTCATTCTTCAACGGCGTCGGCGGGTTGGCGCAGTCAACGTCGTCTGCTTTACGTCTGCTAGTCAAAGCGATGGCTGCTTTACCTTTCCTGCGTCTGTCGGAGATTCACCGCTTTTTCACCGGCGAAAGTCACCGTTGCCTCCGGAAACAAGGAGATAACAAGAGGAAGAAATTGACCCCTTAATCTAAAATTGAGGTCAGCGATCAAAGTATAATACGGGAAGGGTTCACAAGGGTCGCGCGGGCATATTCTATTCAGCACGCCAGCCGGTCGTGGTCAGACGGTTGGCGAGTCGCGGAGTGCCTGTTAGGCCTAACTGCCGTACTCGCTTGGTCGTGTTCGGTTTAATCGTGGCCGTTGGAGCTTTTCCCGGGTGTTTGTGGATCCTGCGTTCTTGTTCCTCGTGGTCTGTTTCAAGTACTGTTTACTTTTTTCTTGATGCTTGAAGTCGGGACGCGTGAGAAGCGCACGTAGAAAAATAAACGTCCGTGGGTCGTCGCGACCGCGACGCTGTCGGCCATGCTGATTTGATCGTAAGAAGTGCGCAAGACAGCTTCGGAGCTGTCGTAGGATTTCGTCGTAACCTGCGCAAAACTTACGAAAATTTCGTTTCGTGAATACAAATTTGTTCTTAAGTTTTGTCTTACGCACATTTTTGGCGTAAGATCGTTTCGTAAATCTGGCGTCTGCACTTCCGAAAGTCGCAGGAAAGGTAAGACAGACGCAGACGACGTTGCGAGCAGACGACGTTGCAAAGGAGCAAACGACGCTCAGATAGGGGGTCGCGATCAGGCAATCAGGGCTCGGCGTTCTGACGTCACCGCTACCCCCTGCGCAAGAAGCAGACGAACTTGCCCTCCGCATACGCTTCACCCATTTTCAGGGTGCTTCACACGTTCGCCTTGATAGGATATATATGTTAGGCGAAGCATTTAATTTAATTAACTATAGCGTTAAACCGGTGTTCTTTTCTGACCATTGTTTAGTTTCTGTTAGCTTTTGAAACAATACTCTCTGTATTTTTTGGCCCAAATGGGAGCTGTGGAAACGTGAAGCTTCTAAAAGGTGAGAAGTTTTCAAAAGGTGCTTATTAATTCTGTCAGAAAGCCTTAAAAATTGTAATAGGCATATTTTGACCAAATAGTAAAGTTTTAAGCAAGTGGTAAATAAAGTTGGCAATTGAACGCTCTACAACAATATCTTTTGAAAACAAGCAGAAACAACGCGAACTTCATCAAACTTTCTCGCTATTCTATGAGATGGAAAGCATCAGTCCCGGTTTACACAACGACGACATCAATGTCATTTGAGCACAGCTTCCAAAAATTCGAGGCAGAAAGATATCGTGGAGCTGTGATACGTTCTCGCACGAAGACGTTTTTGCTTGGCGAGCAACCCACCAAACGATCCCTGGATGATGAGAGGCGATATGCCCTGTCGAAAGAAATATTATAAATAGACCAAGAAGGTTTAACTATCAAGGAGCCAACCCTGATTGTTAAAGCATTTCAAAACTACTACTTAAGTATTCAGGCAAGGCTATTCACACGGGCAATGCAAAAGACGTAGATAACTTGTTATCATTGATGCCTGCACTTAGTGAAGACAATGAAGATATCATAGAAGGCCCTATAACTTTAAATGAAGTCAAGGCCTCAATCGACTCTCTTCAAAATGGCAAAACATCGGGACCTGATGGGCTTAGTAGAGAATTTTATAAGAAATACCCAGACAAGCTATGTCAAGTGTTACTTGAGGTTTTCCATGACTCCTACCAACGCAAGACGCTTCCTGCTTCCTTTTATCACTGTCATACTATTTTAATACCCAAGACGGAAGACGTGGAACTGTGAAAAAAAGTTGAAAATTATAGGCCAATATCACTTTGCAATGTAGATTACAAGATCTTTGCCAAAATATTGAATGATAGACTCCAGGTAGTAATTGAAGACCTTGGTGAGCACGACGCAAGTGCTATAAGAGGAGGTAAGTATTCAAACCACTTCGTCGTTGCGCGCTCGGTTCTTGAGTGTGCCTCTGACAGTAACACTCAAGTTGTTTTGACACAAACGGATTTGTCAAAAGTCTTTGATCGTGTGAGCCACGCATTTTTGTTTCCACTCCTACGCCACATCAACGAAGGCGAAACAGTGTCCGACGGTATTAACTTATGTCATAAGAATAGCACTATAATATTAATTTTGAACAACATGTTTTCCGATAAAATACACATAAAAGCATCTGTTTCCCAATGTTGTCCATTATACCTCTTCTCTTCGCCATATATTGGGAACCTTTGTGCCGCAGCATATTTGCAAGCCAGAGTTTTCGAGGATTTGTACTTAATAATGCTGAGGTGAATGTACTCGCTTATGCTGATGACGTTGCTGTCTTCTGTGCCGATAAGAAAACTATGGAAGAGGCCATCCACGTTACGGAACATTTCTGTAAAGTTACTAGAGCGTCAGTAAACCCGGAAAAATGTAATGGATTTTGGTATGGTTCATGGGCTACCACGGTTCTCTTTTTTGTCGGTATTTCCTCGAATAGAGGTCCGCTGAAATACCTGGGAGTTACACTCTCACATATCAGGAGCAGCTCATCATACTGGACGTCAATGGAAACCTCGTTGAGGAGGAAAGCTGAAGCATGAAAAGGACGTGACATGTCCATGTTCAGCAGAGCAAATGTGTGCAACGTGTTCCTAGAATCTAAGCTAATGTATGTACTCCTGGTGATGCATTGTGCGCGTAAAAACATTCAAAATTTCATCGAATTTTTGTGACATTTATTTGGCGTTCGTCGTGGGAGCCTCTCAAAACGGACAACCTCTTCTTTCCCTTTGAGGCAGGTGGATTGAGTCTGTGCCATCTATTTGTTTGGCAATTAGTATCCCGGTTTTTTTCTTTGGGAATGTCGGGCATCCCTTCCTCAACACCGTTCTTTAGTTACTACTGGCCACAATTTTAAATTATTTAATTGTATCCAGTGATGATTCCTTTCAAGGAAGACCTTGAGGCTTCCTGAAAGAGGTTGTGGACGCGTTTGTATTCTTAAAGACACGTTTCTCATTAGCATATTTCTTTAGTGCAACACGCAAGGAACTATCAGCAGCGATAATTGAAAGCATCTTCCCTATCCCGCTTTATCTAAGTTACTTTCCCGTTGATCCCCAAGACGATGTTCTTTGCACAGTAAGGAAAATGTACGTTCCACCATCAACCAAGTCTTTTTTTTTTAAACCTGACACTTCGACCTTGCCCATTAAAACTTGGTTTCATAATAAGGGGATATTTGTGCCGTGGTCGGTTAACTGTAGGCTATTCAATAAGCCAGAAATCATAGAATACTGTTTCATTTACTGTAATTATGCCTTTGTTCATCTGGGATGTGCTTCAACGAACACTAAAGAAAGATCTCGACATCACTGATAAAAATATTCGGTTTCTTCTATTCTCAAATAAGTAAAGTGTTCCTCACCACACGTTCGTAATTTTAGGCCTTATCAGTTTGTGGAGGTGTAGAATGATTGATAGAAACGCAGAACGGCCACGCATGAATAAATCTATTTTTTGTGGAGAATATGGCTGAGATGCGCAGTGTTTATGTGACACAGCCATCCCAGCCTGACTGGTATCCACTGTTAGACGCCTGGATAGGTCTACCAGATTTTTGAACATTCTGCTTGTTTTCGCAGTGTCAACTCCTCCGTTTTTTATGCATATAGCACTGTGGTACTAAAATCTTTAGATGCATTCTGAGGGTCATTAGATTCGGGAGATTTGATTATCATCTCTTTAGGTTTCGTATAATAATCTAATCAAGACACCGGCGTAAAAGACGCCAACTGTTGACTGCAGATTGAATGCTCTCTGTAAATAGCATTTCCTGCTTGAATGTATAATACCATGCTAGTTTCCCTGTTTGAATGTTTTTTGGCTGATGAGCTCTCTCTGATTCTATAACTTCACGTAATAAAGAATAGGAAAAAAAAGGGATCGGCGGCCGAGTGGTTAGCGCACGCCAGCTCGGAGCACGTGGAGCGAAAGCTCGCGCTGCAGAGCCCAGGATCCTGGCTTCACTCCTCCCCTGCCAGTTTCGATCTGGGTGAGCGTCGTATACTGGCGGGAGGCCGTGTATCACTTCTGCGTGATGCAAGCTAAAGACCCCAGGCTAGCGGTTGTACTACACTGGCTAAACTGCTCATCTACAGCTGGGGGACTCGTTACCCGTTAAGGCAGACCAAATTCTACGCACAACCCAAAATATTTTTGGCGGTTTCTGTAAAAAATGCTTTTATCAAGGAGCTTTATGAAGATCTCATGCTGAGCAGTGCAATCTTCACAATCCAGGATTTTGAAAACAAAGAGCTTCTGGCCGGTGCGATCCTCAGCGTTCGTGGGTATGCCTGGTGCTTTAATCGATTTTCAAAAGGGCAAAAAAAAATAGCAGCGTGGGCTATGATTTTATAAACATAAAAATGGTGTATAAACATCCTTCAGCATCTGCTAACCAGCGCTAATAAAGCGAGAGAAAAAAGTAGTGCGCAACATTTAGCGCTTTCTAAAAATGCTAACAATGGTTTCCTCTCGTTTTTTTTTAGTTCTTATTTTTATATCACGTTTATTGTTCGCTTGTGAGCGAGCGTGCTGAGGCGCGGAATATTCCTGAAAAATTGAAGAGCGCGTGTGTACAACTTTTAGCGGCGTCCAAAGCTACGCCACTGCACGGGCGCCTCTAGCATTGGATTCATAGCCAGCTGCTGCACCCTTTGCAGCAGGTGTACGTGGGCACTGCCATAAAAGACCTTTAATTTTTGTTTCCTCTCATTACGTTTACTTCCATTCATTGTGACCGTAGCAGGGCAGGTTATTTCAATTTTAGATTCGACTGTGTCCTTCTCCCCAGCATTGGCCTTCGTGGAACCTCGTCAACGCCCGCATCACTGGCTCGGCATCTGGGTAAGACAAGAAAAGGTCAGCAATTGCGGGTGTAATCTGGCGTGTGTGCCAAGCAAATGGTGCACGGCACGCGCCACTGCTTGACACCATGCGCGAGCGAGATTGGCTTTGCCAAATAACTGCAAGATTTTCTTGCTGTCTAGAGAATGGGTCTGAATATATTGTGCAGACCTAAAATAATCAAAGCCTGCACATTAGAATTGTGATTATATCGCAGTGAGGTTTAGCGCAGACACAAATTGGGCATGAACGCAGCGTGAACGTTCGTCTGGAAGTCGTGTTCAGTCAACGCGTCGAAAACGCTCAGCAGTGGGCTGGGGCGCAGTTCGTGAGTTGGTGCCGTTTGAGTGTGATGACGTACCGTTGAAGAAGACGAAGTTGTACACAGGCTTGTCTGAGACGATGAGACGGCGTAGTGAGGCCTTGACAAGGCGCAATGGCTTAACGCCGCACGAACACCGTTCACTATCAAAACTGATGCAGCGAGCAACGGCAGCGAGCTATCCCAGCTGAGTGATCCAGTGCTGCAATCCAACTTGCTTTCTATCTCATTTCAAAAAAGTGAAGAGTGCACGTGTACAGATTCGAGCCGCACTCAAGCTGCGCGAGTGCACAGACGCCAAAAGCTTTGGCCATAGCCTCTTATAGGAGGTATTCACTGGACGCCATATTTGAGGACGATGTTTAGAGCGCATGCTCAGAACGATCTCATATTAATAGCATGCTAAGACCGGCAACCTTGATGGTGCTAAATGCACGCTCCAAAAGGACTGCGGAAGCTCGCCGTCAGCACGCGCTCAGCAGCAGCGCACACGGATATGGCCGCCAGTGAATGCTCCCTATACGGGACTATGCATTGGCTTTATAGACCACGTCCGAAATCCTAGCCCCCAGCGATAAAAATGGGAAATAATATTCTCAAATAATAATCTCAAGAAAGACTCCGGGCATAAAACAATATTTATACTTTTTACAGTACTCTTGGCGTCGGTGTTGTTCTTGGAGCTTCGTGACTATGCATTTCTGAAGTTCTTACACTACGCTATGTACGAACGTTTTTTTTTTTTTTTAAAAACGGAGTCTTTCAAAAAGCGCAACCCCCTACTGTGTTATGACATCAGCATAAGCAATCATGGCGGTGCCCATGGAACAGAGCAGACACTGATCTATAGCTACAGAAAGAGGTGTCAACCAAATGGCGCGCGGCGCGTGCTGTTTGCTTGACACCGGATACGTCCGAAATCTGCTTTACACACGGTGGAACGAGCTCAGATTAAGAAGGCTGCTAAAACCGGCAATGTTGATGGTGCCTCACGAGCTCACATTAATAGACTGCTAAGATGGGAAATCTTGATGGTATCGCATGGCTCATCAGCTCGCGCTCAGCAGTGGCGCACACAGCTATGGCCGCCAGCAACGAGCAGTAGCCCCCTCGCTCACCACGACCCGCCTTCCGTCGTTCGACGAGCCGGACGGCTGCTTTGGTAACTGCAGTGTATTCTATGGGATAAGTACATTTCAATAGCATGTTGTTTTTTTCGGGGTGAGGAGAAAGGGGGGAGCCAGGAGGATATGTGGGCCTCCAGCACGGTAGAAGAAACGTTTAGGTGACGACTCCCTGTATACGACGCGGCGACCTGGGGGGCTATGTTGCACGTTTTGGACTCCCAGGAGGCTAGGGAGAAGGAAGGGACGTCAACAACGCTCTTTGGATGTTGATTGGTGGAGTCACTGATGACGCGTTGCGTGGTGCTGCCTAAACTCCGTTTCACCTTATGTTGTACCGCAGAGAAGGCTAGGAGCGCGAGTTCATAGCGTTGAGAGCTGCTTTTAACGCACGAGAGCTTGTGCCGCCGAGATGTGCCCTAGAACAAGGAGCTCGCGCTTGTAGCCTTTCCTGCGGTACATCATCAGCTGAAACAGAGTATAGATACGTTCATTCACACCTACGTCACTTCCTTTTCCCTAGTCTCCTGGGAGTCCAAAACGTGCAATATTCACCACATTCGGTGGGAGTTGGTACCACGAGGGCGCCACAGTATTTGGTGCCCCAGTAGACTTCCGGTAGTGTATTTATTTCTTCTTCAGTAACACACAGCGATCGGAAAATAAGATTTTCCTTCGGAGAGGTACCTGTAATAGGTTTGTAAGAACCTACGCGCTTTGTAGAACGTAGTACAAATAACAAAAGGATGTGTGACAAGAGGAAAAGAAGAGGAAAACCGGAAGCGCGCAGGGGTCCGCCGATAGTGGGCAGCAGCGAGCTTGTTTGCAAACAAACATTGGTGAATAGCCCCTCAGATTATGATCGCCGCACCAAGCGCGCTTCGCTCGCACGGGGATAGACGGCGCCCAAGTATGGAATCCCTCCCAAACCGACCGCTCCAGTTGTTGCTGAATGCGGTGGTCCCGCATTCCCTCGCCCACCGCTTCTTGTTGTGCCTCACCACCGCCATGCCGCCACCAAGTCGCCAGAGTTCGTAAATTTGTGTTCTCTTCCTTCTTCTTCTTTTTCTT
This sequence comes from Ixodes scapularis, assembly GCF_016920785.2. NCBI lineage: Eukaryota > Metazoa > Arthropoda > Arachnida > Ixodida > Ixodidae > Ixodes > Ixodes scapularis. The sequence continues at coordinate 44,139,667 of NW_024609868.1, read as the reverse complement.
CGTCTTGTTCTTTTTCGGGTTAAGGCTCACCTTTGTGCACGATGGTGGCACCTGTGATCGACACAGCACCAAAGCAGAACACGAGGCCAGCCACTGGCCGCAAACCACCACCACACCGCGAAAAAGGCGAGCACGCTACGCCGCCGACACCATGGCCGCCGAGGAGGGACCTCGTACCTACGATGCTTAAAGCCCCTCGATGTGTTTGCGCTTGTCTTGCAAGTAGCGTCAAATGCGCGAGTGCACGAGGCCCATGTCTCGAGCGGTTCTTGGAAGCAAATGGCGGCGCAGCACTGAAATGAGCGGGCCTTGGAAGCGAATGGCGGCGGAGCACCCGCTCATGGCACGTGTCTCGCGCGCTTCCACAACAATGGTTGGCGGTACTTGTAAAAAACGCTTTTATCAAGGGGCTTTAACGATGCTCACACCTCAGCGCCCTTCGCGGCGGTGCGGAACTTACTACTTCTGGCTCGAGGCTATACTCTGTTTCACCTTATGATGTACCGCAGGAAAGACTACAAGCGCGAGCTCCTAGCTCAGGGCCCATCTCGTCGGCACAAGCTCTCGCGCGTTAAGGCAGTTGCAAATGCTATGAGCTCGCGCTTCTAGCCTACGCTGTGGTACAACATAAGGTGAAACGGAGTATAGCTCCGAACACGATCGCTCGCTCCCCGCGGGAAGAGCGGCAGAGTCATCACCTGAATGTATTTCTTCCACCGTGGCCTCCAGCCAGCAGCAAGTCGCTACCGGCTGCCGTGGCCTCGTTGACAGCTCAACTGCGTCACTGACACGCCACGCAAACGCCATGGCCATGCCCATTTCGCCACTTTACAGCCCAACCGACACCGGGGACCTATGCCCGTATGCCTGTACTTATGAATGCGTATGAATGTATTATCGTGTTTTAAGTCATCCGCTAGCAGTATTTGGAATGTGCCTTGTTTACTCCCTCCGTACGCGCCGCATCACCGACCCATTCATACGCTTCGCGTACGTTCGGCGCGTCGCGCAAATTACGCTCGCGTAAATTTCGCAGTTTTCAGTTCAAGCTGACGCCTCCTGGTATTTTAGTCGTGCGCAACAACAACTTCTAATTCACATCTGAGGGGCTTTCCTGGAGGCGAATATTTTTTTCAGACTTGCGTGATGGACACATGGTACTGCGACCCCGAGAGCTGCCTATACCTTCCGAGCCATGCTTCGAGACTATTTGTCCGAAATATCCCCAGCAGGACGTAGTCAAAACGTAGCTCCTTAAGGCAGTGTCGGGAAATCTCGTTCATGGCATATCAAGTGAGCCTTCGTGCTTTGTGTGTCTGGGGATAGCAGGCCTGTGTCGACTTTCATCATTTGCCACGTACTAAGCCAGTTGAGAAATGTGTCTAGGAAGCCAATATGTATAATGTTCATGCACGTAATAGGCTCCTAAAAGTCGTCCTTTAGTCGGCGGCATTTTAAAGACTTTGTCTTTGAAAACTTTGGCTACGGACCACCATTTTATGACGATCAAAATAAAACCTGCGGTTATTTCTGAATACAGTTTAGCGTTCTGCCTTTCTAAGTTCGAATTATTAAATTTTGCTAGCTCTGATTGCTCGTGCACATGCAACTTTTTTGTGTTGGACAAAACGGCGGCTTTGGCGAGTTGGTTATCCATGTCTCAAAAATAACAGCGCAAGTAGGGAAAAGCACGGCCAAAAAAGCACGGCAAGAGAGATTCTGTGACACAATGACGGAGCATTCAACCTGTGGGGCTGGGAAATCTTTTATGTGCAAGAACATGATTGCCATCTCCGTGTATACAACAGACCGGAACGGCTGCAGCTCCAAACGAAGCTGTTGGGGTCTTATCTGCTGCAGTGTCGTCACTTTTCTGGACTTTTCCACTGCACCATCCGAGCTGGGTCTTCAGGGAAGGAAAATGCACTCACTACTGGTCTATCAAGCGGCACATTGCGCTCCAGCAAAATAAATATAGCCTATGCCACCACCAGGCTAAACAGATATAGTAAACAATCCCGCGCGGCACACCGGACGGGGAAGCAGCTCCTTGGTTGCTGACACCATCGAAGCTGCCCACCAGATCCAGCTAGATCAGGGTACGTGATGTCAGCGGCCAGGGCAACGAGCAAAATAATTTGATGGCCTAGTTGGTTCAACATAGTAAACTTTGTACTACAGGGCAACGAGGTAGAGGGGCTAAGAGTGATAAAGCGGAAGTTCGGAAGTGGAACCCCCCCCCCCCCCCCCGGTTGCCGCCATGTTGTACGCAAAAGTGACCACTCGTCACGTGACCTTACAAGAGCCTTGACGTCACCGGTAAGATGGCAGCGCCCAGAGCTTGCGGATGCGAGTCTGTTCGGTGCGCGGTACCCTTGATGTGCAGCTGCTTTCCGACGACTTCGGGCTTCTTCGTGCTCGCTGACGCAGGTATAATGTGAAAATATTAAAGAATTAGACTTTATAACCTTTTTGTGCAAGATCACTCTGGATCACCTGGGTATTAACACCTGTGAGAAAGCATCAGCCGTATCGCCGTACCGGTGCTCCAATTCCCGGATGTGTTCGAGGATCGATAGTAATTTGACTGCAATTAGCATGAAATTTGCGCATTCTTTTAGCTTTGTCTGAACGTTGGAATGTCTGAGAATCGACGCGAAATGTATGCGTCGGACGTAGAACCTAGGGGAATTTGTTTCAGCCCTACGTAACTGCATATTCACAGCAACTTTTAGCGATGAAGCTCCTGCAATCTTTACGTTTTGTACTAATCAACAATTTTACGATATAACTTCTAGCATAAAATATTCGCAGTTTTTTAGCTTCGTTTGAACGTTGAGATGTCTGAGAATCGAAGCGAAAGGTATACGTCGCGTTAGGGAGTAGGAGAAGTTGTTTTAGCCCTGCGTCCCCCGAATAACCATAACAACTTTTAGCGAGAAAGCTCCTGCGATCTTCAACCTTTTGTGCTAGTCGACGATTTTGCATTCGATCGCAATACTGTTTTGAAGTGAAAAGCTGGCGGCGTTTGCTTAATTGACGTGCACGCGAACTCTTACAAAGGATTCAGACCAATCATTTGGAAAAAAAGTTGATTACTTATGTTCATAAAACAGTTTATTTGACCCCTTGGAGCTCAGAACCCAGCAAGTCTTCACATTTTTGATTGATCAGGGCACAAAATTTTGCAACCAATGTCCCTTAAAAATTAGTATTAAGCTGTTTGCCTTGCCGATTGATATCAATAGTCCACACTAACCTCCATATGTATGATCATACTCCTCTTAGATGGTTGTCTAATCCATCATTCTAACATCTAGAATTTAAGAAAAGAAATGCAGCCCCACCCTTTAGAGGTCCAGAGATAGAAACACACATATCAACAATTTTTTAAATGTTATGCAACTCAGAAATAGAATATTAACTGCACATTTTTGTCTTTCGTAGGATTTATTGCAGCAATAATTTGTTTCATCAACAGTGCATCGTATTAGTCGGTCAATTATTTACTTGTTATAATTACCTGGACAAGATGACTCATATTTGTGTTCATCCCTTGCCCGAAAAGCAGTCTCGTTGAAAATGTTGACTACCATTTATTTCAGTCTCTACAATAGACATTTTTTCAGAAGTGTGGGCTGCCTATACTTCCCTTCACCGTAACTTGGTAAAAAGAAACCACCACAACCCCCTCGAGCCAATCAGAGAGACGGAGTGAAGCTGTGTGACAAATCTTTGCAGATCGATGAGCACTCTAATGATATGTTGTCATGTGCCTCCCTCCGACGTGCATGTTGACTCACCAAGCCTTCGCCGTTTGCAAAATTGTCACCAAACGAATTACAGCAGATACTACCCTAATTACCCAAGGGCCTTGATAATTTGGGCATTTGTTCGACAAGTATGTTATGTCAGCAATCACTGTGAACTCGTCTCAGCGCCTATTGGTCTCGAACGCTGCATTAGCGTTCGACGTGAACCGAGGCCCATTCGTGTGCTTTACGCCGAAAAACAAGAGTGACAGTTGTGTTGCTTTATGGGGTTTTGCAAAGGGTCTATTGTGTCATACGTATAGGAAGTGTCCTGCTATATAACAAGGCATCAGCACATACTATTAAACTAGATGCTCAGAGGTGTGTTGTTTTTGCAATTAACAAGTTATAGCAATAATTATTTCTTACAAGTGTGACATTTATTTTCGGTAGCGGGGCCCGTTTTGTGCTCATTAATGTCAGTGTTCTTTGATGTTATTATTATGTGCGTAGTTTTAAGATCCTCTCTGCAATGCCCAAAAAGGCCCTTCGAGGGAATGCATCAATAAATAACATTTTCACATCACTGGAGTTGGTTTTCGGATACGCCACATGTTCAGGAGAGGTGGAACGAGTGAAACTTTATGCAACCAGTCTGCCAGTCTGGTATGTCCCATTAATTAATATTGAGGAGTCAGAGATGCGAGTGTCCTCAAAAGATCCAGCGCGTGCAGTGAACAGAATTCTTGGTGTATAGACTCTGAAGGCGTAAAGGCGAGCGTAAATATGTTTATTTGGTTAGTGTATCTAATATTAGAGATTAAAACAGCGCAAGGACACGGACAAGAACAAGAAGGTAGACAAACAGCGCCTTGTGTGTCTACCTTCTTGTTCTTGTCCGTGTCCTTGCGCTGTTTTAATCTATAATCATGAAATACCAACTAGCCGAAACTTCTTCTTTAGTATCTAATATGTTTATTTCCACTTGATGACATAATCACTGACTGATTCTTAGCAAATGGTTCCATAACGAGTTCTTTCTGCGACAGTCTCGTGTCAGGCGTTCAGCCGTAGTACCTGTGCTCCTTGTTGTCGGATGACACTCCTGGCATGCCGGTGTTCAGTTTGGTCGAGTGGCAACTTTGACTGACTGATGCCGTCTTGTAATCATACGTCATGTGCCGCAACTGACATTTGATTCACTGAAGCTGAAGGGCTGGCTTCTAATCCGCAAATTTTCCTGATAGTTTTCTGCGTCAATGCAGCAAGCTCGGGCATGTATTGCTTCCGTGGCTGTGCCTTTTGCTCTACCGTTGACTTGATGGCTGGCAACAATGTTTGTTTGCTATCCAAGCCATTTCACTTCTATTTTGTAATGGCGATTTCTTCTGAATCCCGCGACCATCGCAACTTGTGTAAGTCTCGTGTGGCAAAGTGAAGTCGGGTGATGCTTGGTGTCCACTTTTGAGAACAACCAAACATTCTATTTCTTCAAGTGACTCAAGCGGCATTCTCCCTCCAAGTTGAAAATTGTATGCTTCGTGGAGTGGACAGAGATAATTGGTGTCAGCAAATATTAGGTATTGTCCTTGGACGACAACCGACACAAAATCAACTGTCCTTCATTGCCGCTCACCTGGTTTGTCGTACTTACCTCCCGTCGAGGTGATGGGGATCAGGAGCTTCGGGGTAACGTCGGCACCAGGGACAAAGGCCGCCGAAGATAATCCTCAATGTCCCGCGGTCGCTCCTTGAGACGTAGTCGAGGGTCGTTGGGCGCGAACCCTCGCAAGCCAATTCATTGCTACCGGCACCTCCGGTAGACACGGTCAACCCTAATACAGTGGTAGCAGAGTAGTTTTCGGTCGGCCATTCGCAACACCTCCGTTTTCCTCGGTGTTCTTGTTCAGGTCAGACCTTCACCCGATGTCGGGAATGCTGCGGCGTTAAGGTGTCTCACTGAATTGGCATCGAATACTAACGGGCAGCCGGAGGCGGTCTTCGTGTCACTGTGGCGTTAGTCGCCCTCGGTTCGTCAGACGCCGCTTCGCTCGCAAAAGTTTCTGGTTGAAATGCCTGTCGAACTTGTTCCGAAACAACTTCGGTAATCAAAATAAAAGCCGGGCAACTGACGGCAAGAAGTAGCTTCCTCATCTCCTCCCGGACAACGTGGATGATATCGCGGATGTTTGGGAGGCTGGCGTCGAAGTTGGAGCTGGACCACTCGAGTGTCGAGACGCCGGGAAGTTGTTGATAGTGGCAGGCTCGGGCATGCAGTGCACGTTCAATGCTGAAAGCCTCGATGATATGAACCCTTTCACTGTTGTCGATGGATTGCGCACAAGGCTGTCGAAGGTGGTGTCCCTCACATGAGGGACATGGGATTCTTAGCTCCTTGTCTCTTGTAGCATCAGGGTTGGCGTGGGCGCTCAATGAGGCACAAAACATCCTCCAAAAAGGCGAAGACGCTCTCGTTTAGGGGGGGGGGGGGGGGGGGTGCCGTATCTGGGACAGAATCAGTAATTCGGCTCTCTCTGCGCTTCAGCTCAATCTTGCAAACTTTTCATGGCGTTAACGAGGATCATGGTTCTGAAACCAGTGCCACACGAGAGGTATAGGTTCTGCGGGAGCTGGTTGTCTGTCCACCCATTGTGGCGGGTGACACGATCATATTGTTCAATCCAGTCCTCGACGTCTTCATACACCTTGCGTGAAAGGGCGTCGGAGTGTGAGGTGCGACGGGCATGCAAACAGTGGTGGGAGCGGACGCAGTTTGCTACTACAGGTTCGTCATTGTCGGCTTAGTCAGCTTCTGTTTTTCTGACAGGAGACCGCATTCCGGTGGTTCTTTTTGGTAGCAGTGACTGGCTCAGATTTCAGGTTCTTCGTGGTGTATTTGTGAGGTTCGTTCTTGTGGTACTCGCTTTTGCGGTTTTTCTATCGGGCTCGGGATAGGACTTGGTTCACGGCTCGCCGGGGGTTTAAGACGCGGGATAGTCCGCCGCCTGTGTCCCGTTACCGGGCAACTCGGCTGAGGAGCCGCCAGGGTGCACACAGGTATGGGTAAAGTACCCAGCACCTCCAGCAGAACATACGATGACAGGCGAGCATGACCTGGAACCTTTCAGAATAGTAAAAATTGATAGAAGATAGGACTGGAACAAGCATCCGTGACAATACAACAAAAGTGACAGAAGAGAGTCGATCCTGACCACTAAAGAAGCTGCATTGCTTCAGTGACATTCTGTCTGAATAAATACTCTCCTTCGGGGTTTGGCGACTTCCGAGAACAAGCTGAACTGAAATGGATGTGGGACCACTTTTCTTGTAATGAGCCGCTGCAGACCGTCGTCGCAAAGCGGCGTGAACGGATGAACTGGGTAGGTAACACGCGCAATGAAATGTCCATACACTTTGCAATTCGCGTAACGAGTGTTGATGAAACGTTTACGTCGACGAAACGTGCGATTCACCAGCGGAATCAATACCAACTGCAACCCCTGTGCTCCTTGAAAGTGCACGTCTACGCCAGAACAATTTAGGAACCAGCACAGCATCACCTAAAGCACGGAACAGGAACTACCAGCTTCAAGGCATCTCTTCGGTGCGCCGCACAACCAAAGTCAGCCTTCGGTTATTTTAACGAAGCGGCACCACGATTGCACACTTCCAAGCACGAATCACGCAATTTCCGTAGCTAGGCTGTGTGTCCAGATACATTGCACGCGCTTCACTGCAGACCTTGAAGATTACGATGGTCAACGAGCACACAGAAACGTCGCCTTAAAATTTGTCCTAGCGATATCCAAATCAATCCGAAGTCCGAGCAACGCAGGGTCGATTGTCTCTTTCGTGGCAATACCCCCGCGATCACCAGCGAAATGCACACCGTTCCTCCGTATTTTCACGTTATACTTACGTGAGACACCACGCTGACCTCGTTTTCGACCGGCCTCATAAAACGGCCTCCACATCTGAAATCAACTCGCTGAGACGAACGACAATAAACAAAGCATCCGACAAGCTCCGGCCAATGTTCTGGCCCAGCTGGGGCAAGCCGCTGCCTGGGCGCTGCCATCTTTCCTGTGACGTCACGTATTTGGTTTGGTCACGTGACGAGTGGTCACATTTGCGCACAATGGCAGCGGCCTGTAGGGGGTCACTTTCTAGTGCAGACCGGAACCCCGGTTTATCGCTCTAAGCCTTTCTACCTCGTTGGGCCAGGGGAATGAAAGTGAAGGGGCCTTGAGTTTTTAGAGGGTCTTGTCAGAACCCGGTTACCAGCTGAAGCATTGCAATGTAATCACAGGCGTTTACCGCGCCGCTGCGCCGACAGTCTCATGGAAGCGTTTGCATAACGCGTCGACCAATTGCCATTTTTTATTTCTTTAAGCGCTTCTTCCGACTCATTTCACGGCGCAAGTTACGACACGAATTATGGGCGCATATTCTGAAGCTTCCATACCCAGACAAAGGAAACCGTTTGGCTTTGCGCCGACGTACCTCTTGACTTGGCAGGATACCGTGCGTGAGGTTCGTGCAAAAAGCGGCTTCGGTCAATGTGACTATACCGACGCGGTGCTCGTACAAATTCTGCAAGTCTATTTTCAGCTGTCGCGTCCATTGTATGGCAAATGATTACTAAGATACAAGCACCCAAGATAATGCTACCCGCCTTCTCCGCCAACCCGACACTCCTTGAGGCATCGAGCGAGGATATAGGTGGCTCCAAGAACCGTTGTCCGTCTATCCACCAAAATGGTGATGAACGAGCCGTGTAACTAAAATTTTGGTTGCGCGCCAAAAGATCCCACGTGGTCAAAATTAATTCTCAGTCCGCTGGGCGCGCCAGCTGCCCTTCATTCATTTGGAACATAATACTCCAAAATTCGATCCATCAAAATGCGTATTCACGCGTGAATAGCTGGAGACATTATTCAGCTGCGCCTCAAGTTTGTTGTTGCCTTATGTGGTTTTTATTCGTATTACCTGCTCTTCACTCCGCATTATTTGTGGCATAAAAAAAAACAGACCGGATGTCATTATCTCATTTATGCTTTTTTTTTTTACTTTTGTGCATTGCGAATTGAAGTTTTGGTATGCAATATTTGGCTGGACATTAAAAGAGAGAAAGCGTCAGGGAGGAGAGAGAAAATAAATAAAGGTTTTGGAGAGATTAATTCGGCATTCGAAGTTTTGGCCACTATACTTGGATTTGAGTTGTATGCGAGTTTTAATTTTACTTTTCTTACACCCCAAATAGATAAAATTTGTACTGCGAAAAATATTTTGAGAATATTAGTATATGAACTTCTGAGATAAACAAAAAGTAAAGGGTATCATACTCCGTATTTCGAAGAGAGAAAACTAAGTGCTAACGTCATTCAACATTTTTTCTCCCTTCGTTGGTTGAAAAATGTCTTTATTATAATTATAAAAAGGTAATTTATGCTCGTCGATCTTGACTGAATTCATCTTCTTTAAGCAAATGAGTTTATGATAATTTTTTTTTTCAGATAAATTGTGTGAATTTGGCTTCCTTCACGTATGTAAGGAGGGAATCGAGGGTTGCCTTGCAATGCTCGGGGCATCCAAACTATTCGGTTGCATTTGAAGTGGTAATGCCTCTAGGGCTTTCCGTCTCGTCTCTTGAGTGCGAGGGCAGTCCTAGAAGACGTGGGTCTCAGAGGCGGTCTCCTCGCATTTCTTGAAACTGGCTCTGAGTTTGGGAGCCATTGTTGTATGGGTGAGTAGTATTCTAAGGCATATTTTCTCCTAAAGGGTGTAGTTATCCGCTGGGAAGGGATGCGAGTCTTTTCAAAGGAGGCTCCCGAGCCGCTCGCGGCGTGCCCATGGCGTTCCACAGCCTTCAGTGCCAAGGGGTCTCCTTTATTCTTCTGCTTCTGGTTGGACTGGAGAACCAGTGTCCAATGTCTGTACGTCGTCACTGTCAGTGCCAATGCCGGGTAATTGATGATGTGGGAGGAAGACCCGTGCGGCAGCGTCCGCGGCGTCTTTCCCGGGTATTTCCTGGTGTCCCGGGATTCACGTTATGGTCACTTGTCTTCATTTTCTTTTGTATAGGCGTGCAATTCCTTTGACGGTTTGCACCGTTTTACTTCTGCTCGATGGGTTACGATACCGATCGAAAGCCTTCTTGGCGTCTGTGTAGATGTAAATTTTCTTGCATGGGCTAAAAGATGCAGTTTTGATGGTCAGCGGGATTACCATTAATTCCGCTTGTTTTACTCCCGTTCTTGGTGGTAGCGTTCTTGTTACCGTGAATTGGTCCTTGCATCTGTGTGCCGCGATGGCGACTTGAGGCTCTGCTTTTGATGCATCGGTGTTGTATATATCTGCCTCGGTGTCTTCAAGTAATTTCTGGAGGTCATTGTTGTGTTTCTTAGCTGCTGTTTTTCTTCTCCCCGTTTGCTCTTTGCTAAGGTTTCGTGATAAATGATTCGTGTCCACAACTGTCTCATCCTCCCACGGTGGCGGGGGAATCAAGATAGGTGTGTCCGGGCATTCGATGTCTAATTCCATCAGGATGCTCCTGCCAGTAGTCTTCTGTAGCCTCAGTATTTCGCTTATTTTATCTCTGAGACAGTCCATTCCGGCAATTGTTTGCAGTTCTTCACTTTCTTGGTGCATTTCCGTAACCTGGTGTCGACTCTCATCGCCATACGGTGAAGTACCTCTAGGCCCTTCTGTTGCTCACTGCTAAGGCGAAGGTAGTTAATTCTGCACGAGGCTTTTGATACTAACAAGACCCTGACTATATTTTTTTTTTAGTGTGTGCCTTTGCGCTCCCCACAACTTGCTCGGGACAAATTTGATTTTCCCGAGCGTAACTTTCCAGTGGTTCTTAATTCCACGATACCATTTGCTTGCTCGGCCATTCTCTTAAAATGTAGCTCCCAGGATTTTGACAGAGTCGGTTTTTTGTAGGAGGGGAGGGGGGGGGGGGGGGGGGCGGGGCGTTGACCCTTAGATGAATTTTGTCGCAGGTTCCGTTATCTTTCCTGCCTCTCTCATTTGCTATGGTCACAGTCTTGTCTGGGGAGAGCCTCATTGCAACCTTTTGTAGGAAAGAGTGGATGGTGTCCAGGCCTTATTGCAGGATTTATTATTGTTCTTCTACGTCTCGCTCGTTCGACCAGATAGTAATGTCGTCTGCATAAATTGAATGTCCCAGACCTTCAACCTTTTCTAGTGCAAAGATTAAGTCTGCCATCGCCATGTTAAAAGCATTGGTGATAATACCGCTCTTTGTGGTACTCCGATTATGTTCCCCTTCTTCGGTCTATGTTCTTCCCCGACTACGACTTCATACGTCCGGTCTTCTAAGAACGACTTTATAAATTTGAGAAAGCGGCCTTTTAGGCCCCAGATGATGGCGCCTTGGACCACTCAATCGTGAGCTACGGTGTCGAATGCCTTTTTTATATCGACTGCATCTATTGTCCTTGGGTACATGTCCGGGAGTCTTGCCAGTATGTCCCTTTGTATTAGGGCGATACTGTCAACAGTTGCGAGACCAGATCCTTTTCGGGTACGTTGGGGCGAGCCTCTGCTGTTTTTACCTGCTCACTTTTATGTTTCGTTGCCGTCTGTCGCTGAATTTAAGCCTCGCTTGCACGTGCCGATAATAATCGCGTCACCGAAAACAAGAACCGAACAATTGAAACGCAGAAATACATATCTGTCACACCGGGATTCACCCGCAAAACAAATAAAAGATCAAGGTTTGGGCGACGCTTCTGCGGAGAAAAGAAAAAGCAAATTAAGCGGCCCAGCTGCAGTTATGAAGTAGAGCGATTTGTCCATTTTATAGCGAGCACCGGATATCCTCCCGCTGTGGGTCCGAGCGCCCATTGAGTCCGGTTGACATTTCAGGTTGTTCTTTGTCGGCGCGGAATTGGAGGGGCGTCGATTGTTGCTTGCAGCTGCTTCGTGGACGGCGATTGTCTGCGGCTTCTTCTCGGAACGAGCGTTCAGGCTCTCGGTTGCGAAGAACCCAGCGGACGTCGAGATCCCCGGTAAGCGCTGGCCATTCGCACGGAACTCGAGACGCTTGGCGCATTGGTAAGCTCATACCAATATTTAAAAGTCCTCGGCCCAGCGTGCCATCTCCCCAGCCCAGCACGCGCATGTTCGTCGCTTCGGAAAGCGAGCAAATCACGCACCATATACGCACGAACACTGAAAATGAAAATGGCTAGAAGTCCCTTTTTTGGAAAGGTTTGTACGGTGCCTGAACCCGCCTTCGGCTGGTGTGCCTAGCCTCGTGCATTTAATCGCCATTCCTCTATTTCACATTTTGACCGCCAGGCCGCGACAAACTTCGCGGCGCACTTTGAAGGGCAAGCAGTTTTATACGTTAGTTACATGTCCCAGGGGAAAAAAAAAGAAAACAGCTGTCGGGTGGCCAAGACAACGTGATTTTTGTGTAAGGCTCGTAACATTATCAGGCGCTGGAGAAAATCAACTATCTGCATTAAGTCTTAATTTTGAACTATTTTTATTTACGTTCTGCCTATTGGGAAACTCGGCGAAAAAGGTCAAGTACGTACTTACCTGATTTCGCCGGACCATCGTCTCCTTCCGCACGATAAAGTCAGTCTGCTATGGTCACCGGATGTCAATAGGCCTGTTGCCCTCGGCGAGAGGGGCGCAAGCGCCTCCACAAGACGCGATTATATAAGGTTGACTTCGGCGTCCGCAAGATGAGACTGTAATGCTGCGTTCACATCGGTATTCGAATTGCGACCGCGAAGCGAATCCGCTCGATTTCATCAAGTGCGCGTGAATTTGTACTGTTTTTAGAGGGAAGCTGAAGCGGTTTTGTATTTGATTAAAAACACTTCAATCGTCTTCATTTGGCTTCCAAAATCACAACCATCGAGATTATTATTATTATTATTATTATTTTCAGTTTGGTGCACAGAGGTTCCAGAAAATCATTTTTAAAGTAGTTTTGAACCCCCCCCCCCCCCCCCCCCCCTTCTCGGAGCTTGCGTCATAAAAGGAGTTTTCGGAATCTCCTCTCTCGCGCATGTTCCGCGCCTATCAAAGCTATGCGCGCGCACCCTTGCTATTTGCAAAAATGGTGAGAAAAAGACGTCACGTCTGGTGTCAGTGCGGGGCAATATACCTTGCAAGCTGCCCACACGAGCGACACGCTCTCAGCGGCCCAAAGAACATTTTATGACCTAACAACTGGGGCCCTAAACTCGTCAAACACAAAGTTGAGGCCGAAGCTCACGGTGCGCGCCGATTGGACTCGCGCGACGATGACGCAGCGCTTTTGACGCCCATGTCCAATGAGTGCGCTCCGCGAACTTTCGGCTCCAACTTTGTGTTTGACGAGTTTAGGGCCCCTGGTCGGAAGTTTTTCGTCTTTTCTCGCGTTTAGTTGCATCTTCGGGGACAACGAACGTAATATTCTAATTTAAGGGATAAAAATACTCAAGAACTCACCTTTAACTTGTTTTCTTTTTTTTTTTTTCTTTCACGAACCGTTTCAGCTTTCCTTTATTCAATGCGGTTCAGCCGCCAGTGTGACACCGCATTCACACTGGCGACTTAATCGCCTCTGCGAAGTGGTTGCGAACGCGGTTGCTTAAAGGGGCGATGCACTGATACTAATACTTCGCAGCGCACTACAGACAACACACCATCAAAACAGATACACACAAAGAAACAACACTCACGCAGCGCTGAAACTGAATGTCCGCGCTTGGCAAATACCAATAGCAATAAGGGTGACCAGGACGTTGGGATGCAAATGGTAAAACTGAACGGAGCCCGATGTACTAGAAATGAACTTGGTCAATACTTCGGCTTGGGCGAGTTGTTTCTTTGTGTGTATCTGTTTTGATGGTGTGTTGTCTGTAGTGCGCTGCGAAGTATTAGCATGTTTAACCAACTCGCCCAAGCCGAAGTATGCACTGATATTTGTATTTTGCGCAAATACCGCTTAGAACGTATCCCTGACGTTAATGATCTGTGAAATACCCGTTCGTTTACACCACACGCCATCTAAGTCGCAGAAAAAAATAAAAAAAACGAGCAGAGTTCACCCCCTCAACTCGCAGCCAGAACAAGCGGCCCCGTGATCTGGAGCCGATTATATGCCGCCAATGTTGATCATAGCCATGCGCTGGGGTTGGCAAGGCACAGGACACGCGCTGAGTTCCAGACATTGCTATGGTTCGGCTGTTGTCGTCATTGCAGCGATTGGACACAGGACACTACCCGAATGTTTCTCGAGCTATCGATTATCACGAGCCCAAATCGAGTGTGCACGCCATGCTCGGGTCCAATCTATGAGCCGTATTCAAATATCGTCACTGGGCGGTACTGCTACTGCCCAGCTACGTCATCAGGTTTTTCGAAGGAGAGATTGAATGAAAACACTCGGTTTTGTCCTCGAAATTACAGCGCAACAAAGGAGTTTCTTGGTCAGTGGCGTTGCGTGCGAGTATCCTTGAGTCCCACTAGTGCCAGTAAGCTCGTGTAAAGTGAAAAACATTCCAATTGAATATCGTTGCACCGCCCCTTTAAAGATACAATACAAATTCACGCGCACTTGATGATGAAAAATACCGGATCCGCTTCGTGTTTCCGATTCGAACACCAGCGTAAATTGAAGCTGTCCAAAATTCCCCCCCACCAAAAAAAAAAAAAGAAAAAAACGAGTTAGACGGGGATTTCAAAGTATTTTTATCCCGTGAATTTGAATATCACGTGTCTTTTTCCCGAAGATGTTACTAAACGCGAAAAAACACGAAAACCTCTGACCAGTCGTTACGTTATGAAAGTATCTTTCGGCCTCCAAGCGCGCGTAGCTCTTGTGGGTAGCGATTGCAATAGACCTATCTCACTAAGCGATCCACGGATGCGTGACGGCGCCATACGTTTAGTTTGCAGAAGGCAGGCGGCAGTGCACGAGACGGCTCGTGTCGTATTGCATAGCTCCAAAGAGGTTGTCCCACGTGAAGAAAGACTAAAGTTTCCTCGATGCATTGCGGCAGCGACGGCGTAACGAAACTGGTTGGTGAGATCGATCCGGAGACACGAAATGAGCTGCGCTTAGAGTATCGGCACTCGGTTCCCCAACATTGTTATGGGCGTGCCGCCATTTTGGTGCTTGTGCAGCAATGTTGCGGAGTTGCCACTCCGGAGTTGGAATGATTCCGGAATCATTCCGCATTTTCACGACCTTGGAATGGAATGGGAATGGAATGGCGGCAACGTTGAGGGGAACGGAATGGGAATGGAATTAGGTGCCTTTTTCCCGGAATGGAATGGGCACGGTTCTTTTTTTTTTCATTTTTTTTGTGTTTACGGTCAGTTAAACCGAGCCAGTCAACGAGTCAGTTGCTCAGAAATAAAATGAGGAGGAAACTGCTATCCCACGTGGAGCCCTAACAGACTTATAAGCAAAAAAAAAAAAAATGTTATACAACAAACAAGCGTCAAATCGAAGAGCAAAAGGGGGTAACGGGGCGCGTTTCACGGACGCGCAGGCATCGGGCTTCGATGGCGTTACACGAGAGCGAAACAAGAAACCAAGCACCAAGCAAAAGAAAAGGGAGCGGCAAAGAAAGAAACCGCCATGCACAACTCCTCATCGTACTTCTTGTCATGCTTCTTTTGTTGTTGTTGCGACGGTTTGTAGAATGCACGCGCGCGCACAGACTGAGATCTGGGAGCGGGAGCGACTCATAACTCGCAAAGCTCTGATAACTCGTTGACTCGGGCGCCGCCGCAAGATGATCAGGTATTGTTTTCTTATAGTTCGAGGAGCGTTGTTTAGCAGGCAGCCAACCCTGCTGCCTTCCACGTTCATTCGTACGCACTTCTTTGAAGTGCGAGATATGGGTTGGCTTTGGCATTAAAACAAAGCGAGATTCACTTCCCTCTTCTCCTCTTCCACTTTGCTCCGAGACTTGTTTTTTTATACTGCATTAGTAGTGTAAGTCCGCCTTTTACCTGGTCTTTATTCCGATGCTTGCTTTCTTTGTTATATGTTTTAGTGGGCTGGGGTTACAAGCAAGCTAGCGGATTCCCGCTCATTTCCTTTGACTTTAGTCTTTGCATACTTCGTTTCACCTTGCGATGGACTGCTGCGGACGCTACGAGTCCCCCTGGGCAATCCAGCACCGTGAGCGGGACTGCAGGGTCACGCGACACTCAGAAGGCGCTGGATTGGTTTCGATGACTCTCGTGCTGTCTGTTGAGGTCCATCGTAAGGTGCAGTAAACTATCGTCACCGCTCTTGGTGTGACCAAACTGACTAGACCTGCAGAAAGACCGTCCCGCGCCAGACGAGGAGCGACCGTTACTGTGAGGGCAACTGAGAAGGAGAGCTGGGTGCTAGCAGCCACTGAGGTTTTTTTCTTCCGCGCGTCTCGGCTGTCCGGTCTGCATTCGTGCTCCTTGGCCTGGACCCTGTCTGAAGCGGTGAGAAGTCAGTTGGACGGTGGTGTTCAGGAAACACGGGGAATGTCAATTCGGACGGTGCGGTATTACCCCGTTAATGGACCTTTTGGCGAATATGTCGTCCATGTCGTCGTCATCATGCATGTATATACTCATCACATTATCATGTTCACTAAACGCGGCACCGCGGGCCTCCATGGTACGGGCTGCTGCCTTTCCGCGGTGCCGCGGCTCTCCAGAGCCAAATAAATAAAGACTAAAGACTAAAAAAAGACTATGTGCTGCCACCTATGGGGCGATGGACGAACCTGAGGCGCACTGGGTTGGAGAGTATTTGTAGAGAAAACAACGTCCACGTTAGGCTTCTTGTGTGCTACCGGTTCGTTTTCTTTTTGCTGCTCTTAGTTTTCTTTCGCTGCTCGCATTTATACATCGGCCAAACTGGCCGATGTATAAACGATAGAGCAAGGAAGCACGCAGCCTCGGTGAGAAGCACATCAGCAGGACATTTGTCAGCTCATTGCCGGACCTGTGGATGCGATGCCGAGCTCACCAGCATAACCGTCCTTCATAGGAACAAGAACTCATTCGCGCATGAAGTGCTGGAGGCCTTGGCCATCGGAGAAAAAGGAGAAGATTGCGGTCTGCCATACCCTGTTGAATACTAGGCTAAAAGGTTTTTATAAGTGTTTATTTTGCCGTTAGACGAAGAAAAAGAAAGAAAAAAAGGGCCTAGGCCGGGAAGAAGATAAAGTAAAATTCAGTTGATAGTCAGCATTGTCTTTGTCCAGTTCTTTCCTTCGTGTGCTTGTTTTTTCGTGTTCAGCTGACCTGATTGCCAACAGAAGGTTCTCACCTTGGGTTGATGATCTGGAGGACCAGCGCTGAAACCGACCGAGGGCTGACGGCCGTGGACGCGAGTAGCTAAACAGTGTAGGGACATGGTCCGGGTGTGCCTTGTCTAACGCCGGCTGTGATCATCGCCGCACTTCGCAAAGCTCTATCGCTTGCAAAAATTGCAAGTCAACTTACCTGTAATGAAATGGGCGCTACATAGTCTGGACAGCTGACTCGGCTTCTAGTTCTTCGAGGGGTCGGACTTGTCAACTCTCCTGACGGCACGAATCCAGGCCGCCCGCTTAACGGGATGAAGCTTAGCACACGGGAAGCGAAAAAAGCTAGTTCCACAACCCGGGCGATAATAGTTCCGACAGCCGAAGGCTACACAGTTCACTGGCATGATTACGGTGCACGTCGTAATCTAGAACGGGCGTCGTCAGTACGATGACTCGTGTCCACCTTATTCGCAACATCAAAACTTGAGTCTTGATGGTCTCCAAGTCGCGCAAAGGCGGGAAAAGCAAGATGGCAGATTGTTTAGAACTAGATACTGTATCGGCAATCGGCTAGCAACATCATCGTCTGCAGGTGCGCAGGCACCAGGCAGCACGCGCCAATAAATAGAACGTCGGCCCGGGGCTCGGGCGTCGAGACGTGTCAGCAATCATGCCTGTCTCCTCTTTGTGCTAATCACCCACCGTTACATGGTGTCAGAAGTGGCTTGACAATCTTCCACTTTGAGGTGAGCGAAACGCGAGATTTGGCATGGCTGAGCTGAAGCCACCAGGAGGACTCCGGCTATCGGAAGACACGGCGGAGAACTGGAAACGCTTCAAGCAACGAATGGAACTGTACTTCATAGCCACAGCGACTAAGGAACCGAGAACGAAGCAGCAGAAGGCTGCGATTTTCCTCCATGTAGCCGGGCAGGAAGCGATAGACGTGTTCAATACGTTCCAGTTGACAGCCGACGAAAAAGAAGACTACGATGTGCTAGTGCTGCAGTCCGAGGACTACTGTCTCCCGAGGGTCAACGAGACCTACGAGCGATACGTATTCAGGACCAGAGTGCAGGAGCCTGGGGAAGCCTTCGAGCTCTTCTTCCGTGACCTGCAGCTCAAGGCAAGGACTTGCAACTTCGGGGACTTGTCGGAATCGATGCTGCGCGACCAGATCGTTTACGGCACCGCCAGCAAGAAACTGCGGGAAAGACTCCTGCGTGAAAAAGACCTCACCCTGAGTAAGGCTGTAGATTTCAGCAAATCCGCAGAAATCTCGGAGCGCCAAAACAAGACATTCGAGCACGTGGAAGAAACCGTTGACCCCGTAGCTAGCAGAATGAATGAAATGCAAGTATTGCAGCTATGTTCACGAGCCCCGCTTGTGCCCAGCATTTGGTAAGGCATGCAAGAAATGCGGCAAAAAGAACCACTTTGCTAAAGTCTGCAATAGCGCAAAAAAGTCCGTGGACAACGTGATCAACCAAACAACGGGTTCTCGCACGGACACCGACGATTTTGACATTCTGTCAGTCAACGGAGAAAGAGGAAAAGAAAAGCGCGACTGGATGGTCACCGCGAAGATAGGCAGTCACGAAGCCCGTCTGAAAGTCGACACTGGAGCACAAGCAAATCTGCTGCCCCTGTCTATGTACAAAAGACTTCGTCTGTCAACGCCGCTCGAGACGAGTTCCACAACCCTGCGGTCCTACGGCGGAGCGACGCTTGAACACATGGGAAAAGTGTGTCTCGACGTTCAGATACACGGACAAAGGGGTCGGTTGAACTTCTTTATTATGAAGAAAGGAAGGCAAGCCCTTTTTGGCCTTGAGGCCTGCGAGAAATTTGGCTTGGTCAACAGAGTTGATTCCATAGAAAACAAGAGTGACCTGGTGCAGCAATTGACATCCGAATTCCCAGGTTTGTTCAAGGGTCTGGGAAAAACCAAGACTGAATACAGGATGGTGCTCAAAGACGATGCACAACCGGTAGTAATACCGGCCCGACGTGTCCCTCATGCTCTCCGGGGCCCCTTGAAAGCAGAGCTTGACAGGATGGTTGCAGGCGGCATCATCGCGAAAGTTCAGGAGCCGACCGATTGGGTGAGCCCTTTGGTTGTGGTTAGAAAGAAAACGGGGAAGATTCGTGTTTGTATGGATCCTAAGCACGTAAATGCCGCCTTGAAAAGGGAACATTTTCAGTTGCCGCGAAGGGAAGACATTGAAGCAGAGCTAGCTGACGCAAAATATTTCAGCAAGCTAGATGCCAACAACGGGTTTCATCAAATCCCGCTTGACAATTACACATCCAAGATATGCACGTTCGCCACCCCCTTTGGCCGCTATTGTTATTTAAGGCTCCCTTTCGGCATCGCTTCTGCGCCTGAAGTTTTTCAGAAAACCATGAGCCAAATATTTGATGATCTTCCAGGCGTCAGAGTTTACATTGACGACGTTCTGGTTTGGGGAACTTCACGCGAAGAACATGATTTGCGGCTAAGAGCAGCATTGAGGGCAGCCCAGTTAAGTGGCATCACTCTAAACGCTGAGAAATGCACGTTTGGAGTAGACGAGATACGGTACTTAGGGGACAAGATCAGCCGGAGCGGAATCAAGCCGGACCCCGAGCTAGTACAATGTCTTCGCGAGATGCCACTGCCGACGTCCAAAAAGGAGGTTCAACGCCTGTTAGGAGCCGTAAACTACTTCGGCAAGTTCCTTCCTAATTTGTCATCAAAGACAGCCATGCTTAGAGACTTGATTAAGGAAGACTCACTATTCGAATGGAGCGATGTCCACACGCGTGAGTGGTGTTCACTTCAGCAAATGTTAACAGAAGGTCCAGTTCTAGCCATTTTTGATCCCTCAAAGCCAATTAAACTGTCAACGGATGCATCAAATGGTGCTCTAGGAGCGGCTCTGTTTCAACAGCACGGAAAAGAATGGCGTCCAGTAGGCTACGCGTCACGGGTGCTGACAGACAGTGAGGGCAGGTACTCACAGATTGAAAAAGAAAATCTAGGCATAGTATTCGGATGCGAAAAATTCCACGACTTCGTGTATGGCCAATCCATCATGATCGAAACAGACCACCGCCCGTTACTAGCTATTGCACAAAAAGCTATTGGTGATATGCCACCACGGCTCCAGAGACTATTTTTGCGTCTAATGCGGTACGAATTTACGTTACAGTTCGTCCCAGGCAAGCAACTGATACTGGCGGATGCACTGTCTCGCATAAGGACCGGGAGCAGCGCTTCAACTACTGACGATGTCGACGTCCACGCAACAGGTGTTCTATCCACACTAGTGAGTGACAAGACCAAAGCACGTCTTGTCAAAGAAACAGCACAAGACAGTGAACTCCAAGACGTCATCCATGGCCTGATGAGAAAGGCGCCACTGCAAGGCAAGTTTAAGCCGTTCCGGTCGGAGCTCTCCTTCATTGATGGTGTACTACTCAAGGGCTCCAAAGTAGTCATACCATGAAGCTTAAGACTAGAGATGTTACAGCGCGTGCATTGCGGGCACCTAGGACTGGGAAAATGTCAATCTCGCGCAAGACAATTAATGTTCTGGCCAGGAATGACCGCAGACATAACTGCGTGGATCAGCAAGTGTTCCACCTGCAAACACTTTACATATCGTCATCCCGATGAACCGCTCTTGCTCCGAGAGACGCCCAGGCAGCCCTGGGCAAGAGTTGGAGCAGACCTTTGTCATTTTGCGGGAAAAAAACTATCTGGTCATCTATGACTCTTATTCAAATTTTCCGGAAGTTGCGGAACTGCAGGACACGACGTCAAGAACGGTCATCAGCACCATGGAAAGCATTTTCTCTAGACATGGAATACCCATTGAAGTATGCACGGATGGTGGACCACAGTTCGCGGCGCGGGACTTTTCAGATTTCGCTGCACGATTCGATTTCGTTCATGTGACCTCCAGTCCATACTTCCCCAGATCCAACGGCCTCGCCGAGAAAGGCGTTCAGGTTGTCAAGAGGCTCCTAAAAAAATGCGAGCACTCCGGCGATGACTTTTGGCTGGGTCTCTTGAACTACCGTGCGACGCCGCTCGAGTGTGGAACAGCTCCAGCAGAGCTACTGATGGGCCGCAGGCCCCGCACTCTTCTACCAGACTTTGCGACTCCCCCAGCACGCTCCGTACGCAAGCACACCCAGAACCTAAATCGCGGACATCAACTTGCCCCGTTAAAAGAAGGCGACAGTGTTAGAGTCAGAGGGGACAAAGCCTGGGACAGAAAAGCGCAAGTTGTGGGAGGCGAAGGCCCGCGGTCATATCGAATTCTCACAGATCAGGGACGAGAAATGCGCAGGAACCGCCAACACCTTTTGAAGACAGAAGAGGCGCCAAGCTTTCTCGATGAGTTCGACTCCGATGGGTATGACACGGCCGACGAAGGTGTGCCACCTTCCACGCCCTCACTGCCGGGACACAGGGGCACTGATAGTTTATCCACACCAGCGGAGCAGGCGGCTCAAGGAAACAGTACGAGTAGCACCACCAGTCAGAATTCGCCACCATCGTCACCTTCGCTCAGGCGGTCGTCCCGACAAGTCTTCCCACCACAGCGCTTGACATATGACGAGAACTTTCAGCAAGTAGTGTGACTGACTCGCAGCAGACGAAGGACTGCGCAAATCTTTGATATATTGAGCGTGTGTGTTGTTTTTGTAGTGTGTGTGCTTTGTTTTCTTTGTTTGTTTTTTTTTTGTTTTTTTTTTTGTCTGTTTCTTTTTTTTTCAAGACAAAGAAAGGGGGATGTATCGGCAATCGGCTAGCAACATCATCGTCTGCAGGTGCGCAGGCACCAGGCAGCACGCGCCAATAAATAGAACGTCGGCCCGGGGCTCGGGCGTCGAGACGTGTCAGCAATCATGCCTGTCTCCTCTTTGTGCTAATCACCCACCATTACAGATACTATCGAACCCAGGCGCATCAAATACTCGGCGCATGTGCACCGCGTATTTCTACAAAAGGTCCATTGTATCTTGATGTGAAGAGCTTTGTCAACGCTGACTGCCCGACCCATCGCCACAACGCGAAAAGCCGACACCGAGGTAGAAGAATGAATCGGTTGGTGATGAATCGGTTGGTGCCGTCTGCTGCTTGAAACCGCCACTCGATCAGCGCGAAGAGGAACATCTCAATTCGTACGAGAAGACAAGATAAATACAGATCGAGTCATGGCATCGTGGAAGACATTTTTCGACATTAGTCGCGAAGAAAATAAACAAGCTGCGCGCTGAAAGTTGTGCAACGAAACTATACACGGTCCAGTCGGCGTATATTATCGAACTTTATACGCCATATGAAGAGGAAACACGAGAATGAGTATGCGAAGGGTGGAAAGGGGCAGGCGAATTAGCCAAAAATTGAATTGAATACGATAAGAAATATCGAGATTCATAAAGCAAGCGTGAACTTATGCGTTTTAAAACAGGTTTCGTGACATGGTCTATACGGTCCCTCGTGCTGCGCCGCAGAGGTTGCATTTTGTCAGAGGATGTGCTCTTGCCGCTGTGCACGGAGTCGCTTCCAGCAGTGTACTAGCCGTGTTGCTGTATTTCGAAAATACAGTAATATAGCGTATTTCTGCGCCACGCACGAACTGGATATTTTTATGGTCTTATCAAACGAAGACGCTGGCCGCGTATGTCCTAAAAGTCAAATGCAAAAAGTTGAAAAAAGAAAAGAAAATGAGTGGATTTAAGTTTTGCTGTTTGTTGCGAGCCACGTGGTCGCGAGACCGATGTCCTAAAGAAGCATCGACATATCAAGGGGCTTTCTCGATGTTTGCAGTACATTGCAAATAAACACTTTGTGCCACGTACCAGCGGTCCGCTTAGTAAAATCGGTGCTTTTTTGAGGAATTTTGCTTTTTTTTCTGCAATTGTCTCTGCATTTGATAATGTCAGCTTTATGCTGCTTATGCCGGCAACACAATGTAGCTGTCAAGTGCCAATTTTTACGTTTAGGAATTAAAGGAATGGAATGGAACGATTCAGCCATTCCAGGAGTGGGAATGGGCCCAGTGTCTCCATTCCTAGGAATTGAAAGGAATTGAATTATCGAAAACTCTAATTCCCCGGAATGGAATTGGAATGGAATGGGGGTGCCCATTCCGCAACACTGTTGTGCAGAGCAGACGCAACTGCAGATCGGCATGATTCAAAAGTGCGACTTCCTCAGCCTTAGATTCAGTGTTAGAAAACTCGTGTGCTATTGCTTTGTTTTACTGCAAACTGTTTAAACATTTGTAGAGGACGGAAAAGCGTTTCCTGTGATAAGGTAGTAAGCTGGGCTATTTGGTAAGCATTAAACATGATAATAGACCGCGCGCGAATCGTACAAAACAGACGAGGTAAGAAGAGAACGCGCTTCTCTTCCATTCTCTTTTCACCTCGTCTGCTCTGTCTATTTGTGCACGGTCTATCATCATGTTTCTTGTGATTTCAAATAGAGCTTCAGTTAACTGGCAACTATGATTTTAAGCCAAGCGTCGTTACTCTGTAGCGTAGATTATTTAGTGGCACTAGATCGGTCTATTACAAACTTGCCAGGCATCATTTCCCGCACTGACACCAGTCGTGACGTCTTTTTCTGCCCATTCTGAAAATAGTAAGAGTGCGCGGGAATAGTTTTGGTGCTCGCTGAAGAGGCGTGACAGCGGAGATTCCGAAAACTCCTTTTATGACGTCATGCCTCGGGAAGGAGGGGTTTCAACGGTACTTTGAAAATGATTTTTTGCAGCCTCCGTGCACCAAATTGGATAGTAATATCAATATTCGTAACCCTGGAGGCCAAATTAAGACAATTAAAGTGTTTTTAATTATAAAAAAAAAACAGATTCAGCTTCCTTTTAATGGGCCCCTTGGAAGAAAAAAAAAAGTTTCCTTTTAAACAGTCTGGTTGGGACACGCGTGTCGAAAAACTAGTTTTACCCGAAAAAAAGGATGCGACTACCGACTGTGCTGTCAATATTGCTCTAATTTGTTTTTCGGGTAAAATTATTTTTTTATGCGCGTTAAAGGAGCTGTGCAACGATATTCAATTGGGATGTTTTTCTCTCTACACTAGCTTACTGGCACACCTCGGACTCAAGGATACTCACACGCAACACCATTGGCCAAGAAACTCCTTTGTTGTGGTGTAATTTCAAGGACAAAAGCGATCATTTTCATTCAATCTCTCCTTTGCAAAATTTGATGACGTAACTCGGGGATCGCAGTACACCCAAGTGACGATATTTGAATGCGGTTCATAGATTGGACCCGAGCATTGCGTGGGCACTCGACTTGGGCTCGTGACAATTGCTAGCTCGAGAAGCATTAGGGTTGTGACCCGTGTCCAATCGCTGCAACGACGACAACAGCCGAGCCATAACAATGTCTGGAACTCAGCGCGTGTCCTGCGCTTTGCCAACTCCTGCGCGTGGCTATGATCAACACTGGCGGCATATAATCGGCTCCAGATCACGTGGCCGCTTGTTCTGGCTGCAAGTTGAGGGGGTGAACGCCGCTCGTTTTTCTTAAATTTTTTTCTGGGACTTCTATTGCGTGGGGTGAAAAACGAACGCGTGTTTCATAGGTCATTAACGTTAGGGATCCGATTTAAGCGGTATTTGTGCACCGTACAAAAATTGTTGCATCGCTCCTTTAAAAATTGCTAAGATTGTTAAAAAAAATTGCAGGGCTTTTTTAAGAAATATTGCTTTAAGGCGGCGTTCGTTCGATCCCACACGCGCCATATTCGCATGCTAGCATCTGTCAGCACATGTTCACATGCCTAAAAAAAAATCAGCAAAAAATGTACAACTCGTGGCTTAAAGGAGCTGTGCAACGATATTCAATTGGAGTGTTTTTCTCTCTACACGAGCTTACTGGCACACCTGGGACTCAAGGATACTCACACGCAACGCCATTGGCCAAGAAACTCCTTTGTTGCGGTGTAATTTCAAGGCCAAAAGCGATCATTTTCATTCAATCTCTCCTTTGCAAAATTTGATGACGTAACTCGGGGATCGCAGTACACCCAAGTGACGATATTTTAATGCGGTTTATAGATTGGACCCGAGCATTGCGTGGGCACTCGACTTGGGCTCGTGACAATTGCTAGCTCGAGAAGCATTCGGCTTGTGACCCGTGTCCAATCGCTGCAACGACGACAACAGCCGAGCCATAACAATGTCTGGAACTCAGCGCGTGTCCTGTGCTTTGCTAACCCCAGCGCGCGGCTATGATCAACACTGGCGGCATATAATCGGCTCCAGATCACGTGGCCGCTTGTTCTGGCTGCGAGTTGAGGGGGTGAACGCTGCTCGTTTTTCTTAAATTTTTTTCTGGGACCTCTATTGCGTGGGGTGAAAAACGAACGCGAGTTTCATAGGTCATTAACGTTAGGGATCCGTTTTAAGCGGTATTTGTGCACAGTACAAAAATTGTTGCACAGCTCCTTTAAGTGTTTTATCGAAAAACCAAAAATACATTCCTTTCAGCCACGGTGCTTTCAGCTGTTTTGTTAATGTTCTCTTTCATAGCGCCTTAAGCGGGTTTCACATGCAGCGATTTTGGCCCTAAAGGGCCGCCCACACTAGCGAGAAAACGCGCGTGGCACGCCGATCGCGGCAAGTAACAAAATGTCGCCGAAGCACAGTCAGCGCCACGAGCGCGTGCAGAGACACGCCCTTTATCTTGCCGCTTAACCGATTTATCGGCGCGCCGGGCGCGTTTTCTCGCTAGTGTGGGTGGCCCTTGAAGCGGCGCGATTTCTGCCGTCGCGGCGCTCGTGCAGCAGAATTGCTGGTGCTGGCCAGAGCGCCGCGACGGCAGAAATCGCGCCGCTCTAGGGCCAAAACCGCTGCATGTGAACCAGGCGTAAAGGGCCGCCCACACTAGCGAGAAAACGCGCGTGGCACGCCGATCGCGGCAAGTAACAAAATGTCGCCGAAGCACAGTCAGCGCCACGAGCGCGTGCAGAGACACGCCCTTTATCTTCCCGCTTAACCGATTTATCGGCGCGCCGGGCGCGTTTTCTCGCTAGTGTGGGTGGCCCTTAACAGCAACGTGCGAGCGCGTAAAAACGCGCAGTTGAAATGCGACCTAAAAATATTCGACTTTGCTCGTGAGCGGCCCTGTTTGAAACTTAAGAGATACAGGCCTAGACGCTTTCAGCGCGCGCCAGATTGAGCCGCCATAGCCGACCTTCTCTTGTTTTACCGAGATGGCGAGCCACTGAAGCGGCACTGACGAGTCTTCAGAAGGGCCTATGCTGGGGAGAAGGACACTGTAACATCTAAATTGTAAAACTTCTGTCCTGCTGCGGTAATGATGAAGTGAAGCGAACGGAATAAGAGGGAACAAGAACTGAAGGTCAGTTGTGGCGGCGCTCATGCACAGCTGCCTGAAAGCGTCTATATATCTCCTGCGCTGAAGCTCCGAACAAAGCCGAATTGATCTTGGCGAATTGACCTTTGGACGCACTTTTTTTAGTTTGTTCGATGCTGATAATGCCACCCGTACGTCATATTTTGAAACTATTCGTTTCAAGTTGCGAGATATGTTGTGGATGTAACGTATCACAGCCGGTCGGCTTTTCTTCTCAGAATTTCGTTTTTCTTTTCCTTTAGGAATTCTGAGGCATTCTGCTACTTCAAACAATAATGAATTGTTGTACCCGGAATCCTGCAGTCTTTGACTTCTGCTTCAAAACTAAACTTGGCCGTGTGTTCACAAAGCATCTGCAGGGCCGCTTTGAAGCAATTTTGCCCTATTCCTAATTTAATTATTTTTAAATGGGCGAAATAAAACGGTAGCAGTCTTTTTTTTTTTTTTTTGACCGTGGTGAATAGGTTTAACGCGTCTGTGAGTCTTCAAAGGACAATTGGAGATTTAAAAATTGAAGCTTGCAATTAGTTGGTAGCTCACGCGTTAACTTAGGTCCTGCAGCTTCTGTCATGAAAGTGTTACTTATGATGTTGGATGTAACAGCATCTTGTTGGTCAGTTCGGATACAAAGTAGAACGAGATAGTCATCAACGTGTTACCAGGTTTGTGGGAAGGTTCTAGGCTATGCTCCTGTCACATTCCGTCAGGAAAATATCGCATAAAACAGGTGCTACACATGAGACAATGCAAATTCCTTTTTTTTATGTAAGTATTGCCGTTGAAAGTCACAAAGATAGATGTGAGGAAGAACTTCAGGGGTTCTATGAAGGATTCTGAATGTATACCACCTTGATTATGAAACGATACACATCCGTTACCATCTATGCAGTCGCTGACATCTTCAAACAATCTTGCGTGAGGGACAGAGTAGAACAAGTCCTCCACGTCAAGGGAAAGTCCAAACTTTACTGTTGAGGCACTTGAGTTTAGGTAGTTTATCAATGACTCTGAATTTGGAATAAGAAAAGAGTCATTCAAATAAAGGTTGTTTAGGTGGCGTAAAAGAAATCTAGACATAGCTCCCTGCCAAGATCCTCGTTCAATTACAACTACACAGAAAGGGCAACCCTCCTTGTGGGTTTTGGCGGTGAAAAACATTTCTAAATGGTCACTTCTAGCAGTAGTGATTTGTTTCCTCAATTGGCTTAGATCTAGCTCGTGGCACGTATGGAGGGCCTTTGCCTTCAATTTTTTTTTATTAAACCTTTTTAAGAATTTAAAATTCGTATCTAAAAAAAAAAGAAAGAGATGCTTACCTGAACCGTTGTTCTCTAACTTCATATTTGTCCTGGGTTGCTTTTGATTATACCTCTACATTTTGTTTTCTATCGCTCTCTCTCTCTTTCTATTTTTTCTTTGCTACAGTAAAAGGGTGAAGTTACATTTAATTTTTAATTTCTTTAATGCATTTATAATCTATAACATTAATTGTCCTCCTCTTTCTGCCTTCACATGTACTATTTCTTTTATGTCTTCCTCTGTGAATGCATGAAACAGAGTAAGCGCTCTGTCCCGTCCACTGATCTCTATAATAGGGATCAGTGGTCTTGTCCCCTCTTCTTTTCCTTTGTGTTTGTGCTTTTGATTTTTAACAATGTATAGCCAACTAGCCAAACAGTTAATTTTGACTCAGGCGCGCGACCCATTTAACGGGTGAAACGTGCGTAATTCATGTAGTTGCTGAAACCTGGGTCAAAATATAAAGAAGCTATATGACCTTTCAACGCACGCGCGGAGGGCCGTGCGTGTGTTGCGATGAAAATCGTCACACCGCGAGGGGCGCAGCAGTCTGCAGGCGAGTCGTTTTCATCGCAACTCTGTGAAGCCCTTCGCTCCCGCACGTCACATTTCGCCTTCCGGTTATTTAAGCGCATGCATTTGGTCTTCTCGCCGGAAAATAACACAAATCACACTTGTTATTTCGGTTGTACCGAATATTATATATATTTATTATCACTGTAGAAGTGTAACTGCCTTAGTTAAAGTATTTTTCTTCACCAGCGAACGATGTTAAACTTTGCTATAGATAAGGCCCAAAACCTCTGTTGCATAGCAGGCGTGTAAAAACAAGCGGCGATTCCGAGAAAAATAAGCGAGGAATATATACGTGTTCAAGGCTCTACAGTATTCCGGTGACGCTTATATATTGGTAACATGCCAGTACTGTAACTACATGAAAACACCCGGTCTTGCATCTTTACAAGCGGTTAAAAACACTCGAAACGTAAAGAATAAAGTACGTGGGCTTTGGAAGATGTCTTCTTTTTTTTATCATTTTTTATGCCTGGCAGCCTTTATGAGACACATGTTCACGAAGATTTTGAGCGCGCGGATGATGTGAACGTAGATCAAGCAAATTCGCAGACGAGAAAGAATGAATTGGTACTTACTTGTTTGAAATCGGTCTATATTACGTGGCCTTCAATTTATTTTGATCGTACATGCACAGGGAGTTACTGATCCAAAGTGCTACTGCGTATTTCTTGCAGTCTCTTAGTTTTCCAGGTCTCCTTCGTTCGTTTGGCACGTATATTCCCCATGCTGAAAAGCGCTGACGTCGTGTTCTCGCTAACAGTGTCCAACAGTGCACATAGATACATGTGCGAAGCCGCTTTAGTACCGTTTTTAATGGAATGAATTTGAAAGAAAAACACCGTAACTGACTAATTATTTTGTCGGCCTGACCGATAAATGTTTCAAGCGTATTATTCGGGATATTTGCTCTTTTAAACGAGCGCAGGGAGAAAAGGCACTTACTTTTCCCCATAAAAATGCATTACCGGAAGTCAATTTTCGACTGCTTGCTGTTTGCTTCGATTTGCATGCGACAGCACGCTAGAGCCAGTTGAACCTATAGCGTACATTGTAATATCTCTATGGTATCAACGCGGCAACGCCAGCTTGAGCTCCAAGTCATGCTCTGAGAAAGTGAGGGAGAGGAGGGACGAGAGCGCGCGGGGTCGCCAGAACGCCGAGCTCTGGTTCGAATGATTGGTAGGTTAGACCTAAAGCTAGCAGCGAGAGCCGTGTATAGAGGGAGCTTGGCCAATGGGAGGAGCGAGCAGAGCCAGGGTGGCCAGGGCGTGCACCAGACGCAGATGGAGGGCTTGGCATGCTCTCTTCGCCAACCAGAATCCGAAAAGAATTCCCTAGCGGTGGTAGCAAGAAACAGTTTTAGTAAGAGCGTAACGAGTCAAATGTAGTAAATCTTCATGCTTGAAAATATAGTGCGCGTGATTTTTCGCTTATGATCATGCAAAAATATGTAAGCAACGAGTGTGCCGCCCGAACTCTGTTTTGCTCGGACAGAGCGTGACCGCTTGGACGGCAGATTCCCGGCCCTCGGCGCCTGGCGTATAGATTATGTCGATCGTTCCGCTAGTCGCGCTGTTCAGTCCTGATTTTGGATGACCGTGTTTGAAACATCAAGTGCAACATATTTTCAGTCACCGTGAGTTATTCCCACGCACTTATTAATTTGGTTTCACGTGACCACCGCCAGGGTATTATTTCCGGCTTCTGGTTGGCCGCATTCGAATTTGCGAAGACGCCCCGGAACACGCCCAGCCCGCTTTCAGCCGATGGCGCCTTCTCATTTGCCTCGTATACTGTGGTGCCTGGAACGCGTCTTTAACTGGTGTGTTTACCGCGTCGAAAAAAGTGGTTTCTCAATTTCCGTCTGATGACGTCCTAAAGTATCATGCTGTCGCCAGTCGAGACCCTGGTCGTGTTCCATCAGCGGTAGTGGATGTAGCAGACGCCTGTTCTGCTGCAGGTCGCCCTCCAATGTGATAGTCCACGGAAGCTCCCGCTGTCAGAAGTTAGGATTCGGTGACGACAGCGACGCTCGCGTTCGGTCGTGCTTTTCGTCAGTATTTCTGCGACCAACCGCCAGGATCGCGACATGCAGCAGCATGACACTTCGGCTAAGTGACGTCATTTGTGTCTTCTTCGAGATAACTTTTGATGTATGGAAAGCAAAGGACGCTAAACACATCAGTCGGAGACGCGCTCCAGGCACCACACCTATACTTCCCATTATCTATATACGGCTCTGCTGGCAGCCTTTGTCACCACTACGATCGTTGTTGTGTTGTATTGTTGTGTTCTAAGGCCTACATTATAAGTCACCAACAACCGAAACCTGTGCAGCTGTACCCTTTCCGAAATTCAGTCTGGCCACTTTGATCACTATCATCATCATCTGAAAAATGGCATATGTGCCATAACAATGGCGGCTTTCTATTTACTGATGAAGGAACATGTTGAAGATACTCCTAAGCTGAGGATTCGAGGCACGTAGTGAAGCCGGAATTGAATGCAAGCGCTGCGTAAGCGTTCATTTCTTTAATTCGAGCCCAGTGGACCTGTTAGTGGCACAAAATCGACTTCGAAACCCCTTGACTTATAGAACTTTATCAAGGCGTCTGTCTGGGCTGGCGCTTCGTTCTCACTGGTTGCATCTTTGTGGGAATCGACACTGGAAGAGATGATCCAGAAAAACCTGTATAGCGAAGAGTTTATTCTCGACTGCCGTTGACATGCAAAATTGACGGTGCCCGATAAAATACTGCAGGCTACGGGTTCATTGCCGCCATTCGTATGGCAAAAGTTAAACCGCCATTTCAGCCACCAGATGGCACTGAATTTCGGAAAGGGTCTATTACACGATGCTTGAAAAAGAGTTCCTTAGAAGGATGCAAAAAAGAAATATTTGAAACAATTCGCATTGCGCTTGTTGTTTGGCCCCGAACTAAAAAAAAAAAAAAAGAGGTTAAAAAATGGTTCTCAGAAAAACAAAAACAAAAAAAAAAACGAATCAGAGGTGAGTTATAGAGTATTTTTATCCTGTGAGTCTCAACATTACGTTCGTATTCCCCGAAGATGTGACTAAGCGCAAGAAAAGATAAAACAAAAACATCAGGCCAGTCGTTACGTCATAAAATGATCTTTAGGCCGCGAGTACGGTAGCCGCGAAGTGCGTATCGCTCGCGTGGGCAGCGCGTTCAGTAGACCGATCTTACCAGCCAGTTTCGTTACATCGCCGCAGCCGCAATGCACCTAATGCACCGAGGGAACTTCAGTCCTTTTGCACTTGCGACAACCTCGCTGGAGCCCTGCGCGTGCAGAGAACGAGACGGTACGAGCCGTTTCGTGCAGTGCCACATGCCTTTTATAAACTTAAGTTATGGTGGATCCTGCATTCAATCCCCACCCCTGCCCGTTTCGATCTGGATGAGCATCGTACCGGCGTGCGCTCCTGTATCACTACTGCGCGGTGCACGTTAAAGACCCCAGGCTACCGGTTGTACTGCACTGGCTAAATTTCTCATCTACAGCTGCGAGACTCGTCGCCTGTTGAGGCAGACCAAGTTCTAGGCTGGATAAACATGCACACAACCCAATTTTTTTTTTTTTTTTAAGTTATGGCGGCGTTATGCATGCGTAGAATGCTAAGTGAGATCGGTCTAACGTAAGCTTGCAAGTTAAGTTCCCCCGCACTGACACCAGTCGTGACTCTTTTTCTAACCTTCTTGAAAATGGCGAGAGTGTGCGTGCATAGCTTTGACAGGCGCTGAAGATGCGCGAGAGCGGAGATTCCGAAAACCTTTTTTACGACGTAACTGTCCCGGAAGGAGGGGCCTCGGCGCTACTTTGAAAATTATTTTGTGCAGCCTCAGTGCCCACCTCATTCAAAAAAATATAATCTCGATTTTCGCGGTCCTCGAGGCCAAATGAAGAAGATTTAGGTGTTTTTCCTCAAATACAGAACCGCTCGGTTTTTCCTTTAATATTCAGCATTACACATTAGAGCCACGCGTACACAGCGTTCTTAACTTGCTTTTTAGAGAGACGTTGGAGAAGAAACCTCTGGAAGCCATGGAGGGCTCCAGAACGGAACTTCCAAGTTCTTCCTTCCTGCGACTCGCACGGCAGTCACTGCGTCACCTACCCCGATTGGGAGCAGCCACATATTGAGTGCTGCGTCAGAGTTAAACTGAGACTTCTGTTCAATCAATGCTTTACTGAGCATCACTCGTGTCCAACGCGGACAGCGAGTCGTCTGTTTTTTTGCGCAGGAGTTAAGTTTGAGGCGCACTATTCGTCATTCAACTCTCTCTAGAAAAATTTCACCAGTTTTCGAATTTCCTCTTTGTTATTGAAATGCACTTATCATTCTTTCTTCCATTCTCTTCTGCAAACCACAGCGGTCCGGCCAAATACGTCGCCCCCTCCGGGAAGGGGGGAGCAAGCCCTGTGCACCTCAACACAACATGTTCTATTGTCTCGTCTTCCCCTTGGCATACAGCACCACCGCGTATCCATTCCTTCATACTTCGTTCTATATGTCCTGCTCCTCAATACTCCTGTTCTAGCCTCGAATAACAACGAGCTCCCTCGTGAATTATAACACCAATGCTCTTTTCTTGTTTTCTGTTTTCGTCCCCTGTACACAGTTGAAGCTGATTTTCGCTGCATTATTTCCTCCGACATCTTTCTCTCGGCTTCTTTTACATCCTTTTTCACTGAGGTAGTCTGCTCTGCCCCAGCACTTCACTGTTGGTATGTGAGTTTCAGTTTTCAGGTTCGGTTTGTCTATTTAGTGTTCAGACGTTTCATGCATAGATGCTTATACACGTTTCTCGTTCATCGTGTATCTCAATTGTGTCTGGCCTTTGTTCAACTTTCAACTTACCGATCGCCTCTCTAACCTCAAAAGGTGCCCAGCCTCTGTCTCCCTGCACTCCTTCATTTGATGCACGCCCATGCGCCCTCAGTTCCAGTCTGCCCACGCTCCTCTGCCGGGTCTCTAAGCTTGACTGAACCTTAGACTTCATGCATAATACCGCAACGCCAAAAGACAAGCCCGACACCATGACTCCTTTTCATATTCCCCTAACAACTTCATATCTATTGTACTTCTCTAGTGCCTTGTGCTTCATAATTGCTCCATTCTTTTTTCCTTCCTTTATCATATTTCGTTCCTGTTCTTCTAAGTATTGTTTTCCCTCATTCAGCCATACCTCTCACTTCTCTATGTGTTTTAATAAAACATCCTGAATTTTCAGTGGATCCACCTTCTCATCGTTATAAACCATTATCTCCGACTTGTCGCTACTGAATTTTAAGCCCATAGAGTCTCCTTGCTCTCCACAGATCTTAATCAGCTCATGTAGCATACCCCGTCGATCTGCTAACAGTACAATGTCGTCTGCGTAGAACATTCCTGGTATAATCAAAACCTAAATTGCACTCTTCCAATTTATTTTCTGTTCTTCCACAGTATATCATAAAAAGTAGAGGGGTAGAAGACAACCCTGCCTGAGCACTCTTTTTATTTCTGCCGGTTTTGTTATTTCTGCTTCCCACGTTATGACTACCTTATATTTTGTGTATACCTGCTGTAAAAGCCTAATGAAATGTGCATCTAAATCATACTCTCTCAGCTGCACCCAGAGCTTTTTCTGAGTCACATTGTCGTACACCTCCTTAATGTCTAGAAATGCTGTCCGCTTTGCTGATAGCATTTCTGTGAGTGAAAAACGTTTCGCTATACCAAAGAGTTTTTCACCCACAGTGTCTAGACTAGCTTTTGAAGCGTGGCTGCTCGCAATACGCTTGTCGTGCGCCTGGGCTACCTTTTATAATAATAAGCTTTATTCAGATTTGTTGAGTCGCGGGTGGGATGGCAAAAGGTAATGAAATGTACTGGCCTCCACGTGCAGGGCAGACCGATGGCGCTGTACTGGTTCGGAGTGGCCCTGCTGGGGCTCTTCTACGCCTCCGTCGTTGCCGTGGGCCTGTGGACGGGCATGCGCCGGGGCTCGGGCCACGTGCGCAGCGAGCGCATCATGCTTGCCGGACGGCAGACGGGACTCTTCGTCGGGATCTGCACCCTGACCGGTCAGCAATGTGCCGCGTGAGCGGCACGCGCTTTAATTCTGTGTTTATACTGCTGAACCGAACAGTTCAGTGTTTATAATAAGTAGCCTACGATCTTTCCACAAGCCAGCAGTCGTCGGTGTGAGCGAGCACGTGCAACGAAATGGACGTCATCATATCCCCCATTATCCATGGTAAAAGTTCGGCATACGTTAATGTTACATCGGGAATCCCACAGGGCTCTCTCTGTCTTAGGGACGCTTTTGTCCTTAATATATATCAATGATATTTGCTTGGGTATTTCATATTGTGTTCGGGTGTTTGCCGATGATTGCGTAGTACACAGAAAAATTAGTAACAAGGATGATGCCACCCAGTTGCAAATAGATTTAGAATGCGTTATACTACGTGATGCTCTACATGGAAAAAGGCTTTAAATCCCCAAAAGTGTGTGCATTTATGTTTTACTAAAAAGAAGAAAATTGAAACCCAGTATTATATAAATAACGATATAGTAAACAAGGACTCCAAGTATAAATACTTAGGTGTCACGATACCAACTGACTGTTCATGGAATTCACATGTGGATGACGTGATTGTAAAGGCTTGCAGGGCGCTGAACTTTATTCAACGAAGCCTAAAATGTTCACCCCCTAACTTAAAGGAAACCGCGTATTTAACAGGCCGATTTTGGAATATGCATGTGCCATCTGGGACCCGGAACAAAAAACATTAATAGACAAACTTGAAAAAATACAAAGTAGAGCTGCTAGGCTTGTTCTGGGAAGGTACGGGCGGAGAGACGTACAGCTGTACTCAAATGAAGACTGAACTGAATTGGGAACCTCTCTCAGCCCGCCGTAAAAATTTGTTTCTGGTTTGGATATTTAAAAATAAAACTGGAATTAACAGCAAAACTTATTTAAAAGAACCATATCATATTTCTAAACGGAACGATCATGCTTTCCAAATTAGAGAGTACCACGCCAGGACAAGCATGTACGCCAACTCTTTTTTTTTTTTTTTTTTTTAAACGATACGGAGATTGGGATGCATGGGCTGTCGGAGCTGCAAGTGTGCAGTGAAAATGAAGATTTATTTTTTTTTTTTCAGCATTGTAACCCACCTGTTGTAACGCCCTCGGGCAGTGCGTGGTAATCTTTGAATAAAGAGTAAAGAATTCACGCTTAAGCGTGAGGGGGGGGATATGGTGACGTCGATTTCGTTGCGTTTGCTCGCGCACACCGGCGGCTGCTGACTCGTGGAAAGGTCGTGCGCCAGTTATTATGGACACTGAAATGTTTGGTTCAGCATCCCTTGAGGCTGAGACTAGAAGTTCCGCCTTCGTCGCGAGCGTTTGGCCCTTGCCAGCTCAGGTGTGAAGGCGCAGGCACGCGCAAAGCACTGCGGAAGCCAGCGAGCTCACGCTGAAGGCAGACTTCCAGTCTCAGCTTAAGGGTGAACGGAGTATGGCACATACTGCTCGGGACAAAACTATGCGGCGGCGGATACTTCTGGAGAAGCCGGAGAGCCCTAACCGCATCAGTTAGGTGGGTCTGGGTTTAGACTTCACTGCGTTTAAGGGTGCCCATGTATAGGTAGAGGTGAGACGCTGTCTGTCCACTTTTCTCTGTTCATTTGATGTTGTCTTCAAGTTTCTTTTCCCGTCTCAGGCAGAAACTTCTAACCATATACTTAAGCGTAACTGCGGTTTAGGATGCCCGTCGGGCACCGCAAACCGCAGTTAAGACTGACCTTTCTCAAACTTACCTGCATCCACTGTACTGTACCATTTACCCCCCAGGGATCAAGATCGTCGTCTGCTCCTCGCACGGAGGGGGGAGGGTTGCAGGCGTTCGGGTGCCGAACGCCGGCGTCTAAATGGCTCACCTTTTTACGGCTTTTGAGCGTAACGCTTGCCACATGAAGTACAGCCACACATTTTATGTGTATGCCTTGTACGCTCAGCGGTCGATGACTCGAATGCAAAGCGCTGTCGCCGTGTCTACTAGGACACGGCGACAGTCCCCCCCCCCCCCCCCGCCCCTCACAAACACCCATACACACACTTGACATTTCCATTTTAGCGACTTGGGTGGACGGCAGCCTGTTGACCTCGACCGTGGACGTTATCGCCAACAGGGGCCTCCTCTGGTGCCAGCTGCCGGTGGCCTTCGTTCTCAGCTTGGTTATTTGTGAGTGCCATCCGTCCTCTGGTCATCGGCGACCGATTGACGGCACCGTACATGTGCGCAGGCGGTGCCTTTTTCGCGGGCCCCATGTGGCGTGCCGGGCACACGACCATGCTGGACCCCCTGCAGGTGGCGTTCCGCAGCAGAGCCACGCCGCTGCTCTTCCTGCCCATATTTAGCGGGGGACTCCTATATTGCGGCTCCATCCTCAAGGCACTCGGTGAGCGGCGCCTTCCCTCGGCCAACGATAACAATTGGCCGTAGGGCCACACCTTCTACGTCACTTATTGTCACAAATAGAAAAATAAACTTGATTTAAAAAAGAAAAAAAAAACTTAAAATGAACGTATATAAAGTTACAAAGTTTGACGGCGACGGAAGGACGACTGACCCAAGCAGGCCATGCGAAGCTCCTTTTGTAAGCACGTGGGTATCTAGAAGTTTCCAAGCTCGAACAAACAACAAGATTCTCGAGTCATATCTGAACATTCCAGTCATGCAAACAAAAGAAAGACAAAAAGGACAAGGCTGGCGGGGATTAAACACCAGCCAGCGGCGTGGGAGTAGAGCACGGGGCTTACTCAGCTATTCGCAAGCGGCATTACTCCCCTCTTAAAAAAACAAAAAACGCGCTGCAGAACTGAGGGATATAGGGCTCAATCTCTACCCCCTGCCCATTTCAATCTGAATGAGCATCGTACTGGCGCGCGGTGGTGTATAACTACTACGGGGTGGACCCCAGGCTAGCGGTTGAACCCCCCTGGCTAAATTGCTCATCTACAGCTGAGACTAAAGTTCTTAGATAAGAGCTTCCTACAAGTAGTGACATTTGTTAAAGTACCAACTGCGTGACGGTGCAGGCTTTAGGAAGCGAATGGCGGCGCAAAGCAAAAGACTGAACTGAAGACACCTGTTTCTTCCAGCGGAATGTGCTTTGTCATTTGTATTGGTTGTCGTTACTTGTGAAAGTCAGTCTGCCACTGAGGCAGAACTAACTTCCGGCTGTATGACCATACATACCACAATTCGCTTTGCGATGCAACACAAAATGAAATCGACAACAAGAAACGGGAAAACTACAGAGTCATTTAAAGCTCTGATTTTCATAGCTTATCGAGCATAGTTTAGTTCGAGTCTGTCGACGTGAAACACCTTCGGGTCGCAGAGGGCTCGGTGACATTGTTGATGTTGCGTCGGGCAATGGCTTGCAGTTTGGGTCCCTCAGGTAGCGAATAACCTTGAGGCCGCCCTATTGAAAAAGAATATTTACCGAAATTTCATTTCAAGTAAAAACTCTATTTTACTTGATTATGGGACTCGTTTCAGTTCCGGTAAAGCCGAAATTTACCGAAAGTCACCGAATTTGTTTTACCGGAATTTGATTTCCACTAAAAAATGTATTTTACTGAATCATGGGACTCTTTTCACTTTCGGTAAAGCCAGAATTTACCGGAAGTCACCAGATTTGGCTGGCTTCACCAGAGAGTACCGGAAGTCACCGGATTTGCTGGAATTCATCGGAACTTACTGGGTTTTTTTTTCGGACGTCAATGGAAAGTATTTAGGAAGAAGCCTGTGAACCGTAGGTGGATGTGCGTTTACCAGATGCTGGACGATTCGGTAACAATTAAAACGGTTAGTCCATGTAGACCTGAAAGTTCCATGTTTCTATTTCACAGGGTCGATACCAGTGAAACGATTTGCACAACTGTAGACAAAATGAATCAGACCAAATAGGAACAACCGAGTTCTTTCTCGCAAAAAAAAAAATATATATATATATTTCAAAGTACTCACAATGCCGCTGGATAAATTCCTAAATGTACGGTAGACCAAGTAATAAAACCTACCAGGTGCACCACACTGACACACGCACACACTGTCAGTAGTACGTTTAGCGAAAACCACGAACGCGCAGCCAACATCTGTCGCCGGTGAGAAATCCTACCACAGTAACGGTGTCGTCCCTGATGCCGTCACAGCGGCGTCCCCGGCGTCTTTTTGGCTCGCTGGATGCTTCTGAATTCGGACGGACGAAGAAACACAAGCAACAGGGCACTGATTTTTTTTTTTCCTTTTTGTTTCATTCGCACATTAGCTGTTTTTGAAGATACAGGTCGCACACATAGAACGGGAAGTCGACACTGAGAGCGTCCGCTCGTAGCCCAGTTTGCGCTTTGACGAAGAAAAAACGGTTTTCCTAAAAAAAAAACCCCAAAAAAAACGAACAGTAAAAAGTCCCTCTCATTTTCCCTACGCACTCACCGTGAGGGAGAGAGGGTGCGTGGGGTCTCGTCCTTGCTGCATTCTAGGCACCATAATTACGCACCCAGTCCCCGGCTCAGATTGGCTTTTCGTTCCCCTCGCGTCGGCTTCCAGGGAGTTTCGGTGAACGGGGAAACGAGCGACAACCGGTAAAATTTTCAGCAAAGCCGGGGCGGTCTGGTAAACGAAAGTGGCTGCATGTGAAATTCCAGCGAAATCTGGTAACCGAGAGTAGCTGCCGGCAAATCTTCCAGCAAAGGCTGCTATACTACGCTGGTTTCGGATGAAAACGGGTGAAACTTGACCAGTTTTCACCGGATGTCACTGGAAGCTTTCACCGAATTTTTCAATAGGGCGAAGCACCACTTTAATAGTTCCTCGCTGCGAAAATGAATTGGTGTTCAGATACACACTAGGTAGCCGGGTTGGAACTATCGTCGTAGCGACAAAGATTGTACCGGCCATCGTCAGCAAGTTGTGCATCTTGAACCAAAATGCGGCCGAGCTGGCGGACTTCCTCTGCTCGTTGAGTGACGAACCGTTTGTCGTCGTCCTGTCGTCTTAGTGGTCGACATCACACTCGTCGTCAGTATCGTCACGAAGGTCATCGTCAAGGTTGTAGTCGGGGTTGTCGTTGAAGTCATCATCATTGAGTCGCCGTCGAAGTCGTTGTCAGGGTTGCCATTGAAGTTGTAGTCGGGATCGTAGTCGATGTCGTCGTTCAAAGTCGTCGCCCTCGGGGTTATAATGTTCAGAGGTAATACGCGTTGTAGGCATGAATAGCGTTACCCCTCACCTCCACAAAAATGTCAAGGATAGAAACAAACTTGGTTAATAAAACTGAAATTGAACGTTTAACGTGGCGAACTTGTGCCGACAAACATAAAGTAACGCAGATCGTTCATACTTAAAAAACCGAGACAGAGAAAACGGAAGGGACAAACACAACGAAGTCTTCGTTGTATTTATCTTTTACTTTACACCTGTCTCGGTTTCTTTCATTTATATTTTTAGTATGAACGTTTACCAGCTAGCCTGCGCCACAGCAGGGAGGCCAGCGTGGGGCACACATTGAACACTAGTGTTGCGTCCTCTTCACTCAGTAAGAAGGAACATCCTCTATACTAAGCTGTCAGCGACTTTATAGTGTCTAATCCGTGCTGACTTTTTGTAAGCGATATA
Source organism: Ixodes scapularis (assembly GCF_016920785.2). Classification (NCBI taxonomy): domain Eukaryota; kingdom Metazoa; phylum Arthropoda; class Arachnida; order Ixodida; family Ixodidae; genus Ixodes; species Ixodes scapularis. The sequence goes on along the minus strand of NW_024609868.1, from coordinate 44,099,638 downwards.
GAAAATCTAGCACTATTCAACCTTCTTCCTTAGGAGGTGTCGGCCGAGGCAGCGTGCGCTTGAAGGGTGAATTGCGCATTCAGCTTTCGTTTGCTGGGGCCACAACAGAAGCTCTTCTGAGCTAGGACAATGTTTAAAACGGCGGGTCATCAATTTGGAAAGTGCTTTCTCGGCCCTCTTGAATGGGGACACCTGAATAACGTAACAGCGCATGAACGTAACAACGAATAACGTAACAACGAGAACGTAACAGCGAATAACGTAACAACATGAGCTAGCAACTCGCCCAGCCAGCAACTTATCAGGGGACACCCGCAAAAGAGCTGGATCTTCGCTCATCTTCTTCCCTCTTTCAGAATTACTTGAATGCCATGATTCAAAGATGACGTCCTACCAATTATTCTAAGGCACGAAAAATTCGCTAAAACGCCTCCACTTTCTTTGCAGAAACTATTTTAAACTAGAGTATTTTAATCCTTCCAACGGCAGGGGCCACCGTGAACGTGGTGACGGGACTGGATCCGATCACGGCAATGTCACTCTCGGCTACGGTAGCTGTCCTGTACACAGCGCTGGGGGGCCTCTACTCAGTGCGGTACACAGACATCGTGCAACTTACTTGCATCCTGGTCGGTATGGTGCGTGTCTTTCGTGATTGTCTCCTGCGCTACCTTGCCCCTGGCGCCTTCCATGCTTGTGTCATCTTCCCCTCTGTCGTTTCAAGTGGTCGTAGTTGTGCCCCTCCCCCATCCAGTCCGAAAATCAACCCTCAGATGCCTGCGTCTTCAATCTGAACCCAACCATTGTTCACACCTTCATCTTATCCTCCTCCCTCCTGCTTTATTCACCCCTCCATCCTTGTGTGTTCATTTCACTCCTCTAGATGTAATTTATGAAGTTCTACATTCCCCTTCTCTCTCTCACCGAAGCCCTCGTGTCTTTTAGCGTCAACTCGATTATTATTCCTTTAGGCATCACCTTCTTTGTGGATCATAAAAAAAAGGCACAGGAAAGACTGAAGGTTCGTTTTCTTCTTAGGATTGCGTCAGGGACCCGATGACTGGGAACGCCGATGGTGTGGGGATGTTGATGGTCTAAAAAAATGACTGAAAGGATTCCATCAGTGAGAGAGAAGTAAAAAGAAACGTCTATTTACAGTACAGATTGAAAGGTGGCCCGACCGACGTTCTTCCCGGCCCTCGCGCCTCCCTGCTTCTTTTTTCTTCTCTTTCCATGTATCCTCGAGCCACAGTCGCGTCGCTCACTTTAAAGTCATCCTGAGCGTAAAGAAAGACGAAACCGAAACTACAGCCACTGTACCGAAACCCTGCGCATGTCGCGCCTCTGGATTTGTGGCTGAGAAGCCTGATTTTAATGGCAGCTCTGGAAGTTAGATGTGCCCCGAGTCACGTGTGAATGATTTCGTGTTTGTTGTTGGGTCTGTGGTCCCTCGGATTATATTGTATGCTTCATCGAGTCCTCAGTTATCATACAAATCATCTTCGTTTATGCCTTTAAGACCCCCCCCCCCCCCCCCCCCAAAAAAAAAAAGAGGTATTCCGTTCCGGTGTTATCGTGTCCTTCATTCTAATTATTTACATCGCATTGTTCCTGCTCTCTATATTCATTGTCATTATAGTGCCTATAGTCGTATCATCCATAGTTCCGTTCGATATTTTTGTGTTTCGTCTTATGAGCTGCGTTTACACGAATGCGACACAAGCTCATCGAATCACAAATGCCCAGTCCCTTTGCTTTTTCCTTTTTATTCAATCACAATCGTCATATCTTGATTCGATGTGGTGAGGTCGCATTCATGTATCCGCGTCTACAGACGAGAGGGACGAGACGGAGAGGTGGTTGACTCTTATTGAACCTAGGTGGCTGACGTCACAGCCCCGACTAATAGTCAAAACCTTTTTGCTTCATACCCTACATCGTAACGTTTTACGTCGCTGTATCATCGTGTCCTCTTTACTTGTTCTTTCCCCACCTGGCCTTGTATCATTGTGTCCCTCGTCCTCCTTTATCTTCGTGTCCTTTTCCATCATGTCCCTCGTCATTTTCGCATCTCTTTTGACTGTGTCCAGCAGTGTCTCTCTCTCCATTTTTGCATCTTGTTTCAGTGTGTCCTCAATTCTTGTTTCCATTGTCTTCCTTTTTCCTCGTGTCTTCCGGCATCGTGTACCTCACCTTCTCGCATCTCATTTGAGTGTGTCCTTCTTCATCGTGTCCTTCGTCCACCTGTCTTTGTGTCCCTCAACATGTACATGTCCTTTGAGTGTGTCCTCAATCCTCACGTCCTTCCTCCTCTTCTGCCCTTGCGTCCTCCGTCATTGCGTTCCTCACTATCTTTGCAAGTTCTTCGAGTGTATTCACCCTTTTAATGTTCATCGTCCGCTTCTGTCTTGGTGTCATTCAGCATCGTGTCCATCCCCGTCTTCGCATCTCCTTTGAGTGTAATCATCAATTTTGTGTCCATCGTCCTCTTTTTTTTTTCGGTATCCTCCGTCGACGTGTCCATCACCATTTTTACATCTCCTTTGAGTGTATCCTTCATCCTCGTGTCCTTCGTACACTTGTCTTCGTGTCTCTCAAGATCTGCATGTCCTTTAAATGTTCCTTCCATCATCGGGTCCTTCGTCCACCTTTCTTCGCGTCTCTCAGCACCTTTGCATGTCCTTTGACCGTGTCTCCATCCTCATGACCATCGTTCTCCTTTGTTTTCGTGACCTTCGTTGTCATATCCCTCATCTTCTCGCACCCCTTTTTTGTGTATCCTCCATCCTCTAATCCTTCGTTCGTCTGCCCTCGTATCAGTTGCGGGCAACTTAGGGATCCAAAGCCTTGGATCGGGTTGTCCGCATGCTAAATCGTCCGTGGTCATTTCCACTGCGAAGGGCACAGTGCAATTGGTCTCGGCAAAGCCGTTTATACTTAAATGGTTTGGCCTTTTTAAGGAGATTTAGACAACCTGGCAACCACTGCAGCGTAGTCAAACAACCGGGAATAACTTTTCCGTCCGCCTTTTTGTGACTCTGACGCATAAGAACTCTATGCGATTTCTCAGAAATAAACAGAACAAAGAAGTACCGCTATTTTGTGCTATCGCGAAATCCGCTGGTTCTAGCGGGACACAAGCTCCGCTTATTGGCCGAACTATCTCAGTATAAGCGGCGCTTACGTGAGCGGCGCTCCGCCATTGATAAAAGGCCGCAGCAGCGGATACACGGGGGCTTTTTGGGGTCATGGCGCGTGGCCAATTAGAGTCAATAAATAACCGAAATGGCCTGCTGGACAAGTTGGTTACATACCTAATAAACACTGAAACTCCAAGGACAAGGAAAAGGTAAAGGCGTAGACAGGACCAGCACTAACTCGCACCTCACATGTTATAATATGGTTGCGTAAGAGAAGAAAGATATTAGGAGAATTATAAATTTCAAAGTAACCAAATAAATGAATAATTATCTACAATATTACTCTTTGAGAGTGTTGTTCGCTTTAAAATTTGTAAATTATATTAATTATTGATTTTCATGAATATACTGATTAACATATATAACGGGAAACATTCAAAATTTGCATGTAAAATGAAAAGATGAAGGCAATTCAGAAACGATATTGTATACACGTAAATGAGGGCAAAAGAAGGTAAGTCAGGGATACGTGTATTATATTTGTATTTCTTGTCTAACGAAAATGTAAATGCAAAGCGTAAAATGTAAATGTAACATGTAACTTCTGAAAGCGACGAACATAACGAAGTATTTTTGTAATGAATAACTATGTGCCTCTCAATTATTCTTTATTATTCACTCTCTACGCTTTTTGTATTCTTTTAATTTTCTTTCCTCTTCTCGGAGCGAACATATGCCAGCTTATTGGCTAGACTAACCCACCCCGAATGTCTTGTTTCTTTTAATAAAACGACTGTCCCTCTCTGACTCCAATTGTCCTTGTCCTTGGCGCTTCCGTGTTTATTAAATATTGCTAATACGAACCGGTGCGTTGTGTTATTCTCCCCCTATTCGGGGCAAAAAAATAAAAATAAAAAAGATCCTACATTGACGTCAAACATCTTCGCAAGTCCTTTGCGGATTCGTCCATTCCCTTCTCCATCGTCGTCCACTGTCTTTGTGTTCTCCAGCATTGTGTTTCCAAATACCTATAGTCAAGTGTTAGGTGCCCCTCACCATTTTCGCATCTCTTTTAAGCGTATTCTCCATACTCGTGTTCGATCGTCCCGATGTTTTGGTGTCCTCCGTCAACGTGTCCCTCGCCATTTTCGCGACTCCTCCTTTGATTGTGTTTTGTTCTCCGTCCTCGTGTCATTGGACCTCTTGTCTTCGCACCCTCCGTCATCGTCTCTATCACCATCTTCGCATCTCCCTTGCATATGACCTCCATTCTCGTGCCCCTCACTACATTCGCCCCATCTTTGAATATTTCCTTTATCGGCCTGTCCCTCACCCCCTTCGTACTTTTGAGTATGCGTTCCCCCATTCTCGAGTCCTCCAGCACTCCCCATGGCGTCCTCCGGCGTCCGCGTCCGTCGCTTTCCGCCGTCGCGTGGTGCCTCTCGCCCAATGTCCACCCCTCACCCCGCAGTGGCTGTGCGTGCCCTTCCTCCTGAGCAACGAGCACAAGGGCGATCTGAGCAGTATTCCCTTCCAAGACTGGACGGGGCGGCTGGAGCTGTGGCAGCTGCCGTCCTACCTGGACACGATGTTCATGCTCACCCTGGGCTCCGTCGTCTGGCAGGTATGGAACAATCAATACCACCCAGAAGACAAGGCCTGTGCATGACGTCATACGCGAACCTGGTTTCTGCGCACGCGCAGTGACCGCACTCGGTGTGGGCCAACGCTGGCTTGTTTTGTCAGCGTCGCGTTGGTGTAAACCGGGGCGCGACTCTCCACTTCGTTTTCAGCTTACCACAGAGCGCAGAGGATGCTAAGACCTAATGAAGCCATTTCAAAGCTGCGTGAGAGTACCGTGACCTTCCAGATGGGCACAGAGGCGAGCGGGGCGCGTAGTCACGTAATACGTTCACAGTGCCAGGTTGGCCGGGATGGCTCGTATGCGGAGCGCAAGTTCGTCTGCTTCCTTGCATAGGAGTTGAGATGATGTCAGGACGACAACCTCTTATTGGCTGACTGAAAAAAAAAATAGTGGGTAGAACTTTAGTCATCTAGCATTGAGGTCTACCCACTATCCTTCCAACCAAAGCCAATCAGAACTCGTCGTCGTTCTGACGTCACCGCAACTCCTGCGCAAGAAGCAGGCGACTTGCTCTCCGCATAGCGTCCGCTGCAATCCACCAACGTAAGGCGAAGCGGAGTGCGAAGTTAACCGGTGAACACCGCACGTTCGCCCGCCTATTTCGAGTAGAGCACCCGGAAAACCTATGAGTCAGTGTTCTGATATAAACGCAGCGTCGCTGTATAAAAAAGAAAGAAAAAAAAAAGAAAAAAGGAATCCCGAATTTTAAATATAAGCAACGAAAGTTGGGCAGCTTGATATTTGAGCCCAATGTTCCAGGGAATAGAAACCAGCCCTCGGATTTTTCGTGAAAGCATGTTTTTTTCGTTTAAAGCGCGAAACACATGTACGACGAAACCTTCCGATCCGACGTGCGGACTGCCGGACTGACCTTGGGGGGAGAAGGTTTTCGTAGCATCGGAGAGCGTTGAGGACCCTCGCCTCCGACCGTCGTATTGCGCGGTCGGACGTCGGATCGGACGGTTTCGTCGTACATGTGTTTCGCGCTTAAGGCTCGTAAAAATAATAGGCGGTAAAGAAAATCCGCCTCTGCGTTAAGTCCCTATCTCGAACTTTTTTTGTTCACGTTCCGCCCTTTGAAAAGCACGGGGAAAGAGCCCAGCACGCCGTGATCTCCATACAACACCGTGTCCTTTTAAACAATAAAGTCCGTCTGCTATGGTCGCCCAATGTCAATATATGCGCACGTGAACGCAGCGTCTGGAGCCAGCTACAGCCGCGCCATTTTCCGAACGCCGTCTGCTACCTAAAGCTCCTCTATCCTGGGAAAAGTGGCGCCATTCATTGTTCTGGAAATGCTCGAGACACGTGCCGCGCGCCACTTCTGGGAAGAACATGGCGTCTGAAATCTAGCCCAGTGTCGCCATGATCTTCCCAAGGGCTGCACGTTGCACGTGCTTCGTACATCTAAGCACCTTGCGCTACTTTTGAAACATAAAGGGGCTTTACTGCTACCAACGGGGCAACACTAGCTTCGGCTCCGAGCAACGTTGACTCCAAGCTAGGCTGCCAAACAGACGGTGCAGCGCGTGGTCACCCCTCGCTTCGCTCATTGAAACTTTATGGCCGGTTCTCACAGTCACGGCCACTCGATTAGGACTCCCCTTGGGAGCGGCCTGCCGTATGCCTCACTCCGCCGGTGAGAGCGATAGTTCTACTTTACCCCGCAGCGCCAGCCGTGGCGCTCGTTATTGGTGAGAGATAGAGTTCCTTTCGGGGGAGCATATCGAGGAACTACGCTTTCAGGCAGCTGTGCATGGGCGCCGCCATAACCGACCTTCAGTTTTTGTTTCCTCTTATTCCGTTCGATCCACTTCATCATTATCACAGCAGGACAGGTAACTGCCATTTCAGATTCTACCGTGTCCTTCTCCCCAGCATAGGCCTTTGTGGAGACTCGTCAACGCCCGCTTCAGTCGCTCGACATCTCGGTAAGACAAGAGAAGGTCGGCTATGGCGGCTGAATTTGGCGCGCGCTGAAAGCGTCTATATTTCGTTTCACGTTAGTATGTACTTGTTAGCCGCGCGTGCTAAAAGCGCGAGATAGTTGCTTCGAAGGAAGCCTCGGCGGCTGCATGAGCGCTCGTGCAGCAAGTGCTCCAGTCAAGGTAGTAAAGGCTAGCCGCTCGCGCTAGCACAGTGTTCGCGGTTAGTCCATGTAAGGTAAGACGAAATATAGTGAGAGAGGAGCAGTACGCCCGGCCCGGCCCGGTGTGGCTATTTAGATTTTTTTTTCGTGAAGCCGCAAGTCTCAATTGAAACGAGTGCCAGATTGCATGAATGATGTGGCAAATCTGTGTAGAATAAAAGCACATGATTCTTTCTGCGAAAAGCTCACTCAGCTGCAGGCTGCGCGTTAAAGCTGCATTCTGCTGGCAGTATGAGCGAATTGTCGTTTTCTTGTTCCTGTAACTGTTGCCCCGTTTCTATTACCACTGTAATATAGGAGTTATAGTTGGATATAGCTAGGCCGTATGATTTCCGGTTTTAACCGACGCTCGAGCACGCGCGAGCTGTGCCATTCGCGAGCTGTGTCCGGAAGGACAATATAAAATCGGATTCCGCGTACATAACTTCAGAAATATAAACTTCATTGTTCACAAAAAAACAGACCAAGGGAGTTATATAGTTCACAAGCAGAATACCTTTCGGGAAAGAGGCTTTCGCGAAAGCCTCAATATATTCTCTAGTGGGCTGTTTAGGTCACCAGCCCAGTTTGCCAAAAAAGGTCTGAGGAGTTTTCTGAGAAAGAGCTCGCAGAGCTCTTCGCTGTGGTACATGATCTCGGCAGTTAACACAACACATCAGCGGGCAGTTCATAAGGTGTGGAAGCACAGCGCTCGAGAGGACCTTGCAAATCCTTCCACAATTACGAATCTCTGCTGACTGTAGAGCCCTCTCGACAAAGGTGCAGACGAGCTTGCACAGCCAGACAGCTTCAGGTCGGGAATAGCTGAGTCCTCCTTGGTCGAGGCTAAACATGGACTGATATGCTCCGTCATGCGATGCATTTCCCTTATGTTGCGCTTGCATTCAGGACACGTCACCTGCAAAGTTTAGCGGGTTCTACACATTAGTCTTCCTTGCTTTCACTGAGAAATTCTTATTGCTTTGCTAGGTTGAATGTTTCAGCTAGTTACTTTGAAATTACGACAATTTCTACAAATAAAAATGGTCACCTTTTGTCCGCAAACGAAGGCCAAGTAGCCAGCCTTGTAAGTCAGCGGTACGACTTCAAGTTCGGAAGAGACTTCATTGTACTTCATCAACTGCAGGATTTCTTGTTTCACGAGTGGAGTTGGCACAATTCATTTCCGTCTCGCACTCAGAACTAGAACGCGCATTTACATTTCCGGCAGCTTCCAAAATGCCAACACAAACCACACACGCGAGTGCAGAGTGACACTACGATATTTTCGCCGAGCACAGCGGTGCATAGGTGGGGGGGAAAGCGAGTTTTGCTGCCTTCTGCAACCGCGGCAGCGCCTCGGTATCGGCGAAGCCAATGACAGGCAGATATTTTATCTGGGTAGCAGAGGAAGAGCGCGTTGGGCGCCTTCTCTATACTCTATACCGCAGCGAAGGCTGGAAGCGCGAGCTCATAGTGTTGACAGCTGTCCTTACTGCACGAGAGCTTGTGCCGCCGAGATCTGCCCCAGAGCAAGGAGCTCGCGCTTACAGCCTTTCCTGCGGTACAACCTAAGGTGAAAGAGTATAGCTTTCAGCTCACAAGACCGCTCACTAAAGCCCCTCGATGTGTTTGCGTTTGTCTTGCAAGTAGCGTCAAATGCGCGAGAGCACGAGGCCCATGTCTCGAGCGGCCCTTGGAAGCAAATGGCGGCGCAGCACTGAAATGAGCGGGCCTTGGAAGCGAATGGCGGCGGAGCACCCGCTCATGGCACATGTCTCGCGCGCTTCCATAACAATGGTTGGCGGTACTTGTAAAAAAACGCTTTTATCAAGGGGCTTTACCGCTCACCGATGTGCAGCGCCCCCATGGAAAATGGGAGAAGTTCTCCTCTCACGCGCGCTTGTTTGTTTTCGGAAAAACATCGGCAGGCCGCACCAACAGGAAGGATCGAGTGGCCGTGTCACAGTTCTCACATGCAGCGAAGCGCTGGTGTAGCGCTGCTCACGTGTCGTCGGCTACTTATCGTCTGCCATGAGCAACAGTTTTGACGGTGCGATACAAAGATGGTGAATGCTCCCGGCAACACTCGCGTAGCGCGAGGTCAGCGCTATGCTTGTAGCGCTCCGCTGCATGTGGGAACAAGCCTCTAATGCAATCCCAGGCCCGAGCGTGCACCAAGCCTCGTCGGAATCGCCAAGGGTTCGCCAGGCGATCGCTCTCCGCTCCCAGCGTCGACCTAGCTCCACAACGGTGCGTCCGACTTTGGAGCGTTGCAGCATTCATGTTAGCAAACGACCTTCGAAAGATGGCGTCTCCCATTGTTGGCTTCAAACGCTGCATTCGCGCGTTCCCCTGTATCAACGTTACTAAAACACTCAGTTGGGAAACTCGCCGTCGAAACCTGGGCCGCTGGCGTCCACCGAGACCGAGCTAAATACGACAACAGCGCCACTCTTTATCATTTGTCTGTACTGTGGTCACCTTGAGCTTTTAAAAAGCATGTTTTTGCGTAAAAACAAACGGAAAAGACTCTTTTTGTATGAAATGTTTTGGAGATTAGTACAAAATGAAGGGCGCATGATGTTTGTATAATCTTTAGTTTGCAAGGTTTTATGGAACAATTAATATTGTTTTTAGACAACCATGCCTCAGCGGTGCTTTCAGGTAGCGCGTCCCGACCTAGGTGCATTTTAACTTCGGTAGTAATTCGCAGCGCGCCCGCTGGTGAGGCAGGGGTGGCACCCCTTTAACCTCTTCCGATGTACCTGTTTCGGCGCCAAAATGGCCGATTAAAGTCAAAATAGAAGTAACGTGCAGTTCCTCGAGTAGCCGCTGCGGGAGGAATGGCGGCGTTGTGTTCGTCATTAGCTCGGTTCTGGAGGACAGACCGGGGCCACGTTTTTAGAGCAGTCTCTATGGCAGTTTTCCAACTGAGTGGTTTTAGTAACGTTGCCCTGTATTAAAGACTCTTTGTTTTTATGGTGACGTTGACGATATCAGGCGCATTGTATTGTGCGGAAGGAGTTGGCGGTATGGCGAGATCAGGTGTATTCTTCGGCTCTTTTGCCGTGCTTTTCAATGGGCGGAATTAGTGCCACTAAATAAGCTACGCTTCAGAGTAACGACACTTCGCCAAATTGTGTCTTAAAATCATAGTTGCCAGTTATCTGAAGCTTTATCTGAAATCACAGGAAACGCTTTTCCGCCCTGCACAAATGTTTAAACAGCTCGCTGCAGAGCAAAGCAATATTACATGACCTTTCTAACACCGAATCTAATTCTGAGGAAGTGGCACTTTTGAATTATGAGAATCGGCAGTTGCGTCTGCTCTGCATACGAGCCAAAATGGCGGCGCCCACAACAATGTTGGGGAACGGAGTGCCGATACTCTAAGCGCAGCTCATTTAGTGGCTCTAGGCGGAATGTGAACAAAAAGAATTCTAAATAAGTTCTTAACTCAGATAGCTGATGTTCAACTTTATTAAGAGTCTACTTTTAACTCGCAGTACGGATAAAGTTTCTTGTACTGCAACATAGAGCTAAACTATCCATGTGCCGACGATTGTCAACAAACCTTATAACGCGATAGCGTTAAGAAACTCGTGCCGCATGCAGGAAGGCCGATGTTGGTGGCGTGACGAGAAAAGCCTGATTGGTCGATAGGGTAATGACGTCACAGCCACATGAGCTCCGCGCGGGAATTTCAAACAACCCACAACTCACGTGAAACGTGACGTCCCGCGTGGAATGAAAGTGATAAAAAACATGACATGTAATGCGAATTAAAGGTCTCCGCATGTCTCAAATCATTTCACTTTATACAGTAATTCATTTGCCTTACAGGCTTAAAGGCAATTTGAAGACGAAGGCGAAATTCTTACCCATGACCCTTCGGTTGTGAGCGCAGGCACGCTACTGATTAGGCCATGTGCGCCGCATTTCCTGTTCACTGGCAGGAAGAGCAGGAGAAGTGAACAAGAATGCGATGCGAACGGGGCCCCAGAACGCTGTCGCGTCCCACTCTTTACGGTGAAGCTTAAGCGCCCTTCAATTTTTTTTCTTCGCTATTTTTAAAGAAAAATAAGTGATGCATGCGAGGCGAATTGTTTGCCATGCAGTGTTTGCTACATCTCCGTCTTGGAAAGGAGGAAGAGAACGAAAACAAAGTCCTTCTGAAATATACTCGTCTATTGGCCACTTCGGCTCGATGGGTTCGCCAGTCTGACAATCAAAAGCTTTTTGCAGGTGCTATCTTTCAGAATTAGTACGTAAGGCGCATACTGTGTTCGCTTTCAGAAAAGGTGAACACGCACGTGCTGGGTTGTGGAGATTGCACGCTGGACTGGGAATGTTTTCGCGTTTTTACGAAAACGGATGCACCTAGCGGACCTTTCGCGAATTCTGCTCAACTGTGTTCCCCACCATAAAATATTCAACTGCTGCTCATCTCGTGTGGCTTCCATGACATCCGTTTTGTCGGCGGTACGGGCAAAGTACAACGAGAGAAATTGCGTTGCGTCGTGCCACAGCTGCGAAAATGGCAGGAATTAACGACATGGCTGCGGAGAAACCCGTGATTCATTACGGCCTAACAAATTGTTTCTTGTGTTTTGTAGGGCAAACAGTTTCCCGGTAACTTTATCTTACTGTCGTATCAGTGCGTTGTCAAGGTCGCTCTGAGCGCAACCTACGCAGCTGCTGCGTTCATTAGAGCGGTAGAGGTAGTCCTTCCAACGCATCACCAAAAGAGCCTCTAAAAGCTCGCTCGTGCCAACACACCGCCAAAGGTTTTGAACGTAGTAGATACAAATCAGGGAAAGCATTAAAAGGCACCGGCACGCCAAAAGCGAAAATTCTTTTTTATGCGAGGATCTCACCAGCCAGTTTGACTACGCCACCGCTGCCGCAGTGCATCGAGGGAGCTTTAGTCTTTCTGCACGTGCGACAACCTCGCTGGAGCTCTGCGCGTGTGGAGCATAAGGCGGCACGAGCCGTCATGTGCACTGCTGCCTGCCTCCTGTGAACTAAAGTTATGGCGGCGTCACGCATGCGCCAAACGCTTGGTGAGATCGGTATTGATTGGATTGTCAGGATCACGGTGGAAGAAACACATCTAGGTGATGACTCAGTCGGACGCGGCGACCACATTATGTTCGGCGCACCGAGCGCGCTTCACTCGCACGGGGATAGATGACGCCCACGTATAGAGAGGCTCAGAGAGAGGCTTGTGAAGGCTTGTATAGAGGACTTGTGATGGAAATTAGGCATTCTTTGCTCGGTCCCTGTGTACTGTGTGGTGAAATGATGGATTTATGTTGGCCCATTGGCACTGATTGCATTTTTCCCCGTGCGGTTGCTGTTTTTTAAACGAGAACATTTCGATGATTACTCAATGTGACAAAAATACTCGTATAAATACAGAACTTCCCGGCTCATTCTCTGGGCTTTCAATAATTAAGAGTAATTTAAAATAATTCCGTTAAACAGCTGGGTCGTGCTCGCTTGTTTTGTCCGACAGCATGTTTGGTAACAGTTCCTTAAATTGGTTACACACATTGCTTGGCTTTATAGGAGGTCGGGGGATTTTTTCCACCCTGCTCCTGCCTTCTTATGGAAAACATAAATTACAATAATGTTACATTGTGGGGCCTAAATATGTATTTACATGGGCAGAAAGGTATTAGCATTACAAATGGTTTCTACATACGATGTCAACTAGTACTGTGGTACATACAAACCATGTGAGCAGAACCTATTTTTATTTATGATGACATAGTGACTGAAATGATGACACGGTATGATGACATACTGACTGAAATGATGACACAGTGACCGAAAGTCAAACAGTAGTAGCGGTTATAGGACATAAATCAATTTTCCTCTATACACTCACAATATGGGGTCCCCCCCGTCTTCCAGGCCTCACAGGTATTACAGGTAACGTGTTAGGTACTTCGGGCAGCCAGGGAAAATGCTCGGAACAGCGTCTACAAAAATCGCAGGCTTCTTCGCAGCGTGGACAACTTTCCCACCGAACTCCTCATGACACCATTTCGATATCAGTTCGTCGGGGAAATGCTTGGCACAAACATGATCACTACGCAGTAACTTGCAATCGGCCCTCAAGGTTGCACGACGCCACTGCTCCATGCGGGCGTTTTAGAGCGCAGCTCTTAGGGGCCCGTTTCCGGCTTGAGCGGCGTCGCCGTCGCCGTCGACGTAACCGCGAGGTCACGTGACCCCCCCCCCCCAAGGCCACGTGACCTCCTCGAGGTCACGTGACCCCTTGAGATGACGTGAGCCCCCCTTAGGTCACTTCACTCCCCCCCTGAGGTCAGGCGACCTCCCGAGGTCACGTGACCCCCTGACGTCACACGACCCCCCCCCCCCCGAGGTCACGTGACCTGAAGGAGTCACCTATCTCTCAGTACGCTTCCATCCTTCTCCTCAAGAGCTGCGCTCTAATCTAGCGTTACAGGGAATTGTAAACGGCTTTCTTTTTTTCGATGGAGCTTTAAACAAATTCACTCGCTCTGCACAGTTCCGGAACTGAATTGCAGTAGGGAACGAAGCACGTCTTTCCCAGCCTTATAGCATAACTTATTCTTCTTCGGGTTAGGGCTCACCTTCGTGCACGATGGTGGCGCCTGTGATCGACACAGCACCAAAGCGAAACACGAGGCCAGCCACTGAGCGCACACACCGCCCCCACACTACCACACCGCGAAAAAGGCGAGCACGCTACGCCGCCGAGGGGGGACCTTGTACCCACGGTGCTCATAGATAAGCGCCCTCCGCGGAGGCGCGGAACTATACTACTCCTGGCTCGAGGCTAACTCCGAACACGATCTGGTCGCTCACTCCCCGCAGGAAGAGCGGCCAGAGTCATCACCTAAATGTATTTCTTCCACCGTGGTCAGGATACTGTCCAATTCATTTTTTTTTTTAATTAAAATCGCATAGATCTTTTTTTAGATAAAAATTACCGAACCGAAACTAATACCCCATTCACATGGCCAGCAAAGCTACCTTTAAGTCTCTTCGCGATCGGCGAATCAGCCCGCTCTCTTGGGTCGGAGCACTTATCACGCGCGGAAGTTCGCGAACTGGTTCGCCGCTGGCCATAATGTTCCCGCTAAAGGTACCTTTACGACCATGTGGATGGTGCATAAGCCGCCCACGCGGGCTCACGCGGTACTCTGGGACGTCACGCGTTTCCGGGTGACGTCGGCATCTGTGGCGTCACGCATTTGTAAAGGGGGTCACGGCGGTCGGAAGGAGGGCCTCGCCGGAAGTCACGTCTCTGGAACCGCATAGGTGTTTTCCTTTTTTGTTACTTTTATTATAGCGTGTGTAATATACGTGCAAAACTATGTGTACCTCGATATACCTTTCATTTTATTTGTATTTTTTTTTCTAAACCACATTTACACTGCTGACTTGTAAGGGTGGTGAGGCCCATCAAGCGGTGGACGACACTGCTTTTTATTTTTTTCTCGCCACCCTCAGTTTGGGTTTCAAGCTCAAATAAACGCTGATAATCAGCGCTTTCCTGGGCCATTTGGTTGTTTTGCTGCCGAAACGTTCAAGGCGTTTTGTGAATTGCAAAGACCTAAGAATAACCCCTTGTAAATGAAATGGAAAGAACCGAAGTTCCCAATGACAGTCTTACTTGAATCGGACTTAGAGGGGTTATGACACGAAAATTAAACTGATAGATTATTCTTGAAATGGAATGCTCATAGGCTACTTAGTATATACACCAAGTTACGCGATTTTCAGAGCTCTGGTAATTGCAATATTCAATTCACGAATTTTTATCATTTTCATCTGGCGACCAGGCAACACTGCCCAAGTTAGTCACACCATGGTGTCCATAAACCACGTGACCATGAACGCTCTCTCATTCTAGGCGCCCTCATGATCTCCCAAGCTCTCCTCGCCGCGGTACGATCAAAACGGCTCACGGAACTCGGTAACCCGAACGCTACCCTCGCTCTCACTCACCCCCGGCCCGTTGACCTTCCACCGTGCATGCGCCTGCGAGATATTCCCGGACGACGGTGACCACGGGGAGCTCGTCCGTAAAGGGGTGTCCAAACAGGACACTACAAAAGGCACGACTCCGACAAATCGTGAAAATTGAAGCGGGCGCGTCCGCTTCCATTTTCACGATTTGTCGGAGTCGTGCCTTTTGTAGTGTCCTGTATGGACACTCCTTAACTCGTCGTCGCTGGAGCTGGTCGCCAGCGGGTCGCAGTCAAAATGAACAGCTTCCAACATCTCTTGATAGCAATCACTCTAATTGCTGCGGCGATCAATGTCGAACACTTTGACAAGGCGAGCGATACCGTAGACGTAATCGTCAAAGACCGCATGCTCGCAACGTGGAAGGTAAACGAAGAAGCTGAGGCTCGAGACGCCAAGAGAGCCAAGTCTGTGAGTGCGTGCAAGGAGACACCGCGCTGGAGGCTGACTACGTAGCCAACCTCCAGCTCCGCCCGGATCCGCCTCTCCGAGGGACCCGCATAGTAATCGATTCATCCACGAAACTATCGCGCCATTTTCAAAACAAATTTAGCAGGATTATAGGAACATACAATGGGTCCTAGCAGTATAGTTATCTCATATTCCACATATGCTATGTGGAAGCAGACAATGCGCTTAGCCGACGTCTATTGAGACTCACGGGGTTTCTTCACAGGGGTGTCACGCGGCCACACAAAATCTAACAACAAACGACAGCGACCTTCCGGTTTCAAATTCCTAAAGTTTCTTCACAGCGCTCTTTACTGAACCCAGCAGGCACATAATATGGCACTACAAACCATCAGCCGCAAGCACATCTAGTACAGAGGTTGTACAGACGACATGCGCATTTCATGCTCCACGTGTGCAAAGCCGCCGCTTCCACGACGCGAGGCACAGCAGGCAGAGCCGGTTGAAGCCTCGAAACGTCATCTGGAAAGGTGGTAAAAGTGCCGCCGCGCTACTGAGGAGTCCGAAGCCAGAGCCCTCTGAGCCCCAGCGAACCAGGACGACACACAGCCCGCCCACCTGATAAACATTCATCGAGGTCCGCGTATCAGTTTATTTCAGTGTTGTGATTTCACAGAGTCTGTAGCGGCTGTGGTGACTTGTTACGACCTGTGTGAGTGGTCAAGGCGGACACACAAGTCACTTGGGAGCCAACCGAAGCCAGACCGTATGAAACTACGGACCAAGTGGTGGACACAAAAACTTTGGTGCTTTCTCTTTTGTTTTTGTTTTTAATTTTGTTCATCCATGTCTAATCAACAAAGATTTTTTTTTTTTTTTGAACGCGCCTGGTGATGTTATTTTGGGAGCAACCGCCCTGATGCAAGAGGGTTTTGGTGCTACTGAATACTGAACACTGATACTGGTTGTCTCCTCGCTGCTCCTATCGGGAGATGACGCCACAACTAAATAGCGTCGCGGCGTCGCTAACTTCGTCTGCGAACGCACTCAACCTTTATTTTGGCAATATAATTGCTCTCATTTTTTACAGGAAAAGAACTGCGCCTTTAGTTTTCACATGGTAAAACCGACCCGCTCAGTGCACATTCAGTGAAAGTTTGCGCTGTCGTATTCAGTTACACTAGTTTGAGCTTTCTTTGCGCATGCGCCGATTTTTCCGGTTTGTTTTAAATCGGAGAAGGTCCGCTTTGGACACTCTATACTTGGAATGAGAATATGAAGCCGTTGCGATACTCTGCTCGGCGAGCATAGATAGAATATACAGTTACTCAAATGCAGGGCAGCTTCCAGCGACTACTGTCGGCGGAGAGTGAGTCGGCAGCCAAGATCATGGCGTACGCCGGGGCATTGGGCATGCTGCTCGTGTCTGTGGGGGCCGTACTGCTCGGATGTGTGTCCAGATTCGCCGGTGAGTCGCTTCGACGGTAATTCTTGCCGCAATGAATTCCACTAGGCTGCACCACTCCACAAAGCGGATACACAAGAAAACACCGAATCTGGGGTAAAGATAAACACCAAAAAAAAAAAAAATGTAATTCGGAAAAAAATACAAAAATGGATAAAGTCCGACAACACGAAACCCTAATTATAGGTTTTCCTAACTAGCTCGCCTGCATACTTTCGCTCTTTGCAAGGGCCGTTCGGCAGGGGGCGCGCTGGTGCAATACTTGTGGCGCCGCAACGCGGCGCGAGGTCGCCCTACTGCGGTGTTCGCCTGTCCCGTCGTGCTGCCAGTTGCAATGGCGAGCAGCAGCGCGTTGTAATTTTATTGCAACTTTCGTACTGTTGAAAAGCGCTTATTATTTCTGTAGGGAGGTAAACCTCCAGAAAGTGAGGTTGCTCATGTGCCAGGTCTCCGGGGTAGAGGAGATAATCAGAAGAACATTTGTCAACAGCGAAGTGCGTCTCGCAAATGCAAGGCAGCGTCTCCTAAAGCCGGGGTCATACTGCTTTTATGCCCATGTCCCACTAGAGCGACAGACAAAAACAAACGACAGCGACAAGCCTCAAACCAGAGTCTTTCGCGATTTTATAGGCTTTGTAGAATAAAAGAAGCTGTTGTAGAACCAGATTGGACAAACTGAATAACTGTTTATTAAAGGTACACACTGAAAGTTACATTGCTATAAAGACAGTTTCGAGCAGAAGACGCGTTAACCGCGTCTTTCCTTTAGGAGGACCCAACACAAAGAGACCGAGCCACACCCCGGCAACCCAGAAATTCCCCCGTTTCTCTCTCTCCTGGTCATAAAACACTACGCCGACCACGTAGACTAAACACTCTCCGAACACTCCCCGTCTTTAGGTCGGGTTTCCAAACTCTGTGCCCCCTCGCCGCGGCTCAAGTGATTTGTGGTATACGAGCCAGTAGACCGAGGTGGCGCGTGAAAACTCTATCCGCAACATCCTCCCCGCAGATGAGCTCAGCTCATCTCAAGTGGGTATAGACGCTGAACAGGGCGCCTGACCTCTGAGCCGTTACACAATTTTATCTTACAGGCTCGCACATTTCCGTCCCGACCTGGGAAACACTCCAGAATCCTGCCGGTTCTCCAAAACAATCGAGGAACGTGGTCGTCATGCACAATTACGACATCACCAGCATTGAGACCGCTGCTGGATTGAGGCCTACGAGCATGCGCACTTCGTAGGTTATACAGATATTCTTTAGCCCACCTGTTCCAAAACATATTCATCAATCGCTGGCGGTGTGACCATCTCCCAACCAACTCCGTTCGAGTGGATGTCACGTCTCCTCTTTTATGATGAGGTAATGTGGTTAGCCTCCTACCACAAAGGAAGTGAGCAGGAGTTAAGACATTTGGTTCGTTTGGTTCGGAGTAGACATACGTCATTGGTCGAGAGTTGATCACAGCCTCAACTTCCGTTAGTACAGTTGTGATCTGATCGACATCAAGCGCAGCTTTGCCGATGTTTCTTTTCAGACAGCTCTTAACCGATCCCACCATACGCTCCCAAAAACCACCCCACCATGGAGCTCTTTCAACGATAAACCTCCAAGTGATCCGGTGGGTGGTGCAGTAGTCTTTCAATTCGGAACTACATAACACATCGTACATCTGCTTTAGATCTTTAGCAGCTCGTTTGAAAGTCAGTGCATTATCTGAACACATCATTCGCGGCAACCCACGCCTTGACACAAAGCGTCTGAAAGCCATTAGAAAGGCGTTGGTAGACATATCCAGGACAAGTTCTAAATGTATCGCTCGCGTAACAGCACATGTGAATACAAGAATATATGCCTTGACACTGTTTGTTCCGGATTTCACGAACATCGGTCCAGCAAAGTCCACGCCACAGACCTCGAACGGTTCTGCCTTTGTCACGCGGTCTTCAGGCAGAGGGGCCGTCGGGGCGTTCATGGGCTTGAGCTTGAGTCGAAGACACATCTTACAGCGTCCGATCACTCGTTTTACGCACTGTCGCCCTCTCACAACCCAGTAGTGCTCCCGCAGTTCACACAGAGTAGCACTCACACCACCATGCAAAATGCGAACATGCGTGTGCTCAACGAGGAGCTCCGTGAAACGGTTGTCTCCCGGAAGTAGCACCGGAAACTTCGTCTCGTCGGGTGCCGAGACATTCTGCAGTCGAGTCTCAATGCGGATCACACCGTCTTCATCCAAGAAAGGGTGCAGGTCCCGGACACGCGAGCTCGACCGCAGGCGGTCACTGGCGACGAGGCTTGCTTTTTCTTCGCTGTAGCTCTCTCCCTGAACATGTTTCGTCCAGTATCTCTCTGCCTCCTCCAATTCATTGGTGGACAGAGATCCGCTGACTCTTGAACCCATGCCTTGCAAGTTTTTAATGAATCGCATGATCCACGCCGTCACCCTCATTGCCTTGAGCCATTTGCTGTAGTCTGTAAGTACGAGGAGAGGCCCTTGTACGGTTGTTTTGCTGAGCAGCACTGTGCTTTTGCCTCTTAGCTCTGCGACAGCATCCGGAACCTCGTCGTTCGTCTCTCTTCTTTGAGGCCAGAAATCTAGATCACGTGACAACCACTGCGGGCCCTGCCACCACACCTTGGAAAGGGTCAGGTTGGAGGCGGGTACTCCTCGGGTGAGCATGTCCGCGGGGTTGTCCTTTCCTGAACAGTGTCGCCACCGAAGGGGGTCGGTGTTGCTTTGGATCTCCACGACCCTGTTGCACACAAATGGCTTCCATTTGCTTGCCGATGCCTGAATCCTACTGAGGGTGATGGTAGAATCTGTCCAAAGGTGGCATTCCAGGTCAGGCAAATCCAATGTCTCAATCAAGAAAGCCATCAATCTTGATCCGATAAGAGCGCCGAGGAGCTCCAAACGTGGCAAAGTCATTTTCTTCAAAGGTGCAACACGTGCCTTGGACATCACAAGCCGTACGCTGGTGTTTCCGTTAGTGTCCTCGACTCGCATGTAGGCCACAGCTCCGTACGCCTGAATGCTTGCGTCCGTGAAAACATGGAGTTGTCTGGACTTAACTGCTCCCTCTGTCACCAAGAAGCATCTGTCGACCGAAAGAGAGCCAAGTTCAACAAGCTCGCCGCACCATGCAAGCCATTCCTCACGCAAATCATTTGGCAATGAGGTGTCCCAGTCGATTCCTTTCTCCCAAATATGCTGAAACAAAATTTTGGCTCGGATGCTGTATGGAGAGAGCAGTCCCAAAGGGTCGAAGAGCCTCGAAGTGGTCTGAAGAACGAACCTCTTCGTATCCATTCTTTCTTCGACGAAGTCTGACAGTGACTGTAAGTTCACCTGAAGATTGTCCTGTTCGGTGTCCCAAAGAATTCCCAGTACCTTTGTCAGACCTGACGATTCAGCACAAGTAGACGTTTCGTCCGCTGTCTTTTCAATGTGACACTTGAGTTCCCTTGAGCTCGTCGACCACTTTTGAAGCCTCAATCCCGCCTTGGCAAGTATTTCCGTGGAGTCATCGTAGAGTTTCTGCGCCTCTTCGTATGATGAGACACCCACAATCAGGTCGTCAACATAAAAACACCTTTCAAGGTGCATCGCCGTTGGCTTGGCTTCTCCCTCGACCGAACGCAGGTGATGCTGCAATGTCGCTGTCAAGAGAAAAGGGCTTGCAGTTGACCCGAAAGGAACTCTTGTCATTCGAAACTCTTGAATGGGAGGCAATTCTTCTCCAGGAACGGGAGGGCTGTCAAACCACAAAAAACGAAGAGCATCCCTGTCCTCAGGTCTGACGCTGATTTGAAAAAAAAGCCTTCTGAATGTCAGCTGTTAGTGCTATCCTGTGACAACGGAAGTTCACGAGGATCTTCAGCATGTCGTTGTTTAGATTAGGCCCTTTCTCCAGATGGTCGTTCAGCGAGAGCTCTCCTGTAGTGTGCGAAGACGCATCGAAAACCACTCGCAACTTTGTTGTGGCTGAAGCTTCTCGGATAACAGCTCTATGTGGCATGTAGTACACATTTGCCTTTTCGTTGGTTGCTTCCGTCACTTTCTCTGCGTGTCCGTCGTTTAGGTATTGCCTAATAGCAGAGTCGTACTTCAGAAGAAGTTCTTCGTCTCGAGCCAAGCGATGGCAGAGCCCTTGCAGTCTCTTCTCTGCCACCTTTCTGTTATTGCCGAGATCTCCTAGGTTCTGAGACTTCCAGGGAAGAGCAACTTGGTATCTTCCATCTGTCATTGTGATGGTTTCCTCAAAACCCCGTAATACAGACTCGTAGTGAGCAGAGTCGGTCGTTGAGTCCTTGATGCCGAGGCTTTCAAGTTCCCAGAACTGCCGCAGGGTCGAGCTTACTTCATCGTCGCCCGTTGCACCGGCTCTGAGCACGCACACGTTGCTGCTTGTTTGCTTTCGTCTTGAGTTCTTCGAGGTCACGGGACCCTGAAATGTCCATCCCATTGTTGTTTTCACGGCTGATAGACACCTGTTGTTTTCATCCCAGCATACTTCATGCTCCAACAGCTTTCCAAGCTGATCTGCTCCAACTAGAAGGCTGATTCCGCACTCTCTCTGAACGCCTGGGAAGACCAGCACATCCGCTAGATACTTTTTTTCTTTCGCGATTTTCTGCACGAAGTCATTGTCCATCGGTATCCGATCGATGTCTTTGCAAATGACCGGTACCTCAATCGCCTCGATCCTGTGCTTCTGATTGTCGTACTGACTTTGAAGTTCGATTTCGACCAATCTTCGCTCGTGCCTTTCGCTGTCCCGGACACTTCCGAATGCGTTAACGCTCAGATTCACTTTGCCAATCACCTTCAGTTTAAGCTTTCTTGACACATCTTCTCTGATGAAGGTTCTCTGATTGCCGCTATCAATGACGCCTCTAATGTAACAGCATTCATTTTTTGTCATGAGCCAGCCGCGGAACGTCTGCAAAAGCACATCATCGTTGTCATCACAACTTCCTTTTGTTTTTGAAGTTGTGTGAATACTCGTGCTATTCAATTCGTCTCTTCCGACCTCAGGCGTCTTTTTTGCATACCGCGGGTCGCACATCGTTGTGGCATGCCTGCCCTTACAGGTTTCGCATGTTATCTTGCGGCGGCAAGTTCTCGCGCGGTGTCCTCGTGTCGCGCATTTAAAACACCTGCCATCTTTAGACAAGCGCGTCATCTTTTCTCTGAGGCTCAGTTGATGTTTGCATTCTTCGGTTTTGTGCCCACTAGAATTACAGAAAAAGCAGTCATTTGAGACCAGCTTGCTGTGGAGAGCCATGGAGGTTGGAAGGACCTTTCCTTTTGGAGCTGAGCTTCGTTCTTTGTTTTTCTGAGCGAACACATCATGCCCGCTACGCTCTCTGCTTTCAACTTCGACCGACAGGAACTCCAAAATCTTCTTAAGCGTCCCCTCTGATGTCTCAGCTCCCACTGGGCCGTTATAGCTTCTGTGTCGATGGTAAGCTACAACTAGGTCACTGGGCATCGCCTTCAAGAGAACTTCACACATCATCGACGAGTAGGACGCCGAATGTACACCCAGTGAGGTCAACCCCCGAATGTGAGTCTGAACATGATCATGTAGCTTTCGCAATCCAACGACATCGTCTGGGGACCTCACCTGGTGCACCGTTCTAAGCTTGTTCAGATGCTCCTGCTCGATTTGGGTCTTATCTCCAAACCTCTTCTGTAGCAGCTCTATCACCTCGACGTAACCTTCCTCAGTTGCTACAAGTCCAGACAGGGCAGAGGCGGCCGTTCCGGTAAGTTGAGATCGCAAATAATGAAATGTCTCAACATTCGACAAGCTGCGATTATCGTGCACCGTCGCTCTGAATTGATCCCAAAATCCTTGCCATTTGCTGAGTTCTCCGTTGAAGGTGATCATTTGCAGCTTAGGCAATCTGGTACCGCTTCCGGTGGCTCTATCCCAATGCAGCGAGTCGTCTGTGCGCGACGTCATGGGGCCGTTCTTCAATCGGTCGATCTTAAGTTCCAACTGCGCCAGTGAGGCGATCGCCGCGTCCTCGTACTCCATCACGGCGTCGCACTCAACACTGAGCTCCTCGGCAGGCACTAAAGGCTCTAGTTCTTCATTTAGCTTCACGAGCTCGGTGTTGCTCAGTTTCAATCTTTGGTAAAGCACGCTAAGAGCCTCAACGTCTGGTTGAGGTGATGCCAAAGATGCTCTTACCTCGTTGACCAAACGAGTGTTCTGGGCTCTCCTCGATGCTCGTCGTACTTTCAGGCGATCCATGGTCTTGTTAATCCAATGGTCTCGTTAACACAACTTTCTTTATCTTCCCGGGTTTCGGCACCAAATTATGTTGTAGAACCAGATTGGACAAACTGAATAACTGTTTATTAAAGGTACACACTGAAAGTTACATTGCTATAAAGACAGTTTCGAGCAGAAGACGCGTTAACCGCGTCTTTCCTTTAGGAGGACCCAACACAAAGAGACCGAGCCACACCCCGGCAACCCAGACATTCCCCCGTTTCTCTCTCTCCTGGTCATAAAACACTACGCCGACCACGTAGACTAAACACTCTCCGAAAACTCCCCGTCTTTGGGTCGGGTTTCCAAACTCCGTGCCCCCTCGCCGCGGCTCAAGTGATTTGTGGTATACGAGCCAGTAGACCGAGGTGGCGCGTGAAAACTCTATCCGCAACAGAAGCTATGCTCAAACACGAGCATCATGCAAGCGAGGGTGTCTTTGGCGGACTTCCAATTGCTCGTGCTTACTTCGCGAGCACCGAACGACTAAACACTTGCCAAAGGTACCATCGCGAGCATGCTGCATGGGTTTGAGGCTTGTCGCTGTCTTATGTTTCTGTCTGTCGCTCTAGTGGGACACGGGCATAATACATCATACAAAAGACAGCTTTTTTTTTTTCGCCAGTTTTTTAGCCAGTTGCACTGGCCACATTTTTCATCTACAGCTGGGAGACAGCTGCGTTGCTCAGCTCGCACCCGGACGACCAGCGTAGTCTGGTTGAGCGGGCCAAGGCAGCAGCGGCCAGCACTGGAGCCCTGGACTAGGGGCCCCACCCACCTTCGGATATTTCCATATTATAATAAAAGTTTGCATCATCATCATCGTCACCCGTTGAGGCAGAGCAAGTTCTAGGCGGTATAAACATACACATAATCCAATTTTTGTTTTTTAAAGACAGGCTGCAAACAGACTTGAACGCAAGTCACCACGAGATCCGTGCTTCGAATGCCGCAGGGCAACGAGTTCAGGGAGAAGCCTGGCTCACGGCACTCGAACCACGGATATCGCGGTGACTGAAGTTTGCAGGCGGTCTTTTGTAATGATGTATAAGCAGTGTGACCCCGGTTTTAGACAACCGCCTCAAGATTAATGCTGTTTTCATTATGGTTTCGCTTGCTCTAAGGAGCCCGAGCCATTCGGAAAATAGATGAGGATGCTGTAGTGTTTAAATTGTCTTTTCGCGTACAGCTGCGCAGTTGCAAACACTCCTTGAACCCAGGCAAACGCTCTCGCAAAATCAGTCAGGGTTACCGGATGCATGCCGCAGCTGTTTTAATTCATGCGAACGAGGTCAATGACGAGACATGCGCAACAAGACCGCAAGAGGTCAATCCGCCCAAAAAAAAAAAAAACTGAAGCGAGACGTGAACGCAGCAACCACAGCTCATCTGTTCTCAAGTATTCTGAGCGAGTAGAATTAGAAAATTGAAGAAGTTTTACTGCACACCGCGACACCTTGTTGTGTTTGCGCAGATGTTCCGCTGCCGTCAAAACGCTAGAATCCCAAGTGACGTACGTGCGTCAGTCACAAGAAAAAAGAAAAAAAAAACACAGAAAATTATGCCTTTATGAGTAAACGAGTGATTGCTGATCAACTTGTATTCGCGCCAATTGCTGTCATCTTTATTGTTAAGTTTTGTTTAAGCTACCCCAGACTGGAAATTTTGAACACGAATTGCGGGCAACTACAAATAAGTTTTCTTGCTTAGACTTTTAGTTCTGTTTGCTCTTTAGGCATAGTTATACTTCATATATCTAGAGCCTCCGCAACAGG
This sequence comes from Ixodes scapularis, assembly GCF_016920785.2. NCBI lineage: Eukaryota > Metazoa > Arthropoda > Arachnida > Ixodida > Ixodidae > Ixodes > Ixodes scapularis. The sequence continues at coordinate 44,074,750 of NW_024609868.1, read as the reverse complement.
AAAAACCTTCCATAATATTCTCTCTCTTTCTCTCTCGCTCTCCTTTCTCTCTCTCTCTCTCTCTCTGCGTAAAATATGGTTAATTTTTAATTTGGTTATGTGCCTTGTCCTTGTCCCATTTTTGTTATTTTTCTTTTATGCCTAACATTACCAGCGCGCTCCACTTGGTCGATCCAGGAATGTACCTGCATAATTTTGAAGTTCCTTGAAAAGCAATTACGTTTCATATAAGCTAACTAAATCCCTTGAATAATATATACGTATATATATATATTTAGAAAGAAAAAAAACTAGAGTACAGCCATTGGTGTCTGTCGTGTTACCGAGTGCTATGTAAAGAAGAGCCGAGGCAAGAGGAACTAGAACACCGTCGGATTAATCCCTCGCTCCTGCACACCACTCGTCTTCTTTTTCTCCCCACACGCATCCCAGGCCGCGAGGCGCTTTATATGACACCTCCCCCTTTCGAAGCATTATTGTCTTTAGAGGTGTGGTGGGCGTGGTACACTCTCAAGAAGAAAGGGTGTAAAAGGGTGTATCGTTACACTCTTTGTCCCATATAATGTACCCCAAAACTTCAATTCGACGTACAGCGCCCTATAGTCGAACAGACGGTCCCAAATTTAACGAGGGGCTTGATAACGGTGCGATATAACTTTTTATACAGCTAAAGTACGTATCAAAGACAACATTAAAAAAACACCGAGTTTTTACAGTAAAGCAAAAAAAAAACGATTTTTTTTTTTTTTTTTTTTGTCAGTAACACGTACATTAGCTATTTTAATAAGTTGTACCGCACGCCTATCAAGCCCCTCGTACAATTTGGGGCCGTCTGTTCGACTATAGGGCGCTGTACGTCAAATTGAAGTTTTGGGACAAAGGGTGTAACGATACACCCTTTTACGCCCTTTTTTCTTGAGAGTGTAGCCTGCCGCTCCTTGTTACAGTTGCGGAGGTTGCGGTGCTTTGTTGCCCGACCGTCCGGTTGTGTACATCCGAAGTCGCGGGCTGCTGTTGCTCGACCGTCTGGTCGTCCACTTCCAAAAACGCGGGCAGCAGATGACGGCTTGTGCGTCTCGCTGTGCCTTCACTTGTTTCCACCACGTATGACTGCGGCATTCCCGCCTGGCGGTGCATCCTTCCTTGAAGGCCCATACGCACATTCGCGTTTGAGCGCGGTGCGTTCCGTAGCGGCAAGCGGGTGCGTTGCGTTGCGTTGACCGCTTGCGCCAAACTTGTACGCACAGTTGCGTTGACACGCAGTCAAGAGCCAATAAGAACGCGCTATCGTCGCTAGTGGCTCACCAATAGTAAGCGAAATCCAAGGCAACATGGCGGCGCACGGCGACAGCGTCGAAGTGTTCGATCTTGGGACAATCTCGCCGGCTTCCCCGACGTTTTGTCAAGCTTGAACCATCGCAGCCTTGGAAAATACAGTCCCCACCACTCCCCAAAACAAAAAAGCAAGCACTGCGACCGGCGAACCGGATACGTCTCGCCGAGTCGGCCGGGTGGGGCGAGCGAGCACGCCACTCCCTCTCCTCTTTCGGCTTCTGATTGGTCGAACGCACCCGAACGGAGCGCAACGCTTCGGAAAGTTGAGCGAATCTCTACTCGCTTGCGTCGCGCTACCGAGCGTTGCGGGAAGGCGCGCGTCGCTCCGCAAGCGACCGCGCCTGGCCGCAAGGACTCCGAAACGCACTCAAACGCGTTCAAACGCGAATGTGCGTATAGACCTTGAGAAGCTGCGCCCGCGCGTATCCACACCTCTGAGTGAGGAGGTATCGTACAGCGATCTCTTGTACGATGGCGTTGATTGTAGTACGAGGCTTCTCTTGTTTTTCGTTTGCCGTACTGTCGCCTATACTTGCGTACGTGGTGCCACCGAGGCGTCAGTGTATTTGGCGCAGTTGGAACAGTTGAACGTAACTTCCTCCCCATGAGGAATTCCGCTGGAGAGAGACCTTCTGGGCCTGGATTTCTGGGCCTGTGCTACATTGGGTGATTTGCTCAGAAGATTTTTGGCCGTTTGTACAGATCGTTCAGCCTCTCCATTACTTTGAGCAAGGGCGTGAAGTCACCAATTTGACTCCCCATTCATTCGCAAACCGCCGAAAGTCGTTCGATCGAAACGGAGGGCCATTATCTGAGTGTAGTACTTCTGGGCATTCATGTCTCGCGAATATCTGACTGAACACTTTTGTTATGTGTTCTGTGTTCGTTCGTGAAAGTTCTTCGAGCTCTATGAACTTCGAGTAGTAGTCAATGACTACTATGTACTTCTTTCCACTGAGTACGAAAATGTCTGTTCCGAGTTCCTGCCACGGGCGATCGGGTAAAGGAGTCTGAAGCAGAGGCTCTGTGGCTAGTCGTCGATGCTGAATGCAAGTTTTACACCGGCTGACGTAGTCCTGTATCTGTTTGCTGATTCCGGGCTACCACGCAGAATCTCTTGCTCGTGCTCTGCACCGAACGACCCCCTGATGTCCACAGTGAAGTCGCTCTAGTACTTCTTTTTGGAGGCTCCGTGGGATAACAAGCCTATTATTGCGCATTAGTAGGCCTTGTGTAGTGCCCAGCTCTGCAGAAAGGCTAGCAAATCCCTTCATACCCGTAGGAAGCGTTTCTCTTGCGTGCCTCTCTTTTTCGCAGTACGTCATTACCCTTGCCGTGCATGGGTCTTTCTTTAGTTCGGACCTCAATCTGTCCAAAAATGAAACAGACCCCGGGAGTAGGTCGACCGTGAGCATTTCATACTCTTGGACTAGCGCTTCCGTAGAGTCTATCGGGTGTTCCATCATTCGTAGAGGTTTCCTGGACAGCACATCTGCTGTGTACATGTGCTTGCACGGGACGTGTGATATCGTAAAGTCGTATTCAAAAATGCGCATTCGCAAACGCTGTAATTTTGGCGTCATCTCGTCTAGACGTTTCGTTGACAACAACGGTACCAATGGCTTGTGATCCGTCTCGACATGAAACCCCTGATCTACCAAGTAAGTGCGGAAATGTTCGCAAGCCCAAACGATCGCCAATGCTTCTTTTTCGACTTGCGCGTACTTCTGCTCCGTCGGAGTCAGTACCCTTGAAGCGTACGCTACTGGACGCCTGATGCCGTCCTCATGCTCCTGGAGTAGCACCGCTCCAAGTCCATACGATGAAGCATCAGCTGATAGTGTCCGGTGCAAGTTTGGGTCGTAGAACGTGAGGATTGGAGTCTTGCCCAACAAGTATTTGATCCTTTGAAATGCTTGTTCTTGGGCTTCACTCCAGAGCCAACTTGCATCTCCTTTCAGAAGATCTCGGAGTGGCTTGGTTTCCTCCGCTGTGTTCGGTAGAAATTTGCCGAGGTGGTTCACCATCCCCAGGAATGACCGTAGCTCAACCAAGTTTGCGGGAGCTTCTATCTTGGCCATGGCCTCAGTGGTCAGGCGCAATACCTTTTCTGTCTATTATGTGCCCTAGAAACTTGATGCCGCCTTTGCCGAACTCGCACTTGTTCGTGTGTAAGGTCACCCCAGCTTCAAGGAGGCGGCGGAGTGTAAGTTCAAGATTTCGGTCATGTTCAAGCTTGTTTCGTCCAAAAATTAAAATGTCATCCATGTGACACACTTGGCCCTGGATTCCTTCGAGAATCCGCAGCATTTCGCGCTGAGAGAATTCTGGCGCTGTTCCTCTCCCGAACGGGAGTCGCTTGAACTGGAACCGTCCCACTGGTGTAATAAATGTCATCAGCTCTCTTGACTCTGGAGCTAGTGGTGCCTGCCAATATCCTGCATTCGCATCCAGCTTGCTGAAGACCGTCGCTCCTGCGAGTTTGGCTAGGTTTTCCTCCACCGTCGGCATGATGATTCGTTCCCGTACAATCTGTTGGTTTAACTGCGTTATAGTCCACACAGATCCGGAGAGCTCCATCTTGCTTCTTGGCCACCACCATGGGTGAGCACCAGACTGTGGCATGTTCCACCTTCTCGATGACGTCCATCTCTTGCATTCTTTTCAATTCCAGCTCTACACTGGGCAGAAGTGCGATGGGCACTCGTCGTAGGTACGTGATGGCGAAAGGCTCTCGCATCTGGGTGAAGGGAGATCGTATAAAGTACTTTCATCTTCCCCAGTCCCTGGAACAGAGACGGGCATTTGATAAGTACGCGATCACACTCCAGATGGTTGTCAGCCTTGATTTCATTCAGGCTTGGCAGCACTTGCAGAGCCTGAATCGCCGGGAGACCGAGTAAGGGATGTCGGAGTCTTTCCAATATGTAGACAGTTTCTCTCGTTGTTCTGCCGTTCCAAGTTATCGTCGCCTGAAACTCCCCGAATGTTGTCAACGGCGAGTCTCCTGCCCCCCGAAGATCTTCTCCGGCTGGCTCTATAGCTTTGCCATCTCTCCGACCTTGTACTCGGTATGAGGAATGGCGGTAACGTCCGCCTTAGTGTCCACCTTGAATGTGATCTCCTGGTTGTTGACTTTCGCCTTGATGTACCAGGGATCTCCGCTATCTGCGTGTACCAGTGCGCCCAGGAACACTTCGTTGAGACCTGGTTTGTGCACTTGTGACCTGTGAGATCCTGATGCAAGCTTGGAGATGCATACGCTTTCAAAGTGTCCTACCTTCTTGCAAGCGTTGCATTTCTTGTCTCTTGCGGCGCATGGTGTTTTTTCATGTTTGCTCAAACCGCCACACCATCGGCATTTCCACGCCGCACTGTTAGAATCTTTTTGCCGATTAGATGTCCCCCGAGCGCGTGTGTCTTTTTTCTTGCCGTTATCTTTTGGGTATCTGTTTCAATGCTCTTCGATTTCCCTGAACTCCGTCTTATCGCTGTGAAGCTCCGCTTGCTGTCGTTTCACTGTCTCGAAAGATCGTGCTGACGCTGTCGCACATTGAAGCGTGAGCTTGGCGTCGAGCTGGAGCTTTTCGCTCAGCTTGCTGCCTTGGAGACCTACGACGATACGATCACGGATCAGCTCCTCGCGAAGTAGTCCATAGTCGCAGGAGTCCGCTAACTGTGTAAGGCCGTGATGAAGGCCTCCACTGTCTCGTGTGGTTCTTGCTTCCTCGTGTTAAATTTCGCTCTTTCAAAGATGACGTTTACGCGTCATCTTTGAAGCCGTCACTGTTCCAGCTCAAGGAGCCGGCCAGGTGGAGGATTTCGCTGTTCTTGTTACGTCTTCTCCTGTGGTGCTTCTAGCTTTCTCGGATACGATATTTACCGGTTGCCGAATCCCACCACTGCCACCATGTCGTGTTACCAAGTGCTATGTAAAGAAGAGCCAAGGCAAGAGGAACTAGAACACCGTCGGATTTATCCCTCGCTCCTGCACACCACTCGTTGTACAGTAGCGCCACTAACCTAGAGGGCGCCACGTGTTTGTTAAGTGGGTTATAAATAAAACCGCCGGGAGCGAGCTGCTTCTTCTTCGTCACCGGCTCTCGGATTCTGCGTGTCGTGTTCCACTACATGGTGTTCCCCTACATGGTGTCAGAACTAATGGCGAATTCCACTGGTCGTTTTGGAGCGCGCCGGGGTCGACTTTTCTGGAGCGAGCCTATTTCACTGGGCGATCGGGATTGAGACCGACATGTTTCACTGGTCGTTTTGGATTAGCTCCTGCTCCAGATCTCGATCTGGATCCGATGGCGAATTCCACTGGGTGTTTTGGAGCGCGCCGGGATCAGTTGACCAGATCCGAAATGGAGCTCACAATCCGAACGGGGTCGCGCCGGCGATGGATCCCCCGTGGAACATGACCACTGCTCTGGGATCGGCATTTGCCTTCATGTCATTCAACTGCCGGGGAATCCTCTTTCTGTGGCCGCCGCGGTCGTTTCGAAGACGTTTTCGCAATCGCGGCGCTAACACGTGTTCGACGCACGAGCGGCAGGAATGGCTCAGGAGCTTCTAGCAAAGATTGCCGGAATGCCCGTAGCGCGGCAAATACCTTCTCTTCTCCTTCCTGGAAAACGAACCGACTGTCGAGGCAAGGGGTAAGCAAGCGGCCATTACCATTTCTTCTCTGAGGCGAGATCAGGCGAGATGCCCGCGAGAAAGGAAGTCACGTGTGTGCGCCGAGGGCTGACCCGGCTGGCTTCCGGTTGAATCCGCCAAAATCGGGGGAGCGACTTTTCTCGGATCCAGATCGAGATCTGGAGCGGGAGGTAATCCAAAACGACCAGTGGAATACGTTCGTCTCGATTCCGATCGCCCAGTGAAATAGGCTCGCTCCGGAAAAGTCGATCCCGGCGATCTTCAAAACGGCTCGTGGAATTCGCCACGAGAAAAGTCGCTCCCACGATTTCGGCAGATTTAACCGGAAGCCAGCCGGGCCAGCCCTCGGCGCACACACGTGACTTCTTTTCTCGTGGGGCATCTCGCCTCAGAAGAAGAAGAAGCACGTCGCGGGCTGGGCTCCTAGATTGTCTTGACATCAGAAGAATTCGTAATGGCCGCTTGCTTACCCATTGGCTCGACAGCGGGTTCGTTTTCGAGTAAGGAGAAGAGAAGGTATTTGCCGCGCAACGGGCATTCCGGCAATCTTTGCTAGAAGCGCCTGAGCCATTCCTGCCACTCGTGCGTCGAACACGTGTTAGCGCCGCGTAGCGAAGACGTCTTCGAAACGACCGCGGCGGCCGCGAAAAGGGGATTCCCGGGCAGTTGAATGACGGGAAGGTGGGAAGGTATCCGCCGATCCCGGAGCAGTGGTCATGTTCCACTGGGGATCCTAGGCGGCGCGACCCCGTTCGGATCTTGTGCTCCAATCCGGATCTGGTCGACTGATCCCGGCGCGCTCCAAAACGCCCAGTGGAATTCGCCATAAGTTATCAGACCGACTCTGCCGAAACTCGAAGTTGACGCTCGAGGAAGCTCTAGTTCTGGTGCGTCAGCATGAAGATTCTGAAACAGAACGAAAACTCCGAGAGTCAGCGGTATCATCGGGGACCACTGCGCTGAACATCGATGCGACTAAGGTGAAAGACACCGCCCGCCAGACATCCTCGCTACAGGCGAGAATGTCTGGGTCACGGACGTCCAGTGCGGTGCCAAGGTTCTGAGCGAAACACAGCGACCACGTTCTTACGTGGTGGAGACACCCTGAGGAGTTCTGCAGCGGAACCGGAAGCATCTGGTGCCGTACAAGCCTCCAGTGGCGCCTGTTCCAGAACCTCCTGATCTATGGGAGTCGGACGAGTCACTTGCTTATAGACCTCTTGGTCTGCAGTAGGGAGGCTGTAGTGAGGGTGGGCGCAACTCAAAACCTGGAGAGCGTTTGCAATTTAATGGCGGCGCCTGAGGGAGAGGATTCGAGAAAGGATATGCGCCAGTGTTGCCTGCACAAAAGCAGGCGCCCGCTCTGTTGCAACTCTGTTGCTCCATGCGCCTTTCCTCCTCTCGCCTCCCATTGCAAGCAACGAGCGCCTTGGCGCAGCCTCTCTCGCTTCCTTCTCGCTCCGAGAATTGCAAACGTCGAGCGGAGAAAGCAAAGTTGCCAGACAAGCAGCAACGTCCAAGATGGCGGAATTTACCATTTTTCGCGTTAAAAAAATACTTAACCTATCGCAACAAAACTGGTGGCTATGGAAAAGTAATCATTTATACCTTGTGTAAATTATTCAAGCACCTTAATGGGCTTTTGTGACCCGAGTTAGGAAAGAAAACGACCCTTTGCCCCATAGACTCCTAGCAAAATTTAGCAATTAAATGGCGTCCATGTCCCGTGATCGCCGATCTAGCAGTTGCACCCACCCTCACTTGAGCTTCCCTAGTCTGCAGCAGCGGACTCTCAGTCGTCCAGCGACCCCTGACGTCGTCAGTCAGAGACCCTTGGGTCCTGAGTCTGAAGTAGTTCAGAGGTCTCGATTTGGTCGGGCGATAGTCCGCCTCAAAAGACTCAACCTATAACTACGGTCTGTGTTACGAGAGGAGATGTACTCTTTCCAACGTTGTGGTGTTGTGGTGTTGATGTGGTGTTGGGAAGAGTTGATGGTTTTAGTGTTTTAGGTTTTAAGCGTCACCGGTATCTTCGGTCTTTGTTAGAAGGAGAGATGTACAGTAGCGCCACTAACCTAGAGGGCGCCACGTGTTTGTTAAGTGGGTTATAAATAAAACCGCCGGGAGCGAGCTGCTTCTTCTTCGTCACCGGCTCTCGGACCCTGCGTGTCGTGTTCCACTACATGGTGTTCCACTACACTCGTCTTCTTCTTTTTCTCCCCACACGCATCCCAGACCGCGAGGCGCTTTATATGACAGTGTTAATTTCTTTTCAGCTGTGCGATCAAGTCAGTAGCAATGAGGACTACGATTGTCTGCTTCATTTTACTTCTTACGTCTTTGGCTGCTTATTCACTTCAAGAGCGGCAAGAGCGCTTTACCAACTGAGCTAACCAGGAGTTAGACGTCAGTATAGAGCAAACCCGTTTTAGCAGCTGCCACCAGTCTAACACCAACAAGTCTGAACGGCCAGCATTTCAAAGTTATGATGATAATGCAATTAATGCAAAGGTGCAAGCGAGCTGGACAAAAATAAGGCTAATAATTCCTGGATAAGTGATTACTATCTATTAGTTCCACTAGGAATGAGAGGTCCCTGGTTCGATACCAGGACCAGGCAGATTTTTTTTCAGTTTCGCATCAGTCACCTAGCTGTGTTTAGAGATTTGTCTGTTCTCTGTTTCCCTTGTTTCCATTCTCTGGGAATTATTATCCTTATTCTTGTCCAGCTCGCTTGCAACTTTCCATTAATTGCATTAGCATGATAACCTTAAAATGAAGGCCATTCATCCTTGTCGGTGTTAGACTGGTGGAAGCTGATAAAACCAGTTTTTTTCTACTGATGGCTAACTCCTGGTTAGCTCAGTTGGTAGAGTGCTCCACTGGAAATGGATAGGTCCCTGATTCGATACCAGGACCACTCGGATCTTTTTCAGTCGCACACCACTCACCTAGCTTTGTTGGAGATTTGTGTTTGTCCTTTATCCCCTTGTTCCCCTTCTCCGGGAATTATTGTTGTTCTTAATGTCCTGCTCGCTTCGACCTTTGCATTAATTGCATTATCGTGATAACTTTTAAATGCAGGCCGTTCACCCTTGTTGGTGTTAGACTGGTGGCAGCTGATAAACCCGTTTGCTCTACTGACGTCTAACTCGTGGTTAGCTCAGTCGGTAGTGTGTTCCACTGGAAATGGAGAGGTCCCTGCTTCGATACCAGGACCAGGCGAAATTTTTGAGTCTCGCGCCAGTCACCTATTTGTGTTTGAGATTTATGTTTGTCCATTGTCTCCCTTGTTCTTCTTCTCCAGGGATTATCGTTATTTTTGTCCAGCTCGCTTGCACCTATGCATTAATGGCATTATCATCGCTTCTTCTTGTGTTTTGTAAGGCGTGAAAGAGCGTCACCCGGCATGAACTCTTGGCACTGTGCTGCGACAGCACTTGTTACCGGCTGTTTCTTCTGTATTTTACCTGGGTGCGAGTGCTGTCGGTATTTGGTACCACTAGAAAGGACATCTCTCTATAAGGAGGACATCGAGGCACCCTAAAACTTCAGTCAGATTGCTCATATGCGTCATACTGAATACGCAGTGCTTGCTGCAGACCCTCGAGCATATTCGAACATGTATAAAGACAGTCGTGACAGGAGCTTCGTACATGAAATAAACAGGCAGTGTATGCTGCAAACTATTTTGTATAACTGCGGCTTGGAAAGGACATTGAAGGCACCTGTGTCACTCACAGGGTCGATCGGTTTGCCCCAGTGCTTGCTTCGGCGCGTTTATCCCCAGGCATGTGTGGCTTCTCAAAGACAATAATTCTGGCGCAGACTGGGACGCGACAACGTACGGGGACGACCACGGTAGCCGGAGCCCCCTGGGAGACAATTCGCAGAGCTCGTTCCTGCTGCCGCTAACGCTGCACTACTTCACGCCGGCCGCAGTCTCGTCCCTGGGCCAAGGGGCCGTGGCCGCGGCCGCCATGTCGTCCATCGACTCGACTCTGCTCAGCATGAGCACGCTCTTCACCAGAAACATCTACGTGGCGCTGCTGAGGCCACAGGTGAGCTACGTGGTCGGGTCGGGCACCGTGCAGCGTTGCATCGGCTGCTTACGGATTTTGCACAAGGGCGCAGCCATCTTGAATGACGTCACTCCTGGTACGCGTTAAAACATCGTTCTGATTTTTCCACGCCGCTGAAAGGTGTTCACAAACAATGCGTGATTGTCAAAAATTGTTTTTTGGCCTAACCTATATTTTTCGCATATTCCAGGTTGAACTACGTACTGTATTATTTTTGTCCCGCATACTAGATACGGAACCCACGTGACTGAGAGCGAGAGGAGACGAAAAATACCTATAGACCTTTCTTGATATTTCGAAATTAGATTATGTACGGCCGCCTTTTGCTGGTCATGCACTGTGAGCACACACTGGACACGAGCGCTTCGTAAGCATTCGTATACACTGATCGAAACGCATTCCACACGAGTGATGCGTCAGTGCTCGACGCGAACTTGGAGCCAATGACGGCCCTCACGCTGGAAGCGATGAGACCAACTAACGGCGGCTGCGCATAATCTATGCATCATTCCACCATTTCGGAAAGGGTGCATTGGTCAACGGCGGATGGTCGTGCTGTTGGTGATGTGCCCAGGTATGGGCTACTTTCACATAAATCTCTTTTCACTTGTTGCGATTCTGCAATGCGTTTTTTTTTTTTTTTTTTTTTTTAAATCTTGTGCGGCAGAACGCGCGTTGGCACAGCACGCCCTTCATATGCCGTCCACGTTTCTTTTTTTTTTTCTTTTTTTTTCGTTTTGCACGAGTGTTATTAAATCGAAGAAACAAATCAATGATTTTTAAAAAAAAAGACAAAAAACTCGCACCTAGTGAAACCGGTTCTTGCGTACGTACTTTGGCGTATAGTTGAACCAAATTTAATTTAAGAAGTAACAGTCGCGCCATTATTATTATTTTTTTTTTGCGAATACACAAAAAAGTGTGTAGTCCTCCCCACAGCACGCTGTCCGTCGTTTAGAAAAGCGAGTAATACACGCAATGTGCACGCACCATGCGCATGATCGCTATGGCGCCTGCCAGAAGCCTCCTCTGGAACGGTAACACGTACTGGATCGCAGTTCGGCAAGCGGCGCTTGCAACTGCGGCGAGCCAGAAAAGGATTAATGCGGCGGAGAGGTCTTTCGTTTGTTCAAGCGCGAGCTTCCCGCCTTCGGTAACACCTGGGCATCCCGTGAACTTGAAACGTGCACCTGCAGCCCAAGCACGACGGAAGGCAACGAGTGCGTGCTGGAGGCGGGGCATCTGAAAGAGACGCCCTGTGCATGTGACTCTCAGAAAGAAGAAGTACAACGTAGACTCTAACCAATTTCTTCAATGTGCCCGACGTTTCGAAGCCAGCTCGGCTCCTTGTTCACGGGTGACTGTATATGGGCCCAAGGGTAGCAACCTATCGTCGTTTTCTTCTCTTCTCTCTTAGCTTTGTTTTCTTCTTCTGTTCCTGTGTGTGGCGCATTTTAGCCCGTGTATATAGCTGCTTGGAAGCGTTCCGGTGGATCGGTTCAGGTTGTTGCTTGTATTTTGTATGTGCCAAGATTCTATTAAGGGCCGCTTTCTCCAGTTTCTTTCTGTGTCGAGGATGGAGCTGCTGTCAAAGCCAATGGCGTGGCCGGTCTTCTGAGCATGTTCCGCCAGCGCGCTGCCTTGGTTGTCATTCTTCTTAACATCATACTTATGTCTATGCAGACGTTCGGGAAAGTTCTTCGTTTCCCCCACATAAGAGGCGTCGCATTCGGCACAAGGAATTTGGTAAATCAGGCCTTGAGCTTTTTCTTTTGGTGGACGATCCTTTGGAAGAGGAAGAAAATGGCCCAGAGTTGAGACAGGTTTATGCGTAACTGCAATGCCGTACGGTCTCAAAACGCGGGCAAGGACCTCGCTCGTGCCATGGAGGTACGGGACACACATGCGGCTGGAGGTGTTTTTGTTCTTGGATGTAGGAGGGTGACGAAGTTGTTTGTATATTTTGTTGATAAATCTCGTAGGGTAGTTGTTTTTCCGAAGGTCTCGCTTTATAATATCGACTTCCATCTTAAGTGACTTCTTTGTTGAGCAGACCGTGAGGGCGCGTCGAAAGAGCGTCGACACTACAGAGGATTTGTGAGCCGTAGGGTGGTCTGACGAGTAGTTTAGGTAGCGACCGGTGTGCGTTGCTTTCCTGTATACTTGGAAGGATAAATGGTTCCCTGTTTTTTCCACTGCCACATCCAGAAATGGAAGGCACCCGTTAGACTCTTGTTCAACCGTGAATTGAATGTCTGGATGGATAGAATTGAGATGTTTGTGAAAGCGATCGACTTCGCTGGACTTGGCAACACAGAAGCAATCATCCACGTAACGTAGAAACAGAGTCGGTGTGGGAGAAAATGTGCTTAAGGCTTTTTGCTCGATGGCTTCCATTGTGAGGTTGGCGACAGTGACGGACACCGCGGCACCCATGGCTGTGCCACTACTTTGCTTGTAGTAGCGACCAGCGAAAGAAAAGTAGGTATTTGTCAGGCACAGCTCTAGTAGCCGACATATCTCATTCACCGAGAGGTGTGTTCTTTCAGGTAGAGTCGTGTCGGCCTTGAGTGCAGTTCTGACAACAGACACCGCGAGTCGAATGGGAATACTCGTGAAGAGAGATACCACACCAAATGAAACAAGGCACTCGTCGTCGTTCAATTGCAGGTCCGAAGCGAGTTCGATGAAGTGGGCAGTGTTCTCGACATGTGTGTTGGTCTTCCCCATGAGCGGAAGAAACAGACGATGGAGATAGTTTGACAGCGCTCGTAATGGCGACGTTGTAAAGTCAACTATGGGACGAAGCGGAATGCCACACTTGTGTATTTTTGGTAAGCCGTAGAACGCAGGAGTCGATCCGTTTCGGCAGATAAGACTAAGGTAGAGAGCCCGAAACTCCGGATATTTGTTGAAGACGGCGTAAAGCGCTTTGTTTAAGATTCCTTGAATTTTTGATGTCGGGTCTTTCGGTAGCATCATGTACGCTTTGGTGTTCAGAAGTGCGTGCACCTTCTCCTCATAGTCTGTACGGTCCATCACCACTGTGACATTCCCTTTGTCAGCTGGAAGAATTACGATGCTGTTGTCTTCCTTTAGCTTCCTGAGGGCGGACTTTTCTTCTGTGCTATAGTTAAAATGCCTCCTTTGGTTTACTTTTGAAAGTACGCCGATGGCTTTCAAGCGAGCTTCTTCGCGGATGCAAGTGTCTAGTTTGTGTAAACCCTCCTCAACGGAAGCTGCCATAAGTGCGAGAGGAGGATGAACAGTAGTGAAGTTAAACTTCTTTCCCTTCGCCAAAACCAGTGTCTCGGTTGGGGAGAGTACCTTCGAAGAGAGGTTTTTGACGAAACCCTTGTTCAAAGTTTGGGGGGTGTTGGGCCGACCTTGGAGAGAGACAAGCTTCTTCTCGTGTTCCAGCCCTTTCCTCAAGGCGGCCGAGGAAGCAGCAGACTTAGCAAAATCATTGATGGCCGGAAAAACCTCAGGCACATGGAGGCATTTTAACTATAGCACAGAAGAAAAGTCCGCCCTCAGGAAGCTAAAGGAAGACAACATCATCGTAATTCTTCCAGCTGACAAAGGGAATGTCACAGTGGTGATGGACCGTACAGACTATGAGGAGAAGGTGCACGCACTTCTGAACACCAAAGCGTACATGATGCTACCGAAAGACCCGACATCAAAAATTCAAGGAATCTTAAATAAAGCGCTTTACGCCGTCTTCAACAAATATCCGGAGTTTCGGGCTCTCTACCTTAGCCTTATCTGCCGAAACGGATCGACTCCGGCGTTCTACGGCTTACCAAAAATACACAAGTGTGGCATTCCGCTTCGTCCCATAGTTGACTTTACAACGTCGCCATTACGAGCGCTGTCAAACTATCTCCATCGTCTGTTTCTTCCGCTCATGGGGAAGACCAACACACATGTCGAGAACACTGCCCACTTCATCGAACTCGCTTCGGACCTGCAATTGAACGACGACGAGTGCCTTGTTTCATTTGATGTGGTATCTCTCTTCACGAGTATTCCCATTCGACTCGCGGTGTCTGTTGTCAGAACTGCACTCAAGGCCGACACGACTCTACCTGAAAGAACACACCTCTCGGTGAATGAGATATGTCGGCTACTAGAGCTGTGCCTGACAAATACCTACTTTTCTTTCGCTGGTCGCTACTACAAGCAAAGTAGTGGCACAGCCATGGGTGCCGCGGTGTCCGTCACTGTCGCCAACCTCACAATGGAAGCCATCGAGCAAAAAGCCTTAAGCACATTTTCTCCCACACCGACTCTGTTTCTACGTTACGTGGATGATTGCTTCTGTGTTGCCAAGTCCAGCGAAGTCGATCGCTTTCACAAACATCTCAATTCTATCCATCCAGACATTCAATTCACGGTTGAACAAGAGTCTAACGGGTGCCTTCCATTTCTGGATGTGGCAGTGGAAAAAACAGGGAACCATTTATTCTTCCAAGTATACAGGAAAGCAACGCACACCGGTCGCTACCTAAACTACTCGTCAGACCACCCTACGGCTCACAAATCCTCTGTAGTGTCGACGCTCTTTCGACGCGCCCTCACGGTCTGCTCAACAAAGAAGTCACTTAAGATGGAAGTCGATATTATAAAGCGAGACCTTCGGAAAAACAACTACCCTACGAGATTTATCAACAAAATATACAAACAACTTCGTCACCCTCCTACATCCAAGAACAAAAACACCTCCAGCCGCATGTGTGTCCCGTACCTCCATGGCACGAGCGAGGTCCTTGCCCGCGTTTTGAGACCGTACGGCATTGCAGTTACGCATAAACCTGTCTCAACTCTGGGCCATTTTCTTCCTCTTCCAAAGGATCGTCCACCAAAAGAAAAAGCTCAAGGCCTGATTTACCAAATTCCTTGTGCCGAATGCGACGCCTCTTATGTGGGGGAAACGAAGAACTTTCCCGAACGTCTGCATAGACATAAGTATGATGTTAAGAAGAATGACAACCAAGGCAGCGCGCTGGCGGAACATGCTCAGAAGACCGGCCACGCCATTGGCTTTGACAGCAGCTCCATCCTCGACACAGAAAGAAACTGGAGAAAGCGGCCCTTAATAGAATCTTGGCACATACAAAATACAAGCAACAACCTGAACCGATCCACCGGAACGCTTCCAAGCAGCTATATACACGGGCTAAAATGCGCCACACACAGGAACAGAAGAAGAAAACAAAGCTAAGAGAGAAGAGAAGAAAACGACGATAGGTTGCTACCCTTGGGCCCATATACAGTCACCCGTGAACAAGGAGCCGAGCGGGCTTCGAAACGTCGGGCACATTGAAGAAATTGGTTAGAGTCTACGTTGTACTTTTTCTTATTACTTACCTAACCAGGCGGAGTTCCGCCGAAATGTTTACATTTAACTCTCAGAAAGAAGAAACGACTTATACTGATTCAAAACACCATCATACGCAATTGAAGAAATTCAATAAGGGGAACTCCTGCGCTTCTTTATGGTCCCCGATTCTCCTTAAATTTCTCAGTGCGCGAACCACTCTCGTCACATTTCTCACTGGCAAACTGACCTCTCTCTGTCCAAAAGGTCGCATAATTTGCTTCCTTCATTATCTTTGTGAAAAATGTGTTACTGCTGCACTGGTTTGCGCGTGCGTGCGCGTGAGACCGGCGAAAACCGGTTTCGCGTGAGATGAAGCATCCGCGCATGCGCAGTCCCGACAACAGCGAGGCGTAAAGTCGGAGAGTTCAGATTCCTTGATTACCCGAGACGAGAAGTAATTGGCCGTTACTTGAAAAAGTAACCGTTACTTGTCCAATTAATTTAAACTTTTTTTGTTTTTAAAAACGGAGTTTTTTGTCCGTTTGAAAGCGGTTTTTTCGCACTGTCTATTATTGGATCAGGATCACCGATTTATGGACTATACTTATCCTCTAAATCCACCAATTTTAATACCCCATCTTCAAGTCGGAGACTTGGTTCGGGAATTTCTTGGTGCGAAACTTGTATACGAACAAAGAACGCCATTAGAAACGGTAGGGGGAAAAAGAGTAACGGTCACAAATTAATTTAGAGCTTCCAGAAGTAATCAGACTATTGTTGTGATTAGTAACCTAATAACAGCAATCGAATAAATACAAAATGACTTCTAAAAGTAATTGATTGCAAGTAATTTGATTAATGGCGGCCTTACAAGTCTGGACTCTATGCGGAGAGCAAGTCGTCTGCTTCTAGCGCGGGAGTTGCGGCGACGTCAGAAAACCGCCCAGATCTGATTGGCTCTGATTGAAAGGGGTAGACATAAAAGCAAGCTGCCTTGAGGTCTACCCACTGTCCTTGAATCAGAGCCAATCAGAGCTCGGCGTCTTTCTGACGTCGCCGCAACTCCTGCGCAAGAAGCACTTACGCTCCGCATAGCCAATGAAATAGCGACGTAAGCCGCTAAGAAGGCCGCATACATCGTGAGCATAATGAACCACGCCCCGCACCCAACTTCAGATGTCAGGGACTACTGAGTACTGACGACGTGTGCGACCAAAGCGTCCCTGTGGTCTGCCTTCCACGATTGGCCAAAAGCTTACCATGGCGTCTTTAGTATGGTGACTTCTACTTTTATTAATGAAGAAGAATGTGCGACTGCCACCTTTGACGGTGTTGGTTTAGGGACGCAATGACACTGAGCTTTCCACCGTGCTTTTTACACGCACCATCGAAATTGTCGCTGGCGATTGATAATCCTGGTCGTAACGTCGCAGACAGAAACCATAAGAAAGAGCCACCGAAACATGCTAACCAATAGAGGATGTCAAGGAATAGCCGATCGTTTCTCGGCGATGCGCGCGGCGATGCGCACGTAGCCGCGACGGCCCGACTCGCGCTCTTTCAACACGGATATGATGGTCGGCGCTCAGGCATGCTTTTTCGGAGCGATCGTCAAGGTTGGGGTTTAAGCAGGTCGTCCTTCCTCGCAGGCGTCCGAGCGCGAGCTGGTGTGGACCCTGCGACTGAGCACGGCCCTGGCCGCCCTGTTCGGCGTCCTGGTGGCAGTGTCCCCGGTTTCCGTGTACGGCCTGAGCGTCCTGAGCAGCGACTACCTGTACATCATCCTGTTCCCGCAGTTTGTGGCCGCCGTCCACTTCCCGTCCATGTGCAACGCGTATGGCTCGCTGGCCGCCTTCTGTCTGGGGCTCGCCCTCAGGTTCCTGGTCGGCGAGCCGTTTCTGGGCCTGCCCGCGGTTTTCGGGGGCCACGACCCGGTCTCCGGCGAGCAGCTGTTCCCCGTCAAGACGGCCATCATGCTAGTCAGCCTGATCACGCTGCTAGTCGCGTCGGTTGCCACCAAGACGCTGTTGGAGAAACTGCCGCCCAAGTACGACGTGCTCACCGTGAGGGACTCGATGCGGGACACGACGCTGGCTTTAGTGCCGCAGCTACCCGAAAAAGCCCTTCTGGACGCCGACTTGCTGGCGTACGACTTGCTGAAGACGGACGCTCGAAAGGACTCGCTGGGCGCGGGGACAATTGACCGAATTTGCTGAGGCAACTCCACCTAGAGGGCAAGGCCCTTGCGTGACGTCATCATTGTTGGATTCTCCACGCGTCCCAAGCAGCAACAGACTGAAGCTTGACGAGGGTCGCCGCAAGGCGGAAGACGTGTTCGTCTTGGCTTCGGCGCTTGCTAGCGTCGCGCTCATTGCGAGTCGCTGCAATAGGGAGTATTCACTGGCGGCCATATCCGTGTGCGCTGCTGCTGAGCGTGTGCTGACGGCGAGCTTCCGCAGTCCTTTTGGAGCGTGCATTTAGCACCATCAAGGTTTTAGGTCTTAGCAGGCTATTAATGCGAGCTCGCTCTGAGCATGCGCTCTAAACAGCACTCATAAATATGGCGTCTAGTGAATACCATATATAGACCCATTGCTAAATTACCCGAGCATCAAGGAGAATGCATGTTCCACGCGCCGCATGTGCTAGCGTCTGCAGCAGTAACTATTCTAAAGCAAAACTAGGGTGCCTTCATGTGCGCTTTGCTTAGGGTGGAGACATCTGGCCATTTTGTTCCCACTTTTACATTTATTTTTTGTTCAGAAGCGCGTGAAAGAGCGTGTCCCTGCACGCGTCTGTGGCGCTGACTGTGCTATGGCGACATCGATTTTGTCGATTTCTTTGTATTTTCCCCGTGAGCGCGTGCTGTCGGCATCGGGTACTACAAATTGTGGCATCACTCTCAACAGAAGGTCATTGAGGCACCCTAAGCAAAACAAATGGCATCTTGCAAGCGCGTTCGTCAATGCTTTATTTTGGTTTATTTACTTCGAATCTTTTATACGAGGAAGGCGTGCGCGTGCGGCGCGTGGAATACCATTTCCTGCATTCTCCTTGATGCTTGAGCTCCAGGCTTCCTTTCCTTTCAACACTTCTCTCTCTCTCTCCTTGATGCTTAATTGGGTAATTTAGCAATAAGTCTATACGCGCTGGCGACAATGCTGGCGCAAGCTATATAGGCGGCACTGCGTGGATCCACAAGCGAGGACGTGTTGGGGTGGAAAGGAGCAGGGCTTGTCTTCTAAGTGGTCTTGGCTGAGGACGGTCCTTCTTTTGCATGCGGAGGAATTCCGTGGGGGAGGATTCTCATGGGAGCGAGAGTTTGCCCGAAACGCTGGATGAGTGTAGGATGGCTTTGAGTTAAGACAAAGGATGTTGTGTTAGAGATATGCGATGTGGGGATCCCCCGCAGTATATATATATATATAATTTGTAAGGAACGTATTTATTTAAGCCGAGAATTCGTAAATTAAAACGTTGTTGTCACTGCACTACTTCGTTAGAATCTGTTCGGAGAGAAAGAAGATAGGATATCAGAGAGCCGGTGGGACAGTCTTTACCATTAAGCAGCAGCGCTCGAATTAGCACAGAATTGGAAGTAAAATATCCTGTAGGCCTTCCTCAAAAATAACGTCAAAGTTCCGATTTAATGACACATAAATAATAATCTATTTGTCCACGTTCCGTCGTCTCTGCAGGCTGCGTTCTTTGCAGTTGTGTGATGCCAAACCTTTATGAAGTATTGTACAAATCGGCAGTAAGGTCATGTCATGGCGGTCCTTCCCGAAGGATTAAACAGTAACAGCAATTACGAAACGTAGACCAGTGTTGTTGCTGTTGTTGTCTTTTCAGTGTGTTTATTATGTGACCCAATACTTTTCTTTCAGTCGACACTCGAACCATATATCTTTATCTTTCAAATCGAGGGATTCTTTTTGCGAATTAAGGCATCCCAATCCTGATCGTACGATTAGGATTGGTCTTTGGCATAAGTGAAACATAATTTACGGTAACAACTTCCTGTCACACTCAATCGTGTCTGTCGGAAAGCTTGGAACCAGCGTTCTCGTGTCAAGCTTCACCTCATGGCACAGCTGTGATCGGAGAAGCAGTTGGCCGGGCCGGGGGGGTTGCAATCATTTACAAAGGGTAACAGTCCGGCGTGCGATTTTCACGGCTCAGCGGCGCGTGCGTATCATTTCGGCAAGCGAGAGAAGATACGCGCAAAACGTACCCAGATCTAGAATGGCAGATGCCAGAGGCCTTTTCTGTCTGCTTTTGTAGCGGGAGAAACGAAGGTCGTCGACCTACATTCGAGTGAGAGTGAAATAAACGTGCTTCCGTGAGGCTAGACAGCCTAAAAAGAAGGCCCGTTCACACACTTGCAACTGAGTATAGGACCGACTGAGACAAAGCCGTTTTTTAAGCCTCTTGCGACGGCTTAGGAGCAGCACTGCAGCAGCGCATCCGGTTCTAAGCCGTTGCAAGAGGCTTAAAAAACTGTCTCGTCTTAACCGGTCCTACTCGGTTTGAAGTCTGTGAACGACTACGTGCTGACCCCGAAAAAAAAAATGAAAGCCGTTTACAACTCCCTGTAACGCCGAATTAGAGCGCAGCTCTTGAGGAGGAGGAGGGAAGGGTACTGGGGGGTGGGTCAAGTGACCTCGGGGGGCGGGGGGTCACGTGACCTTGGGGGTCACGTGACCTTGTGGGTCACGTGACCTTGTGGGAGTCACGTGACCTTGGGGCGTCACGTGACGTCGGGGGGTCACGTGACCTGGGGCCACGTGACGATACCGATGACGTCATCAGTAGCGTCACTGATGACGCCATCAGTGATGATGATGACGATGCGGATGCCGGTGACGTCATCAGTGACGTCACTAATGACGTCATCAGTGATGATGACGATGACGATGCGGATGCCGGTGACGTCATCAGTGACGTCACTGACGACGTCATCAGTGCCTATGACGTCAACGGGGGGTCACGTGACCTGGGGGGGTATCCCCAGGTCACGTGACCCCAGGGGGGGTCACGACCTGGGTAACCATCGTGACCCTCGTGAGGGTAACCCTAGTAACCCTTGTGAGGGCAACTCTCGTGACCCTCGTGAGGGTAACTCTCGTGACCCTCGTAAGGGTAACTCTCATAACCCTCGTGACCCTCGTGAGGGTAACTAACCCTCGTAACCCTCGTGAGTGTTACGAGGGTGAGTAACCCTCGTGAGGGTAACTCTCATAACCCTCGTGACCCTCGTGAGGGTTATGAGAGTTACCCTCACGAGGGTTACTCACCCTCGTAACCCTCACGAGGGTTACGAGGGTTAGTTACCCTCACGAGGGTCACGAGGGTTATGAGAGTTACCCTTACGAGGGTTATGAGAGTTACCCTCACGAGGGTTACTCACCCTCGTTACCCTCACGAGGGTTACTAACCCTCGTAACCCTCGTGAGGGTTACAAGGGTAAGTAACCCTCGTGAGGGTAACCCTCGTGAAGGTAACCCTTTTGAGGGTAACTAACCCTCGTAACCCTCGTGAGGGTTACGAGGGTAAGTAACCCTCGTGGCCCTCGTGATCCTCGTGAGGGTAACCCTCATGAGATTAACCCTCGTAACCCTCGTAATCCTCACGAGGGTTACGAGGGTTACTACCCCTCGTAACCCTCGTGAGGGTTACAAGGGTAAGTAACCCTCGTGAGGGTAACCCTCGTGAAGGTAACCCTTTTGAGGGTAACTAACCCTCGTAACCCTCGTGAGGGTTACGAGGGTAAGTAACCCTCGTGGCCCTCGTGATCCTCGTGAGGGTAACCCTCATGAGATTAACCCTCGTAACCCTCGTAACCATCACGAGGGTTACGAGGGTTGCGGTTACGCCGACGCCGACGGCGACGGCGACGGCGACGGCGACGCCGACGGCGACGCCGCTCAAGCCGGGAACGGGCCCCTAAGAGCTGCGCTCTAAAATATGCACGGTGTTTTTCATTGCAAAACTAAACAACGCATCGCCGAGCGGCCATTCTACGCTTGATTGTAGCGCTAGCGGTTGAACCAGATGTCAAAGAACTAACCGTAGCGGGACCGACTGGGGCGCTGCGATCGCTCGATGGTGACGTGGTGAGAAGCATCACGGGACGGCTTCTTTCTTCGCTTTGCTTTACTTTGGTCGTCTGCTTAAGGGCGTAGCAGCAGAAACTGTTCGCTAGCGCTAAGTGTATTTTGTTTTAGAGCGTAGCTCTTAGGCGTCGTTTCCGGGTTCAGCGGCGTCGGCGTCGGCGTAAGCGCGCGTTGCATTATGGAAAGTTTCCCATAATGACGTCCCGTGTGACGTCACGAGGGTAAAATTTTCCTGGTAAACATGGGGGAAAATTGTTCGCTAAATTTTGCGGGAAATGTTTCCGCTCAATTTAACGGGGAAATGTTTCCACTAAATTTAGCGTGGAAATTTTCGCGCTAAATTTGGCGGGAAAAATGTTCTCTCAATTTAGCGGGAAATTTTTTGCTAAATTTAGCGGGAAAATTGCTTCACTAAATTTAGCGGAAAATGTTTTCGCTAAATTTAGCGTGGAAATTTTCCCGCCAAGTTTAGCGCAAATATTTTTCCTCTAGGCGGTAAGTTGGGCGAGTTGGTTGAACATCTTCGAATGTGAAAACAGCGCAAAAATTTGACAAAGGACGAGGGAAAGAAATAAAGGGCGAGTGAAAGACAGCGCTTTGTCCGCGCATTTCTTTCAATCGTCCTTTGTCAAATGTTTGCGCTGTTTTCACGTTTTCCGCTAAATTTAGCAAAAAAAAGTTCCCCGCTAACTTTAGCGGGAAATTGACGTCATGTGACCTCAACACCAATTCAGTTTCCCCGCTACATTTAGCGGGAAAATTTTCGCTAAATTTCCGGCTATATTTAGCGGGGAAATTTTTGCTTAATTTAGCGGGAAAATTGCTTCACTAAATTTAGCGGAAAATGTTTTCGCTAAATTTAGCGTGGAAATTTTCCCGCCAAGTTTAGCGCAAATATTTTTCCTCTAGGCGGTAAGTTGGGCGAGTTGGTTGAACATCTTCGAATGTGAAAACAGCGCAAAAATTTGACAAAGGACGAGGGAAAGAAATAAAGGGCGAGTGAAAGACAGCGCTTTGTCCGCGCATTTCTTTCAATCGTCCTTTGTCAAATGTTTGCGCTGTTTTCACGTTTTCCGCTAAATTTAGCAAAAAAAAGTTCCCCGCTAACTTTAGCGGGAAATTGACGTCATGTGACCTCAACACCAATTCAGTTTCCCCGCTACATTTAGCGGGAAAATTTTCGCTAAATTTCCGGCTATATTTAGCGGGAAATTTTTTGCTAAATTTAGCGGGAAAATTGCTTCACTAAATTTAGCGGAAAATGTTTTCGCTAAATTTAGCGTGGAAATTTTCCCGCCAAGTTTAGCGCAAATATTTTTCCTCCAGGCGGTAAGTTGGGCGAGTTGGTTGAACATCTTCGAATGTGAAAACAGCGCAAAAATTTGACAAAGGACGAGGGAAAGAAATAAAGGGCGAGTGAAAGACAGCGCTTTGTCCGCGCATTTCTTTCAATCGTCCTTTGTCAAATGTTTGCGCTGTTTTCACGTTTTCCGCTAAATTTAGCAAAAAAAAGTTCCCCGCTAACTTTAGCGGGAAATTGACGTCATGTGACCTCAACACCAATTCAGTTTCCCCGCTACATTTAGCGGGAAAATTTTCGCTAAATTTCCGGCTATATTTAGCGGGGAAATTTTTGCTTAATTTAGCGGGAAATTTAGCGAACATTTCCCGCTAAATGGGAGGGCAGAAGGAGGGGAGGGTACGGAGGAGGAGCAGGAACATATCCTCCCCTCCGTACCCGATCCTCTCCTCCTCCTCAAGAGCTGCGCTCTAATTTGGCATTACAAAAAACTGTTAACGTCTTTCAATTTTTTTTCTTTTCTTTTCTTTTTTTGCTATCACGTAAAACGTGCGTAGGACGAAACCGAGAAAATTCGAGTATTCCGAGTGAAACGAACAGAAGGTGTGTGTAAGTTACGATGGAATCCTACGATAGCTTCATTGCCGCCAACACCGACCGGATACTTCGCCGTGGAGACCAACGAGCATGCTTCTACGGGCTCTTTGCGCACTTTCCCACTTCAAGCAGCAAGCGAAAGGAAACGCTTCACTCACGGGTTTCGGAAGCAACGACAACTATCCCAATAACTGCAGCGGTAACTCAAGTCGGTGGGAAGGCCAAGCAAGGTTGGTCGAAAAGCCTAGCAAGGCGTTTGCTAGGCCCTTGCTAGGTCGAAAGGCCTAGCAAGGTGTTTGCTAGGTTAGCAAGGTGTTTGCTAGGCTATGCTCCCGCGACCTGCTTTTCTTTTTTTCTTTTTTTTAAGTAGATTTATTCCGTATGAATAATTTGAACCCTGACCTAGATCTTCCGGTTAGAAGGTGAGTCTTATCTCTTCATCATCCCCTTGTCAGCTTCGAAGGTCAGTGTTCCGAAAGAGCCGAAAAATAAATAAATAAAAAAAAAAAAAAACTCGCTCCGGAAAATATGTTGTTCCAGTCTACCTCTTTGGTCCCTTGACAAGCCTCCGAAGCCACGACGACGACCGACTTGGTCGTGGTCACTACGATAACATGAAACTGGTTCCTGTTCCGTTCGCGACGCCACTGTTTTCGCGCTCATAGAGTTATTATAATGTACGCTAGAGGTTCAGCTATCGCTGGTATGCTGACGCAAATTAATGCATACAGAAACCAGTCGAAAACTGACTTCCGGTAATGCATTTCTATGGGAAAAAGTGAGTGCAGTTTCTCCCTGCGCTCGATCATAAGAGCAAATGGCCCGAATAATTCGTACGTACTAAGTAGCTTAGAACATTTCTCAGTCAAGCAGATGAAATAATTAGCCAGTTACGGCGGTTTTGCTCCTTTCTTTTTCAAATTTATTGCAATAAACACTCTGCTAAAACGGTTTTGTACATGTATTTTTGTGTACTGTCGGACACTGTAGCGCGAACAGGACGTCGGCGCTTTTCAACACGAGGGATATACGTGCCACACGAACGAAGGACATGTGGAAACCAAGAGAGACGGCAAGAACTACTGCAGTATACACTGGATCAGTAACTAACCGTGCATGCACGATCAAAATTAATTGAAGGCTCCATAATATATTCCAGTTTTAAATAAGTAAGTACTGCTTTATTCTTTCTGCTTCGTGCGAAAATGCGGCAATGAAAACAATACAGAGACACCTTTCATAGCCTACGTACTTTATTCTTTACGTTTTGAATGTTTTAATCCGCTTATAAAGATGCGCCGCGGGGTCATTTTCATACAGTGACAGGACTGGCATATTAGCAATATAAGTATAAGCGTCACCGGAATGCTGGCGAACCTTTTTGCGTTGAATCGTCGCTTGTTTTTGCACACCTGCTGCAGAACACATGTTTGGCACTGAAATGTGGCGAGGGTAAACATCGTTCATTGAAGAAGAAAAATGCGCTAAGCAAGGCAATTACACTTTCACAATGTTAATCAAGCTTCATATATTATTCGGTAAGACCCTAATAACCGAACTGCTCCATGTCATTTTCCGGCGAAGAGACCAAATACACTCGTGTTTTCCCTATACGAATGCACAGGAGCACCGCAAAAGTAGACTGGGTGCTGTTTGCTTCAATTTGCGTTAAGGAAGTCACGTAGACTCTAGCTCCAGTTGAACCTCTAGCGTACATTACAACAACTCTATGGTGGCACTGCTCGAGCTTAATTTTGACGAGATTTACAGCGAAAGAATTAGGTCAGAATTAATTGACCGCTCGAGTATCCGACCTGATCCGAGCTTGTCGACGTTTAGCGCGCTCGAAAAACTGTCATTCAAGCATTCACACACCCAAAGAACACTCCTTTCACACAGCGCTCACTAACAACTTTGTATTTCGTGTTTTACTTCGGCTTATACTTCTTCAGATTTTAGACGATTTGCGAATAGTAAAAGACGACATAAGAGTAAAAAAAGTTTCTGTCTAATGCTTAAAGCGGGTTTCACATGCAGCGATTTTGGCCCTAAAGCGGCGCGATTTCTGTCGTCGCGGCGCTCGTGCCACTGAATTGCTGGTGCTGGCCAGAGCGCCGCGACGGCAGAAATCGCGCCGCTCTAAAGGGCCACCCACACTAGCGAGAAAACGCGCGTGGCACGCCGATCGCGGCAAGTAACAAAATGTCGCCGAAGCACAGTCAGCGCCACGAGCGCGTGCAGAGACGCGCCCTTTATCTTCCCGCTTAACCGATTTATCGGCGCGCCGGGCGCGTTTTCTCGCTAGTCTGGGTGGCCCTTAAGGTCAAAACCGCTGCATGTGAACTAGGCTTAAGCCTAGTTCACATGCAGCGGTTTTGGCCCTAGAGCGGCGCGATTTCTGCCGTCGCGGCGTTCTGGCCAGCACCAGCAATTCTGCGGCACGAGCACCGCGACGGCAGAAATCGCTGCATGTGAAACAGGCTTAGGCTAATTCGCGGCTAAATAATTAATATTTTTTCGTGATAATGTTGTCGACGGCGTACTAACACATTTGTCCTCTAGTCGTATGATATTCTCGGCTTCGATGATTTCCCTTGTTAATTGGTTTACACTTTTGCCCAACACGATGCTGTTGTTGAAGTGCGCGACACACCCACAATCCCGACAGTGTATCCCCAAGTGACCAGAGTTAGCGTTTACAATGTTGTTGGAGTGTTCTCGAAGGCGGTCATTTAAACATCGCCCAGTTTGTCCAACGTATTGTCTTCCACAGGAAAAGGGGAATGAATAGACAACCCCCTCAACGCAACGCACAAAGTTGGTCCTATGCTTCTTGGAGCAGCAGATTGCGGGATTTGAGGGTGTTTTTGCAAAGGCTGGACAGTTTGGTGGGTGCTGAAAACACGATATCAACATTGACTCTGTTCGCTGTTTTCTTGAGGCCGTGGGAAAAATTGTGGATGTAAGGGACGATGACTGGTCTTCTCGTCCTGTCTCTGTGTGTTTGTTTGACACAGTTCTCTTGCTTCATTTCTTTAAGAAAAGTTTCGACCACTGACACCAATAAGAACACAGGGTACCCTGCTGACTTCAGTCTTGCAATTTGTCCGTCGAAACTCTTTTGTGTGAAATGCGAGCACGACTTTGCGATTGAGCTCTTAAGGCATGACCGCACTATGCCTCTTTTCACGAGTTTTGAGTGCGCGGAGTTGAAATTTTTCCCACGGCCTCAAGAAAACAGCGAACAGATATCGTGTTTTCAGCACCCACCAAACTGTCCAGTTTTGGCAAAAACGTCACAACACCCTCAAATCCCGCAATCCGCTCCAAGAAACATAGGACCAACTTTGTGCCTTGCGTTGGGGGGGTTGTCAATTCATTCCCCCTTTCCTGTGGAAGACAATGCGTTGGACAAACTGGGCGATGTTTAAATGACCGCCTTCGAGAACACTCCAACAACATTGTAAACGCTATCTCTGGCCACTTGGGGATACACTGTCGGGATTGTGGGTGTGTCGCGCACTTCAACAACAGCACCGTGTTGGGCAAAAGTGTAAACCAATTAACAAGGGAAATCATCGAAGCCGAGAATATCATACGACTAGAGGACAAATGTGTTAGTACGCCGTCGATAACATTATGACAAAAAGAGATTAATTATTTAGCCGCGAATTAGCCTAAGCGTATTTTTTACTCTTATGTCGTCTTTTTCTATTTGCAAATCGTCTAAAATCTGAAGAAGTAGATGCCGAAGTAAAACACGAAATACAAAGTTGTTATACTTCGTTTCAGCTTCGGTCCAGACGCAGCCGATGCTACAAGCGCGAGCATGTGGCCCAGAAAAGTGCTTGCACTGCACGAGCGCGTGTGCTTGGCAGGGATGCTGAAAGCCCGGAGCTCGCGCTTGTAGCTTTGGCTGCGTCTGGACCGAAGCTGAAACGATGTATAGTGAGCGCTGTGTGAAAGGAGTGTTCTTTGGGTGTGTAAGTGCTTGAATGACAGTTTTTTTAGTGCGCTAAACGTCGACAAGCATAAACAACCAACTCGCCCAATCTCAGGTTCTTACTGATCCGAGCGTTCCAAACGCCTTCGGCGTGCTAGTTTGGCTTGCGGTTTGGCCCCTTCTGAACGGATCTTTACCCCGTGTTTGCTGACATTTGTGGCGAATAAAGTCTTATGCCGAATTAGTGTTTAATCGCGCAGCAAATGCAATGCGAGCCGCCTTGGTTGCCCGCTTCATCCAGATTCCAGCCTATCCAGTACATGCTTTGGTGGCGCCCTCTCGAGCCGTCGACACGTGCGGCAGCCGTGAGCGCTTATTGAGCTCACCACCCCTTCTAGTTTACAGCCGCTCAAGAGAGAACTAACAGGGCAGAGGACGTCACGAAAGAGGTTATTTTTTTCGCTTTTTTTGTTTGTAATTTTAACTTGCCTAAAACTTGCAAACTAAAGCGAAATTCAAGAAAAGAAAAGTTTCATTACAGGGACCCTGCAATGACTTTTTTTACTCGTTTTTAATTTGCACCGAACCTGAGCGCACTGAACGTAGTAACTCAGTGAAACGTTTCTTTTCTCAAAATTCGCTTTATTTTAATAGTTATAGGAAAATTAAAATTACAAAAACAAGCAAAAAATAACCTCCCTCATGACGTCCTTGGTTGCTTGAGTGGCCGTGAACTAGTGGAGGGGTAGTGAGCTCATCGAGCACTCACGGCTGCCTCACTCCGTGTCGACGGCGCGAGACGGCGCCACTAAAGCATGTTCTGGATAGGCTGTATGCAGCGGGCAGCCAGAGCGGCTCTCAATGCATTTGCTGTGTGATTTAGCACTAATTCGGCATGACACCTCATTGGCATGACGCCTCTTCAACGTTGCCTGTGAAGCCCTGGCTTCGAGAAATAACGAGGAATTTTTGTACCATGGTCAGTGGATTGCCGTCATTGTAACCAACCAGAAACAATAGAATATTGTGTTGTTTTCTGCACTGATGCCTGCCTCTTCTGGGACGTCTTACAGAGAACACCGAAAAGGGACTTGGACTTCAACGCCTGCACTCCGGGTTTTACCTGCAAACCCAACGACAGTTTTCCTTAGGATTTGCTCATGCTGATGTGTTTGCATTGTCTCTGGAAGACGAGAATGATCGACAGAAGTGCCGATCCACCCGGACTAAAAAATCAAATTTCACAGAAACTATATCTCACGTGAGAAATGTGTTGGATCATAGGCGTAGACAGTGGGGGGGAGAAGCTTTGCCTCCCCCCCCCCCCCCCCCCCCCCCCCGGGCCTGGGCCATGATCCTTACCGAGACGCTGTTTACGTGCCATGCAACGAGCTTCTAGTCGCGTCATTTAAACAAAATAACGCCCACGTTGCCTTTATTGACAAAATACATGGGAAATGGAATCCCAGCGTGTTTTCGTTAGCTTCAATCTCCAGTTCTGGCGAAAAGGTAACGCGCAGCACCCCCCCCCCCCCCCCCCCCCCCCGGGAAAATGGAAAGTCTACGCCGCTGTGTTGGATCCCAGACATGGTATGCTCTCATTGACCGACGTCTCCATCTCCCTGATCTTTAGCTATGTGATTAATTTTTAATCCTAATCATTTCTTCGTTTCCCGAGCGTAAACCAATAAAAATACTTTGATGTGATCAGGAACCGATTAATTGTTTCTATTGTTATTTTTATAAGACTCAGTGGTCTCAAACTCATTTGAGCGTGGAGGCCAGACAGCCCACATCGAAACGGTCGAGGGCTAACGTACACAGGGAAGGCGGGGGGGGGTGTTGAAAATATTGTAAAGAAAGAGAAGAAGCCTTATGCTTTCGTAAACTCACAGTTTTGCCAGTGGCATCTTCGAATTTGACTTGCTTGTACGACTACGTTGGGCCCTGACCTGATGTGATAACAGAAATAAAAATTACACCGCCCAACGTTCTGGCATTTTTTTTTTTTTTTTTTGATAGAACGATGGGAGCAAATATAGTCGTTCCCAAAAAAAAACCTCAATTCATTCGGGAATTTAGCAAGTTTATCATGTCTCTAAAGAAGCGATCAGTTAATTTTGCAGTTCTTGCTTTCCTGACAATTTTTATTACAACACCCTGAACAAATGTTTGTCTTTATTGTGATATTGTTTCGAAGACGAGCAGCATTCAACGAAGTAGCTCGCGCTTGCCGCGTAATAGCGGAATTGTTGCACATTACTAAACACTGGGGAGCAAAACAAATGAAGCGAAACAAAGCGCAAATGTACACAGATAGGTATAAACGTTGTGAAAACGTTAAAAGAGCAGAGATACTTTCCGATCGAAAATTAATCGACGAAATGAGATCACTATGTCGCATGCCATTTCTAGCGCTCGAGATATGGAAACCGGTAGGGCGCCTACATGTCGGAAACATGTAGGCACCCTAGAAACCGGGACTCGTAGCCGGTCGCCTGAAGGCCGCGTCACAGCGAGTCGTGGGCAGCTTGTTTGAGACCCCTACGCCTACAGCGTAGCTTACTATTTAGTGGCACCACCAACTTCGTGCTCAGGCTCAAAAAGCTACGTAAAACAACTTGCGGAGATAAAAAAAAAAAATCAACATAATTTATGTTTAAAACGTTCATTTTTTTATGTAAAGAACTATTTTTTTTTTTTTCGTTTCCTACGCGCTACAGTTTGCAGTCGATTATATCAAAAGCCGCGCTTGTAGGACTAGCCGCAACACGTACAGATAAATATCTAAAATTAAATAAGCACCACAACTTGTCTATCCACATTCCCAGACTAGCTGTTCACCATTCTACCACAAGACACAAAAATCTGTAAGTAGAAGCTGCAGTAACTGAACGTAAGAATACTTTTTTTTTAACTCTTCTCCCTCGAATTTGATGACTTGCGATGGCGGCACAGCGCAGCACTGAACTAGATTTCAGACGCCATGAATTTCCCAGAAGTGGCGCGCGGCACGTGCCTCGAGCATTTCCACTTTTCCCGAGAATTTCTCTACTTTTCCGAGAATAGGGGGTATTCACTGGACGCCGCAACCTCAAGAATCCGGGACACGTCGCTGCTTACAACTTGCGCCATCTCTCGGCAGTCACGTCAGCGCCCCAGCTTAACTCAATGGGAAAATATTTTATATTCTTGTAATTTAGTAAAGAACCCGCGGATTTTTTTGCACTCGGAGGATTATAATATCGACCTAATAGCCTGCGTATTTTAAGAATTTTAATGCCGAGCGACCATTATATTTTCTTCCTGAATCAATGAACCGGTTCCCTTAGACCCCCATTAAAAAAGAGACCATGACATTCATTTCCCAGGAAGAAAATCTTGGCGCCACAGACACTTCAAGTCAAATACAATTAATTTATAATTCTTAGCATTAATTGATTCCAGGAGAGCATTTTGAAATTCACGTTCAATCTTCAGTTATCGAGGTCTAAAGTTTCTTGGTAATCGAGAGCTTGCTAAAGCGTGAAAACATGGATGGGCCAGCACGGATTTCCCGCTCAAAACATTTTGCGAAATTTACTATTTCAACAGATTAAATATGTATTAATGCGAAAGCATTAACTGTCCCATGGAGTGAAGCCGGCAAAAGGCGCCACCTAAATCCCCATTAGCTAGGTGCAACGAGAGCTAAATTCTCATTGGGTGCGACGCGTCATGTGGCTCCAACGGGGTCATCGTTGCCGAGGAGCCAGCCAAACTGCTGGCGGAACAGCGGTAAGGGGGAGGGGTTGGGGCGGGTATACGCTGGGCTGACGTCAGGCCTAACACTAGGTACAACGTCACGCTTTGAGGTCTAACATCGTCAATTGGTACGCGCAGATGTTTGATGTGAGGGTGGGACGCGGCTATGCGCTGGCCTTACGTTAGGTCTAACATTACGCTTTGAGGCCTAACGTCGTCAACCGGTACTTTGAGGTCGTCCTAGACGTCGTCCTCAAGGCGTCGTCCTTGAGGTCTTCCTAGACGTCGTCCTCTAGGCGTCGTTCTTGACGTCGTGCTAGACGTCGTCATCTAGGCGTCGTTCTCGACGTCATCCTACACGTCGTCATCTAGGCGTCGTTCTCGACGCCATCCTTGACGTCGTCCTTGAGGTCGTCCGAGAGGTCGTCCGAGAGGTCGTTTTAGATTATGTCCTTGACGTCGCTCTCGACGTCCACCAAGATGTCACCCTTGACGTCGTCCTAGAGGTCGACCCAGATGCCTTACTTGGCGTCGATCTCAGACGTCGTCCTCGACGTCGTTCCGCACGCCGTCCTTGCAACTTTAATACGTGTAGGAGCATTACTAGAAAACGTTTCACCCGCACTACTATAATGCTTTCGCATTTCAATGCATAGCTCGGTATGTATAGCATCCCATTGCAGGAGACAATTTTGATAATTATTATAATTAATTTTCTTTGATTTTTTAATCTCGTCCATTATACAATAAGTCTGCCCTCTTCGCTGGGACGACTAGATCCAAACGTGTTTTTTTTTTTTTTTTTTTTTTTTTTTTGGGGGGGGGGGGGGGCAGTTGCACCTCGCTCAGGAAGCCACACAAATCGTTTGAGAAGAAGTGAAGATTTAGCGCTTCTGCGCTATGCGCTCTCAGCTCCGTCCTTGGAAAGTTTCGAGGTCCCGCTCCGTTATTAGCATCGTACGACCTTGCGGCATTACATGATGCCTCCTCTCCGTATCCGAAGATTGGCGGAGCCGCGGAGGAGGCGGAAAGAAAAGGCAGATAGGAAATTGGAAACGTATTCCGCTTAGAAAGGAGGGGGGGGGGGGGGGGGTGCAACGATTTCAGGACTTCGGTCAAACATTTGTGCGAGTTACCCTCTGACACTTCCAAAGTAAAGAACATAAAACCGATTTCGCCTGCGTGTCCTAGTTGTGTAAAAAAAGAGATAAACATTGGCATTTCTGACAGCCTTCCACTCATTCCCAGCATTCAGGGTCACACTTGGTCCCCCTCCTAGTGACATAATTCGGGGTGCCGTGTAGCTTCCCATATGCTCTCTCGGGAACGCTTACTCTCCCTTTTGGGATCGGTGCAGCTTAGAGCCGAGCGAGGTCATGTAAGCTTTTCGCTGTAGTTCCTTCGGCTGCCACTCGCGGCTGCAAGTGGGGGAAAAAGCTCGACTTTGGCTTTGCGATTATGCGGCGAAATCGCGACCTTTTTTAATTAAGATATTTTCTGTATCCTCCAGGACGCGATGAACAACGTAAAAATGACAAGATGCAAATTCTTTTAATCTTAAGATCGTTGCACCCTGTTGTAATTAAAAGAAAATCCTCGTCGCCATAAATGTAGTGATTAAAATAAAATGCGGACACCCGAGAAAATAAAATGGAACGCAGGGCCGAGGCGGCCTGCTAAAAAGGGATGCAGTCTCACATGCCGAAGCGGGACGATGCGGCTAGCACCGGCGGGACCCAAGGGTGGAAACGCCCGGAGGAGAGAGGCCACGTCCATCCACTAGCTTCTGGGTCCAAACACGTACTACTTATTTAGGGGGAAACAATCCAAATGAAACCGCCCGTCGGTCTTTCGAAGTCCGACGAACTTCGAAGTTTTACCTTAAAAGTTCAAAGTTCGTCGAACTTTTGACTTTTCAAAAATCGAAAGTTCGACAATTTTCGAATTTTTTAGATTAACAAGTTCGAGAGTTAGAAAATTATCGAAATTCTTAGCGGAGGAAGGTCGGAAGTTTGGAAAGTTTAGAACTTTTTAGTGCAATAAGTTCGAAAGCTCTAAAATCATCGAATTTTTAGATTATCAAGTTCGTAAGTTCGAGTTCGACAAGCATCGAATTTTGCAGCGTAATAAGTTCGAAATTCAAAAAGCGTCAAACTTCTTAATTCGACAATTCGATATCTTTCGAGCCTTTCGAACTGCTTGATTCGATCATCGAACCTTCGGTCGAAAAAAGTTCGCGACATCTCCCTACTCCCCGCACGGCCGGAGAAGCGTTCGCGCGCTTCGGGATCTCGAAAGCCATGGAAAGCTTTCAAATATTTAGTCACTAGGTAGCAGGAGCTACCGCCCAGTACAACCAAAACAGTTATTTCAATTTTCACAAATTACGTTCATCTATCCATCCTAAAAAAAAAAAAAAAAGAGGAAGTTTTGCGCATTGTTCCTACGCCACACGAAATAGTTCTTAGAAGATTTGGCCATTTCGGCCATTTGGCAATTTGGCTCTTAGAGGAAGAAGCGATGCTTTTGGCATTCGAAGTGTGTATGTCTTCATAAGACAACATATATCTAGTCTAAAGTTTACCTACATATATCTTAATCATTCACGTAAAGGGAAAATTAGTAATGCTCCGCGAACAGACGGAATTTTTGTTTTGTTTTTGCGGGCTGGTTGGTGACGGGGTCGACGTCTTCAGCTGTGTAGGTTGTGGGAGAGCGCTTTAAGCTTTTTAGTGTCCCGTTCCCGGTGTTTTTTAAACTCCCCCGCAAAACACGCTCCGATTCTCCCTGTAGTCGCTGCCATTTTCCAGTTATCAAACAGGTAAGTGCCTCATACGTTTTCGCGTTTTATTTGGTATTTCCTTTGAACGTATACCTACAGTATGAACGTGGTACGAACAAAATGGTATCACTACACAGTGATGTCATCTGCGCTCGCCATCTGCGCTCGCCGACGCATGTCGTGTATTGTCAGCGGTCCTAACGAACTCATTAAAAAACCAAATTCGTGAGGACCTGTTACTTCAGCGTCACGTGGGTACACTTTAACGACGTGGCGGACATCACTTCTGATCAGGCCCGCTTGACTTCACTTGTACCTCTTTTCTTCTCCTTATCTAGAGCCAGGCTAACATCCCTCCTAGCGAGCAGGGATGATTAGAACTCTCAAGAACCTTCTCGCGTACCCCGTTGGCCAAAGCGACCTCATTTTGGGAAGAGCCAGAACTTTGCTAAACCCCGTAACTTCATTTGCAACGAGCAAGGTACGAACGCACCGACGTACGGTAGTCTTTTCTCTTGTGTAGAATTTGTGGATAGCTGCACGCTCGTGCTTGCTAAACCCCACTACTAACGCCCTGGCTCGTAAACCTCGCTTGCCAGCTAGCACGTCCCTCCCCAGACACTGCAATTAACGCCTGATCTTTAAACAACGATGTGTGCATCCGGCCTGCTTCCGCTTTACCTCATTTTCTATACATAATTTCCTCTAGCCATTCGCTTTGCTTATCTCTTGGACCACGCACATGTGTTCTTGACACCTACTAAATGTGTGCTCGTTTTTTTTTTTTTTTTTCTTGTTTTCTTTTTCTTTAAGGCATTGTAGCACATTTACGCCTTTACAGCTACTTGGAGTGTATCGTGGTGCGGTAGTAAGCACACTTTTCTTGTGTGTACAACATTGATGCTTTTTCTTCAACTGAAAGGTGTAGTATGCATTTCTGGCATTGGTATTTCGGCTGTGAGAATGTTTGGAACTTCAAGGGTGTGTAGCCTGTGGTGCCATGAGCTAGCCCAACGGAACACCGGCTGGAGTAGTGGAAATCTTGCACAAGGCGCCCGAGACACGATAAGTCATTCGGAGCGAGACTGGAACAGATGGCCACAAATTCGTGAACTGCATTTGCAACGAAGTACATGAACGTGGTGTTGGTAGAATTGATAAGCCGTGCATCTCCTGGGATCACAAAGTTTTTTTTTTAATCTTAAACAAAAGCAAAAAAAACTTGCAGTTTTAATGTTTACAGCAGATGCACGACTTACCAATGCTACCAATATTACCCGTACATGAAGTTGTGTTGATCCATTTTAATTTCATTCCCAATGGCTTATCCCGTTTGTGCGGGCACTGGAGCAGACATGTTATAGATGATTTGTCTGCAAACGCAGGTGAAAAACAGGGTTAGCAAGATTCAGTTTGGTCCCTTTAGCAGATAGTTTGTCTGCTAACTCAAGCAAAGGGCAGGGATAGTCTGCCACGAGGTGTCATTTGCAGATGAAAGTAAGCCAAGAAATCGCATCACACCATTCGCTAACAGTATAAAAAAAGCTGGATCGTCTGGTATAAACTGAGTGCCGTGGTATCGGTCACAAGCTGAAATTATGGTTGTCTGCTATCTTTTGCTGAAAGTAATTAGTAACCCATGTATCCTTCGCAAAGCTCGAGTTTTGATGCTGTGCACAAGGTGACATCCACCAGTGCATAAACGAGTATTTGGGACAAGTATATCAAAGGCTGCTCAACCCCCCCTTACTATCAGTGTGTATGCGAGTTTCACCAAAATACGGTTTGATTGTGGTTTGGCAAACAACTCGAAAATTTTTCATTGCTCAATAACGCTTTTTCAGCAAAAAGTGGTGATTCCACATCCAACATCAGCCAAGAAAGATCTTGCTGAACCAGAATATAAATGGCTTAAGCGGTGAAATTCCCTATACGGGGATTTCACCGCTCAAGCCGGTGTTCCGTTAAACTAGCTCATTTTGCTGCGCCCTGTACTATACACTAAGTCATGTTTGCAAACAAACCGGAGCGCCCCTAGCAGTACGCCACCGGTGCCGCACATGCGCAATGGGGGGTATGGGCTAAAAGCACCGCGTCCCGCATCGCAAATCATTGGAATGGAATGTTGTCACCGTCAGCGCGAGTCCCCATGCTTTTTTCCGTTTTGGAATTACTGATTTTACATCTTCCTAGCACTGTCTTACCACTTTAATGGCATCAGCGAAATTAATGAGGCTCGTTACACCGCGAAACGTGGTGTAAATAACCTGATATGATGCGATTCATTCTGCGTTAACACCACAGAATGGACGCTAAAGCCCGATTCACGTTTTCTGCTTGCTACTTTCAGTCTCGACGTCGCTCGGGGGCTGCTGAAGTGTGGCCGATAGCTGCGACGCTTGACGTTGACACTGAAAGTCGCAAGCATGATTGGACCAAGTGAATCAGGTGTAAGAAGTTGGTGATGGCCACTAGTAACAATGATCAGCATTCTTAAACCGAGCCCACTTACTTTTGAGGCCCCCACTTCTTATCGCAATTATTGGGAAAAACGTTTGGTCTACGGGCTGTTGTGTTCCAACGACCGTTTGAACGTGAAGACGGCCATTTGAATGTGAAGACGCACTGAGCGTGGTGCACGGGTGGTCCGAACAACTTGACAGTTTTCCCGTGCTCATGCTGGAACAAAACAATTAAATCTGACGACCTCAAGTATCCGTGAATTCAACCCAAAATGCTTTCCACACAAGCAATCGTGGTTCGACGACGTCTGGTTTTCCCTTTCACGGCAACTATCCACATTTATATACGACCGAGCAGGCAGAAAACACATGAAAACTGATCTCCACACCTTTTCCGGCTCTTCTGGTACAGCCCCAGTCGCAGCATTTTGACGAGAAGGCAGGCTTTAGTCTGGTTTCTTCCAAAACTGCACCAGAATGCCCGTTCTGCATAGACTTTTGCCAACACTCTCAGGCCGAAAGTGTGCTCGAAGCGCCGCCATCGCAGCGTGATGCAACAGAGTTCAGCTGGTGTATAGCCGCTTCTGACGTTTGTACCAAATCAGTGACTGTAACTGGCAGCGCCTGCCACTGCCACAAGCGAACTGACTGTCCTCACAAGGAATCAAACATTCTCGCTTACTTACCTTGAATGTCCTCTAAAGTTAAATTTGAATTATTATTTTTTACATCTCGGTCCTCTCACAGGCATATCTCTAGTCTTCCGATCAGCTTTGTGGACAACTTAGAACCTGCATCCACTTGCTATTCATGAATTTCTTTCCATTCTTTTTCCCTGTCATGATTGTCATAACATTGAGAGGCTTTGAGAAAACTGATTTTATGAACAGAACATATAAAGTGTAAATGTTTTACAGGACAACATGTCGAAAATGGAGCCAGCCAGGCGAGTGCAAGGAATGCAAGACAGCGTCTGGTAAATACTTTTCTGGTGCCCCACCATACTACTACATTTGGCCCACATTTAAGCATCCAGCACCGATCCCACGGTACAGTAGTTCATCGTAATCATTGTTGTTGGCGACACAATTTAGGAGCGGGGCTTTTGTTACGAAGAGGCCTGGTCTGGATTGGACGTACGAGCCCCAAGAGGCTCGATTGGTCTCCCTGGTTATGTGTGCCTTTTATTGGAATGGCGTTTTGCAGGGATAGAAATTTAGCAGTTGGCTGATAGAATCTCGTAATCGCACGGGTTCGTCATTGCGGGCAATTAATTTGCGCAACGAATTTGTTTTTGAGAGTTGCAAAACGCGAGCGAAAGCATTGTCTCGCGAATAAATCTCAGAATAAAGTCACTCCAAAATATATAGACTGATTGCATCAGTATTAGCTTTTGTACCTCTCTTGCTCACTTTATTATTTAAAAATACCACAGAAGTGCCTGCTTTGTACAAGCGCCCACTATTAACATTTCCCAAACTTAAGAATTCTGCAAATTATACGACAAGTGCCCACCTCTTTTAAAGCGCTGGCATCAGCTGAAAATCTTAACCCCGTCGCGGGGTCTATGGGACCGCCAGCAGCGATGACGGGAATATCACGTGAAAATAAATGTGCTTTCACCGGTTCCATTCACCCTGCCTTCAATGCTCTTTATTGACTGCCATCTCAGTTTTACCGATTTGACTGGACAATTGCCCAAGTCTAGATTAACCCATTTTTCAGTGAAAGTGGGTTGGACGCTTTCCCAGTATTTTACAGTGGTGCTGCAGTCTAATTTAAAATAGCCTTCTGTTGAAATAGAAAAAACTAAAAGAAAAAGCTGTGCCTTTTTTTAATTTTTTTATTTTGTCACAGATTGAACTGGGGCAGGGGAAATGAATAATATGTAAAGGAACAAGAAAAAAAAAAAAAAAAGAGGACATGTGCCAGCAAACATTACAATTTCTTTTCTTTTTAGACAATTTGTACTTATGGTTGTTGAAAAGGGTTGTGGTGATGACAATAAATATAGTACATGCTGCTTCATGGTGACATTGCACAGAGGAGCTAGCTGCACATTTCCAAACTTATCAGTGTCAGCCTTCATCAGCTTGTCTGAAATGGCACCTCTGAAAGAAACCCCTTGAAAGCTAGTGGTCCAGTGAAAGTGGAGTGCCAAGTTTGCCTCCCTTGCGGTCGCACACACCAGCTTCGATCCTGCTTGTGATTCCGGTATATTTCCTCTTTTTTTTTCTTTGTGCATCATTCTTCTTTTTCTATTTGGCTGAAAAGGCATATGACGATGTTATAATCAACCCTTTCTCGTAGATAGCAGATATATTTAGTCACGCAAATAGTACTGCGAAACCATCACTCTGGTGAAATGCAGTTCCAAGGTCACCGTATAGATCAGGGGTCTCAAGCCCATTCGAGTGTAAGGTCCAGATAGCCCACCCCCGAGATGATGAGGGCAATAGAGGTGGGGCACAATATTTTTTGCTCTTTTGGGACAAAAAAAAACAAAAACAGCATTGGTGTTTCACGTTGCAGAGCAGCTAACTGTCCCAGTGACACCCCAGAGAGTTTTTAGGCAAGGAACCCTATGCTTTCTGCTTTTTGTAAGTTTGCACTCTTTAGCTTTTATTTGCTAATACGATTATACGGCTACTTTGGGCCCGTGCCTGATGTTATAAAAAGATTTCAAACTCCACCATAGGGAGTATTCACTGGCGGCCATAGCTGTGTGTGCGACTGCTGAGCGTGTGCTGACGCCAAGCTTCCACAGTTCTTTCGCCGCGTGCATTCTGCACCATCAAGATTGCCGGTCTTAGCAGCCTATTAATGGGAGCTCGCTCTGAGTATGCGCTCTAAAGAGCACCCACAAATATGGTGTCCTGTGAATACTCCCTATACTGCAGTACTTGCAGTTTTCATTAGAACGAGACCAAGCACGCCATCCTTGCCATGTCGCACAATTCACTAGACTCAACAGGCATAAAAGAATTATATCTTTATGCGGCAGTTTTTGACCATTTTTATTAAAGCATTATAAAAATATACTTTCATTTTAAAGGTATTTTTTGACGGGTAGAAGCCCGAGCTGAAAGCTTTATCTTTGGCCTTCGCTCCTGCTGCGCAAGAGTTTGCACAGCCGATGTACCTCCTTGAGCAAAGAGCTCCCAATCGTATACCCCAGTAGTGGTATTGCCACTCTGGTTGATTTACACGAGAAACGGCCAAGAAGCAAATTTTTAGACAAGGCAATACTTGGCCCAAAAGAAACCACAATAGCGCAAAATGTGTTTGCAGAGCAGAACTTCCTTTCGAGCAGAAATGAATCTAGAATATAAAACTATTATTTATGGCGCGTGTGGCGCTTGAGGCATGGGAACGGGGGCTCGCAGCCGCGGGATGCTTGTGGGCCGCATCCCAGAGAGTCGTGGGCCGCGTGTTCGAGATCTCTGACATAGATGGTGGCAATGTGCCAGCGTGTTCTTTCGTCGAAACAGATCGCAAGAACTTGGTCGTAAGCAAGTGCGAGTGTGTGAACGGAACTCAAGTCCTCTGGACTCTCGGCAGGGTGGAGTTCATCCAGCTGGCCTTGGAGAACAAGCCAGTGAACCTGGGCCAGGGGTTTCCGGACTTCCCGCCTCCAAATGTTGTGGTCAAGGCCCTTCAGGACGCCCTGGCTGGTCCCAACCACGGCCTGCACCAGTACACCAGGGGATTTGTGAGTCTCACGACGCCGAGACTATAGTCAGTGACAGGTTAAAAGTTAAGTGGAAGCCCCTTCCCCCTCTTTCCACTTTAGTAGAGCAAATGCTGGAAAAGAGGTCGCCTCTTCTCCAGTGTTTGCTCTACTAAAGTGGAAAGAGGTGGGAGGAGCTTCCTCTTTACTCTTAACCTGTCACAGACTATAGCAGATTCTTCCGGAGAACCGAGGCTCGCTGTTTCCTTGCGGAGTATGAGGCCCGTCTTGAATACCAATCTTTATTGTCAAGTTTTTGCCAGGGCTTTAAAAGCTGATTGTAAAGAGTGATTCAAGTTGCAGTCATTTGACAAGGTAGAAATACAGTTATGTTTTTGCACTTGAGCACCTGGTTACGTTTAATTACTCGCGAAAGGGTAACTACACTTTATCTCGCTAGTTAGGTTCAGTACTGTGGAAGCCACGGTGGGTAGAGGAAAGCAGTTTCTTTACGAATTTGGATCAACAGGCTAATCTCTGAGAGAGAGCAAAGCAATGTGGGGTCCACAAAAACAAGGAGTTGCCTCCTTGGTTGTGATGATTTCAATGTCCATCGTCAAATTATTTCAAAAATTATATTGACGTCCCTTGTCAATGTAGCTGAATGCAGCCGTCGCAGTTGTAGCGATGGTGGCCGTTTCATGTTTCATTTTGTTTAGTTTCTAACGACATTGTTGGTGTTATGTTGACGGAGTCGTGTTGACGGAGTAGTTGCTTGTCGTATGCTTAAGGCTAATTCCACTGGAAGTTTTGGAGCACGATGGGATCGACTTTTCTGGAGCGCGCCTATTTTGCTGGGCGATCGGGATCGAGGCGGACATGTTTCACTTGTCATTTTTTATTAGCTTCCTCTCCAGATGTTGATCCGGATCCGAGAAAAGACCCTCCGCCTATTTCGGCGGATTCGACCGAAAGCCAGCCTGGCCAGCTTTCGGCATGCACACGTGACTTCCTTTCTTGCCGGGCATCCCACCCCGGAAGATTTCGTAATGGCCACTCCCAAGGTGCCGCCCGCTTTACTGCCGATGCTGCTTGATGACAGTTCGTCGTCAAGTTTGGTTGAGCAGCTCCTCCAGCAGCAGCTGCTCGAGTAGCAGCGACAATGAGGATTGCTTGTATGTCCCATATGAATTCGTCTGCCTTTTCGAACCTCCACAGAATAGTCTGAAAAAAGAGACATATATACTTGGACACCGTTCACAAGTACCTATTCCGATGAAGAGGCAGTGGGCTATGCAGCTATGCTGATGCACATGGCTTATTGACACGCATCTTTCTCATCATGACTAACTTCGCTTGTGTATTGAATACATGTTGTTAGCACCGCTATTGCAAAAACATGTGCTTCGAGATCCGGGACATTCCCGGGAAGGTGAATGACGGGCAGGTATCCATCAATCTCGGGAGCGGGGGTCATGTTCCAATGGGGATTCGGAGGCAAAGCAACTCCGTTTGGATCGCGTGCTTCATCTCAGATCTGGTCTACTGATCTTGGCGCGCTCCAAAACGACCAGTGGAATTCGCCATAAGAAGTTTTGCTCCTACTTCGCACTAGAAATGTCATTCAGTGTGTGTGTGCTCGACTGACTCGACAGTTGGGTCTTTTGAAGGTGACACGGCCTGGCGGCAATGTTCGGAGCTCTCGAACGTCATTTCGGCACGCATCTCACTTAACATATTAAATCCACATCAAAGGCGAGCTGGGTATCCCTCTATCTTGCCTGCACTTAACAGGCGTAAGTGCATATGCTACGTAACACTGAGAGCTTAGCACGCGTTTTGTGCCTCCACGCCGCCAGTACCGTGCAAGCGTGTCTTCGTATGGTTGCAAAGCCTCGCTTTGCGTCTGGCTCCCACCCTGTTTTAACGGGTTCCGTGGGCTTATAGTTTAGTTTTTATTTTCTTTTTGGATCATGTATAAGAGTGTATTGGCTGCGAAATAGTGAGGATGTTAAATAAATGTTGTAAATGCAAACATTGACTTTTGTTCTTGACTGGTGCAAACGAACAGCAAAAGCTCTGATGCATTGAGCAAAAAATTATCATATTGCAGTCGGCGCTGCACCGTGATACGCGGACTTCCCGACAGCAAATGTCGTCCAATCAACTGCAAGATTTATGACATGAGATTCAGCTCCTTTGTTTATATATAAAACATGCGAAATAAATCGTGAAAAGCAACGGTGCCGCATTCTTTAACGGTTAGCACAACCAAGTAAACATTACGTGTGGCCTGATACTGATCAGTTGTGCTTTGTAAAGTTTTTTTCTTGCATTCCCCATCACCTAAAAGGTCGTAAAAGCCGGAGTCAACTGCATACCTGCCAAGTCTCCCGGGAGACATCCGAATTTTGATTAATTTGTACGGTTGTACGATCGACAAAAATATCTGGAAAACGCAAATTCCCCTACCCCCCCCCCCTTTTCTCCCGGCACTTAAAAACGAGTTTTCGCCGTCGCAACAAACGGCTGAAATTACAACGAGGCCCAGTTGTTTCCCGCTAGCATAACCAGTGCAATATAAATGTAATGCAGTTGTCTTCATGTACATTTGTTGTCAATATTTATATTTAAAAAAAAAACGCTACCCTCCCCCACCCCCTCCCACACACACACTTAG
This sequence comes from Ixodes scapularis, assembly GCF_016920785.2. Taxonomy (NCBI): domain Eukaryota; kingdom Metazoa; phylum Arthropoda; class Arachnida; order Ixodida; family Ixodidae; genus Ixodes; species Ixodes scapularis. Next base: position 44,032,054 of record NW_024609868.1, on the reverse strand, counting down.
AAATTTTCCCGGATTTAAATTATCCTAACTTGGCAGGTATGAGACTGCACATCATTTGTTTTCAGAAAATAATTGTTGAACTGCGACGCTGACTGTAAGCAAGATGTTTTTTGACTGCCACTTTTGATCACTTTCTAGTCCAGACTCCAAAGCGTCGTAAGTCCTACTTTGGAGATGTCAAAATAAGGAATGAAAATATTTTAATGAGGGACGTCGAAATGATTTTTCAAATATTTTCATGTTGTTAAGAAGTGACGTTACGATGTCAAAATAACGCTTGGAAATTATTTTTAGAGTAGACGTAGAAATAGTCACTGCCTTCCTCTTTCCCCTCCTCTCCAGCTGTTCAGGTTATGCTCTTACCCCTGTACCTTCAGCAATGCTGCAATAGAGGATAAGTTAGGTTCCGACTACTTTTAAAATGTTGCATGCTGTTGATGCATCCTGCGGTCAACTTGGCAGTCTAGCAGCGAAAAGCAGACGACGAGTGTGTTACGTCGAAATGCGCGCCACGACGGCCCCTGGGAGTAGTTCGCTTGAAAACTGCGAGATGGCAACTACGTCGATTGGAGGTTTGAAGGTGTGTAATGTTTTTTTCTCTTTGCAGGGCCACCCCCGCTTAGTGAATGCCCTGGCCAAGATGTACTCGCGCCTGACCGGGCGGGAGATCAACGCTCAGAAGGAGGTGCTCGTTACCGTGGGTGCCTACGAGGCACTCTACACCACCATCTTGGGCCTGGTGAACCCTGAAGATGAGGTGAGTAACACGGTCTCATTAAAGCGATGCCACCACACTCCACACAAGTCATAGAGTTAATATAATAATCCGGAATAGTGGTTCTCAACCAGTGATGTTTTGCGGGACCCCTTCTTGGTTGGCAGAAGTGATGGGGGACCCTGTCCTCTGGGTACTAAGGGTTATTGGATTATAATGACAAAAAAAGTGACTTAAGAGAACTGAATGGTTGCAAACTGAGTTTGAAGTTGTGAAATGGGGAATAATCAACTCTACTTATTTGGCGCACATGATTTGGTCTATTTAGCTTGTTAGGACAGCCAGCATCATTAAAAAAAAGTTTTATCGACTTGATTGACGGTCAAGGGCTTTCGTGACCCCAAGAAGGCCTTCAGGGACGCCAAAGGGTCTGCAGACCCCTGTTTGAGAATCATTGATCGAGAGGAAGAGGTCCTATGCACTTCGGCCACTTCAAAACTGCGGGGCATAGGCGCGGACAGTCGTGGTCCCAGTGGGCTCGTCCCAGTGGGCTCGTATTGCTGGTAGCACCTTAATATATACACAAAGAAGCAGCAAAACATCACCTGTAAGGCTTGTATCTATCTCTTTTTTAGGTTACTTTGCAGAAAAACGTCGGCATCGCACATTGTGTAAACATAAGTTGACGAGCACTCGAACAACTCCAACTCATTGCAGCAAAACGAACACGCCTAACCTATTGTCTGCTTTCTTTTTCGTTCGCTCGTCATACTTTAGCTACAATTTTATAATACTTTTGCTCCAATTTTTTGCATTCTGCTCCCAGACACAAATTGGCAGCACGGGGCTGTAGGGCCCCTGATTTTGTCTGACTACACATTTTAAAGGCAACCACGGGCGACCCACCACAGGATATTGTTGGGTCGTTCAATGTCAGAAGCAGTCTTGCCTTTGGCCTCTTTTGAACTACAGGTGCTTTGAATGTTGATGCAGCCTTCGAATGCCCAGAGAGTGTAGAATGTGCCGTTGGGTTTTCCCACCTCAAGAGCAAAGCATAGAGAGTGGTGGAGGGGGGGGGCTTGGCTACCTTAGACCCACAGTCTGAACTCAGCTTTTACAGATATTCGCCTTGATCTAGCAAGAGTTTGGGCTTTACTTTGTTATAGCGCTAAACTCGAGTCTAGATGGCAAGGCAATTTTCGGTCACCAATTTTCAGCCACGAGCGACTCTGAGATTTATTGATGTGTTTAATTTATATTTAGAATGTATTGTCGGCCATAAGGCCACAGCAGGATTGTAAGCATGTGGAAAGTAATACTAGCACACTCGGACACAAAATATTTTCTAGGAATGCGGGGACATTGTACCACTTTGAGCATTCTTTAATGGCCACTTTTATCCATCGATATGTTTAGTAAAGGAAGCAAATGCTGGTTGAAAAATTATGTTTGTTTTGGAAATTGTCTATTTTTCGTTTTTGCTTGCTTCATTATCCTCGGATATCCTATTTTTATGAGTGGGAAAATTGAAACAATTTTCGCACCCGAAGTTAGGGAAAAAAGTGTCTTAATGACTTGCAGTTCTAGAAAAATTGCAAGTTTACACAAATATCCCTCATCTTGGAGAGGCCGTTGCTTGGGACAGCAGCACTTTCTACGTATCTCCAATTTGATTTGCAATAAATAACACTAAAAAGCATGATTTTCGCACTTGAAGCTACCAAAGTCAGCACAAGTTTAAAAAAAGGCGGTGCAAATGCAAGTAAAGAACGTCAAGGGAGGAACGTTTACTGCAGCGTGCTGAGCCTAACCACACTAACAACGACTGTTCCAATGGGACTGATGCTCCACAAAATGTTTCTTCGCTCTGGAAAACAAGATTGCGTCCTTCGAAAACAAAAGCAGAGCATGGAACAGTGGCTCTGCGAGTTCAGTGATGTGCGACGTCGACACACTCATAATACTTGTTCGCAGTGCTATCTGCCCCACTTGTGACGAGTGCAGATTCTCTATGCGTTCGGGAGTCGGCATTTGAAACACAAGGTAGTATTTTCATCGTTCCTTAAAGGGACCATGAAGGCAATTTAATTTTTTTCAAAAAAGGTGTTTTCGCAAGCATTGGAGTCCTGGCATGCCACACAATTTTTTCTAGAACATTGTGACTCTTATTTCTGTACCTGCAAATAAATTTGCGAAACCGAAACAAACATTCAGATTTCTTCCCTTTTTCGCCTCTGGAAAGAGAAGTGACGTCAGGGAGCACTGTCGGCATCGGTAGGATTTAGTGCGCACTCAGTGTGGTTCCCGTGGTTCGCTCTAGTGTTTGGCGGTCTGTGAAGAAAACCTGGAAGAAATGGACGACAACGCCACGCTGGCAAACGAGTTTGAGCTCCCGTTCAGCGACCTCACGCCGACTGAACGGGAGATGCTGCTAAGGATGCAGAACTCTGGATTGGCGACCGATGCAGCAATGCTGCGCATTGCTGCATTGGTCGGCAGTTTATGCAAACTTACGTCGCCCGATCGACCGCACGTCTTTAGCCGACCTTTCGCGCAACCTACTACTGCACATAAACGCGGCATGATTGGTGAGACACCAGTTCGCAAAGCGAACACGAGACGACGCACGAAACCAAAGCCAAAAGTCTGCCGCTGCCGGCGCTCTTACCTCTTTTTCTTTTCTTTGTCCATGGTTGCTCTATGCTTGTTACGCGCCCGAGGTAGCAGTGCGGGATGCATTCAACCAGTGACAAACGGAGGGATCGCTTCAGATTATACTTTTATACACGGTATGAAACCTATTAATTTCCAACCACAACTTCAAAATATTATCTAACGCTCAAATAAACTTTTTTCATCACATCTCACCACCGAAATCGAAAACAAGAGCGCGTCTATCATTTGAACCAATCGCCAGACGAGGAGCCCGTTGTCGTCACGCATCGACGCACTTTAGTTCACCTTTCTGCCGCCGCCTCGGTGGGGTCTCGGGCATCGTTCCCGGCGCTATTATTACCGCGCCTGTTTGCTCGATTGATGCGGCACCCAAACTTCTGTTCGGGCTAGAACTTGGTCAACAGTATCTGAGACGTGCCTGACATCCATTTCAATCGTCGAATAAAACTTCGAAACTGCCTTCATGGTCCCTTTAGCTACACTGAGAAGAGCAAGTGCCCAAGTGGGGTTTTTCTTTCTACATTTTCGGCGAAACATGCCACATCAGATGGAGACGTACAAGCGCAAAGCAAAGCTATGACAGTGGGAGCTTGCACAAGTTTTGCCATCAACTTCAAAGCTGTCAACTTCTGCGCTTCTCTCCCATTCTCAGCCAGCTAGCACCAATGTACCACATGGCCTTCGCTAGCGAGAAAGTTCATGCCGCTGCTGCAAACACTAGCAGCCAAAACCTCGTGAAGACTGAAATGCCAATGTTGGAGGAACAGCTAGTGTTGCTGGTGTCTGGCAGCTCCTGGTGCAAGTGGGGCCAGAGAAGTCACAGCATACAGTCTGAGACAAATTTATTGACTCTGAGTATTTCCTAACCCTGCCTATGTTCTGGCCATATTTTATGTAAAGGCAGACAAGGCAATATTTGTAGAGTGCCTAGACATCTCTCGGCATTTTCAAACACATTTTTCTCGTTTTGCAACTTTCGGTGTCCTTCACAGATTGTGCAATCAGGTTTTGATGCTTCTAATCTTCCGATCGTAATGAAATCCTTTAAATATTATCTTAAGGATAGGTAGAGTGCCAATATGTATTTGGAATTTTAATATCTTAATTATGCTTATGCAAATCTTAAAAACCTTAACTAACTCTTGAAGGGCTTAAGGCTTCATGATGTCTTTATTTTTCTTTATTAAATAAAAAAAATGTACACAACTTTTGGCTAGATACTGTCACTCTACACTTCATAGGGGGCATCATAAGCTATTGCACCATCCTTGTTATAAAAAATTAGTGTGCCTAGATGTGTGCACAAAAGAAACCTTTCTATGTTGTTGTTTCTGCCTCTGAAGACAAAACTATAGAAGCCCCATTAAAACTACCGTAACATTTCGAAAGGTAGCCCACCTAAAATCTAGAGAAAATCGGGGGAAAATAAACAGTGGGCGAACTTTCAATGTGCAATCGAGAAAAGCTAAAAAGACAAATGCTTTTTTTAGATGACGTGTTTCTGCCAAACTTGTTATCGCGGTGCGGGGCAATGAAGCAAAGATGACTCTACCTCCCAGTCAGCAATGTTCGCTTGTATCCCGCCATAGCTAACTAGTCGCATTTACGCCGAGGTCGTAATTGATTTGAACACTACGATTACTAAGAGTGGGCTATCTTTGGATTTTAAACAAGAAGGAAGACCAGCGGAGCTGTACTCGATACACCTTGTGATTCTTCTTCGTCGTTGTGTGTTTTTCGCGCTGTTTCCTACGATAAATTCCCACCAACGCGCCCAACTATCGATTCTTCTATTATAGTTGTAGAGGTTGCTGCCGTCGCTTATAGACGGTAGCTGTCCAGGTAGGTTTGTGTTGACATACACTGACACAATCCTGGGGAACCTAGCCCTTAACAGCTCCCCTGTAAAAAGATAGCAAGCCAAAACAAAATGTGGGTTATCTTTCAGGGGTGGGGTACCTCTCTGGATATTACGGTAATAACTGTCTTAAAAAGATAAGTTTATAAGCAGCTAAAGTTTTGCGGTTTTCAGAGCAAATATTAAAAAAAAAATAGTGTCCCCAACCCGCGTCGTCTTTAAAAGCAGTAAAGAGCAATGTGTCTCCCCCTTCGCAGGTCATCATCGTGGAGCCATTTTTCGACTGCTACGAACCGATGACTCAGATGGCAGGCGGAGTGCCCGTCTACATTCCACTGCGTCCGGTAAGCTACCGTACGTTGGTCCTTCTAGCCAATAAAATGGGTTTTGTTCTAGAATTTTTGTCTTACGGTATCGTTATGGCAAAGTACAGCGGAGAGCGAGCTAAATGTTTACACCTCGACGAGACGAAGGTTAATTCTGTTGCCTTTTTTCCAGGTGCTACGTTTACAATACTACCGTAAAAAACCGAGCAAGCGCCAACTCAAAATTTGAAGATAATCACGAAAAAATAGGGAATAGGTGCATTGAGGTCATCAGTTTTACATAGGTAGGGTATATATTTACTGTGCATATTTTTTCACATGTTTCAAATTTTGGGGGTGGGCGCAAGTGCGGAATGGGCAGATGCATGGTATTCTACGGTAGTTAGATGTTCTAAAAATGCCTGCCCATTTCTAAAATGCATGCGCATTACAATCAAAACCAAAAACCGAAACTCAAAAAGAAAAACACAATACTCGGTATGAGGTGGCTAGTTTCATTGCCATCTTGACCCTTTGTTTACTTTTGCCTTTTTGGCATCCATATAACGTGCATTCTCTTGCGTCTACGGACTCGTGTCTGCCGTTTTAAGATGGAAAAACAAAAGAAATTCTTCTAGGAGGAGGCTTTAAACAAAAGGCCATTATGCTGGCAAGAAAATGTAATGTTTGACATTGTTATATTTCTGGGAGCTAAATCTGTCTGCACGTTAGAATTGGGGGTGCGTTAGAATCGTGCGGACGTGGTATGCGGCATTTTAATAACAAGAAAAGTTGGTTCTGGGTTTGTGCCTGTCCCAATTATATATGGCCCTTTTGGGTTGAGGAACATTTCTCATTTGAGAGAACAGAGCACGCAGCGGTACTGTTGATTCACATGGTGCCACCGAGACGCTGCTGGGACTGGGTCGCAAGCACCATGGTTGCTCCCACTCCTGTTGTTTCCCACATCGGTGTATACACCAACTCATGTTTACAAACAAACCGGAGCGCCCCTAGCGGACGTCACCGGCGCCGCGCATGCGCCATGGATGGTGGGCAAGAAGCCCGCCGTCGCCCATAAAGAAACCATTGAATTGCGTTGTTGTCGGCGTCGGTGGGAGTCCCCGTGCTCTTTTTCGCGTTGGAATTGTTGATTCTACGTCCTCCTAACAATGTCTGACTACTTGAGCGGCTTCAGCAAAACTATCGAGGCAAAACTTTGCGTGAATAATGTGACTTGCGGCGATTCATTTCACGTGGACGCCGCAGAATGGGCGCTAAAGCCTGACTCCCACGTCGAGATTCTGCTCGCTATTTTCAGTCGTGACGTCGCTCGGACTGCAAAAGCGTGGACCGTAGCTGAAATGGTGGACATCGATACTGAAAACCTCAAGTAGAATCGGGCATTACAAGTCGGTGATGTCCACTGGTAACAATGATCAACAACTTCTTGTATCTGTTTACACTTTGACTTAGCCGACTTACCCCAACCAACCTTCAAAAGTGTTTTGAGGCCTGCTCTTAGTTCTTATCGCAATTACCGGGTAAATGTTTGGTTTACGAGCCGCTGTCGTTTGAACGAACTGACGACAAAAAGCAGCCAAGTTTGAAAGAGCAGACGACAGTTGGAACGCACGCGCAATGGAGTACGGGCAAGAAGCACCGCGTCCCGCGTCAACAAACCATTCGAATGTCACGTTGACGGCGTCTGTGTGAGTCTGCATACTCTTTTTCGCGTTGGAGTTGTCGATTCTACGTCCTCATCGCAATGTCTTACCACTTTAATCGCCTGAGCGAAATCATCAAGGCTCGTTACGCTGCTAAACTTTGCATAAATAATTTGACGTGCGGCGATGTATTTGCATGACCGCCGCAGAATGGACGTACAAAACCATGATGAGACTCTTCTAGCTATTTTCGGTCGCGACGACCCTCGTGCTGCAAAAGTGTAGAAGGTAGAGGCGATGATCGACGTCGATACTGAAAATCGGAAGCGGGAACAGACAAAGCGTAACAAGTAGGTGATGGCCACCGGTACCAATGATCAACATCTTGTATCTACTGCTTACACCGAGCCTACTTAAGTTTTTTGAGGCCTGCAATTACTTCTTATTGCAATCACCGGGTCAAAGTTTGGTCTACGGGCCGCTTTTGTTTGAACGAGCAGACGACAAAAAGCAGACAACTTTGAAAGAGCAGACGAAAGTTTGAACGATCAGGCGGCCGTGTGAATTTGAAGACACACTGAATCTGTGGGTGGTCCGGACAACTTGGGGGTTTTCTCTCGGTCATGTTGGAACAAAGCAAATACATCTGGCGACTACAAATTGTGGCCCGCACACGCAATCGTAGGTCGACAGCGTCAGGTTTGCCCTTTTCACGGCTGCTATCGACGTTCTCGGACGAACGGAGGGTGCAAAAACACATGAAAACTGATCTTCAAACCTTCCCAGACTCTCTTTGTAAAGCCCCCATCGCAGCATTTTGACGAGAAGGCAGGTTTTTTGTCTCGTTTCTTCCAAAGGAACACAGGAATGCATGTCTGGCACGGCGACTTCTGCCCACCGCCCCAGACCGGAAGTGCGTCCGGCGCGCCACCACCGCAGCGTGACGTAGGAGAGTTGAGTTGGTGTATAGAAGTACACCTCCCAGACAATATGGGGTGGAACACTCTATTTCACTTTTTGCTATGCCCACAGTCCCCATGAGCTTGATTGTCCCTCAATTTCTTAAAGGGTCTATAGAAACTGGAACTTAGTCTCCACGTTCGTGCCTTAATAAAAACCAGAGTTTTTTTTGTCTTTTTTTAAGACCTGCTAGGTGTACGAAAGAAGCATGGCTGATTGTTCACACTCATATTCAATTGCTCAATAGTGGTTTATTGCACTCCTGGGGAGACCTCCAGGTGTGCCGGCGGCGAGGAAAGGCAGGTGATAGAGTGTATTCACTGCCAGCTAGCAATTGCCACACTTGTGACAGGTTCAAGGTTTTGGTTGGCAATGCGATGTTCATGGCGTGTTGTCTATATATTCAAAAAAATTCAAGCAGGAGTAGACGATTTATGTTTCACCGAAACAAGTTAGGACCCAAATATTTTGTGATTGCCTGCAGCAAAAGGATTGTGAGTGAATCACCTGCAGACACTGCATCTACTCTAGTTATGACTGATATGAGCTGTCTTTGCTCTGTTGCATCACATTCAGCCATGTTACTGTCCCATTTAATTTGTTTCCCTAATGTTTTCCTTCTTTTAGAAGAAAACTGGGGAGAGCATCTCGAGTGCCGACTGGGTCCTGGATCCGAAAGAGTTGGAGTCAAAGTTCAGTGCCAAGACCAAGATGATCATCATTAACACGCCACACAATCCAATTGGAAAGGTGACCTCACCTCTCGTTTTTCTTTGGCACACGCTTTTGCTACACGGTTTGTCGTCGAGTTTTTCTTTGTTTAAAGCCCGCGTTCTCGACAAGACAAATATGTTTGAATACAGCTTTTCTCTACGGAGCATTTTAATGTTTTCCTGGTAAGGTGGTGTGCTGCTCATTTCCTTTCTTATATCCTCACTGTACTTCTATTTGATAGAAGTTTTACTGCTTGCTATAGCAGACTTTCTTGCCCATCATACTCTTCCTTTCCTTTATATAATGCCGACACTGCCATTCAATGCAACCTTAGTTCTCTGTTTGTCTGTTTGTTCTCTGCAAATATGTCCAGCAAAAGTCTGAAAGCATACCTGCCAAGTTTGGAGAAACCAAATCCGGGAGATTTTCCAAGTCGGGGGAAGTGGGGAGGTGGGTTAGAATTTTTTTTTTTTTAATAAATATTGACAATGAATTTACACGAAGTCAACTTCATTACATTTTTATGTAATGCAGTGCTCGTGCTAGAGAGATACAGCTGAAGCTCGCTATCATTGTTGCCGTCTGTAGCAACACTAAAAACTCCTTTTTTAAGTGCAAAAAACGGGAGGAAAGGGGAGGGGCAGAGTGGAGTTAATTTTTGTTTTCCGGGAGGTTTTCTTGTCAGTCGTATAACCGTACGAAATAGTCAAAATTTTGGAATCTCCCGGGCAATACGGGAGACTTGGCAGGTATGGGAATGGATGATGCTTTTGCACCACATTCTAGTGATTAGATTTTTGGTTTTTTTTCGGGGGTGCCAAAAGACTCTTCGAGTATCGTAGGAAGCCTTGTGCAACACTATTTTATTCGCCCAATGACCTTGCCACGATTCAGTGTTGGAAGTTTACCAGAAATCGCTCGGTACAAGCCCTTGCTCGGCTTACCCGCAGGTCTTCAGCAGGGAAGAGCTGGAAACGATAGCCAACCTGTGCAAGAAGCACGACGTCATCTGCGTTAGCGACGAGGTCTACGAGTGGATTGTCTACGATGGTGCCAAGCACGTCCGAATGTGTGAGCTTGGTCGACGCACATCCCCGCTATCTCGGCGCTTGACTTTGACCGCAGCGCAGTGCCGAACCAAATCCAACGAACTCTGAAGTTTTACAAAATGCGCTATAGTCCCTGACAAGAAGAGAATGGCAGGAAGGAGTTTCTGTTGTCCCACTTTCAGCACGATCTTCCTGCCTTCGGCAATGCTTTGGCATCTCGCAAGTATGCAGCAAAAGTATGGCGGGAAGTAACAAACACGCGTGTTACTTTCATCGGCCGGGTATCAGAAGGAGATTCCCCACCATTCTCGTCCTGTCCGTGACAACACATGTTGCAGTATTAATATTCTGTTGTACATGGGCCAACGTTCACACACGGGACTTTGGAGTGATCTGATGGTTTGTCGAGACTTGTTTCTTATATAACTTGGGAGGAGCAAGTTGCAATGTTAGGGATCGAATGATACGCAAACTGAATGGGCGTATCATGAAACAGCAGCTAAGGTGTTGTCTTTACCGGGAAGCGCCCACCGCACTTTCACTAAAAACTGGGTTTATCCAGAGCTGTATATTGAGAGAGTTTGGCTATTTATTGGGAAGCATATAGGAGGCAGATGACAAGGCGCCATTGGCCGAGAGCAGGCTGGGTGTGTTCCAGGGCGTCTTCACAGATTGGAATGGGGCCAGCCGGGGGCCGGGAATGATGCTGTGGCAGTGATCACGAGAAACAAAATGAATAAGTGCATCGGAGTAACTCTCGGTGACCGAAAATCTGGTGCACATGGTTTTTTGATCACGGTCATGCAAGATCAAATTCTAGGAGAACGATCAACGTGATCCATATGCCAGGCGCCGAGGGCCGGGAAAATGCCTTCCGAGCGGTTAGACTCCGACCGAGCAAAAGAGAGTTTGAGCGGCACATTCGATCGTTACATCTTTTTGCATGATCATAATCGAATCATCACGTGCACTACATTTTCAACCGTGAAGAGTTGCTCTATTTAACCCTCATGCACTTATTGAAATAGTTTCTCGCTACCACCGCTAAGGGTTTATTTTCAGATCCTGATTGGCCAAGAGAGCACGTCACGCCTTCTATCTGTGTCTCGTGCACACCCTGGCTCTGCCCGCTCCTCCCATTGACCAAACTCTCTCTGTATTCGGTTCTGGGTTAATCCAGACATGGGTGCTTGTCTGGTCAACATATAATTGTCAGGATTTCCAAGTTTTGGATATGTTAATAGTGGTCGCTTGTACGAAGTGGGTGCTTCTGCGGTATATTACGGTATGTTTGTATCTTTTCCTGTTACTATTCAATTTGAAGGATGATTCACTGAAATGTTTGTCAGTGTTCGAGAACTTTCATGTGCCTGGTTTTGAAAACTAGATCCTTCCTAGGGGGATGCACTGTGCCTCAGAGACAAAGTAGCACAGTTTAGGAATGGATAGACTTCATTTCTTGTAATGTTTACCGTCTTGTGTGTAGCAGAATGAATAGCTGAATTGAGGACTGGTGCTTACTCCCATTTCAGTTGCATTTTTTTCAGTTCAGAGTGCCATCCTTACCTGCACAAGTACATTTCCACACGCTAATAGTTTTGATGATGGCCTTTCAACTGTGTGAAAAGAGCAAATAGCTGTGTCACTCACTGTGTATTTTTGAGAAAGTGACAATTGGCTTTGTGCCATGTGCGCTTAAAGCGACACTGACAGGGTATATATCCTTGCCAAGGTTTTTATTTGAATATGACCCATAAGAGCCCAGCTACCCAGAACATAACTTGCGGCTCGAAATTCTTTTCTCTTTCTGCCCGAAAAACAGCCGGTCGAGAATTGGCCGGTTTGAGTCACGCTCATTCTCGTTTCCATTGTAACGTGGCAATCAAACTATATGTACCAAATATATTCAAAGTCGTGGGCTATCCAAGGCACACATTCAATATTAAAAATAGAAAAGAATATGAACTCCATTTTTTGTGGCCTCCAAAAAGCAGCAAATACTTCAATAAAAAAAAAAAAAAAAAAACGGCCAGTTGAGCTGCAAGCGGAAGGGATAGAAGTGCGAAATAATTTCATGGCAAACAGTCCAGGCAAATTCGTCGTCTTTTGTTTCGGGGGCCGTAGAAGCGCAAGAAAAAATAAAATGCGGTTAGGTGTAGCCATGTGACTTCCAGCCATGAGCTTCCGTGCTCGTCTTTTGGTTTCGTTTTAGAGCAGTGGAGTTTTTTTGGCTTTATTAAAAATATGTGACTGCAGCAAAATATTTATTGTGTGGTCTCCTGACACCATGTTAAATCACCTGGCAAAAAAGTAAAAAAACATTTTTGCGGGAGTGACAGTGTCCCTTTTAAATATACCAACAGAATGATGAGGACACAAACTCGCATGAATGCTGCCTTTTTTGCTTTCTTTATAGGTACACTTCCTGGCATGTGGGATCGGACCATCACAATTGGCAGTGCTGGAAAGACCTTCAGTGTCACAGGATGGAAAGTATGCAGACGGGTGTTTCTTTGGATATGCCCAATGGTCGCTTGGGACTAATCACTCATTTTTACATCTTATTCTTATTTTGACATTTGGCTACGATTTTGTAAATTCCGAATTGTTATATTCGCCTTTTGTATTTGTTTAGGGAGAATCAACTGAAGTGCTTGCTACAGAACATTTTGAGGTGCTTCAGAGAAAATGTGATGGGACCAGTGCTTGTAAATGTTAAAAGACCTTATTATGTAGGGTGGAAGGGAGCCCGACATGTAGCACAATCATAAAATCATCCTTGTGGTCTGTGTATTGACAAGTAACGGAGCTAACAACATTCCGGTGTAAGAATATACTGGGGCAGTCGGAAGTGAGGTGTAAAAAAATGCAGAAATATTCAGTGTGGTTGGAGTGTGATATTCTGCTGAAGCCAGCTAAAAAAACACTAAGCTAAGAAGGGAAAAAAAAAAGCTTATTTGTTTCTATTGCAATTTCTTAAAAAATGCCGCCCCCCCCCCCCCCCCCCCCTCCCCCGACAAGTAACCTACCCCTATTTTTGGCTTGATTTGCTATTTTATTTTAAACACATAAAGAGAGCCTACTTTCAGTAATCATAGTCCTCAGATCAATGATGACCTTAGAGTATATGTGTCTAGTTAGCTATGTCGGGATATACGCGAACATTGGTGACTGGAAAGTAGTCATCTTTGCTTCATTGCCCATCGCCACAATAACAAGTTTGACAAAACACATGATCTAAAAATATGATTTTTTTTGTCTTTTCTTGATTGCACACCGAAAATTAGCAGACGCCCTATTTTCACCCACTTTTCTCTCGATTTTAGGTGGGCTATCTCAGGATTTGACAGTGCCTTGTTGGGACAGACTTGTCTTAAAATAAATGTTTGTCGTCGATTTCGCCGCAAATAAAAAAAATATGTAAAACAAAAATGTTCTTTTCTTTTTTTTTGACGAACATTTATTTTAAGACATGCCTGTCCTAACCAAGTAGTAAAAAGAAAATTTTTTTTTCTCTAGGTTTAATGTGTTTTTATGCTGCTGGAGTTAAAATACGGTGCCAGGAATGTGTTTTCGACTGGTGTGTCTAGTGTCCTATCTCGTCCGTACATCAAAAGTGGTCCCAAAGTGGCAACAAACGATGTCGCAAAAGCCGGCGTGGTCATGTCGTTGAACGTCGCGATCCCTGCAGTTAGCACTAGAAGTTCCGGCAAGAAAGTATGAGCGAATGCGAGTGTTGCCGTCATTGCGAAGATTGAACTCCTGGCTCGCCGAAGCTTTCGTGGACTGTTAAGCTCGAGAGCGACCTGCAGTGGAAATGGCGTCTGCCACATCAACCACTGCTTTTGTGGCATTGCCAGGGTTGTGGCCGGCGACAGATTGACGCTTTTACGACGTCAGCGGGCGAAAATCGGGAGACCACTTTTAGGATACGGTCAACACACTGGTTGGAAACTCAATCCAAGCACCGTAGTTTAGGTACTGACGTTGTGAACTGCTGAAGTTAAAACTGGGCTGCAGGCATATTGAAGGACCCCCCCCCCCGCAAACCGTTTTTCTTGGTGCAGATTGGTTGGGCCTACGGACCCCAGAACCTGCTGAAGGGGCTGCAGCTTGTTCACCAGAACTGCATCTACACACTAAGCACCCTTCTACAGGCAAGAGTCAGCTTTTCTACGCTCGGGTTCGCTAATTTCGGGTTGGACGTAGCCTAACTTGTAAGCGTTCGCGCAGTGTGGTCGGAGGAAAGCACGCACCTGTAGGTATCCGCAAAAACGAGGAACGGAGGTGGAACTTTGACAACAAACCCGATCTTCGTTTGGGAGGCCCTTGTGTGTTCACTCTGTTGTCTAAGTATTAGTTTGTGCTTACGAAATAAGATAAACAAAACGAGCTCCACGTATGGCGGCATGTGACTGCTGCTTGAATGGCGGAGAGAAGGCTCGTTTGCACGCTTGCGTTCAGAGCGACCGCCGCGACTACAAACAAATCGCAACTGGTTGGAATGACGAGTTGCCGTGGCAATGAAGCGCCAAACCACCATGTCGTTAGTGTTCATTTGCAAGACAAGGAGTTGAGCCGTGCCAAACTTTCTTGCTACGTTTGAGAACGAACGGAACGTCCATACTGACAGACCAATTGTGGGTCGAGGAGAGCTCAGCCGCACGCACTGCACGTCCGTCGCAGTTCCCGCTAGCTGCCGAAAACGTGGCGTCGGTGGTGATGGTTGGCGTGGTGGAAGCACATTGTTCCGCGTAGAGTGCTATCCTTGACTGTGAATTCTCTTCGTGTGTCGCGATGATAAACCACCCTCTCCCGGAAGAGATCATCTATTGTAAAGTTTCAAGAGAATGCCCGCCCGCGAGAGATCGCCCATCCCATTTTACTGGCTAAACATCTGTAATGTAAAAATTCCGATACCTTCCCGTCGGACATCACGTGGTGTCCGACAGGAATCGCATCAACCACACAATTTGCTGTATCGGCACGTCTGACAAGCGAGTTCATCGCGGGATATTGACTCCCATAACACGCAAGCTGTTCCCGCCTGTATGTAGCACCGTGAAATGCGAACCTGCTGCGTCCGCAATCTGCAGTTTCTGTTCCCGTGACATAAAGTTTGGAGCGGATTCCGCGTTTTTGTTTGCAATCTGCACGCGCGATCTCGATTCCACACAAGTTGGTCCCGCGTGCATGTTGCATCGTAAGATATGGATCGCAAACAAAAACGCGAATTCCCACATTAATGTCCGCAATCTGTGTTCGCAATATTGGTTTTGGTGACAGGCATGTTTGTTGTGGGTTCCCATGTTTATTGCATCGTAAAACCTGAATCAGCTGTGTCTGTGATTTGCGGTATTCGTTCCCGTGAGATGTAAGTTCTCGGTGGGTTTCCGCGGGTCCTTCGCACTGTGAAATGCAAATCTGCTACGCCCGCAACCTGTGGTACCCTTTCCCGTGACACAGAAGTTCATAGTAAATTCCCGCGTGTTTATCGCATCATGAAATGCAAATTTGCGGTGTCCATGATCAGTGGTATCAGTTCCTGGGTCACGTGGTTTGTAGCCGGTGCCAGGGTGTGTTTTTACGATAATTTTTTGTATAAAAGTTTTGCTATGGCATCCCCAAAATAGCCCACTCTATGTTTTTCACCATTTATCTCTGCATTTTGGGTGGGCATTCTTTCTGAATTTTACGGTACTCATGCGGCGATGTCGTGGTGGTACCCTCGAGATGACAAAAACGCTCGTTCCGTCACATTTGTTTTCGTCAACTCCAGTGATCCTTCCTTAGCATTTGTGTCCTCAAACATTGCCCAGATTTCTTATTTTGCGTACTCCGTGCATGTACTCAAGTTCAAGGTACTGCTGGTGCGTACTGTTCTTGAAGACATGTCTGTGGGATGCAAAATTTTCACACATTGTCATTGTCCGAGAAAAATGATTATTGGCGGCATTTCTGAATGCTTGCAATATCTATTTGGTCATGAAATCATATCTCTATATTGCTATACCGCTGCTAAAATTGCAGCGTCTTCTTTAATTGTAGGAAAAGCATGTGGCAAGAAGATTTCTACTTTTGGTAAAGTTGCACGTTGAAGTCATGATCGTCCAAGACAGTAAGGCATATGTCCATTTTCTTTTTTCATCCACTCTGCTCCACGAGCCTTATCCTGTAAAAATGGTAAATAGAGAAAGCTTGAGACTATTCAAAACTGTCTGTCTGTTTTCTGTTACACCAGCAAGTGGCAGTGCGCTCACTTCTTTTTAGAGGCACTGCGAAAAGTCGTTCCAGTCTCTCCGGTCACAATGGATGCAGTCGTAGCTAATGCGCTTGTTGCAGATGTCTGAACTGGCCGCAGAGCACGTATGAAGAATATGCAAAACCTCTTCTTGCCTAGTACTGTCTTCGTGCCTACTTTTATAGATGTTCAGCTCGAACTTCGTAGGGAGTTTTGTCTCCCTCCTTAGATGTAACTCGTAGTTCTTAAAATAAACAAAGAAATGTTTGGTTTCGGGCTTGAGCGATTCTTTCCAGAGCGAGGGCTCGAATGTTTTCTGGTTCATCTTTCCATTTAGTGCCACGGTGTTGCTAA
Source organism: Ixodes scapularis (assembly GCF_016920785.2). Lineage (NCBI taxonomy): Eukaryota > Metazoa > Arthropoda > Arachnida > Ixodida > Ixodidae > Ixodes > Ixodes scapularis. The sequence goes on along the minus strand of NW_024609868.1, from coordinate 44,015,515 downwards.
GAGGACACTTGTGCGTGGTTGGAGAACGACATTCTGACTTTTTCGAACCTCAGGAGGCAGTGGCAGTGGGCCTCGAGCAAGAAATGGAGCGGATCGATGACCCTGAGGGTTACTGGAACGACCTGTCACGTTCGCTCAAGGTCAAGCGGGACCAGATCATCGCCTGCCTCAACAGCGTGGGCATGGCTGCCACCGTGCCGCAGGGCGGCTACTTCCTCGTCTGTGACTTCTCCAAGATAGGTTCGTTGCTGTGGCTTTTCACTCAAGTTTCATTGATTAAAGTCGCTCCGCAGTCTTCAATTGCATGTTAGGTTACTTCAACTGGATGTCACTTGAGCCCGCACCCACGGAAGAAATAGAGACCAATTTGATGCATAGAATCGGTGTTGCCAGTTGTCACCGGCTTGGACAAATATGTCTAATGGAAAAGGCAGCAAGTGCTTTTTGTCATCCCGCTTGCTAAGAGAGTCTGCAACGGAGCAAGACGGTGTCACCAGGATCTCCTAACGTGGCATCTTAACTTGAGAAGTCATATTTCCAAAGCATAAATGATGCCAATAAGGCCTGCGCTATACTAAACAGCGAAATGGTAACGCTCACAAACCTCTGGTACCTTAACAAATGTTGCGCGACACGAACAGACGATTGACTGTCGTCATGGCATGAGACAATACGAGAACATGTAACCCTTCGGTGGCCTAACTTCAGCAAACCGGGTGGGCAATCAAGGGTTGTTGATATACCCTCCATATGGAGGTGCTTTAATTACTTTTCACTGACATCACCCAAAGGTAATGTCAAAGTGCAGGCCTTATGGCTTGCGGTCTCAATGCCATGGCCTGGTCTTGATGCTTCTCTTCAGAACTGTAGCTAGGGGACTAGCAGGGTTTCTTCACTTCCACTTTTGCTTCTTTCCAGGATCCAAAGTGAACCTTGAAGGGGAAGGGACAAAGGACTACTGCTTTGCAAGATGGCTGTCCAAGAACAAGGTGACCAAATGTAGCTTGGAAGGAAAGGCTTTGTTGAATGTGCGAGCAGCAGATCTTCCCCTCAAAATTGAGTTGAGTGATAGTCCAGACGTATCTGCTGCTAGTTATGGTAGTGCTAAAATGCCAAAGTGGGCCAGTTGGTTCATACTGTTTGTGTTCATTGTGGTTATGGTAGACTGCTAATGGAGGGGGGAAACCTTGCCTCCCTTCTTGGAAAAATAAAGAAACAAACTAACTGTACAGTGGGGATACACTGAGGTAGTAAAGGTTTGTTTCTGATAAGACTGACATTGTTACCATGGAGAGCTGCTTCACTTTGGAGATACAGTAGAAGCTCTGTAGAGTGACTTATTAATAAAATAAATAGTTACTATACCCAGTTGTAGGTTAAGAAAAGCAGGACAGGCTCCTGCAAAGCCCTTCCCTCTTTCCACTTTAGCGAGCGAATGCTGAAGAGGAGGCAGAATAGACTAGTAATTTTAAAGATAACAAGGCCTCAAATGCATGTTTGTCTGTTACAAGCCTGCTATACTAGATTTGTTTACCGTGAAAAGAAGCTGTGGTAAGCTTGTCATTGCCGGTACTATATGTATATGCATTCAAGCATGTTAATTAAGCTAATATAAAAAAAATAAAAAAATTACCTTCCTATAGACATTACCATATTTACTTGCATAATGAACACACTTTCTTTAATAAAAAAATTGGCACATATTTGGGGGAGGGCGTTCATTACACGGGGTAAAATTTTTTGCATTTACACACTTCGTGCAAATGTCATGTTAAGTGCCAATATGACACGGCAAACTATTGCGGCACGTCTCCAGTGATGGAGGCGCACACACGGCTGGTCGGGGGCGCTTTCGTGGTATCTTTTTAGGGCGCTTTCGGGGTGCCTTTTGCCGAAAAAAAAAGCGCCCTACGAAGCTCAATCAGCACAAAACGCAGCGCCATCATTCTTAGGCGATATACATTGCTAGTATCTGGCGGCACGCTCGGGTATATCCGCGACTATGCGTATAAGAACTCGTACGACCGCCGACTGCCAAGCTTGCTCGCACGGATCAAGTTTTGTTCACGGAGACAAGATATTGTGCAAAGTCCAGAAGTCCAATTCCCGAAGCCCACTCGCACCGCTACCAAACACTTTCAGCCTACAGCGCAGCGTGCACCTCGCTATGCCGTTCTGTTACAGATTAAATAAACGCATTTACTCGGAGTATGTGTAATTAGGCCTAACCACTTCTATGATTTCATTGTCTGAAAGCACAAACGGTGGCTTGTTTGTTGACATCAATGCATCCGATAGGCGAAGAATGTTCGGGGCTTGGCAATTCCTCCACCCAAGCTTCGTCAAGTGCGCGCGACACTCGGTTTCATGGTTGATCACTTCCGCAACTACGCACTCGCGGCCATTACGAGAGCGGCTTGCCTTGGCTCGACTTGGCCTGACCGCTTGGTGGCAAAAGAAAACTCGTTTGGTGGCTTGCTAAATTGAACGCAATTCGAGACTCGCGGATCCGGAAATTGGAGGTGCGTTGATTACTGGGGGGGAAAAAAAGTTCAAATATTCATGCCCATTGTGGGGGGTGCGTTCATTATGCAAGTGCGTTTACTATGCGAGTAAATACGGTAGTTGCAAGTTCATAATAGTGTAGCACACATTCGAGGTACTGTTACATATTGAAAAGGGAACATCCAGAAATTCAGATTGGCAGCCAACAATAGACCCTTTCTGAAATTAAGTCTGGCCAACTCTATAATTTTGATCACTTAAGTGTGTATCCTCTGTACATGCTAATGGCTGCCTTTTGATGGCTCATGAAGGAAGAGCTGGAAGGCATCGATGAGGAGTCTGAACATTGCAGGCATTAGTCCGCTGTATTCTTGTTTGATGTCAGCATGATGAGACTTGTAAGGTTCTGTGCGCTGCGCATTTGAGGGTGTCGTGGGTATCCTCGGAACTCTAGGCTTTGCTATGGCCCAGATGGCTCATAAGAATTAAATGTGGTGAACATTACCAGTCTTTCAATATGCTACTGGTCAAGAAACGCTTTGTAACGCTATGGAAAAGCTTCAACAAAATTTGAAATATACCCGCCGTGTTGAGAAATAGGCTAAATATGATTCCTAATATCCGCAAATGACAGTCGCACGTTTGTATTTTGAGTCTGATGACTGCTTTTTTCGTTATAAATGGCCCACTCCGGCAAGCGCTTGGAGAGCAGCCAGCAGAGGGCATGTGACATCCGCTGCAATCGCGACGTAAATTGTCTCGGGACGAGCAAAGCTGCAGCGTGGCCGATGTTGAGAGGTTGTCCTAGCCGTTTCAGCCATCGAAGTGGTCGAAGCACTCCAGCGATCGGGCCACCGCAACTAACCCCAAAGCTGCTTCTGCACGAATTTTGAGTGATTGGTTTATCTTCTCTAATCTTGTAGAGGGACAATAGCGACGTCTGGGCACACAAAAGAGAGTCTCGGGGAGGGGGAGTTCCTCCTTCCCCTCTTCTCTCGTGGTGGCCGGAGGTGAGGCAGTAATCGTCACATCCTGCCAAGGTTCTTAGACAGGCATTGCAAATGAGGCGTTAGTGGCATCCACCAGGTGCTCTTTGATAATTGTTTAATTTGTTTTTCAATGAGAGATTGGAATGTCTGATGTGACGCTTCTTTCTCGAACACTAATAGACCAAAAAATAAGTGCAGAGATTTCGTTGTAATATTCCTTTAATACTCGACCATGTGCGGCGCTGTCGTCGACAAAGGGGCTAGGAGCCGCCAATCTACCCTACACCAATGAGAGTCCGGTAACCCAAAAGTGTCTTGGAATTTTGAACCCCCTTTGAGTAGGGCACCTATAAATTGTGATAGCGTGTCATCGCACTGACAGCTTTTATTGTTTTTGTAAGTGATTTCGGTTCTCTACACTCAATCAACTGCTCAATCTTAAATATCTGCAAAGACCTCCAACATAATCATTTTTGCTCCTTTTTATTTTCTCAAAATGCAGTTTCTCCCTCAGCGTCAAAATTCAGCGCAGTGAGTAGCACCATCTAGTAGAGGCACTGCAAACCAGTACGCTGAATTGCCTAGCTCTGCTTCACTTGCAAAAGCATTGTTTTCTTTAAAAACAACTGTAAAAAGCTTATTTGCAAGTTCTCTTGTAAGAGGTCAGTATAAGGAATGACTGGTCTTTGCATGCAGGGATCAAATACAGACGTAAACAAAATTTTGGTGTGTGAGTAATTGTGTTTTGAAACTACTTGTGATCACGAATTTGGGGTGGCTCACTGAGAGCAAAGCGCCGAAACCAAACTGCCCCCTCTGGATAATAGCACCCCTAGCTGCAGCTATCGACCCTCTACCAAACTATGGCCCAAGCTTCGTGGCCAGTGGGGTATTGAAGGACACTGATATTATCGAAAGATTTACTCAAGTAAGTGCCTCATACAAATCGATACCGGAGTCAGCCATTGACGAATAGATACTATATTTTAACTGCCATTAACATAGAAAAAATTCAGACTGATGCTTGGGCCACTAGATTGCACTGAATTTCTGAATGATTCTTTTGCTATGATGTGGACATAGCCCTGAAGAAGCTACGTCTTCGGTCTTCTATCGAAATGTCTGCTGCCAATCTTGAGCCTTCCAGGAGGTTTGTCTTCAAATTCTTTTTATACTGCCTGTGCAATTTATGGGTTTACAAAAAATCTGTTGTAGCAATTTTTTTTTAATTGGTTGCATTATTTATCCCACCGCTGAGGGTCTTGCACCTCCAGAAGCATCCTGTGGGTCCTTTTCTGTTCATGCGGTACTCAAAAGAGTTTAAAGTATACCTATATCCCATTGACCTTTTTGAAGGGAACAATGCTGTGAATCCAGATGGTGTGTGCATTTGTATCATTTTGTTTTTAAACAATACTTTAATACACTTTATGCACAAAAGCAGTGAGTGACCTGAAGAATGCTGACTGCTAATCCGCTTGTCACGTATTTACATAATCGGCAAAGCCGTACTGCAAAAAAATGCTGATATATATATATGTATATTATTTCTCTTTGTCCTCAGGTTTGATTAACCTGAATTTTCTAACTCTCAGAAACTGCAGGGCATTCCCCCCAGTGCCTTCTATGGTCCCGACCACAAGCCTCTGGCTCAAGATTTAATCCGGTTCTGCTTTTTCAAGGTATGTACAAACTCCAGACCTCTTGCATTTCTGTGCACCTCTTGTTTGGCGTGCCACATTGTCAGAAAAACTTGTGTGAAATGGCACCTGTACTTTTTGCAATATGTTTTCACCTGCGTAAAAGTTGGTACTAGTAACATGCTGAAGGGGCAAGAAAAGCTTGTGCCTTTTTAGTAGGCATGTGCGAATAGTTTTTTTTTAGTTCGAAGCGAATTCGAAGCGAATAGTAATTTGCTTAGAATATTTTCGAAGCGAATAATTTGAATAGTTGTAGGAAAAATTATTAGCAAAAGTTATGCAGTGGTCACTTCACAGACCATTTATTTTCACTGCAACGCAGCCACAAATCAAAACTTAAGCTCATGCACAAATCAAAACTTAGTACAAGAAAAGTCAGTGATTTTCATGAAGGAACACAAGCTGCTGCACATGATCAGGGAGGAGAAGCTCCCTCCTGCAGCTCACGATGATTCCTGCGCTTGAGAAAAGCCTTTCACTCCTAGTCTGGGTTGCTGGTATCGAGAGATACCTACGGGCAACACGGACCAGGGATGGGTACAGATGTCTTCCCCTGCACCTCCACCATGCCAAGGGGTCTTCTGTGCCCGCAAGGAGGGGTGTCTTCAGGTACTCAACAGACTCTGTAGCGAATTCGTGGCCTGGCTTTTGGTGCGTGTCAGAACTAAGACTGGTGAAGACATACCACAGGGTGTCTCCCAACGAGTCTCCTATGCCTCCGCTGGTTTCGGCGGCTGCATCACGAGGCTCGTCCACTGATGCGCTCTGCTCGACGGCCTTCGTCAGGAGTGTGCGTGCCCATTTTTTTTCTGGGGTCCACCAACATTGTCAAGGCTAGAAGGCGACGCATCTTCCCATCAGGAAATCGTGTCTTGATGCTTTGTATAAGGCTTGAGGCGTGTCCGAGTGTGTATTCGAAGCACTGCACGCCAGACCACGGTGACCGTGCAAACGCTGAGGTGAAATTCCTAGCGTTGTCCGTGACTACATAAATCGGCATGGTGCCTGGTGCTGGTAGTTCTCAGTCCTCGATAGCACTTTTGATGACCTGTTCCAGGTTTTCGGCCTTGTGGGAGTCCGTCACGTCCGTACAAGCCAAAGCGTGCACGTGCTGTCCAAATTCTTTGTCCATCACGGGGCAAGTCACGGAGACGTAGCTATTGTTTGCGCGCGATGTCCAGTCATCCGTCGTGATGGAGTAACATTCTGCTCCGCTACTGAAAATGTCTCACAGACTCTTTCTTAGTTCTTTCTTTTTTAACTCGTATAGATCCGGGATGACAACCCGCGAGAAGGTCGTCCGCGACGGCTTGGTGTAGTCGGGCATGGCAAGCTTCATCATTTCAACGAAACCACTTTCTTCTACGATGCTGTACGGATGCATTCCACTAGCAATGAAGTTCGCTATTATCGCCGTCATTTGTTTCGCTTTGGGTGCAGTCGGTTTCAGTTTGGGCTTGAAACTGTCGGCTACCGACGGTTGCTGATGATTCGGTTTACTCCCGTTCTTTTGTTTGACGGCACTCCCGCGTGCTTGACGCTCACATTCGAAAGTCTTGTACGAATCAGGGTACCTTTTCGGGTGCGTTGCGAGGGTCGTTGTCGTACCCGTTGGAGTTTTCAGCACTGCCTTCCATTTGAGACACCAAGCTTCATTTCCCGGTGGCACTTTCAAGAAGTAGTTCCATATCGGATTTCGATACACATCGGCTTTACTTTCATCGTTCCCGGCTGCCGTCGATGACCCGTCAGCCATACGAACGAACACGCAGCACCTAGAACGAGCACACTTCGAATCCTTTGTGGAGCTGCGACGGCTGCGACGCACGATTTTCTGATCGGTTTAGCATGTCTCGGATTGGATTGGATATTTTTTTTATTTCTTGATGCCGATGCTGCTTTCGTAACAACCGAAACCGAAACTACCTGATACAATCGGCCTTCCTTCCGCTATTCGTTAGTGCCAAATACTTTGAACTTTTTCGAATATCGGAATTCGGATCGAAGCGAATACCGAATAATGTACTATTCGTTCGAATATTCGGAAAAATCGAATATTCGCACATGCCTACTTTTTAGTCAACACGTTTCCAATACATACATTGTTGCGACTGGGAGGGGACCATTTCAGGTGCGGAACCACGAGTCGGGGCTGTGGCTCCCTGATTGCACAGCCCCAAGGAAACAGACTTGGAGTGGGATTACTGAAGTAGAACTCTTAAGTACAGGTAGCTGGTCGACAGCTCATTCGGCCTCTTCGGGCTCCCTGAGCCCATGTTATATAACCCTCCAAGGGCGAGAAGGCCCCCCGAGAGAGAGGAGCCTCCGCCGGAGTTTGAATGTTCGCGTTATGTCCGAAGTGCGGAGGCGGCTGATGGAATTGCCTTAAATGAGTCACAACACAAAGTTGTGGCTCATTTGAGCACAATGCTTGAAAATATTTTTCTTTTTCCTTTTTTCTATTTTTCTAAGTACCTAGTTGCAGCATTAGCCGCGTTTACATGAATGCGACTTCAGCGCATCGACTCCAATCGTCCTTCGAACGAGGCCGACACGGCAACGTTTACGGGAATGCACACCATGCCCTACGTGAAGGTGGCGTAACGCCGTGTCAAAGCTCAAAGTTAAAGCTGTGTTTCCGGCACCGGCCACACTACGTGAATACATTTTCCGGTGCATCGCACGCGAAGGCCTTTCGACGCTTTTGGCGAGCGTAAAGATTGTGCTCGCTGTCTTTGATGCTGTGTAAGAAGTTACGGGACGGAACAAACATCAAAACCCAAGCGTTTTGGGCTCCGGGTCAGGCCGCCGGGCCACTCTGGATCAGAGGCAACATGCATGTGCATGGCCTAGCGAGAGAGATAGTTTCCAACCGTCCTGAGTATGCCACCGTGCTTTGCCTCACCAAATTTTGCCAACTGTGATCGGACCCCGAGGTCTTAAAGGACACATGCGAAGGAAAAAAACATTTTTTTTAACATCATGGTTGGGAGAAGAAAGTGATAAAACAAACTTACAATGAAAAAGAAAAATTTTCAGAGCTATATTTACGGTGCAATACGAATTTGTAGTTGGCGCCCGCGGGTGTTGTGAAAAAGTGATCTCTATTTGTCACGTGACTGGTACGTATTTGTCACGTGGTGCTTGTGCTCTTTTGGAAGCTTCCTATGGCCTCTAAAAGTAACTTATTCATCTTTGTTTGAAGTATAACAAAAAGCTAAGATTAATAGGTAACTTTTAGAGCCTAAAGGAAACTCCTGAAAAAGTGCAAGCAGACGTGATAGACCTGTGTGCCGGTCAGATGACGGCGGCGGCGCCCTGAAGCAGACAAACTTGTGCGGCGGCGGCGACGTGGAGAAACGCATTGAAGCGACGTCGCACAACGCTCCGCATGCGGCGGTGGCGACTTTGCAGCGGCGGCGATGCAGCGCAGCGGTGCACAGGCCTACCGTGTGACCAGCGGTGGCTCCCACGGGCGCCAACTAAAAATTTGTTTTGTGCCATAAATATAGCTCTAAATATTTTTTTCTTCATTGTAAATTCGTTTTATATTCTTTTTCCATCTAGCCTGTTTAAAAAAAAAAATTTTTTCTTTTGCATGTGTCCTTTAAGGCTCTGGCGCAGCCAGGAACGACACCGAGGTAGGAGCTGCTCATTCTGCGCTACCATGCAGTGCTCAAAGCTCTCGGTGTCGCTCATGCTTGTGCTGAAGCCTCTAGGGACTCCCTTGCATGCGCAAGTCGTATTTCGCAAGAATTAGACGGGGGCCGCCATCGACGAGCAGCTCCAGCTATATTCCGCTCACTTAGTTTGGCAATAAAAGCTTGCAGTTTTTCTCTGGAGAAAAGTGCAAGCAACCACATGAGACCTCTCTCCACCGCCCCTGCCAAGGTTGGCCGCTGCCATGTTCTCAGCTGTTCACTCACTCCTGCAGAGAGCGCCTTCCCATAATCCTTCCAGTTACAAAATGCGAAGTGACCTCCGTTTATATGGGTTGAATGAATGCACATTTGCCGTCTCAATCCACCTCTGTCAAGCGACTTGAATGTGATGTGCTTCCTTAGCGCATTATGCCGTCGACATGACTGCATCGAATGCAACAACTGGATACGATGCAACTAGGTCGCATTCGTGTAAACGCAGCTATTGATTTTTCACAGTTCAACAACTAATGTTGCGGACGATTTTCTTTGTGGTTAAAATTCGCGTTCACTTGACATCCCAACAGTTGTACATTCTGTTCTAGCTGAGGTTTAAAAGGGGTATGTCAGCTAAACATTTTTGGTTGTTGTAGTTCTGAATAGCATTATCTTTTAAACAGGTGGTTGATTTCATCAAATTTTGTTACATTTAATAAGAATAACTTTTTTTAATGTGTTTTTTGTAATTTGTTCTTAATTTCATAGAAATATTCAGTATTTACTAAAATTACAATCAGATTTTATTTAAAAATAAGTTCTGCCGCAGTCTTCTTTTTCTAAAAGAAATTAAAAAAACGTAGACATTTTGCTAACTTATTAGAACACCAAGGAGTGTGCTGGGTTTGGGGGTACACGTGCTAGTGTGTGCCGTGGGAATCTTTCAAGAGCAAAACGCTAAAACAAAGATAACTTTATGCATGCACTCATCGTAGGCTTAGTTTAGCCATTTATTTCAAATCTTTCCCATGCACAGGGTAAGCATGTGCAGGGGTTGTTGTTTCAAACCCAGCAAGCACCTTGGGTGTTCCAGTCATTTCGCAAAAGGAATATTGCATCAATCGTTTCCGAGTTATGTGACTCTTGAAATTTCCGATCTACCTTTTTAGAAATAAGCGGCGCCGCCTGACAGAAACCGGGGTTCAGGAGGATCTGGTGTATGTGCTCAGCACGTGCTCCATATTGGGCTTTCCAAAGTCTCTCTTCTCCCAATTGTGGCTTATCTTTTCGCCCCCAAGTTTCCTCTAGGACGCTCCTTCCCTCTCCTTGGCAGTCCGTGCATTGTTCACATATTTATCATACCAGAACCTCCTTAACTGACGACGTTCTAAGATGGTTCATTAAGAATGCCATGACTTTAGCAGCTGGTACATGCACCCTCTTAAACTGTGTGCTTTGCTTGTCCTGAATAGTTCAGTTTTTACAGTTCGAGCCTGTACTTTTTTATGCAGCCCCTGTTTCTAGGACTGTGGTCAAAGGATAGTGAATAAATTAATAATTTGGCTTGGCTTTACCTGAAGTCATACTGCCTTGTGCAGTATTTTTTAACCTCACATGACTGTGTTGTTTTGTTTTTATTAACATTTTGCAAAACTTCGTTTTGCAGGAAGACTCAACACTTGAAAAGGCTGGCAACATTCTCAAGGAGATGAAGTCAGCATTGTAACAAGCATTTGTGTATATGCTGCGACTTTTAGTTAGTGCAATTAAAGAAGTTTGTTGGTTTGGGCAGTCTTTAGCAGATCCGTGTGCCGAGCTTGTGTGTCATTTCAACTGCAGTCATCCAGACATCGGTGTACTAATCATTTTGTAGCAAAACCACTCGAGTACAAAGTATCCCCCCCCGTTCCAAAAAAAACAACAAAAACAAAACAAATATGCAGAATGTTTTTTTACTGCAAAAATAAGCTGCTTCGCCGCACGCTCATTGTCGGCCCAAATCTAGCGCTACCAGGCCGAACCATATTTCAAACGTTGGAGAACTGTTATCGTCAAAAGTTATAATCAGTGCGACTCTGCGAATGCATGGCACTCGCAGAGTCGCACTGAAAACGCCTCAAATGCACCGAGTGCAGAGTGATGCTGTCGCCATCTATGCTGTAGAAAGAATACCGACCTCAAACCGAAACTAGCGCTACAGTACTAGCGCCTTTCTCCTCGACATGATGGGTGGCAATGCGAGAGTGCAGTCGCTACTGATGTTTATCTATAAACGTTTGTCGCTGCAACCTGTAGCTTTTATTTGCGATGACTTCAACCAACTCGACTGTCGTAGAGATATCTACAGACAGTGTCAATTTCCGCAACCAGCAGACTACAATGTAGCTGGTTCTGATCTTTTGATTCTTATAAACTTTATACTGCATAAAACTGATGATGCTGTCCACACAGAAACTTGATCCGTTTCAGCATGACATTATGCATGAACCACTGAAAAGGGTACGGCTTAAAACTAGTCTGTTGGAATATCCCGCAAAACGCTTCGTGGGACTTTCGATTTCGATTGTCGTTAAGCGTTTTGCGTTGAGAACGAGGAAGCTTTCTTAAACAAAATACTGATGTAGGTAAATGTTAAACATGATGATGTTGCGCAAGCCTCGGGTGAGGTCACTATGTTTAACTTTCAACAAATGTTCAATTTTTCACCCGCACATGGATAGTAATAAAAATCTCGGGGGGGGGGGGGGGGGGGGGGGGGGGGGGGGGGGGGGCGCTGGTGCGTTTGTTTTGAGCATTTCTTTATACACTGGCTTAGCCTATGACACTGGTATATTTTAGCGTATGTACGGCAACAGAGCGACTAAAACTTTCAAATAAAGCATGGGTTGTCAGTTGCTTCTTTCATGAAATAGCAGACACTCACAATTCAAGGTTGCGTTTGATTCCGTTGCCCGCGGGACGCGATTTCTACCAGAAAATTTACTTTTTTCCTTTCAGTTCCACTGTACGAATGACCATGGGTGTACCAACCAAGGGGGCGCTTGCCCCCCGCCCCCCATTCTCAGAGTGGGGGGCCAAGGCATGTGTTTTGCCCCCCTGAAACAGCCGCCACTGGGCAGGTCAAACACTGGCCGGCGGCGCCCAAGGGATACCAAGGGCACCACACTCCGGCCGCCGGGGGAAGGGGGGGGGGGGGGGGGGGGGCTGGTTTGCTCCCCCCCCCCCCCCCCCACACACACACACAAGTTGGTACGCCGCTGCGAATGACACATCGTAGCAGACGACGAACCCTCGTCGTCTGCTCCCGCTCCTCGCCGGAGCGAGGCGTGACGGGATTGCATTTCGGCGCACACGGCGCACGCTCGATTTTCTCAATGCAGCGAGTGCGTGCACGCGTGGGGTGTCGGCGCTGAAACGAAATCGGGGGGTCCCGTTTCCACAGTGAAAGGATGGAAGTGTGAGAAAATCGCTCACCTTTTACTAGATAATGACTAGTTCTGAAATCGACACCTGGTTTGGACCGCTAGCGCTACACATACGCAGAGAATGAGCGTTTCAAAATCTAAACTTTACCTTTTTTTTTTTCTTTTTTTGGTTGGGGGGGGGGGGGGGGGGCGTTTTACTGGTTGAGTAGGATTAGGTGCAAAACGTTTACTGCTTTTTAGAGCGCAGCTCTTAGGGGCCCGTCCCCGGCTTGAGCGGCGTCGCCGTCGGCGTAACCAAGGTCACCGCACGGTCACGTGACCACCAAGGTCATCCAAGTCACGTGACCCCCCGATGTCACGTGACCCCCGATGACGTCATCATCGCTGATGACGTCATCAGTGACGTCACCGGCATCTGCACCGTCATCATCGACGTCACTTATGACGTCACCGGCATCCGCATCATCACTGATGACGTCATCGGTATCCGCATCGGTATCGTCACTGATGACGGCATCGTCACGTGACCCCCCAAGGTCACGTGACCCACCCCCAGTACCCTTCCCTCCTCCTCAAGAGCTGCGCTCAAATTCGGCGTTACGGGGAGTTGTAAACGGCTTTCACTTTTTTGTCGTCTTATATTACTTGCCTTTCCGAATCCGAAACCGAAACTAAAAAAGTCCGTGCTGCGGAGTGCGAGAGTTTGGCGCTCCTTTCACTAAACGCACTAAACAGACTCTACCGGAGACTGACACTCGAGCGCGCTCTTCGTGCACCGAAAATTTCTCGGGGCGCGATTGACTCCTTCGCGCTCCATGACGTCACGTAAACGAACAAGATGGCTGCGCTGCTTTTGAGACCGCCGAGACGAGAGGCGTTGCCGGACCCAACGTTATTAGAATCAAGGAGGTTAGAAGTACTAGGAGGGTGCACGTTGCAATAGTGGCGAAGCCTAATCATAACAAGTTTAAACGATTTTGTGCCCAGTGTGACCGCAGATCTCTCTGGTGATTGGTGCGCGTGATATGTCAGGTGTGAAATGGATGGTTGATTATAGAAGGACTACTTGCAGGCTTGCGCGCGCTCCGTCCGGTAGGTTTTATCAGATCGAAGGCTATACTCCGTTTCATACTTAATATGCAACGGTGTTAAAGCTACTGGCGCGAGCGCGTGGCTTTGTCTATGGTTTCGTTCGCGCGAGCGCGCGTGGAAATGACCGACGATATCAAGCCTCATGCTCGCGCCAATAGCTTTGGCAGCGTTGTACGCTAAGTGTGAAACGGAGTATAGACTGTGGTAACTAGGTTGTAACTAGGGGTGTCGCGAACCGGCCGCGGTTCGAGTTCGACCAGCTCGACTTTTTCGAACTTTTAGTGGAAAGTTCGACCGACGAACCTTCCATTGAGGTTCGACTCGTGTGCGCATGCGCGACAGGCTGGCCAGTTGGTTTCGGATTGGATGATAATGGCTAAGAGATGAATTAAGTGCAGCGCTGATTGGCTATTTCAGATAATACAGTACTAAAAATTAAGTTATTAACTTTTTCATTGATTAGAATTAGTTTCTTTTAATTGCAGCTGTTCAGAATATAAAACGACCGTTTGCATAAAAAAACTTTTTTCAAAACCTAGACATGCTTGTATCAAGGTCTGGCCACACTGTCCACAAAGTCGAACCGGTCGAATCTGGTGAAAAGTTCGAAGGTCGAACCCCGAAAGTTCGACCTAAAAATCCGGTTCGACAAAAGTTCGCGACATACCTAGTTCCGACTTCCGAATCTATTTAACTCTAGGGTAAAGGTGGTTATCGAAAACCTACCCGCGTCTAGCGTTTCTCTATTTTGTTATCACGTGACATAATCCGCCAGGGTAACTCGGATCCATAGAGTTATTACAATGTACGCTAGAGGTTCAACTGGCGCTAGTGTCTATGCGACTTCCGTGACGCAAATTGAAGCAGACGGCAACCAATCTACATTTGCGGTGCTCCTGCGCATTCCTATGGGAAAACGCGCGTGCATTTTGTCTCTACGCCGGAAAACAACACTGAACGTTTTGGTTATTTGGGTCGTACCGAATAGTATGCACCTTGATTAACATTCTAAAAGTGTAATTGTTTTAGTTAGCGCACTTTTCTTCATCGGTGAGCGATGTTTAGCTTCGCTACATTTCAGTCCGAAACATGCAGCAGGTGTGTAAAAACAAGCGACGATTCAAAGCAAAATAACAACCGAAAGGTATATAGAGTAGTGTTCAAGGCTCGCCAGCGTCCCGGTGACGCTTATATATTGCCAATAAGCCAGTCCTCTCACTACATGAAAATGACCCCTTCGTGCATGAGCGGATAAAGACATTCAAAACGTTAACAATAAAGAACGTGGGCTGTAAAAAGTGTCTCTTCGTATTGTTTTATATACGGGCACCTTTAAGCCTGCATGCAGACACTTGTTCTCAAAGATTTCGAGCGTGCGGGTGATATTTTAAACGTAGAACAAGCATCTTCGCGCAGAGCAGAAAAAATAAAGCGGTACTTACTTACTTAAAATCGGAATATATTACGTGGCCTTCAATTTATTTTGATCATGCACGCACTGGTAGTTACTGATCCAGTGTTACTGAGTAGTTTTTACCGTCTCTCTTGGCTTTCCAGATGTCCTTCGTTCGTTTGGCACGTATATCCCCCATGCTGGAAAGCGCCGACGTCGTGTTCGTGCTAACGGTGTCCGACAGTGCACATAAATACACGTACGAAGCCGTTTTAGCACCGTTTTTAATGAAACGAATTTGAAAGAAAAACGCAGTATCTGACCAATTATTTCATCTGCGTGACTGAGAAATGTTCGAATGCGCTTAGTACGCACGAATTATTCGTGATATTTGCTCTTATAATCGAGCGCAGAGAGAAAATACACTCGTTTTTTCCCATAGAAATGCCTTACCGGAAGTCAATTTCGGACTGGTTGCTGTTAGAAGTTTGTCTGCTTCTTGCGCAGTGGGTAGCGGTGACGTCAGAACGCCGAGCCCTGATTGGCTGATCGCGACCCCCTATCTGAGCGTCGTCTGCTCCTTTGCAACGTCGTCTGCTCGCAACGTCGTCCGCGTCTGTCTTAAGCCTAGTTCACATGCAGCGGTTTTGACCCTAGAGCAGCGCGATTTCTGCCGTCGCGACGCGCTGGCCAGCACCAGCAATTCAGTGGCACGAGCGCCGCGACGGCAGAAATCGCGCCGCTCTAGGGCCAAAATCGCTGCATGTGAAACACGCTTTACCTTTCCTGCGACTTTCGGAAGGCCAGATTCACAAAACGATCTTACGCCAAAAATGTGCGTAAGACAGAACTTAAGAACAAATTCGTATTCACGAAACAAAATTTTCGTAAGTTTCGCGCAGGTTACGACGAAATCCTACGACAGCTCCGAAGCTCGCGTGGCCGACAGCGTCGCGGTCGCGACGACCCACGGACGTTTATTTTTCTACGTGCGCTTCTCACGCGTCCCGACTTCAAGCAGCACGAAAAAGTACTTGAAACAGACCACGACGAACAAGAACGCTGGATCCACAAACGCCCAGGAAAAGCTCCAATGGCCACGATTCCACCGAACGCGACCAAGCGAGCTTCAGCAGTTAGGCCTAGCAGACGCTCCGCGACTCGGCGACCGTCTGCCCACGACCGGCTGGCGTACTGAATGGAACATGCCCGCGCGACACTTGTGAACCCTTCCCGTATTATACTTTGATCGCTAACGCCAATTTTAGATTAAGAGGTCAATTTCTTCCTCTTGTTATCTCCTTGTTTCCCGAGGCAACGGTGACTCTCGCCGGTGAAAAAGCGGTGAATCTCCGACAGACGGAGGAAAGGTAAAGCAGCCATCGCTTTGACTAGCAGACGTAAAGCAGACGACGTTGACTGCGCCAACCCGCCGACGCCGTTAAAGAATGAGGGGTCTCGCCACACACGAAAGGAGAGAAAAAGTATTTGGGAGGGAACTTGCGGACACTAACACGATCACTCTCGGTTCTTAGTAAACAAACCTCGGCGCCTCAGGACACCTCGCCACCTTTGACTTCCCTCCTTGATGCGCGTCTGCTAGTTGTTAGACAAAAACAACGTACCGCTCGAGTTATTTCGTCTGCCCTCTCTGAAAGACGAAGTCGAGCTCGCTTGTAAAGTCGCAGGAAAGGACAGACACAGACGATGTTGCGAGCAGACGACGTTGCAAAGGAGCAGCGACGCTGAGATAGGGGGTCGCGATCAGCCAATCAGGGCTTGGCGTTCTGACGTCACCACTGCTTCCTTTCTCATGCGCAGAAGACGAAAATGAGCCCACTTGCGAGGCTCCTTCGGAGCCTAGCGGCGAATAGAGCACTATATAGCTCCTACGGAGCAGAGTAGCGCAATCCTTTGAACCCCGTGTTTTGCCGACAACATGGCCGACAGAGCGGCTCGGCGCGAGTCACGTGGTACTCAGGGTTCCAGGAGGCGGCCCGCCCTATGGGAGAATACATGGAGATCGATACAACACGGCTGATTAAAAAATGAACGGCGAGTTCACACTTTTCAAAACTAGTCTGCCGTGAAGTTAGTAAAGCACTAAACACTTTATCAAAGTTTTAATAATATCGGATGCGTGTGCAAATTTTGAGAAGGCAATTTCCAAGGCAATGGCGTTTGAAGCAGACGATTTTTGCTCGCGGCGGAGATGGGCTTTTCGGGTTGGCCGGAGCGGGTCACGTGAATGGTGTGACGTCGCCGTGTCGTCTGCTGCATGATGCCGCTCAAGCAATTTTAAAAAAAAAGTCAGGTCCTTGCGGGGCACAAAACTTAGCGAAAATTATTCTAAAATGTTCCATTATTATGTCAAAAACAATTGCCACTCCACACCCCCACAATACTGAAGAAACAGCGATTGTCTGACGTTCTCCATGCATTTCTGACCGCAGTTGGAACCTCCGGGCGTTCGCCGCTAGTCGCCGAGAGGCGGCGTTCTAGATTGCGCTACTCTGCTCCGAAGGAGCTATATAGTGCTCTAGCGGCGAACGCCCGGAGGTTCCAACTGCGGTCAGAAATGCATGGAGAACGTGAGAAAATCGTTGTTTCTTCAGTTTTGTGGGGATGTGCGGTATGGAAATCATTTTTGACATAATAATGAAACATTTTAGAATAATATGCGATAACTTGTGTGCCATACAAGGACATGACTTTTTTTTAAAAAATTGCCTGAGCACCATCATGCAGCAGACGACGCGGCGACGTCACACCGTTCACGTGACCCGCTCCGGCCAATCCATAAAGTCCATCTCCGCTGCGTAAAACAATCGTCTGCTTCAAACGCCATTGCTTTGAAAATTGCCTTCGCAAAATTTTCACAAGCATCCAATATTATTAAAACTTTGATGAAGTGTTTATTGCTTTACCAACTTCACGACAGACTAGTTTCGAAAAGTGTGAACTTGGCGTTTATTTTTTAATCAGCCGTGTTGAGTCGATCTCCATCTATTCTCCCATAGGGCGGGCCGCCTCCAGGAACCCTGAGTACCACGTGACTCGCGCCGAGCCGCTCTGTCGGCCATGTTGTCGGCGACACACGCGGATCAAAGGATTGCGCTACTCTGCTCCGTAGGAGCTATATAGTGCTCTAGATCCACTCGATTAGGTCATATACGGCTCTGGAATAGGTTTGGAACGCAGCCTCGGTGCGTCGCGCTCTTGTACGCTATACGCCGTTTAGGTACTAGAATTTGCCTTCCGTCTGTGTGTTAAAGATAAAAATAATGTTGGAACTAAATGAATTCAAGACAATTTTATTAACGTCACAAAAATAATGGCCTAAGGCGCCATCTCTTAACTGACGCGGTGGCATAGCCAGGAATATTTTTTGTGGAGGGGAGGGGAGGGGGGGGGGGGGGGCTGAGACAATACGCTGAGGTGGCTGGTGTGTGTGGAGAGAGGGGAGCTGCTGCTGTGACGTCAACCAGAGCGCGGCGTCTGCTCTCGGGCGTTGTGCGCGCTGTCTGCTATTTCGAGAGTCCCCGGTTCAAGCACACAATTATTTTTGGTCGGGTAAGTTCAACGCGCCTTAGATAACCAATTCTAAGACGCGGAAAGTGCGCACGTGAGAAAATTATAACTGTCGGAACGGCTGTTTTCGTTTTATTTTCCCCTTATAGCAGCTATCTTTGGCCAATCGGGCTCGGCACGGCAGGGCAGAGTTTAACAGGACCACTCAATATTTTTATTATCTGCTGTAGTATCCGCAGGTGTTCTGCGTCCGTTACAGTTCTGCAGCCCACGCCTGGCATCCTAGAGAGCCGCGTAGAACTTGAAAAAGGTACATCCTTGTACAGTCGATCCGCCACAACGTAATTTCACAACCTTTTTCGCACCCGGAAATCAGCGAAGAGATGGTATGTCTTACCGTATTAGATGTCTCAAAGGTTCTAGCGCTACATTGCATGTCCTCACGACTGTTTTAATCTTAACTTATTTCGGAGTTGGTAAATCCTGTTTCTGACGTCACGCCAAGACGGCGGCCTTCGCTGGACAACAGCACGTGCGCAGTGCCTGTACTGTTTGTGGACACAATCAGGTTAAAATTAATAAACGTTATTACAAAACGTTTTAACGAGTTTTAAAACAAAGGAAAAAAGAATTAGACGCATGTCCTCTTCTGCTCATTCATTTTGTTTCGTTTCAGGACAATATGTCAAAGTTAGAGATTGCTGAAAGGGTGCGAGGAATGACTGACAACGTCTGGTAATATTTTAATTTTTAATTCCTTCTATTTTTCATTTGCATGTTTTGAATTGTGGAACACATAGTCGAATTCTGTTTATAATTATAATTAATAATGGAACTGGTCTTGGAATTTATCAGGAGGCCGGACTAAGTATTCTGAATATTCCCATTATTTGACTGCGGGCTTATGAATCACCGATTCCTACCTTTCTTGTAAAAAGGTACAGATTCAACGGGAAGTGTTATCAACATATCATGGGCAGGGCATAAAAGACACAAAAACTCCCTGGAGAAGGCGAACAAAGGGGACGAACAAAGCTAAATGACTGGTGCGCGACCGAAAAAACAAAAAAATCCGCCTGGTTCTGGTATTGAACCAGGGACCTCTCCAATTCCAGTGGAGCGCTCAGTAGCGCGAACGGATTTTATCAGCTGTCACCAGTCTAACCGGCCTGCATTTTAAGCTCATGATTATAATGCAAAGGTGCAAGCGAACTGGACAAGAATGACAATAATAATCCCTGGAGAAAGGGGACAAAGAAAGAAATCTCCAAACACAGCTACGTGACTGGTGCGCGACCGAAAAAATCTGCCTGGTCCTGGTATAAAACCAGCATTAGCTGTGTTTGGAGATTTATGTTTGTCCTTTATCCCCTTTGTTCCCCTTCTCCAGGGATTATTTTCGTCATTCTTAATTGTCCCGCTCGCCTGCACCTTTGCATTTAATTGCATTATAATTATAACCTTAAATTTGCAAGATCACCCTTGTTGGTGTTAGACTGGTGGCAGCTGATAAAACTCGTTTGCCCTGCTGACAGAGCGCTCCGCTGGAAATGGAGAGGTTTCTGGTTCCATAATGCAATGTGGCAGGGCAGGGGCAGGGGGCAGGGGCAGGGGCAGGGGGCAGGGGGATTTTTTCGGTCGACGGTCTCACACCAGTCATATAGCTGTGTTTGGAGATTTGTGTTAGTCACCTGTTCCCCTTCTCCAGGGATTATTGTCATTCTTGTCCAGCCCGCTTGCACCTTTGCATTAATTGCATAATAATCACTCCGTTATTGACACTTTTAGCGTACGGCAGCACTTCAGTTAAAAAAAAAAAATTGAGTGAAAAAAAAAAAGAATTCCGTTGAGTCTTTAGTGCATTTGTTTATCGCACACGAAGTGAGCAACTGTAGATGTACTGCACCGAACGTTTTATGATTCGAGCACCGACAAAAGTGTAGGTGCATGCACCTATACAGGCTGCGCACAGTTATCCATGAGTCATTCCAATGCTTCCATTGTGCATAGAAAAAAAAAATGTTCATCCTGTTGTCTTTTCTTACATTAAACGAACTTTTAAGAAAATAAAAGACTTTAATACAGGAAAATAAAATTAAAGGTTACGCGTGCGGCGAACGCACACTTGCACGCCGCCATCTTGCCCGCATCGCTGGCCGTCTGCCCAATGTTGCTCTCTTCGTTTTCGGATTTCGCTAACACTCGGCCACTCCTGGCAGCGAACTGTCCTCAGTTCATGTGGCGTAGTCCCCAAGGTACGAAGGTCTTTTGGGCACACGCACGCTGCGTCTTGGCACACTGTCTTCTTCGTCGGTGCTTGATTGGTCGGACGGTTCTTTGCATCTTCCACCCCATCTCTTCAGTTGGCTGATGTGGGCGGTTGTTGAGTAGACCCTCTTCTTCCCATTCATTTCGGTCACTCTGTAGGTGTCCGCTGGGAGTACTTCCGCCACAGTCAGTGGGCCTCTGAACTTCTTCTGGGTTTTTGTTGGGACGCCGGTGTGCTCTGGAATGCAGCGCATGACGACTACGTCTCCAACGCTCAGCCCTTCCGCTGCGAAGTGATGCCTGTCGAAGTACTGCTTCGACTTTCCTTGCTGGGTCATTATGTCATTTTGAGCCGTCTCTTGAAGTTGCTCTGGACATACCCACTCATCATTCTCTGTGTTTAGCCATCTGAGGACACCGTCTTGCATCCTTGGTTGATATCCATGCAGAAGCCTGAAGGGGCTAGTGCCTGTTGAGGCATTATATGCTATGTTTAGGTAGCTCTCTACCTCCTTGATGTTCTGATCCCAATCCTTGTGAGTTGGGTCCTCGATTGTAGCCATAATGCACGGTACAAGGGTTCGGTTTACTCGCTCTACCTGGCCGTTCGCCCTTGGATGGTGTGACGAGTTCAGTGTGTGGGCTACACCATTTTCTCGGCAGAAGGCTTCAAAGCTGTGGGATGTGAAACAGGAACCACGGTCCGAAATGATGCGTTCAGGTAGTCCAAACTCTGTGACAAAACTCTGCACGCACCGTAGTACATTCCTTGCTGAAGTGTCTCGCACGGGGTAGAGGCGTACAAACTTAGTCAGATTGTCCACCAGCATTAAGATCCACTGATTTTTCTTGGAACTTCTCACAAACGGACCAACATGGTCCACGTGTACAACTTGAAATGGCCTCTTCCCAGGCGGTATAGAGTGCAGAAGTCCAGGCTTCTTCCCTCCTGGTACCTTTGTGAACAGACACTCGAAACACATACGGATGTGCTGATGCACATAGCGCTTCATCCGAGGAAACCAATAGAGTTCCTTGATTTTCGACACAGTTCGGTCTGTGCTGAAATGTCCCTGCAAGTCGTGAAACTTGACACACAGTGTTTTACGCATGCTCTTGGGCATCACAAAAAGGAGTCGTCCGTCTTCCTCCACGTAAAACAGCTTTCCATCCTTCAGTCGTAGATTCTTGACCTTGATACTTTCCTCTTTGGTCCTTTTCTTCATTGGCTTCTCCAGAGTCTGTGCGAGGTTAGCCAAGTCTGCGTCAGATCGCTGGATGACCACAACTTGGTCTTCTAACCCTAAAGTGAGGCAAACCTCAACCCTGGTTTCGACGACCTCATCAAGGGTGTCCTCCGACGCCCCTACGGGTTCGCGACTCAGGTAGTCCACATGAGCCATTTTCTCACCTGCACGGAGCTTCACCTCAAAGTCATACTCCTGTAGCAAGTCAAACCACCTTGCTATCTGTGGTTTAAGAGTCTTGTGTGCATTGAGGTACACAATTGATTGACAATCTGTTACCAGCGTAAACGGAATGCCTAGAAGGAATGGACGCAGTCTTTCCATACTCCAGACTACTGCCATGAGCTCTAGTTTTCCTGCATGGTAGTTCTTCTCGGCATCAGTAGTGCGCTTACTGACACAAAACACCAGGTGCCAGCGTCCTGACTCGTCTTGCTGAAGAATCATTCCCGCAAGTCCATGCATACTTGCATCCGTGTGGAGTTCAGTTGGGGCTGAAGGGTCAAACAACTTCAGTATCGGGGGTTCTGTTAGTTCCCTTCGGAGCTGGTCGAAAGCCTCCTGTTGCTCGATTCCCCATGTAAAGTTTGTGTCTTTCTTGGTCAGACGAGTAAGAGGTTCCGACTTCAGTGCATAGTGCAGAATGAACCGTCTGAAAAATCCTGTCAGGCCCAGAAACCCCTTGACCCCGTGAACATCGGTCGGCGGGCTAGCTTCCAGTATGGCTTGTTGCTTCACTTCACCTGGCTTCAGGTAGCCCTTCACAATCTTGAAGCCTAAGTAATCAAGTTCATCACTTCCGAACACACACTTGGAGAGTTTCAGGGTTAGTCCGGCAGCCCGCAGAGCATCCAGGACTTGTTTGAGCTGAACCAGCAAGTCCTCCCAGTCCTTGGCTGGAATTAACAAGTCGTCCATGTAGCACAATGCTACACTGTTGCGCAGAGTCCCAAGGACTTTGTTCATCAGACGTTGAAATACAGCCGGGCCATTTCTCAGCCCAAACACCATACGTTCAAACTGTCCAGTCTCATCAGGTGTGATGAATGCAGTTTTGGCCTTCGATTCCTCACTCAGTGGAAGCTGGAGGTATCCGTTTGCACAGTCTAACACGCAGCACATTCGTGCACCGGACAGTCGTTGCAGCTGGTCATCAATGTTTGGTAATGGGAAGTGTTCTGGCACAGTCTGGCTGTTAAGCCGTCGATAGTCTATGACAAGACGATTTTCTCCATTTTTCTTTTTCACGAGTAGCACTGGGCTAGCATATGGCGACGTTGTTTCGGTGACGATACCAGTCGCTTTCCACTCTTCAACAATTTTCTGGATCGCTTCCCTTTCCGCCGCATTAGTCTTGTACGGCTTGCAGCTGACTGGGGTACTTCCAGGTTTCTCCGTGATGGTCATTTCTAGATGGTTGCAACACCCCAACTCAGACAAATTCAGTGCGAAGCAGTCCCTATACTCATTCAGCATCTTCAGCAGAGCATCCACTTGCTGTTCATTGATGTCTTTTCCGACATTCAGCATGCCACGATCTATGGGCTCTTGTTGAGGCACAGTCCTCACTGGGGTTAACTCTTCCCTCTCCGAGAGCAATTCTGCGTGAGCAAACAAACTTCCCTTGAGCAGCTGTTGGTCTTCATCCTTGTCGTTCAACACAGGTATCTCAACCCTTCCGTGTTCAATGTGAAGCAGCATTCCCTTGTCGGTCCCACCAGGTACGATGAGACTTCCTTCACTCTTACCAGTCTCCACTGTCACCCAACACACAGTTCTTTTGGGCAGCACCATGGTTTCCTTGACACGCAGAGGTTCCTTGGAAGGCTTTATCTGGGCAAGGTCGATGTCACAAAATGGAAGGTCATCACGGTAGCCAATCCTGAGCTCATCTCCCATGCGCAGGTATGCAATGTGGTCTTGTTCCGTCCAGGTCCTACCGACCAGCATGTCCACAGGCAGGGCACTGTCGTTGACGACAATCACCTTGACCTTATGGCACACCACATCGTCGATTTCAATGTCGACCTCCGAAGTTCCAATGGACCGCACTGTAGATGTGGCGGTGTTCCCAAATCCATACAAGTCTTGGCCCTTGCACACAACTTGTAGGTTACACTTTTCAACCGCTCAATGACGCAATATACAGTCTGAACTTCCAGGATCAATCATCACCGAGAGCTGGTGAGTTCCATTGATAAGAGCAGCCTTCAGGAATTTAGCTGGATCACTGTCACCTGAACTCTGATTCACCACAAAGTTGCCAACAGGGTTTGCTGCTGCGCAGTTTCTCGCCATGTGTCCATACTTTCCGCAACTGTAGCATTTTCGCTCAGCTTGATCTCGCTTCAAGGATTCCGGTGTTTTCTTGGGTGGTCCCCCAGCACTTGCCTGATCCGTCGGTTTGATCATGTTACTTCCCTGACTTACTGAGCCTCTGGCCACACCCTTCTGATCTGTGAGGCGTATTCCACTAGTTGTCTGCTCGGTTGGACGTGCAGTAGCCCATGACCTTGAGGTTGATGACCCGACGCGAGGTGTTGCACTTGGATCACTGCTGTGTGGCTTGCCCCTTGGAGACATCTGAATCCTTGATTCACTTATTCTCTCCAGCCTTCGCAAGTCTGCCAACAATTCATTCTCGTCCCTGTGCTCCTTTGCCGTCAAGGAGATGCACGCGTCTCTAGACCGCAGCCCAACCAAAACTTGCTCCTTGGTATCTTGCATACCAAGACCCAATTCCTTGCACAACAAGGTCTTTTCGAGGAAGTAAGCAGTGGTAGACTCTCCCCTCATCTGGATTCTCTCCTGCATCTGCTTCCATTTTTCGGCTGTGCTTGTTTCGCCCACAAAGGTTTTTCTAAAGGCCACCTTGAAGTCCTCCCACGTAGTAAGGTCTTCGACACGGGCCTGAAGCCAAAATCGAGCAGGTCCCTTCATGTGGAGCCTGGCGTTCTCTAGCCTGAAGCTGTCCGGCCATCCGTGCAGAACTGCCATGGAGTCAATACTCTTGAGCCACGCCCCGGCCTCGTGTGACGACCCCTCGCCGTCGAAGTCGTGAACAGCCTTATTGAGGTCCGGCATAACATGAAACGTTTCTGGTTTCCTCTCGACGAGGTCGAGTAACCTTCGGTTTTGTTCCAGTAGCGCTTGCATTATCTCGTTTCCGTTGTCGTTAGCCATCTTGGGGTTGTCTAGACGTCTTCCTAGGCGTACACACAGTTGCCGCTTTTGTTTTTTTCGCCTTCGGTTGTGCGTCCAGGCCTACAGACGTCACACAGAGCGTCCGCACGCACGGTCCCCACGAGGCAGCACGAAGACTCACGTTTCCGCCGTCGGCACCTCACGAAGACGGTACCCGTTGAGACAGCGTCCACATACACGCAGTCTGCAGGCGACACAAAGAGCCCACTTTCCACGGCCGCTACCTCACGACGACGGCACGGGCTCGGCACTGTCCGTAGCGTCAATTGAAAAGTCAGCGAGCATCACCGTCGGCGCAATCCGACGACATCGGCTTCCAGGATCGCCTCACCACGAAGGTTTCGGTGAATCCCACTTCTGAGATGTTGTCTTTCCTCACATTAAACAAACTTTTAAGAAAATAAAAGACTTTAATACAGGAAAATAAAATTAAAGGTTACGCGTGCGGCGAACGCACACTTGCACGCCGCCATCTTGCCCGCATCGCTGGCCGTCTGCCCAATGTTGCTCTCTTCGTTTTCGGATTTCGCTAACAATCCTGCCACCTGCGCATCGTTTTCTTTCACCAACTGAGAACTTTTCCTTCCACTGAGCATTGTAAGGCGCAATCGGTCATTTTATTAGTTTTAACGCAATAATGGGAGCTCGTGTCGCAGAAAATCTGGCGTCGGAATCGGTGGGACCAAAATAAAATTACACCATCTTCCCGAGGGGAACCATGGGGTGATCCGGAGCATCGCGGAGTTCCCAACAACGTGGCTTCCCGTTCTCGAAGGTCGGGTTCTGCCGCTCGCTTCGTACGTTTACGTTGAACTTCACGGTCCCGAACCTCAGGTTCTGCTGCCCGACGTTCTCGAACCGCCGCTGCTTCACGTTGTCGTAGTTAAGCATCCGCCGCTCGACGTTGATGAATGGACGCCGCTTCTCGTTGCCGTAGTTCAGGGTCTGCCGCTCGCTTCAAGCGTTTGCGCTCAGCATCGCGTGCCCTTCGCTGCGCAGCTTTGTCTTCAGTGGACGTAGCGTTGCTGTTTGTGGGGTGGTGCTGACGCTTGCTTGCGCCAACCCACTAACTGACGGGACTGTTGCTTCCATCACACTTCATCGGAAGAACGGAGTGAAGTAGAGCCAACAGCGGTGAACTGAACGCGTTCAGGCGCAGCGCGCTACCGCTGCTTATATTCACACTTGAAGGAGAGGAGACTAGAGGAGGAGAGTTGCGCATGCGCGCGCGGTGTGAGTAGAAGCGAACGCACGCGAAGTGCACGCAGCTGGTAGAGAGAGAGAGCGGAGAGAGTAACGTGCAGCTGTTGGAGAGAGGGGAGGAGAGTTGCGCATGCGTAGTGTGAGTGCGGACTACGACGCCGCGGGACATCGACCCAGGGGGGTAAAGGTGGGTGAGGAGGAGTGGCAAATCCCGTGCGCCGACACCCGGGGTCCCAAGTGAACGATCGCAAAAGAGAGCGACAGAACACGAGAGAAAGAAAGCAACGTTGCCATGGTAAACGCAAAGAGTGAAAACTCTCAGCAATATAAACAGTGATAATTTAACGTTGTAAGCTAAATTCTGAGCTATTCCAACGCTTATAAAAAGCAATAAAGTAATTACGCTGCATTAACTTTTCTTCTGTCGAAATCTCGGAAATCTGGTGGTTGCGCAGTTTCGTATTCCTCAACCGCGCCCCACCGGCGAAGCCGGGTATATGGTTTAGTTTAGCGTTAACGCGAGGCCGTACATCTGCGCGCTATGCAAAAAGAAAGCTTCGAAAGGAACGTGAATATCTTTCCACCGGTAAGTTCGTGGATTGTTGAAGTTCACGAAACTGCTCTGATGATATAACCGTGTTTGGGACCCCGAGGGTCTGCCTGCATGATCCGCCGCTTGCGGCAGCCAGAATGTATGGGAAAATGGCGGACCTTTTCCTCTAGAGTTAGTATGTATGATCTCTATGCATCGACCCGAGCAAGAGATGCTCCGCATCTAAAATCCCATAATGCAATGCACACAGCCACATCTTCCGGATAAGGCGCCGGACGCGACACATGTCGCGATCAATACCACGCGCTTCAGGCGAGCCCCTTCGGTCCCAACACTACCCAAGTATTCTAGTACACTGTAGCCACATGTGTCACATCTGGTTGTGCACATTGCATTATGGAATGTACCTGCTAAATTTGGCGGGTAAATTTTCCCGCCAAATCTAGCGGGAAATGTTTCCGCCAAATTCGGTGGAAACTTTTCCTGCCACATTTAGCGGGTCGATTGCGTCCCGACGTCCTAGCCACGTGTGACCTCACGTGACACTAAGGACTGGTCTCAACTGACCTGGGGGTCCTCAGGGTTGATACTGTGGTTGATACATCGTTCAACAGCACTTGGTGCATTAAAACACAAAAGACACTAGTGCATGCCTTTTGCCCTTCTTTTCACTAGGGTGAGGTTTGATAAGGTGGCAAGGGAGACAGATCCAGTCAACTGTGGCTCAGGGCGTCCTGACCTTGCACCACCGGATTTCATGGTTGGCGCTCTCAAGGAAAGCATCAGTGAACTAAACACCTTGCACCAATACACGAGGGAATTTGTGAGTGTCATCTGCCTGTGAAATGATTATGAAAACCGAAGGGCACGGAACGTTTAAATGCTTTACTTGAGCTAAATCTCACTCCCCTTCACCAGGAACATTTTTCTATCAGCGATGAAGTTTCAGACAGATGGTAGAACAAGGTAGCAAAATCAATGCATCATTTGCTATAGCTTAATCGATGCACTGTGTCGCTCTTCATTTCTCGTTATTGGCGATGCAAATCATAGCGTTCAGTTTTCATTAACCATTTTAATTGTTTATACCGGTCATGCATATACACAACTGTTGAAATTAGAACAAAACCAAGTCAAAACTCTCGAAGAAACCTAGTAGCAGTTCTTAAAAGATCCCCACTTCCAGTTCCACTTTGTAATATCGTTTGATAGATGCTCATTTAAAATATAAAAAGGGCTCACTCAAAACCATGCTCCACTCTCACCATATGTGGCTTTAAACTCACTATATAGTGACTGAAGTGCGACATTCCTTGGTGTCTTGTCTTTAAACACAGAACTGTAAAAGTCGATTCGTTGGTAAACTTCCGGGGCTTCTTGTGGAACAGAACTAAAAACTGGAAACTCTAATCCATGTCTAATTTGAGTCTTCGTTGATATATATATAGGCATGTCTGGAATCTTTCCACTGTTGCCTCCCTGCAACACGGCTTCGTGTGCGGACAATGACAGGACAGAAGTTGTGCGAGTGCCGAAACAACCAGACTACTGGGATCTAATTTGTGATGTGGAAGACATCCAAACACAACCTTAGCGCACCTTCAGAAGCAACATTTCGCGATTCCGTCCCACCGAATTAAATGCCCATCCATCCTGCATTTCCAGGGCCACCCTCGACTTGTAAAGGCCCTGGCCAGGATGTACTCTCGCCTTGTCGGACGAGAGATCGACGCCGAGGAAGAAGTCGTCATCACGGTCGGAGCACAGCAGGCACTGTACTGCGCCATTTTCGGGATGGTGAATCCGGGAGACGAGGTTATGCATTTGTTAAGGGCAGCATTGCATGTGTGCACACTCGTAACAATCTTTCTTAGGGCAGTCTGATGCAACGTGATTTGCTACAATTCCTTTTCTCTCCGCAGGTTATTGTGATCGAGCCCTTTTTCGACGGTTACGAGACAATCACGCAGATAGCGGAAGGGGTGCCTGTGTACATTCCACTTCGACTGGTAGGGCAACACCTTGTTCCTTAATCGCTTGCATAAGGACCGAGTCTGTCAGACCTCTAAGATCCAAGGCGGTGTCTGTCTGTAGCAACAATGTTGCATGTTCGCTCTCCATCGTGTTGAATGTTTCATCTAGTTCGTGTCCCCATTCATGGCAATGCGTTCTTAAAGACATTCCATTTCTGGTGTTTCCAGCCACAGGCAAAGGATGGAAAGAACGTATCCAGTGCAGACTGGGTCCTCGATCCCAAAGAGCTGGAGTCCAAGTTCAACGAAAAGACGAAGATGATTGTTCTGAATACGCCGCACAATCCGACGGGAAAGGTCGTGTTGACACTCGTGCGATTAGAGAGTGCTAGTAGAGGCTGTGCGGCGGTAATGATTGGCACTCTCTGTTGGACGATAATCATTCTTCGTGACTCGTTAATATTTTTCTGTCAAGTGTTAGCGGCTAGACTTTTGCATTCAATCTCCGATTCGCTAAAATTCATTTTTTTAGCACTTCAGAAATAATTTGAATGCACATATGTTCAATATTGATGCTTCACTTCAAATCATCTATACACTATCTTATCACATCATTACATGTGGCTCTCCTGAACCAATATAAATAGTACTATTACAAATCATGCTTCATAGAAACGCATTTCAGAGATATGCTTTGTATTCCGCCGTCTACACCAGGCTTCTTCGTTGGGATAATTTGATAGCTTACCGAAAGAGTTTTGGTGAGTCTATCTTGAGTACCCGTTACAGTTCTCCTCTCATGTTTGCCATGTCTGAATTTTCCTTGCAGGTTTTCAGTAGGCAAGAGCTAGAGGTAATTGCCAACCTGTGCAAAAAGCATGACGTCATTTGCCTGAGTGACGAGGTCTACGAATGGCTCGTCTTTGGTGGGGCCGAGCACGTCCGAATCTGTGAGTGTAGTGGAGAATGCGAGAAATTCCAAGTGCCAAGCAATAGAATACCATGGCAGCAAGGTGCTGCACAACAGAATCTTCCATATGAGAGCAAACACACAAGATGGCAAGATCATTATGCACTCACAAACATGAAGTACCCGAAGATAACCATATCCGTCATTTAAGAACGCAGCACCTACTGTTAGTACCATGGTTGCACGAAGCAACAGACATTTAACAGAAGTTGTAACACACACCTTATTCTCCGAGTTCCGAGATCATGCAGGTTATGGCAGCATGTTGTTGGTAGATCGTTTGTTGTGCCT
Source organism: Ixodes scapularis (assembly GCF_016920785.2). Taxonomy (NCBI): domain Eukaryota; kingdom Metazoa; phylum Arthropoda; class Arachnida; order Ixodida; family Ixodidae; genus Ixodes; species Ixodes scapularis. Next base: position 43,985,533 of record NW_024609868.1, on the reverse strand, counting down.
AGCTGATTGAATTTCAAATTCCTGTAAATCATATGGATAGATAAAACTTTTTTACGTTCTTTGCGTCTTTTCGAAGGCACGCTGCCTGGCATGTGGGAAAGGACCATCACTGTCGGAAGTGCGGGAAAGGCCTTCAACATCACTGGATGGAAGGTCTGAGCCCATCTTCTGGTTTCTGCTGCCATCTACAGCTATTAATTCTATGTGGCACACCATATAAATTGGTAGCAATGGTACAGGCCCTTGGAAGCTTGGGGTAGCCCACAAAGGCCTGTGTGTAAGCACTAGGGGGGACGTTAATCCATTACCAGCACCAGCCCAGGCATTTCTTGGAAAGAACAATTTTAATGCCATTTTCGGGTCGGTCCGGGGTTACAAGCCTAAAGATGTCAAAAATGGCACGGACCTACACTCCTTGACGAGGCAGTAGCAGCAAAGTTACGGTATTGCTTGTGTCATTCGAAATATGCATATCTCATAGTTGGGTGGAATCTATGGTGTGGGTACCATCTGCAACTAGTGGTAACATTCCTCTCACTAATGTCAGTTCAAGTGCATGTTACTCTGCAACGTGGAATCTATCAGTGTTGGCATGGTCTACATCAGTGGTTTTCAACCATTAATGTTTCACGGATCCCTTGTGAATCGGTGGATATGATGGAGGACCCCGTTCGTGGCGGGGGGAAGGAAAGGGTATAGGTTAATTATGATAATGATTTAATAAATGGATATAACTAACTGACTGTGTGAAGTATACTTCTCTCATTGACATAGCACACACAAAAAAACTCACCCGAAAATTAAAACTTTCTTCTTTTTTGGATGCAACTGATGAGGCAGTGCTTCGCGGACCCCTCGAATGCTTTGCAGACCCCCACTTGAGAATCACTGGTCTACATCAAGTGAAAATCTGAGTGCAATGAGTGCATAAGAACCTTTTGTTGCAACGGCGATGATAGAAGACAGCGTGGAAAACTAAGGATGATGGCCCGCCTTGCAGCTTATTGCCTTACGAGAGGCGCTACGATAGCTAGTTACGTGCAACCCAGTGACGCCGCCATTTGCAAATATATATATTGGCACCCCGCAGCACCACTACTTTGTCAATGTACCACATGTTTTGCTCAGGTGGGCTGGGCCTATGGAGAGCGAAATGTGCTCAGAGGCACGCGGCTCTATCACCAAAGCTGCAGGATCACGCTGAGCACCCTGCTTCAGGTAAGTCTTTTGTAGCACACCGGTGCTGACTCACTTATACAACTCTTCTATTTCTTCGGTCATTTCGGAGAGAACACATATTTCAGAAAAAACACTTTCCCCAAAAATAAAATTTTTTTTTTTTCAATATTTTGGTTGCAAGATATTGCAACTGAAATATACTATAGCATTGCGGCAAAGCTTCTATTTTGGAATAACGTGCCAATATGGACAAGTTTTGGAATCGGATCTCACTCAAAATGAGTCTCCCAATGTAAATATTACATTGGTTATTTCTTTTCTTTGTGTGTGTGTGTGGGGGGGGGGGGGGGTTTCTTTTTGTGAAAATGTTTGCAATGCAGGCACTCAAAAAATCACAACGTAAATATTGCACTAAAATTTTTTTTTTTTCTGATAAAATTGATTTATGATAGTGCATGTGTCCCATCCAAGCACTTAACAAAAAAAAAAAAAAAAGAAGCTTTGGGGGAGTTTATCGTCTCTTTAATGAGATAATCGCAGGACGTCCATTAGCTCATCAAATCGAACACATCGCAAATTACCAGCTATGGTATTTAATATTTCTTGCACAATACATTTAATATTTTGTGCCTTCCCTGAAAATAAACTGTATGGAATAAGTTGCCAAAAGTTACAGTTGATAGTGCCGAACTCGAAACATTCATTGCAAAGTTCAAAGTTGCACCCTCGTGAAAATATTTTGTAACTAATAACTAATAAACCAGATCTCTACAAAATGATTTTTTTGTGTGCTTTGTTGTATTGCTATTTTTAATGTTTTTCTGTCTTTTTATGGCATACATTCCAGCTTGGACTCTAAAGGCTGGTTCACACATTTACAACTGCTTATGACCTCTTGTAATCTCTCACAACAGGAGAACGCACTCATTATTTCCGTATATTTCCTATTCGTTTTGTACATGACCATTTTTTCATTACAGCTTTAGAATAAGAAGCCCCAAAGCTTAGGGGCCCCAAAGCTTAGGGGCCCCAAAGAAATAGGGGCTCACCACTGCGCATGCACTGAACCCAAAGTGCATTTTGGGTTTTGGATTGGCGCTCGTCCCTAACCCAAAATTCGAGAAATAGCGTGGGCAAACATGGCGGCGCCCTTTTCGCTCACTTCGAAGCAAATTCTTCAATGGTCACTACCACTGATCTCTATGACAATAGCTGGATCGCGCTTCTTGCTCCTGCGAGTGAAGCCACTGGACGGCCATTTTGCTCGTCGCGAAATCGTGTTTTTGATAGCGTTGCAGAGGCTGGCGGCAGCCTGCTGAAGACTTGTTTTCTACTCGTTCGTCGTCATTCGCCGAAAAAGTTCTCTTAAGACCCTGAGGAAGCGTTGAGACTTGCCATCGAGAACATGTGGAAATTTTTACGAAAGCGCAGTGCCACAGGAAAAGGGCACAACTCACTGAAAGTCAGTTTCGCGCCAGTCTCGCGGCGTGATCAAAGCTTCCTTGGCACGCCGAAGTGCTGCATCTCTGTGCCTTCGCACGCTTGGATACCGATCAAGATTCTATGCCATGTGGATTTGTTTTTCGAGTGCAATGTGCATGAAGCCTGTGCATGCTGCTCCAGGGGCAGATACGGCTTCATGCACATTGCACTTGCAAAACACATCCACACGGCATCAAATCTTGATTGGTATCCGAGCGTGCGAAGGCACAGAGATGCAGCAATCGGCATGCCAAGGAAGCTTTCATCACGCGGCAAGACCTGCGAAACCTGCTTTCGACAAGTTGTGCTTTTTCCTGCGGCACTGCGCTTTCGTAAAATTTTCTATGTGTTCTCAACGGTAAGTCTCAACGCTCACACGGGGTCTTAAAAAATCTTCTTTGGCGAATGATGACGAACGAGTAGAAAACGTGTCTTCAGCACGCTGTCACCAGCCTCTGCAATGCTAGCAAAAACACAATTTTGCCACGTGCAAGATGGCCGTCCGGTGGCTTCACTTGCGCTGCAGTGACCAAGCGGCGAAGCGTGATCCAGGAATTGTCATAAAGATCAGTGGTCTCTGCCGTATTAGGCTTCTACTAATATGGTAGAGACCCCACAATTACACAAATGCCAAATTCAAGCTCTACGGATTGGATCATTTTGGCTGAAAACGGCCAACAATATTTAGAATACATTTTAGCGCTCAGAAAACAGGGACAAAGTGTCGAGAAACAGACAGCACAGTGCTAAAATCACGTAATAAAATCAGTTGTTAGTAGTAGCGCACTGTGCTGTCTGTTTCTCGCCTCTTTGTCCCTGTTTTTTGAGCGCTAAAATGTATTCCAAATTCCAAAACCAACTAGCCCAACAATCTACTCTACTGAACAATATTTAAACTGAATTTAGATTCTTTTCTTATAGCCGGGATGATTAGGCTTTGCCTTAACTATGATTTGTAAACAAAAAGTACTTGCTCAATGCAGATGTTTTATGTTTTTCTAATATTTTTAGATTTTGATCATTACGCTTGTTAGCCCCATTGGCACTGCAACCGGTAAACTCCGCACCGCGCTGCGCAGCGTTGTGAAAATTGGCGAAAAAGTTGACTGTTTTAGTGTTGGGGCCCCCTATTCTAAAACTCTCCATTGGCTCGAAAAACTTTTACAATATAAAAATGATCACTTCTCGTAGAGTCCATTTATTTGATCTCGCAAGCACCACAAATCCTTCGCTCTAGTAAAACGCAGTTGCAGGGCCACCTCATCAATGGTGCCGGTGACTTCTCTCGTCGGAGGTCAGCAAACGAAAGTGTGCGAAACAGCCTCAACGACTCTGCAGAATTAAAGGAATATTAAATAAAAAAACCTTACTGCGTGCTTCAGGAGGCAGTGGCGATTGGTATCGAGCACGAGACCGATTGCATCCACGAGCCCACCAGCTACTGGAAGGGCCTGTGCACGAGGCTGCAGGAGAAGCGAGACCGCGTCTGCAGCTCCCTGAGCTGCATAGGCATGACGCCGACCGTGCCGCAGGGCGGCTACTTCATCATGGCAGACTTCTCCAACATAGGTTCGTTCAGCTCGAATGCACTCCGAATTTCGAATAAACAGTTCGACTCGCGCGACCGCATTGTAACCGTGCAGAATTCTGCACTTTCCGGATATCACAACATCTAAAGCCCTTTTTTCAAATTGAAGCAAAAAAAAAACACAGGAGAAATCAGTTCTATCTACACAATCTTAAAGGGATACTTAAACGTAATTTGAAATATACGCCTTGTCTTCAGAAATAGGCCGAATATGATCCACAATATCCATAAATGAAAATCGCACGTTTGAATTTTGAGCCTGAAGGTTGTAGTTTTCGTTATAAACGGCCCACTCTGGCAAGTGCTCGGAGAGCAGCCAGCGGAAAGCACGTGACATCCGCCACAATCGTGACGTAGATTGTCTAGGGACGAGCTAAACTGCAACGAGGCAGACGTTGAGAAGATGTCGTGGCCGTTCCAGCCACCGAAGCGGCCGAAGCACGCCAGCGATCAATCCACCGCAACTAACCCCAAAGCTGCTTTTGTACGAATCTTGAGTGATGGGTTAATCCTCTATAATCTTGCGGAGGGACAATAGCGAAGTCTGGGATACACAAAAGAGAGTCCCAATGAGAGGGGAGTTCGTCGTTCCCCTCTTCTCTTGTGGTGGCTGGAGGCGAGACAGGCATCGTCCCTACCTGTCAAGGTTCCTAGATGGGCATTACAAACGAGGCTTTAGCGACATCCACCAGGTGCTCTTTGCTAATAGTTTAATTCATTTTAAAATTCATTTACATGTCTTTTTTAATTGAGATATTGGTATGCCTGATGTGATACTGCTCCCTCGAACACGAATAAACCAAGAAATAGGCGCCGAAATTTCGTTGCCTTTTCCTTTAAGGTGGCTCCTAGTCTATGCCGACCGTTTAGTAAAGTACGCTTGCGGGAGCTCGCCATTCTCGGCAGGGTTTTCCACGACGCACCCTTAGCACGTAGCGAAGCTAGCAATACGGCAGAATAGGGAGTTTTCATAGATGGTTTTCGCCGTCCCGCAGCCTGCTACAATACCCGGAACTCTACAGTCAAGGCCATCGGCGCGCAGGCGCAGTAGCGGCTTCTTCGTTGCGGAGGGCTTAGAGGAGAGAAAAACGCAGTCTACGAAAACTCCAATTTTCATGCAAACTCTCTATCCGACGATGCGCCAAATGTGCATTGTCAGGACGCTCGTCGTCTTTGCGCGTTTCTCATTGCTGACCGAGCCAATAACGTATAGCGATTGCATGCGATCCTGCGCCTTATCCTGTATATGATTGGATTAGCTGATGGTAGCACACCCGCAAAAAAAACGAGTGCCGTGACAATGCACTTTTGGCACAGCTCAATTGCCTCCGTCGAATCGTAGCGCCGGCTGCGGTCGGACCTACTGCAAAACGGAGTGTGCCTGCAAGCGATCCACGTGGCATTCTATATGTTACCCGGTAGCTATTGCAGCAGGCGAGAGAAGGGATTACGCAGTATAATGAATGGAGCGCAACGCAACATCAGATAGCAAATCATACGAAGAAAAACTGCCAACCTTCTGCCGACGGGTGAGTCTATCCGGCTAGACGGGCCAGTTCATCCGGCTAACTGTATTCGGTTGAAGGAGTCCTTCAGAAAACAGCCCGGCAAACGGAATGTCGGATTAGCGGTATGCGGCTGTTTAAAGGGGGCCACTGAAGTGAATTCCGAGATGGCAGCTGACGACAAGCATTTGTTGGCGGTACCCTCCCAGTGCGGCTGACAGAGCTGCACTTCCATGACTTGCTCCACGGCTTCGGAAGCCAATAAAGCAGGCAGATGCCTTGTTTGGCAACAACTGTTAACAAAAAAAAGGCGGAAAGCAAATAAAAAACAAAATTAATGTCTTAAAATGTTAGAAAAAATACCCTAGCTTCTCAGTCCTTCTTGGCAATAATAAAACATGATAATTATTAAAGACTCGAAGAAGTGGAGCATGCTGGCAAGATACAGGAATAAAAGGAAAGCGACATAAGAGACAAAGACGAGACAAAACATCTAAAGCACCAATATCATTGACACAAAGTTAAAAAAAGTGAAAGCCGTCTACAACTCCCTGTAAAGCCGAATTAGAGCGCAGCTCTTGAGGAGGAGGAGGGAAGGGTACTGGGGGGGGGGGGGGGGGGTTACGTCACCTTGGGGGGTCACGTGACGATGACAATGCCGATGATGTCATCAGTGACGATGACAATGCAGATACCGATGACGTCATTTGACGTCACTGATGACTATGACGATGCGGATGTCGGTGACGTCATCAGTGCCATCACTGATGACGTCATCGGTGATGATGACGATGACGACGCGGATGCTGGTGACGTCATGTCACTGATGACGTCATCAGTGATGATGACGATGCAGATGTTGACGTCATCAGTGACGTCACTGATGACGTCATCGGTGATGACGATGCAGATGCCGGTGACGTCATCAGTGACGTCACTGATGACGTTATCAGTGATGACGACGATGCGGATGCCGGTGACGTCATCAGTGACGTCACTGATGACGTCATCAGTGATGATGACGATGCGGATGCCGGTGATGTCATCAGTGACGCTGACGTCATCGGGGGGGGGGGGGGGGGGGGGGGAAGGGAGGGGGCCTGCGCAGTGCATTATGGGACATTTCCCATAATGCACCGCGCGGTTATGTCGACGCCGACGCCGCTCAAGCTGGAAACGGGCGCCTAAGAGCTGTGCTCTAAAAAGATGGGTTTCACTGTGTTACTACATATATATCAGGGGCGTCCACGCTCACTCGGCCTAAAAGCCACAAACAAAAGTATGAAACTTCCAAGAGCCGGGGGAAGGGGGGAGGGGGGGTCAAACGTTCGTCCAGAGCAATAAATGAAACTTGAACTACTTTCAATCTTTCCGAATCAAAAGCAGTCTAACTGCATGTAAGGTAGCAGTAGCACAAGACTACCAAACCGCAACCTGTCTTTTGATTTAAAACGCGTTCTAGTCTCTTTTTGGGGAAGTGCTCGTGTGACCGGTAGGGAGGCGGGGGAGAGGAGAGGAGGGCTGGGGAGGGAGCTGCGAGCCGCACTTTAGCACGCGAAGAGCCACATGCGGCTCGCGAGCCACATTTTGGCCACCCCTGATATATATTGTAGTGATCTCGCATGCATTCCCGTTTTCTTTCCTCAGCATCAAAAGCAGACATTGAAGGTGAAGGACCAAAGGACGAACGTTTTGCCATGTGGCTTTGCAGAACCAAGGTGAGCATTACACCATTTACAAGGGCTATTCATGACTCCAACTGTCTATAAGTGGTGCAACTCGTTTACCAAAATGGCGGTTATAGTGAGGCTAGGGTATGTGCGCTGGTATACTAGCTGCTGAGTCTGTCTAGCGTGCAGGCTTCACTAAGTGACATAAATCATCCCCACTTATACGAGGAAGCTAGGGTGTTATGCAGGCAAATCACCTGTTTATCCTCAAAACAAATAGTGTTTAGCGTAATATTTATGCCAGAAGGTGTGTTTTAATAAGGAACGAAATTACAACTAATTTCTAGTTTGGACTTAATATCTCGATATAGGTGTTAATTTTGGTTTCTCTCCTAACTCAATATGTATCTTACAGCGTAATCTTTAAGGGAAAGAAATTTTTTTGCTGAAACTTTATTTTGTGACATACGTGTTAGATCCAGGCACTTTAAAATATTTTTTTAGAGTTTGGTGTCCTTTTAATAACTGGGTCCTTAACTGGGTAACATAGAGTATTGTATTTGTTGAAAAAAATCAGCACTGATATTTTGCTGTCCTTGCTGCTTTTTCTCGCACAAATAATTGTCATGTGAAATAATAAACTAAGGGCCCTTTACTCTTTTTTTTTCTTTGTTTTTTTTTTGGGGGGGGGGGGGAGGGAATGAGGGCATTTAGATGATTAATTGCTTTAGCATTATTCTCATCATTCAGTTTAAATTTTACAAAATAGTGCTATGGGTGACAAGGTTAGAAAATGTTCACAAAACTTATCAATTTAGCAATGCCGTTCTCACTACAAAAAGTCTAAAATGAAATATGAGTCAGACTGCAGAAATGTGTGAGTTTTTTAGGGCAACGCGTGATGCATAAAACATCATATTACATCCAGGGTGTATGTCTATAAACTTGCAAAATTAAAAACACTACCAATAGACAAGGACACAAAAGGAAGGCAAACAGGGCGAGTATTTACTCTCAACTGAGCCCTTATTTAAAAAATGAAAGGCGTTTACAATTCTCTGTAATGCCGAATTAGAGCGCAGCTCTTGAGGAGGAGGAGGGGAGGGTATGCCCGTCCCCCTCCCTTCCTCCTCTCCTGCTCCCCTCCCATTTAGTGACAAACTTTCGCTGCGTTTCCCGCTAAATTGAACGGGAAAAATTCCCCGCTAAATTTAGCGGGAACATTTTTCTGCTAAATTTAGTGGGGGAATTTTTTTCACTAAATTTAGCGGGGAAATTTTCCCAGCGGGAAAATTTTGTCCCTAAATTTTGCAGGGAATTTTTTACGGCTAAATTCAGCACAACATCTACCGCTAAATTTAGGGAAAAAAAATTCCCTTCTTCTCCTTTCTCGTGACGTCACACGTGACGTCATTATGGGGAACAGCCCATAATGCAACGCGCGGCTACGCCGACAGCGATGCCGCTCAAGCCGGAAACTGGCACCTAAGAGCTGTGCTCTAAAGCAGTTAAAGCAAACGGAATGAGCAAGCATGACCTGTCACTGCGATCAACAGGACACCTGCCTTTTCATTACAGATTGTCTGCGCCAACCCAACTTTCAAAATACCGCAATCGTGGCAAGGGCCCATGAAAAAGTCGGGAGGGAAGTGCTAGTAGCACATGCTGTAAAGAAAGAGGGCACTGAAGGCTGCGTCAGTCAGCTGCCAACTTCTCTGCATCAAAAAAAGAGTGATTTTATTGACACATGGTGATGAGTGACGCCACTGGGCGATTCAGTGTATTTTTTAACGCAGGTTGTTTGCTTTAGCTGTTTTTAAACAAATGTTCAGTAGAGAGTAAGTGCTCGTCCTATTAGCATTCCTTTTGTGTCCTTGCCTACTATTAGCTTTTTTTAATTTTATAAGTCATAAACCAACTGTCCCGTTTTGCCACTTTCGTATGTCTATCTTGATAATGATGGCAGTTTTTCATGTGCTAGAAAGAAAACACAATGAGACCTTTCTGTGAAGACTGTTAAATGGTATACTTTTGTGATTGTGGCTTTTACTGGAGCCTACATTCCCACAATTTACATTAATAATAATACAACCAAGATACTTATATACATAGTTTTTAAAGCTCTAATATAATTTATTGCTTATGATCTATAATTTAAAACATGCTAAGAACCATGGCAATATAAAGTTGGCAAATTATCATAACTGGTAAATTGCAGAATGTTGAATTAACAGGTTATCAAATAAAAATAGACAAATCAATTAAATCATTCTAGCTAGTCTGAGAAATCAATGTAAAATAACATTAATTGTGGGGAAAGCATATTGTGACTGTGCTATTAAAGCCGTGACTTTTGACAATCGGCAAAACTTCAAAATTCGCCGCCAATTCTTCTGTACCAAATGCCCCAAAATACAAAAAAAAAGGGTTCTGTTGTTGTTTTTTTAATAGCAAAACTTCCCAGAACATATATTTTCTTTAACTTTTATGCACCATTGTTTTGCCAAATCAGCCTTTCCAGTTAGAAGGGACGCCCGCTTGCACGTCTGCTCCCTGCAGCAGGTTTTGTTGGTGTTGAAAAACCGGTGAAACTGCAGCGAGTTTAAATATTGCATATACGAGCGAACGCATACACTTTGTGTTTGCGTTAGCCGTTGCGTGTTCCTCATTGCGCGTGCACGGAATCCAAAATGGCGGTCTTAGACTGGCACAAGGTGACGACACGCATGATCAGTGCAAGCGTACAGTGCTTTTGTTTGCTTCTATACGCAATACTAAAACTCTCTAGTAAGGTACAATCCCATACCGGCTGTAGTACTACACTGGACTGTGAGGAGTGTTGTTTGCATTCAGAAATCACTGTACGCGAGCCATAATCGCGAGCAGTTCCGCTGTGTCGGTGAGCAGGTGAATCTGGGAACCCTCACTATAAGCGCTTCCCGTTTCCGCCACGAGAAGGCGAGCAACGAGTTGGAGTTGCGAATAGTACCTAGGGCCTAATGAGACTTTGTTTCAAAATGTCTACACAAAAGATTGCACTATGTATATGCAGTCTCAGCAGAAACCTCAGTGGAACATTTAAAGAGCTATTTTCGGGTTCCATAATCTACAAATCTTCAGGAGCACCGCATTTTTAATTGCTTTAAGTGACCTAGTCATGTGAACAAATTTTTCCAGTTGTCTTTCTTATTTATTCGCGACTCCAGCAAAACGGACGCCACCAAGCGGGAGAACCCGGAACCAGCCGGACCAGGTTGCCCCGCGCCCCTCCGCGTCTCTGGTGGCTTTCGCGGATACGTGTTGTCGGCGCGGTGGCGAACAATGTAATTTGACGAGGGTCCGAAAATTTTTTAAGTTTGCCTGATTGTTCATTAGTCTGGTGAAGCCTCAGTAGATTGTTTCCTTTCATCACGTGTTTGAAAGCCCGTTTACTCCACAACACACAGTCGCGTGCTTTCGATTTCTTGGATGGGGAGGAATCACGGAAAAACGTTTTGGTTTCTTGTCTGTCTCGAATCACATTCAAAGTTACGACTACTTGGTAATTGATAAGTGGTCTCTTTATAAGGATGCAGAACAGTGGACTGGGGACGACAGACGGGGTGTTTCACCGGAGGGAATACTAACGTTACAGTCAAGTAAAGGGAAGGTTCGATAGCTGTTTTTCTTGAGTTTGGCTACGTTCGATTAGCTTCAAGTCTGAGCCACCCCCGCCGGTCGGTGCGTTGGCTATTCATCTTGGCTGCTTTTCGCCGAGAAAGCCTCTGGACCACAACGAAGGAGTTGGACTGTTTTTGCAATTACTTGATTCCGGAAAACCTGCTCGCTGCATACGATGAATGAGGGAAATTGTCTGCTTTAAAAAGGTGGGGGACGCGTCTCGCAAAGTTAGAAGCTGTCACGGCATTATGACCTATCGCGCCTCCAATATTTATATTATACCCCCTTCGAAGCCAGTTGCGATATACGTTTACATTGTTCAGGTTGACCGGCCACAAAAAATACAAATTTTCTCCGTCCAGTACTCAAAGTCAAGTTTACTGCAGAGGTGTTCTGTGTAAATCTCCGATGAAGGTTTTCTTTAGTTTGTCCGAATTCGTCTCCGTGCTACCGGCTACTACCATTTGGCTGAGTTTAAGTAGTATCTCTCTGTGTGTCAAATATACTTTTATTCAGCAGTTCACTTCATAGCTAGTAAATTAAGCCCATATTTAAACCCGAAGAATATACTAATATTGTTTTAGTGGGGCCCATAGTAAGTAATATAATACATAACCCGTATATTCATCAAAATAACTTCTCGATTGCTACTAAGACATGAATTGAAATACGAGTATCAGCTGCTTAGTGGGGCGCCAGCGGGTTAAGGGGGGGACACTACCCAAAAAAGTAAATTTTTGAACCACTTGTCTGATTTAATTTATATTTACAGGGCTTGTTTCTGTTGACGTTGAGAACATTTCTGCCGATTTTTGTTAACCTGGGTGAAGTACAAAAAAAATTGCAAACGTTCAAAGACGAAAGTGGGCGTGTCTGCTTAGGAAAACTATTGTTTCGAAATTACTTATAAATTTGCCGTTTCCATGTGTTACATTGCATTAGGACAGTTCAGAGCAAATAACTATGGAGCTATATTTCTATGTTATACCATCTTTCATGACAAAAAAGCCACATAAACACAAATACAGTTTTTTAGATTTCCATCCTTTCTCCAATCTTTTAGTTCTTGAGCATGAAAAATGACAAAAATAAAAAATACAAGCTCTTAGTTATCTTCCCCTTAAAATTTCACCCCAGAAAAACTCATAAAAATGAATCGAAGTTGCATAATAACAAAACGATAGTTTTCCTAACGTGAAATTTATGCCAAAAAGTGGAATGGAGAAAAATGTGTTCAAAGTGCTTCAACCTCCACCTTTCCTTTAGCATCGGTGGACCGAAAATAATTTATAAAAAATTAACTATGCAGTGTAAACTAATGAAACTTTCTGGGAATACTCTCTAGATGTTGGTGGATGTAAATATGACATTTTTCAAAATCAACTTTTTTTGCCGAAATTGTTTTTTCTGGGTAGTGTCCCCCCTTAACACGCTCTTTGATTCAAGAAGCGCTTGCTTAATTTTCGTGATTTTCCTGCAGCCTGTGTTGTTGACCGAGCAGACGACTGGAGCAGTTTCTTAAACGCGGATACGCACAAAAGCTCGATTTTGCGGACAGATAAGTCGCAGGGTCGAGGCATGTGAGTTAGCTGAAGATTACTCTCGGTGGAACAATTTTGTAGGCATCGCCGCTTTCCTTAGCTGATTAAAACTGATTAGAGTCTATTGCCGTCTCTCCGGAGCCCATAGTTTCGGTTTTGAACAAAATCTCTGATACGAAAGTTTGATATGAAAAGAACGAAAAACACGGGGAAAACAAAACTATGCTCTGCAAGTTTATGTGCACCGGCTACACTTAACTGTCGCATTTCAGATACCTATAAAATTGGGCATTAAAGAAAAGAAAACCTGTTAAATTCAATGCGCCACCCGTTCAGGCGGCCCGGCCGAGCCGACGCGACCTGGACTCAGCCGCCATGTTTGTTTGGTGGTGGCGCCCCCTATAGGTCGCTGGAGTCGCGAATAGAACTAACTAGAGTCACTTAAAATTGATGCATACTAAATGGTCATTACAATTCATTTTTTGCCTTTTGCAAACATATGGCACTCTAAAAAATATTTGGGATTCCTCAACCTTGGCCAAATTTGAAAACCGTGACTGGTGTTTAAACTCTTGAAGCAAGCCTCGCACTAGCCATCGGTATACAAACTAACTCTTATTTCTTACCCTGGGTTTGAAGAAACTCCTAGGCATCCCTCCCAGTTCTTTCTACGGACCGGCAGACAAGGTCCTGGCTCAGCACCTGATCCGTTTCTGCTTCATGAGGGTCTGAACCATGTTTTGCTATTGAATCTCTTTCCCTGACCCCTTCGAGGGGCGGTGCAACGATTTTTGTATTTTGTGCAAGTATCGCTTAGAACGAATTCCCAACATTCATGAAACATGTTTTAGTTTTTCTACACGTGCAAAGGTAGTCACAAAAAAAAAGAATCAAAGAAAACTGAACGGCATTCATTTCCTCAACTCACAGCCAGAACAAGGGGCCACATGACCTGGAACAGATTATATGCCGCCAATGTTTATCATAGCTCTGCGCTGGGATTGACAAAGTGTGGGACACGCACCAATTCCAGAAATTGTTAAGGTTTGGTTATTCTCATCATTGCAGCAATTGAACACGAGCCACTACCCAAATCTTTGTCGAGCTATTGATTATCACGAGCCCAAATCAAATGCTCACGCAACGCTCAGGTCCAATCTATGAGCGCCATTCAAACACTGTCATTCAGGAAACTATGCCAACACTGCAACCCCTCAACTAAATCGTCAAGTTTTGCGAAGAAGAGATTGAAAGAAAACATTTGCTTTCATTCTTAAAACTACAATGCAACAAAACAAGTCTTCTGGTCAGTGGAGCAGTGTTCAAGTACACTTGAGTCCCACTAGTGCCAGTAAGTTTGTGCAAAGTGAAAAACATTCCAAATGAATATTGCTGCACTCTTAAGTGCAGTCACAAGTAGGACTCATGGGCTGTAGGCCCATGAAAACGGAGAAGCTGCCAAAGCTGCCTCTCTAGCAATTCTTAGCATTGCACCCACCTCTGCGTAGTACTATTACTTGCCAGGAAGGAGCCAATCTCATTATATTTGGAAACAAGAATAGAAAATCCATTGTGATAAAAAGGTATGAAGAGGATGAACACCTTGGCAATTGGCAATGCTTACACAATGCACTATTATACTAAAACATCTCTGCTAAGAGCATAATACTTGTACACCATTAACTAAAAGAATGCCATATTATTCAATGTAAATATAGAGATCAATGCCCAAACACCGTAAAAAAATTATGACCTAAAATATCAGTGACATTGGAGAGCACAGTATATTCATACCATATATATTTTCAACTTGTCATATGTATCAAGTCAAAGTTACACTTCAGTCAGCAAACAACGATACTGAATTCATGCCCCGCTGCATTACCACACTCATTGGGATTCTTTGTTTTCTTTTGGATGGACGTCACTCCTTTTTAGGAAGACTCAACATTGCATCAAGCCATACAGATTCTCAACGAGTTGAAGCCAACAATGTAGGGAAATGTGGTAGCTTGTACAATAAAAGAATTGGTTTGGGTCATTGTGTTCCAATTAATTTGGGTGAATACATACATAAACAGAACCATCCAGAAAAAAAACTGAATAGGAAATGTTTGATAAAAGAGGACAGCGCAAGAAGACGGTGCAAGTATTCAAATACATATTTGCTGCAATATTTTCTGCTTGAACAGTGTCCCATGTTCATTTTCTTTTGATGGAATGAAAAACATGCGAGGCAAAAAGAAGAAAATCTTTTTTGGCATGCGGCAGCGCAATGTGTGTCTAAAAACTTGGCTTGTTTCCACCAATAACAGTGTGCATCGCCGGAGATTCAATATCGGTCACCGGCACAATGCCACAAGTAACATAATACCTCAATTTTCCTAAAATATTTTTATTGCACAATCTTCTAAAACAATATTACATAGATGAGCAGGTACAATCCAAGATTTTTTGGTTTTTTTACTGCACCAAAAGATACGGCACAGAGTTGCCTAAAATTGTGGCAAACCTACGAATAACCCAAGGACATGCACCCTGCTTGGAATTAAGCGTGAAACACATGTACGACGAAACCTTACGATCCGACGTGCGGACTGCCGGAATGACCTCGGAGGGCGATGGTTTTCGTAACATCGGAGAGCGTTGAAAACCCTCGCCTCCGACCTTCGTATTGCCTGGTCGGACGTCGGATCGGACGGTTTCATCGTACATGTGTTTTGCGCTTTAGCCATGTGCCATGAACACCTATACGTTTCACGAGTAGAGGCATAAGGCTCGTAATAAATATCCGCAGGTACTTGTGCAATGCTCCCGAACTTGAGCGATGGAGCATAACGTCTAAAGAATGTAACATTTTGCACGTGTCGACATTCATAAAAATAAATAAATATTAGTAAAGAGAGAAAAGACCACTTCAGCAATAGCTAGAAGGCACTTTACAAAGTGTTTGTTCCTAAAAGATATGACTGAGTTGAGCTTAGACCGTATACTAAAGTGAGCAGACTGAGCATTTCCGTGCACTAACTTGGAACCTTTGACAAGAAGTAGGCACAAGGCATCACAAATTATAGTAGCAATGTAGCTGGAGAAGTCGGTCGTTAGGTGGACGTTGGACAGATACCATTGCAATGAGCCAGCATTGCATCACAAAAGAAAATGATGTTGGAATGCCAGCTTAAAAGCCAGTTTCATTGCTTATGTACAGTGCAATTCACTTATAACGAAACGGATATAACAATGTGCTCTTATAACAAACAATTTTTAGAGTTTGTAAACTAGAAACGCTAGGTTTCTAGTCCAGATACAATGATAATCGGTTACAACAATTTAATTTTCAGGTTTTCTCATTGTCGTTTTAAGTGGATTGCACCGCACTCACCATCCTAACTTGGTCCCAGCGGAACTTTGAACTACTGAGTATGCCACCGTCCTGCTGCAAGTATCGCTCATTCATAGATCTATTCTTTTATGGCCAGCTGGTGTGTAATGCTTAAGGGGGGACACTACCCAGAGGAAAAAAAAAATTGCAAGAAACATTGGTTTTGAAAAATTACATATTTACATCCATCTACATCCAGAGAGTATTCCCAAAAATTTTCACTAGTTTACACTGCATAGTTAATTTTTTATAAATTATTTTCTGTCTACCGAAGTTAAAGAAAAGGTAGGGTTTGGAGCACTTTGAACACATTTTTCTCCGTTCCACTTTTTGGTATAAATTCCATTTTAGTCAATCCATCGTTTGATAATGGCAATACAGAGAAGGCTTGTTCTTCACTTTTCCTGACAGAAATTTAATAAGGAATGCGCCTATGGAGTTTGTTCGTAGACATTTTGTCGTAGACACAGAAGATCAAAAAAGTTGACCAATTTTGCAGGAGAAAAATGATAGAAATCAATGACGTTTTTCAGAAAACTTTCCATAAATGCACTTCCTAGGCATTCTGCTACATATCTAGCGAATAACGATCTTGAATATTGTGATAGTTTTCTGACGATGGATTAACTAAACAATGTAGGGGTGTTGCTGGTAGAAGCTGCCCTAATTTCCTTCCCACTTAACCGACAGCCTTGAAATTTTGTTACGCACCCTCTAGCATGACCACCAGCCTACCCTGTAAGTTTCATTAATTTTAATCCAAAGGTTCAAAAGTTGACCCTCCCAGGGGGTGTCTCCCCTTAGGCAACTAAAAAAAACAAAAAAACAAAAAAAAACCAGGTTGCCAACAAGGCATGCTAAACGGAACCGGTCTGCGAGAGACATTCATAGTTCGTTGTCCCGGGAGAACGAGGCCCTCAACAGGACCAAAATACAGTCCCTGCCGTCCTCCTCGATAGCACGCAAAAATCAAGGGTCTGCCCCGGTGGGTGCCCTTCCTTTCGTAGAAAGACGTCTCGTGGACACACGGTTCGTAGAAAACTTTTGATGGACGCACATTTTGTCAACATTCCAATGTTTTGTAGACACACGCTTCTGCGACGTTTCGTTGACAGCAGTTTTTTTTTTAATAAGTAGTCTGAATTAGATTATGGGGAAGAGCGCCAAAACTCAAGAGGACTCGCCTAGCGGCTCTAATAGAACAAAAACAAATTCGGAAAACAAGGAGTGTCCATACTATGCGTGGACACCCCTTGCTCTGTTCGGGAAAACTTTATTATATTCTCGAGCTTGCCTTAGGCCTAATCGGAACCACCAAGGGAGGCACAAGGTTCGTCAAATGTGGGAACCTTTCAATAAAACAAACAGTCGAAACGTTGCAGTGTCCACAAAACATTGTTCGACAAACTGATTGTCACTGCGCACGGGCTACTGTACCGGTAGCAGGAACACCCGCCCTCAAAGCAGGTAGGGGAAGATGGCCTTCCGCCGGCGGGGATAGTTGCGGAACTGTTCCTGGTACCAGTTGTGGCTGACAAAGGCCACCCCCACCTGGTTGACCCACGTCCAGGCAAGGGCCAGCCACCAGGTCGGGTTGGGCGAGCCCAGCACCAGCGTCAGGGCGCTGTAGACCACAATCTCGGCCATGTAGTGTGGGCACGACACATACTCGAACATCCCGCCCTTCGGGACGTCGTGCTTGAGGGACACCACTTTGCCTGCGTGGACGCGGAGCGCCGTCTATAACCAGGCACGTCTTTAACTGGGGCAGATCTTTATCCGGGCACGTCTCTAGCCGAGCAAGTCTTTTAGAGGGAGAGCAAACCAGTCTTTTCGGACATATCCTAAATAACTGCTAACTAAAACTCAATAAAATCACGATTAAAAAAAATATTCAATAAATCAGATTGCCATATTTTTTGGTGTATAAGACACGTTGTTTCCAAAATTTTCGGCACTGCGTTTTATATGTATATATTTTTTTCTTTTTTGCAAACTCTGAAGGAACTCCTGTTGATGCTGATTAGTCTTTTTTTACTATTATGACTGCTCAATGCAAATGATGCGTCATAAATGCAAGTCAACCTCCCAAAACTAGAATTCCATAGCAAAAGAACAGAAAAGAAAGTCAAGAAAACGAAAGGAAAAAAAAAAAACGCGTCGCTTTGCGAGTTCTGAAGTCAAGGAGGCTGCGCAAGTCTCGGAAGCCACAAGCGGTGTATGGCATTTCACAATATTTGCTCAAACACATGTTATAAAGTTTTTTCGCAGCAAGTGCATGAATATAGGTGCGTCTTATACACAGGTGCGACTTATATCCTAATTTTTACTTAGAAACTTGTGAAAAATGAGGGTGCATCTGATACAACGATGCGTCTCTTACACCAGAAAATATGGTAATTCGATTTAAACCACTGTAGCTTGAGAAAAAGTGTGTTTTTATAACTTTGTTTTTAAACATGACAGATTGATTGATCAATTCATTTGATCACTGAGAATACAGGGGAGAGAGGTACTATACATTTAAACTATTTAAGTACAGTTTAAATAACAAATTTGATGGATGTAAACCCACCATACTAGAACGAAAGCAGCTTATTTTTTATAGCTGTTTTTTTTTTTTTTTTTTACGTTCCAATTTGCTTGCAAAAAGAAAATTACTTTTGTTGTTTTGGTTCCTTTCTTTTCTTTCGCGTGTTGATTTGCTTGCAGTGGGACATTACATAACTGACAAATGAAGTGGACCGAAGAGAGCTCAACGCTCTGACACGCTCAGAATAGTTGTTTGTGTTTAATCTGCATTAAATCTTTTTTGCATGATTTTTTTTTTTAATTTAGATACAAAACGAGTGCACATTGAAAGCACCAAATGATAGACAAGCAATGAATAAAAAGTATATTAGAGATTATGTCTGTGGGAAAGTTTTGATTTATATCATCCTAGCAAAACCGGTGTAATTTAAATTACAATTTAAATCATTTTGATTTTTGTTCTCCACTTTGCCGCCAAGGCATGGGTTCTCTAGTTGGGTTCCCAGAGACAAAGGGATTCCCCAGAGTACCCTCACGAGTTCTGCATCTTCCAAATTTCCTCGACCGTGCCTGGTGCCAAGTAAAGTGTATTCCCAGTTTAAGTGCAATTCTAGCAGATCCGAGCCATCCATTGGTGCCTAATTATGTGCCAAAGACTCCTTAGTATGTGCTTATTTCTGTACAAGACCTGTAGGGCATTGCTCCTTGCATCAGTCCCACGGGGGTTTCTCAGCTATCAGTCGATGCAAATCGAGTTCCAAGAAATTAAAGTTTGAGAAGCCCACACACTACGAGATGGCAATAGGGGAGGCGGCACGCAACTCCCTCAAAGTCCTCGGATTCTTGTGCCTCCGAACCATTTGTGTCCTGACCCTGTGCTATCAACTTAGTGTATCTTTTATTAAAAAGAAACCTGTAACATACTCTTTTAAGCACGAATAAAAGTCAAAGTATTTCAATATGCAGGGTGTTTCTGCAGAAGCTTTTAAAAATCCCTAAAAGTATGCTGTTCAAAGACAAAAAGAAACTCTTCGCAGGAACAAACTACAGCCTTGGCGGACTTCAAGTATTACTGTATTGCAAAAACATATTAATTAGCGAAATGATTAACCAAAATTGAATTATTTTTTTAGTGAAAATAAACATATGGTTCCAGTGAGAAACTTGCTGAACATCATCGAAAATCACTAAATCAACTCGTTTTAGAAAGATATAAGGCAGGGACAGCATTTTACGGCGTTCTGAAAAAAACGCTCAATTTGGATACGTTTCTACAGGGTGAAACAAGGAGACGCCAGGCTCTTTAAATCGACCGCAAAATTCGGTTTCTTAACCTATCGCGCTACGATTTTGTGCAGCGTTGCCCACAGATGGTTCATTTTTTTTTGTAAAATTTGCGAAGAGCGAACTTACCTGAGGAAAAAGTAAAGGAAGAAAAATGCTTAGCTCCTATGGAAACGCAGCGACGCCACCGATCTGCAAACAACACGGCGCCGTTTCGCACGGGAGACAAGAGATGGCGCAACAAACGCCGCCAACGAACGAGCATACGACGCCCACAGCAGGCCTTTTTAGCAGAAAATCTTTCCGACTCAAAAACGGCGCGCGTTTCCCAGGCGGCGACAGTCGCAGAAACAAAAAAGACGGGTGCGGTAACAGCAAGGAGCTGCAGTTCCTTGTCTGCAAAAGGGCAGGCTCTCGGCGTCGTCTTCTCGTTCGTTGGCGGCAGTTGACGTCGCGACCGCTTGCGCCATCTCGTCTCTCCCGTGCAAAACGGCACTGTGTTGTTTGCAGACCAGTGGCGTCGCTGCGTTTCCATAGGAGCTAAGCCTTTTTCTTTCTTTACTTTTTCCTCAGGTAAATTCGCTCTTCGCAAATTTTACAAAAAAAAAAAAATGCACTATCTGTGGGCAATGCTGCACAAAGTCGTAGCGCGACAGGTTAAGAAACCGAATTTTCCGGTCGATTTAAAGAGCCTGGCGCCTCCTTGTTTCACCCTGTAGGTTTCGGTTTCTTATTGGAGTGCAACTCTGCGCCCATAATCCTGCTCCCCAATGGTCAAGATGCGCAACAGATGTGTGCCATACTTCCCTCCATCTTTTGAGGGAGGTGATGCGGTGGCTTCGTGCCGCAACTGCCGGAGAGCAGGACCAAGGACGCAAAGATACGTTCCGATAAGAAACCGGAACCTAGAGACGCGTCCAAACTGAGCGTTTTTTTTTTTTCAGAACGCTGTAGAATGCTGCCCCTGCCTTATTTACTTCTAAAAAAGAGTTAATTTGGTTGTTTTCAATTATTCTTAGCAAGTTTCTCAGTGGAAACAAATGTTTATTTTCACTAATTAAACAAATTGATTCATACAACTTAGTTAATTATGTTGCCAATTAGTATGTTTTTGTGATCCTTGACGTCCGCCAAGGCTGGTAGTTTGTTCCCGCAAAGAGCTTCTTTATATCTCGAACAGCATATTTTTACGAATTTTTAGAGAGCAGCTCTTAGGGGCCCGTTTCCGGCTTGAGCGGCGTCGCCGTCGCCGTAACCGCGCGGTGCATTATGGGTAAATTTCCCCGCTAAATCTAGCGGAAAAATTTTCCCCGCTAGATTTAGCGGAAAAAAATCTTCGCTAAATCTAGCGGAAGCATTTCCCCGCTAAATCTAGCGGGAAAAATTCCCCGCTAGTAGCGGAAAAATTTCCTTGCAAAATCTAGCGGAAAAATTTCTCCACTACATCTAGCGGAAAGTATTCCCCGCTAAATCTAGCGGAAAAATTTCCCCGCTAAATCTAGCGGAAAATTTTCCCCGCTAAATCTAGCGGAAAAATTTCCCCGCTAGATATAGCGGAAAAATTTCCCCGCTAAATCTAGCGGAAAAATTTCTCCGTTGAATCCAGCGGAAAAATTTATCCGCTAAATTTAGCGGAAAAATTTCTCCGCTAAATCTAGCGGGAAAAATGCCCCGCTAAATCTAGCGGGAAAAATGCCCTGCTAAATCTAGCGGAAAAATTAACCTGCTAAATCTAGCGGAAAAATTTCCCCACTAAATCTAGCGGAAAAAATTCCGCGCTAAATCTAGCAGAAAAAATTCCGCGCTAAATCTAGCGGAAAAATTTCCCCGCTAGATTTAGCGGAAAAAATTCCTCGCTGTCAAGCGGAAAAATTTCACCGTTAAACCTAGCGGAAACATTTCCCCGCTAAATCTAGTGGAAAACTTTTTCTGGGGGGTCACGTGACCTCCCAAGGTCACGTGACCCCCCCCCCCCCCCCCCCCCTGCCCCGAGAACAGGTAACCCTAGTATCCTTCCCTCCTCCTCCTCAAGAGCTGCGCTCCAATTTGGTGTTACAGGGAGTTGTAAACGGCTTTCATTTTTTTAAAGCTTTCGCAGAAGCACCACACATAAACAAACTATAGTCGGTGACAGGTCAAGAATGAAGTGGAAGCTCCTCCCACCTTTTTCCACTTCTGCAAAAGTGGACGCTGGAGTGGAGGTCGCCTCCTCTCTAGCGTTCGCTCTACAAAAGGGGAAAGAGGTGGGAGGAGCTTCCACTTCATTCTTGACCGGTCACCAACTATAGTGTCCTTCAAGCTATGAGCAGATAAAGGCAACGCACAAATTTGCACAAGATATGACTACGGTTACCACAATATCATGTACCGCGCAGTTTAATAATTGCGGAAGAGTAGGGAGAGTTTACCATAAATTGCTTTGAACAACCTTTGGGATCACCAAAATGGTGGTTCAGTTGCGTCTGAGAGAAAGATAAGCGTGACGCCGCTTGCACATGAAAAGTCCGGATGAATCAGTCAGCAAGGATAAGAGTCGCCCCTTTTTAAAGGCATTAGCATGTGAACTAGGCTTTGTTGAATTGAGGCAGATTGTGGATATTATCTGATACAGCCTGCTCAAATACTCTGCTTTCAATACTGAAGCTCTCTGAATCTGGAAATTCTCCTCTATTCAATATGAATCTAGTCGGTTGGAAAGAACTGCCCATAATATAATCAGTTTAACACTAACAATAAGTGCAGAGCAAAGAAATTTCTACATCAACAGGACTTCAAGGAGAGTTCAGTTTCGGCTAGAAAACAAATCTATGCGAGCATGTGTCCCAAATTAGAGGTTACCTTTGGACAAGCAGACAACTAATTAAGCCTCTGCTAAGCAGGACCTGCAAGGACTTTTTTACTGGTTTTTAATTTGCACCGAACCTGAGCGCACTGAATGTAGTAACTTAATTAAACTTTTCTTTTCTCGAATTTCGCTTTATTTTAAAAGTTATAGGCAAATTAAAATTACAAAAACAAGCAAAAGATAACCTCCTTCATGACGTCCTTGGTCGCTTGAGTGGCCGTGAACAAGAGGAGAGGCAGTGAGCTCAGCGAGCGCTCACGGCTGCTGTACTTCGTGTCGACGGCTCGAGAGGGCGCCTCTAAAGCATGTTCTGGATAGGCTGTATGAAGCAGGCAGCCAGGGCGGCTCGCATTGCATTTTCTGCGCGATTAAACACTAATTTGGCATGACACTTCATTGGCCACAAACGACAGCAAACACAGGGTAAAGATCAGTTCAGAACAGGAGCTACTTTGCGCTGCCATACCGCCAAACGGCCAAACCGCAAGCCAAACCTGCTTGCCGAAGGCATTCGGAACGCTTGGAACCTGTCAGATCCTCGAGCTCGAATAAGACCACAGCGCCGCCGCATACATCCGGGACCTTTCTATGTTGCCGCTTGTCGGTGCCTGATCTCACTACCCCTTTCTAGCATGTGCCGCCTTTGCCACCGCTTGGTGGCAGGTATGTCGACGGGTCATTTCTTGTTTCCATACTTCATAAACTGCATTTGTTTCTTTTCTGATCTAAAATACTGAACAAAAACTACTTTCATAAATAATTTAAACGGTTCGCGCCACTTACATTTTGTATTTCGACTAAAAAGAAAGCTTTTCGCGGCTCTGACCAGTAGTAATCCCAGTACCAAAGACTTCACATATCGCGTGCTTTCGGCACCGCAGTTCGCCCCCGTAGGTAGAGGAGGTTTCCATGTTGTCCGGTTAAAATTTGACACAATAATATTTAGTTACTCTCTCCGTGCCCGCTGGCTTGCCTGAACCCCAAGAGATGTGGAAACCGCAAAAAAGGTAGATGCTTAAATATAATTGCAGGGCCCCTTTAACCTGGCAGCCACATTAAAAAACAAAACAAAAAAACTATGATTTTGAGTTTCTTAAGGATGGCTAGTTGGGCTAGTGGATTTTGCATCATGGTGTAATGCACCAAAAAACACGGACGAAAACGAAGAGAGAACTGGACAGGACGTGGTGTAACTTTCAACTGAATGGATTATTAGGATGAAATACTTTTAAAAATATAAAAACCAGCACACTTGGCAGAACGCAAAGATGAGGTCAAAAAACACCCCCCCCCCCTTAATACCAGCGTCATTGGTTCTTCAGATAGTAGAATTCTTTATCGGACAGTGACCAAGAGGGTGTGCTTACACAAGATTTGTCGTGGTGGGACTTAATCCAGAAGGCTTTATGAATTTCTCTGGCTGTTTTGTTTGTGCCAAGGTGTACGTTGGCCAGACGGGGAGGTGCATCGATGGTAGGGTCAGAGAGCATGCGTTGGCGATCAGGCAGTCCCCATCTGGCCACCAGCGGTCCACTGTAACCGTTGTGAATGCAGGCCCAACTCTGAGAAGTGCAGCCCCATCTTTGCTGAGACCTTCGCCACGGACCATTACAAAACAAAAACGGCCACAGAAATTCATGAAGCCTTCCTGATTAAGTCTCGCCACAGCAAATCTTGTGTAAGTGCACCCCTTTTGTCTTTGTCCAATAAAGAATTCTACTATCTGAAGAACCAATGACGCTGGTATTTGAGGGGGGTGTTTTTAGACCATATCTTTGTGTTCTGCCAAGTATCCCGGTTTTTATATTTTTAAAAGTATTTCATTCAAATAAACTCTTCAGTTGAAAGTTACACCGCATCCTGTCCAGTTCTCTTTTTGTTTTCATCCGTGTTTTCTGGCATATTACGCCAGGAGTTTTTGAAATGCACCTGACTCCGTGTGTTTCAGGAAAAATTGTAGTGCTAGCACTTGCACCTATTTTATATCTTATACATATGTTTCATGTGATACCTCCTTAATATTACTCAAGGTTGTAGTGTCATCGTATGTGCACAACTGTCAGACATTGCAGCTCCAAGTAATCCCAGGCAGTTTGTTCGGCAAACCAAAAAAGGCAATGTCTCACTCAGTGATGTCAGCCAGAAAAACACAAACGCAAACAGCGGCCTGCCACCCACCTTCAGGATCTTTCCGGAGCGACGCCATGCGGAGGTGCGTGTCAAACTGGACGCAGAAGCCCCAAAGAAAGATGACCGTTCCCACAATATGATGCCAAGAGATCTCGGCCAGAGAAAAAGCCGGCATCACTCCAACTGCAAGAGTCAAATGGGGTACATTTATGGAAGATTGCAATGTTGACAAGGCACGCTGAACGACATTTAAAGAAAAAAGCACACCTTTCTTACTTTTAAATGCTTAAGGATATTATTGGTAAAAAATGGTAATGTCATACACTTAATACTGTTACTCAAATACTTGGAGGAAAAGAAAAAAAGGCTCGAGGTACACCTAAGCACTTCTTATGAGTTGTGAATGCGAAAGCATTTCCACTCCCTTGTTCCATCTGCAGCGTATTTGCGTCAACGGCAGAGCGGTGCGCTTTGTTGGCGAGGAGAGGGCGCCTCTCCTCGCCATACTTACCTTGGACGTTTCGTGTTAGCGGAGCGCTGACGGACACGCAGTGCCATGGGGTGGCCGTCGTTGAAACTGAGGCGCAGCGGTCAATGGAAGCTTCGTCAACGCGCGCCAGCGAATGGGATTGAAGCCGAAAATCCATCAGCTTTACTTTGCTCCTTTGGGATCGGGAAATTTAAGTGCCGTTGATTAGCTTTTCGCGTGGTTTCATAGCTGGGAGCTGGCTTCACTTGGAGAAAGGATTTCAGGTGCCATTTGGCACGCTTTTCAAAGCTGATGATGTCGGCTCGCTCCATGAGACAGTTAATGCTTTTGCATTAAGATGTTGCGAGTGAAGAACAATTTTTTTTTTTATATTTCTTGCTTACCCCTTTTGATAAAAATTAATTTTGCTAAGGGCCAACCCAGATCATTCATTTGAAATATCCACCGACTATATCAGTCCATTACAAAACTATTGATCGCAAAATGTCTGAAACTGATGTTCCTAGTGTTCAAGAAGCAAACAGCTCCTATGCCTCAAACATTAGCGACACTAAAAGGCTTCTTAAAGCTCCAACAATTTTTTAAAGTGACAGCTGTTAGTGAAACACTTAGCGGTTTCGTGCCATCAACCGCACTCCATACAAACGCGGGCCATTTTTGGCACTCCACCAAAACATTCCACGGGCCGCAGATAACAAGATATCATGCATGGTCATGCATGGTAGCAAGGTAACATGCATGGTCAGTAAAACCGTCCATGCTGGGCAATCTGGCAGTGCACTGGGATATGTGCCCATGTGACCCAGAATTGGCACAAACAACAATTCTCAGGAGCTAGGAAGATAAAACTGCCTTAGAATTTTATGACATATTCTGAAAGCAATGGGAAACTAGGTCCATTAGTGCCCCGTCAATGCACCTGGCTGATACAGTGTTTTATTTTCTAAACATATAGGCAGAAAGATGCTACTAACAGTGTGTGTTTCTTCCAATAATCCTTCATTTGAGAGTGCACCTCGTCTTGTTTACATCGTTGCCCTTGTTTATTCGGCGCTTTGTGTTTGGCAACTGGGACTATTTGTATCAAAGTGACGTACGAAAACACGCTCCCCTCTTATGCAGGTAGCTGAAATGCTCTCTACTTAATACACTTTCATTGCTTCCAAAACACTGGAAGTTTCTTTCGGTGTGTTATTCGGTTTATTATGAAATGCCTATGCGGGCTCTATGGTGCGTGCACACACCTTTACCGTTCATTTAGTCCATCTGCTCTGAAATAACACCTTAGCAGCCCCGAGGTCACACCACAGCTCTCACTGTTTTTCACCTTATGGGTTGCGTAAATGTTTACAATTTGTTTTTTATGCAAAGCACTAGAATACAATTTAAAATGTCACAAAATGTACTGTTCTCTACAAAGTCATTCATTTCCTCAGAAAAGCACGCAAAGTCAAGCCAAACCAAGACGACTAGAGCAGGGGGACTTAGCAATAGTGACTCTGGAAGTCCCATGTGCTGTTTCACTCCCTGAAACTGCACATTAAATTTATTTTTAGACCAACACATTTTGTGTGTTTCACTGGTCATACAATATACCCTTGAGGAATATTATTTTTTTGTACAAGGACATGTCACACTTATCAAATATTATGAGCTCAGTGACCTCATGGTATGTGATTTAGGAAAGGAAAGAGGCACCAACTACGAGCGGGTGATGCTCGACTGGTGGCTTTCGTCCAGAAAACATCTCGACTTCAAACTGCAAAATAAATATTTCCGTCTTGATAGTCGGGTCACTGTAGCGACAAGTGTCTGCAAAGATCTGAGCAGGTGTAAAAACCTGGGCAGAGGCCATTTGAACAAGAATCGAGAACGAAAACAGTGCCTCTCTCACCTGTGGTCGACAAGCCGGGAGCGTTGGAGAGGATAGAGAGCTGCACGCCAAAGTAGAAGAAGAATCCCATCAAGTAGTGCCAGATGTGCATCCTGACGTCCGAGTAGACGCAGACAAACATGCACTCGAAGCACCTTCGGAACACCTGGCAGGTCTCCAGTACTTGGACAAGCAGAACGCTCGTGGCCGTGGCTGCAGAAAACAACGCCGAGAAACACTTTCGGTCAAATTAGTGTCCGCCGTTTGGTTCTCTTTGTTCGATAGCTGTCATCCTCTCCTCTGTTCTTCTTCCTCCATTCTGTATAACTAGGGTTCTGCATTTTCGGATAAATCCGATAAAATCCAAAGAACACTCGTCGGTAAAAATTTTGTTAGTTCGGATTTATCCGAAAAACTGAGAATTCGGGGACTGTCACCTGTAAAAACCAGACTACCCTTTATCTTTCCCTGGGATCCTCGAACAGCCTTTCCTATTTCCTTTTCTTGTTTCCACTTTTGTTCATTCCACCTACGTTCCAAAGCTTTACAAAGAGAGTCTTTTTGAACCCTTATCATGAAAAACAGGATCTCTCCCCACTACAATAGTTGAACCAAGGTCGAACACTTCTCACCTTCCCTGCCACTCCGCTTGGGGCCATTCTCTTGGATACGTTTTTTACCGAGAAGTTCATTCACCCTTCTCTGGCCTCCTTTCACTAAAGATTGAACCTTCGCACACATTCCCTCGCCATCCGCTTTGATGGCAGGGACCCGAGATTCAGTCAGTTTATTCCAGCATAACCACGCCATGGGCAGGAAGCGAAAGCTCCCTGCTGATTACCCCAAGGAATATCTAGATTTTGAAGCGACTCCCAGCAATGACCTCGTCGTCTGCAAGTTCTGCCACGTGCAAGTTAGTATGGCTAATGAAAAGGGAGTCCTGGGCACCAAGGAGCACTAGAGTTCAAATTGGCATATCCAGCTGAGGAAACCTCGTCTCGAGACAGGTGAGTGAATTTGATGTAACCATACTTATTTTGGACAAATGAATTTGTATCGTTAAAAGCTCATCTCTCAATGTGATGCCTATGAAAGGCTGCTTTGTTAAACTTAAAAAAAATGTGGTTCTATATTTAGGTCAGTCGTCTCACCAAAGCTGCATGGAGGATTACTTGACAAGAGGCAAGAGTTGCAGGGAGGACGCTGATGACATTAAGCACAAGTTCTGCCGAGCGCTTTGCCAAGCAGGGATTCCGCTCCATCAGACAGATGGGCTGCTTGGCAGCCTGTTCCGGGAAAAGTGCCCAGCTGCACGGAAAATGCCATCAAGCACTCAGATGTACCAAAAATATCTACCGGAAGTCTACAAGCACGATCTCGAGACAATCAAGGAAGCAGTCAAGAACCGCCCGATATCTCTAACCATCAACGAAACGCCAGAGCTCCGTGGTCGGCCAGCAGTGGCGGTGTTAGTGACATTCTACGACGACGAGGTACCTGGCCGCCGGACCTTGATGGCAGATTTGCAGGTTCTACAACAGTGCAATGCCGTGTCTATCGGAATGCTGATACAAGAGGTTCTTAAAAAATTTGCCAAGTCCCTCAATGATGTTTGTGTCCTGTGCTCGGATTCTGCTTCCTACATGCAGAAACTCCCAGGGACATGCACCAGTCGCACACAGAATTTCTTGCTGTGCATTTCAAAGATCCGTGCCATCTTCTGAACAATATCCTTGGGGAGGGACTGAAGATGGATTGCTTCAAGGGAGCTCGTTACTTTGTTGTGCATTTCCCTGCCCTTTTGAAGAGCTCCAGAGAACTTCGCCGTAAGTTTGGTTCCCTCTGTGCGAGCATGAACATTGAGCTGAAGTGCTCATCGACTGTCAACCCATCTAGATGGTTTTCGTTTCACAGAAGCTCTTGTTGACGTCCTTGGCTACTGGCGCGCTATTGTGGCATTTCTAAAGAGTTATGATGCGAAAGGGAATAAGTGTGACAAGCTGGAAGTGTTTGTGTGACATCTAGCTCTCTGCATGACCTGCTTGCTAAGCTCAGATTCTTAAAAAAACAACCTCGAACGAAGTGCTCTCAATAATCGAGCAACTAGAGGCTGAATTTACAATGGTGCAAGATGTCTATTCCCTACTTGCTGTCCGCCTGAAGCCACTTTTAAGCCAATGAACCAACGCCGCAATGAAGAGTTTTGGCGGGAAAGTCGACTGCATGCTCGACATTGTTGACGAGGGGAAGCGCTTGTACGCCGTTAACAGCTTCTGAGAGTATTACGGTGCTGTAGACGAGAAGTGGAGCTGCACCGTCCAACGAATATTGCGGACGACTTGCAATACACCATCGATTCGTTTTGGTATTGGGTGCAGATCGTCAACCCGAACGTGAAGGCAGAACTGCCTCACATGTTCGAGATCTACAAGCACTTGTTCACACTTAACGACGCCATGATATTACCCAGCTAGAAAGAGAGTTCCTGGCGTATCAGGCCTACGCTGTGAAGGAAATTGTGGAGCCACTACAGTTTTGGAGGATGCATGCACGAGAGTGGCCCATCCTTTCACATTGCGCACTGGATCTGCTGGGTCTTCCCATATCCAGTGCGAATGTCGAAAGAGCATTCTCAATGTTTCGCGTGGTCAATCAGAAGGAGTGTGCTGCGGTGACAGACACTAACATTGGAAAATATGCCCGCATATACTACAAGTTGTAAATGGATGTCACCACGAATGTTGCAAATATTGACTGTGCTATAAAAATGTCTCTGTGGTTGGATTGTCTTTTATTGTTGTACATGTCGTTTTTTAAAGATCAATATATACGACCCTAATAATCCGAAAAGCTCAAAATTCTGTGTACTCTGAACGGACGCTCCGAAAAACTCAGAATTAGCAAAAATAAATAAACTCCGAAAAACACCCTCCGAATTTGCTCAAAAATAAACTCCGAAAACGCAGAACCCTACCTATAACCCAACCTTTGAAATTCAATTTCTAGTATCGGTACTAGCGGTTCTTAATGGCAGATTAGATGACGGGTGGATATGGAGTGACCCGAAACCACTCCATACTCGTGATTTAGTGTGGTAGATGCGAGAGTGCGCTTGCATGCCCAAGACAACAAACAACCAAAAAGCTCTTTAAAACTGCTTCAAATCCACCAAGGAAATTCCCCGTCAGTGTTTGGTCTCCGTCAAATACGTTAGCTGCATTTACCTGCACCTCCTGCACCAGTGCAAAAAAGTGTAGGGCGGTGTACTTCTAGGCATATTTCAATACACATACCGGAAGTACAATGCCCTACACTTTTCTGTGCCGGTGCAGGAGGTGCAGATAAATCAAACGCAGCTATTGTTTGGATCAAAGGTGTGCAGACGTTTCTAAACTGAGACCTCCCCACGTTGCACCCTTCTTGTGTGCTTTACCTGAAGGGTTTCGATGAGGCACAAAAAGGTCAATGAGCCCTACGACCCAGGTTGGCAGTGGGTGCCCAAAGACGTATGAGCGCACCATGACCATCGTGCAGCCGGTGAAGAACATCACCCCAAACTGGTAGAAGTGCTTGAACCATCTGCACAACAAAATAAAAAAAAAAAACATATACAACAAAATAGGCGATTGCCTGAAATTTGTTTCAGAGCTTGAGATTTTTCTTTTTCTTCTCTGAAATTACAGAAGGGTTCATATGCCATTTGTCATGCTGCAGGACCAACTATGGAAATAAGATGCTCAAGTATGGGCTTCCCAAGGTTATTGAATTCTTTTTTATTGTTCGGCGATGAACCTTATAGACCCTTCTGCACCCCGTCGCATGGGCACTACCATCTCGGAATCGCGTGACGCGGCCCCCATAAGGTGGCTTCAAATCGTCGCACCTTCCTCCCCTCCACGCCCTGGCAAAGGGCGCTGTAGTCATGTTTTGTCGTCATGTTTCACCGCGCTTTTTTGCATTGCTTTGTGAAGCGTCGTCTGATACTTATTTTACTGCCTAACTGCATGCCATCCTTATATCACGTTTTGTCTATTTGCAACGTCGGCGCACCGGATACGTGTGAGGAAAGGAATCAGCGTTAGCACTGATGCACATTGAGTATGTAGATGACTCTAAAGGTTGGTTCACACAGGGGCACTTTTCTATGTTAGGTTACGTTACAACTGCTTACGTAGCGAGTCACCGGGACATCCGTGCTTCCAATGGAGCGTAGCGACCGGTTCAAGGAGCATCTATGCACACGACCTACGAAACGTGAATATCCAGGTGGGCCGCGGTGGGTGGGGCATACACAATGTATGAAATCGTAAGCGAATGTCCCTCTGCGACCTGACCTTAAGACACACGAGGGTTGAGAGTCCAATTGTTTATGACAACGCAAATTTGCAAAGCGATAGTGGTGCGATAAGAAGCGCAAGGAATATTTATGATCTTAAAAACAAGGCAAAAAATGAAACATGTTTACAATTCTCTGTAATGTCGGATTAGAGCGCAGCTCTTGAGGAGGAGGAGGGGAGAGTACAAAGGGGAAAGTATGCCCCTCCTCCCCCTCTTCTGCTCCCCTCACATTTATGTAAATTTTTGCTAAATTTAGGTGGGAATATTTTCAGCTAAAATTGATGTTGAAACTTTTCTGCTAAATTTAGCGAAGAAATTTTTCCACCAAATTTAGCAGCGAAATTTTAACGCTAAATTTAGCAGGAAAACTTTCCAGCCAAGCTTAGCGATGAAATTTTTCCGCCCAAATATGGCGGGTAATTTTTTCCGCTAGAGTTAGCAGGGAAGATTTTCCACTAAATTTAACTGGGAATTTTTCCCGCTAGATTTAGCAGGGAAATAT
The DNA here is from genome assembly GCF_016920785.2 of Ixodes scapularis. Taxonomy (NCBI): domain Eukaryota; kingdom Metazoa; phylum Arthropoda; class Arachnida; order Ixodida; family Ixodidae; genus Ixodes; species Ixodes scapularis. The sequence goes on along the minus strand of NW_024609868.1, from coordinate 43,953,532 downwards.
TCCCACCAAATTTAGGAAGGCAATTGTTTCCACTAGTTTTCTCGGGAAAATTTCCCCGTTAAGTTTAGCAGAAAAAATTGCCTGCTAAATTTTGCAAGAAAATTTTTCCACTAAATTCAGTGGAAATCTTTTCCCACTAAATTTAGCAGGCAAATTTCCCTGCTAAATATCGCAGAAAAATTTCTCTGCTAAATATAGTGGAAAAAATTGGGGGAGAAATTTAGCGGAAAAAATTGCCCACTAAATTTAGCGGGAATATTTCCCCGCTAAATTTAGCGGGGAAATTTTTCCGCCAAATTTATCGGGGAAATATTCCTGCTAAATTAAGGCGCCGTGTGACGTCACCCTTGTGAAGTCACGTATGATGTTATTATGAAAAACGTCCTATAATGCAACGTGCTGTTCTGCTGACGGTGACAGCGCTGGCGCCGCCGCTCAAGCCGGAAACGGGCACCGAAGGGCAGCGCTTTAATATAGTCAACGCAAGCAGTCGCTGTGTGTTTCTTGGAAGCATCGTGTTCTGCCTTCATAACAAATCCAAAACAGTTGCTTTTGATTATACGCGGGAATCATTTTTCCAGTATAAACTTTCGTTTGATCTATTTATTTATGATTTTAAAGAAACTACACACTGTACTCGGTCTCATGTCTGCAGTCATTAAATTTTCTTAGGCCATTTAATTCAATTAATTTATTTAGTCACAGTGGGTTGAGCTCCCCGGTATGCAATATGTGATGCCAAAAAGAAGCCGTCTGCATAAAAATCACTCAAGTGCAGCATTGTCGATGCAAGATTTACTCTCGACGCAGCTGGAAGCCAAAAGCGTATCTGCTGAAAAAAATAGAGATATGTCTACACAAATCAATGAAGTGGTGCCTGGCATATGAATTGTGCCAAGCATGCTGAAGGTCAATTCTCTTGCACCATTAAATTTTATTTCACAAATTATACGGAAAACAGACGTCACATCAATTGACGAGCTTGTCCCTTATCTCATATTCTTAATATGTTGAAATGTCCGCATAACAAATAGTTTCCTAAGGTCAACATTGTGAAATGCTGCTAATGAATACTTTTGCAGGGTTGATCTGCTCCGTTTCACGATAACTTGGCGAACTGTGGAGATTGCGACCACCCCCGGCCCAGTAAAAACGACAAAGCAAGGCATGAGACAGCACTCCATGGTCGAGGCCACAGAGGCCTCGTTACCGCCCCAGCAACAACGCCGTCCGCAACAAAAGTTAATTCTAGGCTTCTTTCTCTTTTAGTAGAGTTGCCGTCAGACTCTTCTGACAGCAATACTACATGACACGGAAGAAACACGAAGACATGTTACTTTTCAACGACAATTAATACGGATCAACACTTTTTTGAGAAAAACGTAGCTTTCGAACGATGTTTGAATGATTGCAGCCGTGAATAGACTGCTTCCACTCAAAACATTGCCCTGTCATTAGCACCCGCCACAGATTCGTGGGTGAACTGAGCATATGGTTGTCTCATAAAAGTGTTCCTGAAAAGCTCGCTACTTTAGCAGACGGCAAAGTTGCAGCGGTAAACATTCATCCGATGTTGTTTTGTTTCACAGCAGACGATTCTTGGCCAGCAGACGACAGCCGGTTCCACTGACTGGGCGTCGCATTTGGCGCAGTGACACAAATGCTCCTGTGACATGCTGCCACATGCCTCACTCCGACGTTCTTATTGGGTCGCGGCAGCCGTAGCCTCCACAGTTCGCCAAGTTATCATTAAACGGAGTATAGTTTAAACAGGGGCAAATGCAGGAATTTCCTGAGGGGGGGGGGGGTCAGGTGTTGTCAGCGTACCATTTGTTTAGGAACCCCTCTCCTTCGTTTCACGCCCTAAATTTTACAGATGCAGAAATCAAGAGGGAGGTCAGGACATCTGGACCACCCCTCTAAATCCGCCCCCGAGTTTAAACGATTTCCTACTCGGCCTCGGAAGGACCATCAAAACATCTCTTGAGTACTTAATGTCTTTCAAGAAACCGATGAAGACAATATTGCTTCTTTTTTGCATTTCATCTGTCATTACAGGGGAATTTTCCCGGTAGGCAATTTTCATAAAACATAGGTGTCCTCAAAAACCGAACAGTGAGCACTAAACTTGTGAGTTCATCTGTTCTCTGCGCCAAAATGAGTTGCTGGGCAAGTTGGATAGACATCTTGACTTAAACAGCGCAAATAAGTTACGTAAGGAAGAGACAACAGCGCTCTTTCCTTCCTGTTGTCTCTTCCTTACGTAACTTATTTGCGCTGTTTAAGTCAAGATGTTCGCTGCGATTCAGCACATTGTTAGTCAGGGTGGCGACCTATCTTTACACTGTACCTTCAGGTATTAGTCTCTTAATTTGCTTATTTTTATGAAAACTAATATCAGCGGGTACGTCCAGTACGGCCGTAGTCATCCATAATCCCTCCCTCCGGCATCATTTCAGTCATTTCGCCGCTGAGCCTGGCCCAATGAAGAACATGATCAGACGAAGGTGTCCGTGAAAACGTCCGCAATTTAAGCTTGTAACCACATCGTAGATCTCAAGGTGGTCGATGACCACTGTATCATTAGTTCTATAACAAAAGAGATACATTTATAACACAACACTAAGCAAAAAATGACATAACACATAAACACTGCCGCGAGCCCGCTGAAACTGTAACCAACTAAATTGAAGCAGTGCTTTATGACGGTGCGTGTGTCGGCGCCCTCTGTCTACTGGTCAGGTAACTACTGAGATGAAAAGGTCTATAATAGCTGCGTTCGATTGACTTACACCTCCTCCACCGGTGCAGAAAAGTGTAGGGCGGTGTACTTCCGGTCGTATCTAAATACACATACCGGAAATAGACAGCCCTACACTTTTCATGTACTGTTGCAGGAGGCGTAAGTAAATCGAACGCAGCTAATATTTTGAATAAATATCTTTGCTCAAGATTGGTTATTGTAGTTGCTTTTATACTGCTTCGGCTACAGTTGGGGCAAGAGACAAAAAAGTAGTTTGACAGTGCCTCTTTGCACTCCTCCCTCTCTTCTTGCATGAAAAAAAAAAAGAAAGAAAACTCGAAACCAATTAAAAGTTTCTAAAGCTGCAATGAAAATTTCGGTGACTGTAGCTCGTAGCAGAGTTCAATAGCAGTCAGGTAACTTAACTGAGTCACTATCTAAGAGTAATTTTCAACACTGGATTTCTTCACGTTAGTAATGCCGCGGCACTGAGAAAGGCATGGTGGTTATGGGGGATGGCAGTCGCACGCTAGCTGGCGGTCCGAAGTCCGACAAGGAAATTGATCATCGCGAGAGAAACGTTCATTTAAGTGGCTCTGCAAAAGAATAAGCAGAAAATGGAAGGTCCTTACCTCTTTGGAATGGATATATTCTTCAGGCAGAGCGTTTTCCTGTTGGTCTCGGCAGCCTTTCCGTAGAGAAACGCCGCAGTGAGCAACGCCGGTACCTTGTCTCCTTTCGTAAAGTGAAGGTAGCTCGCTGCTATCATCGCCCCGGTAACCAGCGTCCAAAATACGTCAAGAAGGTTCAACATCGTGTCACTCGATGTCCCCCACGGTTATTCCGCAAACATGCGAGGATGCCGAAGCGAAGTGCCAGCGAGCTTAATTTAATGACTCTAGACTAGTGATGAGACGAATCTTTATCCGAATCGAGATTCGGAGCGAATCGCCGAATGGCCGAATCTGATAAATCGGAAGATTCGGAAGAGTAGCCGAGTAGCAGAATGGCTGAATCACAAGCGATTCTGAAAGGTTCGGAAAGGGTGGATGGATGAATGGATCATGGCTATACCTTTTGTAACGGGCGGTAGCTTGCGCCTTCTAGCCTAAGTCTAAAAAGACAAAAACGTGAACCAACACCAGGCAGTGTGGGATATCACCAAGGTGACCTTCAAGAAATCGAGCAAAAAAAAAAACATCATTTTCCCTTTTCTGCTTCTTCCCCCCGGCGAGGGAGTCGCCAATTTTTCTCTGGTCAACCTTGTCGGCGTTACCCCAGCACCGGACCCACTGGGAGACAGGGTTGAGACTTTGGGCCGGAGCCACGCGGGAGGGAGTCCCGATTTTCCTCTGTCGTTGTACATCATTTAATTTTCCTTAGATAATGAACCGTTTCCGAGAAGCTTTCTGTCAAGCGGCGGAAGTCGGAACGAAAAATCGAGGAAATTCGGAAGGAGGCTGTATATCAGCGAGTAAAACACGTAACTGCAGCATATATATAATTGTGTTACACAAAAAAAGAACGTCGACGGGAAGGAAAACACGACGTTTGGGTGGACGCTACGGATGCCCCTCTTTAAAGTCGCGTTGGGCAGGCGCCGCTGCTCAGAGAGCGAAGAAACTGGTAGCGTAGCTCAGGTAGGTCACTTCCTCGATTTTTAGTTCGTGCAACCAGGGCCGTAACCAGAGGGGGGGGTTAGAGGGTTCTGACCCCCCCCCCCCCCCCGAAATTTTTTTCTGGGTACGGCCCTGGTCGATGCACTGGCAGCCAGCCGATTTTAATCTCCACCTTTGCGCACGCGCAGTGGCGCCGGTCGGCTACCGGGTACCGAACCGGGACCGCTTCTCCGGTTTGCTGTAACTCTCCATTCTATGCCACCGATGCACATGATTCATAGGCGAAAATAAGACAATAGACACTTTCAAAATGGCCGCCGTTGTTCCCAACCCCCCCCCCCCCCCCCCCCCCGAAATGTTTTTCTGGGTACGGCCCTGCGTGCAACTACCGCCTGGTGCCGTCGGTATGTGGAAAAGGTCCATTTACACCAATCTTCTAATCGTCTCTTTGTCACTGTAATCCTTTTCTCTTCCGTCTTTCCATCGTCGTTAGTAAAACCCAGGGCCCCGGCCAAATCCGTTACCCCCTCAGGGAGAGCAGGGCGAAGCCCCGTGCGCTTCAAAACCAAGTGAGTGTCTCGCTATCATTATGGCAGGCGGCACATAATGTGTCCGTCTCCTGAAATTTAGCCCGATACGTCGTCGTCCTCAAAACTGCCGTTCTTGCCTCGAACGTACAGCAAAGCACTACCCAGTGAATTGTCAAACAGCTTTTCCTTTCTTATGTCCTGCTTTCGTGACCTCCCACATTTTCCCTCCCACATTTTCCCTCCCACATTTTCCCCTCCCACATTTTCCTCTTTGCCTCTTTCACCCTCTTTTTCCCTGAAGTAGTCTGTTCAGCCCCGTCACCAGTGTGTAGGTATTTAAATGTAAGCTTTCGGGTTCGGTTTGTCCATTTTGTGTTTAAACTTTTCATGTATAAATACTTGAATACCTTCCGTACCCACCGCGTATCATCCATTTCGGTCATCATTTGTTCAAATTTCAGTTTACTAATTGCCTCCCTGCTCTCAAAAGACGACCATCCCATGTCCCCCTGTACTCCCTCATTTGGTGTTTTTCCATGTGCTCCCAGCGCCAATCTGCCTAAGCTTCTTTGTCGAATTTCTAATTCTGATTGAACCCCAGATTTCATGCACAGTACTGCATCGCCAAAAGACAGTTCTGGTACCATCACTCATTTCCATATACCTCTGACCACTTCATATCTGTTATAGTTCCATACAGGGATGGGCAAAATACATGCAAATATGTATCGAAATACAAATACAAAATACTTCGTCAAAAATGTATTTAATTACAAATCTAATTACATTTTGAAAAAAGCATTTAATTACAAGATACAAATACAACCAAATGTATTTTGTCTCCTCCAAATACTTTTCCAAATACATTCCTCAAAATTTGCGTAGCGACCTTAGGGCACCTGCAATGGGTTTCTGGGTATCTCATTTTATTTTTGCATCTCACACTCAGGAGTTAGTGTGCGAGGCTCTAGTAATGTAATATAAATATAATCACAAAAAATGTAATCAGCTCGGACGTAATAGGTGAAAAAAAGTACAAAGCTTTAAGCAGCTTTTTTTTTTTTTTTTTTTTTTTTTTGTCAATTACATTTTGGTATAGACCAACCAAGAACCGAGATGACCAAGACGCACAGCCCTAGCTAGAGAATTTTTCATTGTTGCAACTCGCACTTGTTACGAAAATCTGGACGACCCGCGCATTTAGAATATTCCAGGCAAAAATATGGATGGAAATCTGGCTGGAAACCATCACAAGTTGTCATAGGCACTTATTTAGCCTGTCTGCCTGTGAATGTCGATTTCGTCACTATTCTTGTCTTGGACTGGCACTGTAATCGCAGTCACTAAACGCTTGTGCTTGATTGAGAGACAATGCATTCGGTGCAGAACGTAGTTTTCTTCCTGCTCTGGACAGTGACAATATATCTGAGGGATGTATTTTCGCCCACAAAATTGTATTTAATTACAATTGTATTTGAAATACCCACCTTTTAGTATTTAAATACACACGTCAAATACATTACCCAATTTGTAATTAAATACAAACGTAAAATACACAAAGTATTCGAAATACGTATTTCAAATACTTGTATTTGAAATACTGCCCATCCCTGGTTCCATATTGCCTTGAGCTTCATAATAGATTACCATTTCTTTTCCTTTTTCTAATTATATTTTCCCCGTGTTCCTCTAGATATTTCCTTCCCTCATTGAGCCAGACTCCCAGATATTTATATTTTCCTACATGGTCTATTACAATGTCTTGAATCCTCAGGGGCAGTGGCGTAACGAGATATGACGGCGCCCATGGCAAATGAAATTTCGCGCCCCCCAAAATGGCAGCGCGTAGCCCCGCTGCCATTTTTTTCCATCGGGCACATATTGGGGGGACTCGGCTCGGCGCCCCCTCCCAAGTGGCGCCCGGGGCACTTGTACCCCCCTGCCCCCCCCCCCCCCCCCCCTCCCCCTTGTTACACCACTGCTCAGGGGTTCCCTCTTTTCATCGTTAAAACACCATTACTCCAGACTTGACACTACTAAAACTTATGCCCAAGGTGTCCCCTTCCTCTTCACATATTCCAGCTAGTTGCTGTAATGTATCCTGGTCATCTGCCATGAGTACTATGTCATCTGCATACATCAGTCCTGGTATTACCTGTACTACATTTCTCCCTCCTTCGATATAACTCACTTCAAAACCTAAGTTGGACTGCTCTAATTTCTTTTCCATTTTACTGATATATATCATGAAGAGCAGAGGTGACAGTGGACAGCCCTGCCTGAGTCCTCTTTTTATTGCTGCGGGTTGTGTAGTTTCTGCTTCCCATGTTATCACTACCTCATTGTCTGTGTACACCTGCTGAAGAAACCTAACCAAATTTTTATCTAAATTATACTCCTTCAGCTGACCCCAGAGTTTTCCCTGGTTCACATTATTGTACGCCCCCTTGATGCCCAAATAAGCTAACCATAAATGAGTTTGGTTCTTTATTGCTATTTCTATACATTGAGTGGTGACGAATAAGTTATCTTCCAGTCTTCTATCTCTTCGGAATCCATTTTGGAGTTCGCCCAGTATTTGCATATCTTCTATCCATTGCTCCATTCTACGCTTTACTATCTGCATAGCTAATCTGTATAGAATTGGAGTTACCGTTATCGGGCAATATGACCTAAAGGGGCGGCGCAACAATTTGCGGACTTCGGCTAATTAATTGCGGGAATTGATCCCGGCCACATAAAAAACTAGTTTTCATTAAAAAGAAAAACTAAAAGAAATTGGTATCTCTGGCACCCCTCAACTCAACATTGAAGCGGCACCAGCTTCGCCTGTGACGTCATTCGGAGTGGCGTTGGTTTCCGGTTGGGTGCTTCTGGCTTCCGTTTCCCCAGCGCTCGCCGGCTCGCCAGGCTCGCCGCTATCGCCGCTCTCCCGCTCTCCCTTCGATTCTCGACCAACATGGCGGCAGGGGCGGACGGCCTGAGCGACGTCGAGCGCAAGATGCTTGCGTAGAGTAAGTCAGTTGGACTTGTGCGGCGGGCAGTCGACGCGGCGGGCAGTCGAAGTCGAGGTCGAGACACCAGGTACAATAACGACACCACGATACTACGGACCACGACCAACGCACTCCGTCGAGCGAGGGAAAGACAAAACGTCCAAGTTGCTCGTGTAGCCGCCGTAGGCGCTTGCGGTAGATGGCGCCCCAAATCTTTTAGCGGCAATATTAGGCTTTTGAAGCGTTTCTGCATGCCTAAACAACAAGATTTTTTAAACTTAACCTTAAATTAAGCTTGCAATTGCCTAACACTGTCACTGACAAAAACCACTCCGAGTGACGTCACACCACAGGTTCCATTTGCGGCCACCATGTGGCCGCAGGTTGTGAAAAAAAGCGTTTTTTATTTTCCGATTACGCAGCGAAATAAAGGTATTTTGGGGTATGATGGCACTTTTTCTCTTACTTATGCCGAAGTAAACAATATAAAAAATACAAGCTGCACATTCGTTCAGTGTTAAAATCATTGCACCGCCCCTTTAATGCTGTCTTTGCTTACTTTGCCTTTATATATTAGTCTAATTTTACTTAGTTTCCAGTCATTGGGAACCTCTCCTCCCATAATTACTTGGTTAATCACATGTCGTAACTTCAATTTGCTTGTTTCTCCCACTGTCTTTAGGAGTCCCATGGGTATGTTTTCTGGGCCTGTCGCTGTACCCGCTGGAACCTTACTCTCTGCCTTGTCCCATTATTTTGCAGTCGTCTCCATCGTTATACAAATCTGTTCCTCCCCAACACTGCTGCTGACCGTGCTGTTCACTGTCTCCCTCAGCTCAAGCTGGGAGAAAGCCTCTTCGATTGTCTGTTTAATATATTCGCGTGCCTCTTCCCCCTCTACTCTTCTCCCTTCCTGTGTAGTCAGTAAGTGCTTGATACCCTCTTTCTCCCCCGCGCTTTAATGTGCTCCCAAAACCTTTTTGCCGCATTCCTATCTTTTTTTATTTACATCCATCGTCCACTGCACTCCTGCACTTCCAATTTTGGCCTGTATTAAAGCTGATGCTTCCCTTTTCCGCTCTTGGAAGTTCTCCCATTTTTAAGCTACTTCAGCTGGCAAGGCTCCCCCTTTTTTTTTTTGCCCACCTATGCTCCCCAGATGCATCTTGGCGCCGCAATATGGGTACTTTGACCTCCTCATCCGATCAGCTTTTTGGTTTGTGCCTTCGTTTTTGCATTCCTCTTTCTTTAATTTGATGTTTCTCAGATTATCTTTTAAAGATTCCTATTAGATCCTCATACGTCCACTCTCTTTCTGGTTGTTCCGGTACTGTGTTCTCAGTGCTTTTCGATACTTTTTGTATTTGAGCTTCACTTGGGTTAGGTTTGCCCGTTCGTTCCTGGGCTTGCTGTTATGGTTTGGAAGCACCAAATTTAATCTCATTTCGTTTGTGGTCACTCCCTAAGCTTTTTGTTTCTTCCTAATTTATTTCCATACTTTCTAACCTGTCATACAGTTTGTGGTACATGAGGCAGTACTCTATTGTTGAGTGTGAGTTGTTTCGTTCCCACGTTATTTTGCCGTCACATTTTACTTGTGCATTAACTAACACTAGGTCCAGGGCCTCGCATAAATCTTCTAGCAGCTTTCCAGTTGTGTCTGTGAATCCGTCAAACTCTTCTAAGTGGGCATTCATGTCTCCTAGGATAATTATTTCCTGATTAAGACCAATTCCTCTGATATTCCTCGATATAAATTGAAAGTGTTCTGTATTTTCCTCCCTTGAGTCATTTCCTGTTTTCAGGTATGCAATCCCCAGAAGAGTGTTCAGACCTGTTACCCCACCTTTCAGCCATAAATGTTCTCTGCAGTTTTTCTCCTCTTTCCCAGTTTTGTCCTTTAAATAACACGCCTAGACCTCCGCCTTTGCGTTCACTTCCCCTCCAATTGCATCCCATCCAAGAGTATATATAGCCTGGTATGTACGGGTTCCTCCTCATCTCTAAGGTATGTTTCTGCAACCCTATGCACTGTAAAATTTTCAGCTTCTAATTGTTCAACAATCTCCTCCCACTTTACTCTGTTTCTACCTCCCTGCATGTTTATGAATCCCATCTTGAGCTGATTTTTTATCTTACTCCTACGGGGCTTCCTCCTGCTCTCCCTGCTGCTCTTGCGGTACTCGCACCCAGGAGCTTGCCCCTACTCTGATACCGGTACATATGGTACTGGTACATCTACACCGTTGCCCTCCGGGCTCTGTGGGTCCCCAAAAAAGCTGCAACATGCCGACCCAGCGTCTCCCACTCTCCTACCTGTGTCTGGACTGTAGTGGATTCCACCCCGTGTAAAAGGGCAGGAGCAATCCGCATAAACTTTCCAGTTTATCTCTTTTATGCCGTACTCGAGTCGTCGGCTCATCCCCTTAATCACCCGGTTAGCATCAATGACCCACCTCTCGATGTCAAGAGACTGTCTCCGGACTCGTGGGATAGTGCACATTTCCACATGCACCCTCCCACTGACCGCTCTTAGCTTACCCAGTCCTGCCTCTATTTGTGTTCTCAGGTTCTGGCTCCGGTGATGGAAGTGCCATTTGACCTTTTAGAGCAGGCCTTGTAGCAGGCACAATGTTGCCTTGGAGCAAGTAGTGGCCCTTTTGGAGCAGGGTCCGGCATATGTTGGCATATTACTTGAAAATAAAATAATGCTACATTGCTATATAAAGCCCATCTCTATTATTGGAACACAGCGCCTGTCACCTTTTTAAGACAGGATATATAAAATTCAACAAAGTAAACACACAAAAAAAACATTTTTAAGATAAAGTTTATCTGCTCGTCAGATAAAAAAAGTGAAAGCCGTTTTCAACTCCCTGTAACGCCGAATTGGAGCGCAGATCTTGAGGAGGAGAAGGGAAGGGTACTGAGGGGAAATAGACCCCTCCTCCTCCTCCTCCTTCTCCTCCTCTGCCCTTCATTCTTTAATATGCTCCGGGGGGGTCACCTGACTTCGGGGGGGGGGGGGGGGGGTCGCATGACCGGGGGGGGTCACGTGACCTCGGGAGGGGTCACCTGGGGGATCACGTTACCTTGGGAGGGGTCACGTGACCCGGGAGTCACGTGACCTTGGGGTGACCTTGGTTACGCCGACGGCGACGCCGCTCAAGCCGGAAACGGGCGCCTAAGAGCTGCGCTCTAAAAAATGAAAGCCGTTTCCAACTCCCTGTAACGCCGAATTAGAGCGCAACTCTTGAGGAGGAGGAGCCAAGGCCACAAAGGTCACGGACCCCCCTGAGGTCACGTGACCAGGGTGGGGTCACGTCACCCCCAAGATCACGCAACCCCCTCCCCAAAATCATGTGGGGGCCACGTGACCTGGGGGTGTCACGTGACCCCCCAGGTCACGTGACCCCCAGAGAAATTTTCTGCTAGATTTAGCGGGGAAATTTTTCACCTAAGTCTATCGGGGAAATTTTTTACGCTAGATTTAGCGGGGAAAGTTTTCCGCTAAATTTAGCGTGGAAAGTATTCTGCTAGATTTAGCCGGGAAATTTTTTCCGCTAGATTTAGCGGGGAAATGTTTCCACTAGGTTTTGCGGGAAAATTTTTCTGCTAGATTTAGCAGAGAAATTTTTCCGCTAGATTTAGCGGGGAAATTTTCCGCTAGATTTAGCGGGGAAATTTTTCCGCCAGATTTAGCAGGAAAATGTTTCCGCTATTTTTCGCTAGATTTAGCGGGGAAATTTTTCCGCTAGATTTAGTGGGAAAATGTTCGCCAGATTTAGCGGGGAAATTTTTCCGCTAAATTTAGCGGGGAAAATTTTCCGCTAGATTTAGCGGGGAGATTTTTCCGCTATAGCGGGAAAATTTTTCCGCTAGATTTAACGGGGAAATTTTTCCGCGGGAATTTTTCCGCTAGATTTAGCGGGGAAATATTTTCCGCTAAATTTAGCGGGAAAATTTTTCCGCTAGACATAGCGGGGAAATTTTTTCCGCTAGATATAGCGGTAAAATTTTTCGCTAGATTTAACGGGGAAATTTTTCCGCTAAATTTAGCGGGGAAATTTTTCCGCTAGATTTAGCGGGGAAATTTTTCCGCTAGATTTAGCGGGAAATTTTTTTCGTGAGATTTAGCGGGGAAATTTTTCCGCTAGATTTAGCGGGGAAATTTACCCATAATGCACCGCGCGGTTACGCCGACGGCGCCGGCGACGCCGCTCAAGCCGGAAACGGGCGCCTAAGAGCTGCGCTCTAAAAATACAATTAAATATGTCACACTGAGTTCTGATGGTACAGGATATTTAGTTTTATCAGCCTGCACTTCTTTTAAGGTATCTGCAGCAGCATCTAACGACCCTCACTGCTGTGGAATATTTTAGTTCAGATTAGAGTTGTCTTTCGGGCAGCAGCTTCTAATATTGCGGTATCTAGCAGACACCGCAGTCGCGCGAGTCGCGCAGTGCTTTGTACTCCGAAAAGGACGCTGAGGCTTTACCAGCACTACATTCAGAGTTTGGTGCAACTCAACTATACTTCGTTTCAGCTTCGGTGCGAGCGCAAACGAAGCTACAAGCGCGCACATGGAGCCCGTAACGGAGCCCACAGTGCACGAGCCCACGCGCGAGTCAGGAATGCACAGAGCATTGGGCTCGCGCTAGCTTTGGCTTCGCTGGTAGCTAGCCCACGGGAACAGGGTGGGCCAACAAAAAAAAAAACATCCACAAGCTCGGCCTTCTTCTTTTTTTTTTTTTTTAAATAGACTGCTCCACTGATCTGCTTAGTGGGATGGTTCTTCGCTTAGCCTCTGCGGCTTTGGTCTCAGATGTTGCTAACGTTGTTCCTTTCAATGATGGTGATGGTAATGCGCCCTCGCAGTTTCGGTTTGCGCAACAGTTGCAGCGCGCAAAATACCGCGGTACCGCCACGCGCTCTGATAAGACTTCAATTTCTATTTTCTTATTGCTACATCTCATCTCGGCGAAGGCATGGCGCAATTCTTCGGTAAAATGACAAGTTGGCGCTACATGTAGCAGAATTGCGTCATTGGCGCAATTTGGCGCAATTGGCGCAGCACTTCCATCACTGTGGCTCGTCCCATTCAATACGTCGTTGAGTGCTGCGTGGATCAACACTAGGTTTTGCCCCTTCATGTTGTCCCACAATACCTCCTCTGCTTTGGCAATGGCATCTACCATGTATTTTCCTGGCTAGGCCTCTACTCGCACCCTCTCGTCTTCTTTCACCTTGCTTAGCACTCCCTCTACGATCCTTGCCACGTTGGAGTCTCCCACAACTAGGACTCTCCTACCAGCCGACGGCTGCCCTTTTCCTCCCGGCACTACGTTGCTACTCCCTCCATTGACCACCGTAACAGGTTGGGCTCTACCGATCCAGTCGTTTCCTTCTCCTTTTGCGCGGCTTCACTATATGTCCTAGGGACCTCCTTCGTGCCCGCACTGCTCGCTCCCTGCATTCTGGCCCCTTGAACTATAGGCACTACCGTCGCGTCGACTCCCTCTTCATCTCTTCCCACTGTGGTTGTAGCTCGACCCACTTCTCGACCTCTACTCTGAGGATGCCCTGTAATGATGGCATCATTGCTTGACCTTCCTCGTTTTTCCCCTTCTCTTCTCTAGTTACACCGATGACGCGCTCCACTCTATCCTCACACTCCTTTTTCCCCTCTTCTAGACCTGCCTTCCACGCTTCCCCCTGCCTGAGCTCCTTGTGCTCCGTGAAAGTGAGAGAGAGGAGGAGACATCAGAACTCCGATCTCTGGTCGGTATGATTAGTGGATAGACCTAAGGCTAGCTACATTTTTCTCCGCTGCACCTCTGCGCTGCACTCGTGGAACGCGTTAGGGCTCGTTGACGCAGTTGCGTTTGACTGCGTTAAGACAGCTTGCGTTGGGCTATTGCTATGACGACCCTTACGACGAGCCAATTGGGGGGGCGCTGCGTTGCACGGCGCAACGCAGCGCAAAGCGATCGACGCAAATGTGTGAACGAGCCATTAGAACGTAGAACGCCGGCGTCCATCGTTTTGTCTTCGCATTCGAATGCGTTCGACGAGTTCAGTGGAGGCAGGCAGCCTTCTTCACTCGTCGCGTTAGAATGCGGAACTTGCCGGCGTCCGGCGTTTGGCTGTCGCATTAGACCGTGTTCGACGACTGCGGTGAAAACAAAGGCAGCCAGCTTCAGGTCTACCCGCTAATCATTCCAGCCAGAGCTCGGCGTTCTGACGTCGTCTCCACCTCTCCCTCAGTTTCTTTTCGCATACTGCGCATACTGCCCCTTAGCATCCCTCAAGTAATGCATAAGCGAGGCGCATAGAACAGAAAATAAAAAAATAAAGTGTGCACTAAAAAAAAAAAACTAAAAGAACGCAAGTTTTTTTTTTGTGTGTGTGCGTGTGTGTGGGGGGGGGGGGGGGCATTGCGTTGTTGTTGTTTTGTCAAAGATGCAACGCACACTGCATTGCTGCACGGGGGAGGCCTTCGCAGAACTCATAGAGGGCGGGAACGTTGTGCTCTGTCAAGCTTTTACCGGTGACGTCGCCCACAGGGAGGGGACGAACTCTCTGAGCTCTGTAGCCCCGGCCCCCATCACGGAACGCCCAAATAGTTAATAAGCTTTCGTCGAGGCTTTCTGTGGTCAGCTGCTCTTGTGTTACGGTGTGTGGGACACGTCACGTATGAGCGGCAGACGTCAGACTGAAGTGTACGTTGACGCAACCAGAATCGACGGGAAAAAAAAAGAAAAAAAGTCGGAGTCTGGACCGTCGACCCGAGTCGACGGAAGCACCCCTTTTATGCCCCATAAAAGTTGTGCTTTCATCGACTCTGGTCGACGGTTAAGCCTTCGACGTGTGATTTTTGTTGCGTTCATTGAGACCAAGTGCCGTTCCCAGTTCTCACGCTCCAGAAGCACTGCCATATCAGCTGCCGCCTCGACGCCGCTCTTCCCGCGTATGTCGCGACATCGACCAAAACTCGTGGAGCAGGCAGTCCGATCACGCATCAGTTAGCGAATTCGTCTGCTTCATTGTGTTTTCCATCTCGCCTGCCGCGGGGATAAGCATCGCCGCCGTATCTGCTATTTAATCGCTGGTCCTCTCACTACTCATATCAACCCGTTTCGCAAGCGCGGTCGCTTCTTACGCATCGGTATACTAGTAGGTTAACCGATTGATTGCACATCCGTGTTTGTAGACATTTTGCTAGACAAAGTCAACTCGAATGCTAGACTGCCATCTTACTTGCTTTTCCCTTTTTATACCGAAGATGTAAAGACTACGGCCGAATTTAGTGCATCCGCACAGTTAATACACCCGAAAATGGGGCTATGTTCATGAGATCGTGGCGCGCCGGATGAAACTCTCACCTGGCGGAATGCCAAATGCCACGTCACGGCGCTTGCCGTCTTTTTGTGCTGGCTCATCCGCCGGCTCATCCAATGAATCCCAGAGAGCGCACCATGACTTTCGCGATTTTAGCCTTACACCCGTTTGTGCGTCTTCTATGCGGAGCGCAAGTTCGTCTGCTTCTTTTGCAGGGAGTTATGGTGACGTCAGAACGCCGAGCTCTGATTGGCTCTGATTGGAGGCTGCCTCGAGGTCTACCCACTATCCTTCATTCAGAACCAATCAGGGCTCGGTGTTCTGATGTCCCCGCAACCCCTGCAAAAGAAGCAGACGAACTTGCGCTCCGCAGAGGATTTGTCAGCTCTCCAACATACAAGGTTAAACGAAGTAGCTTGTTGACTTGACGCAAACATTAGCTATTTGAGAATACTGTTTGGAATCGCAACAGCGCAGCTTCAGCCAATAGCTTCAACACCGCGAAAGGAAATTCGGTATGTCGTGGGTTGCATAGCACTGCGGATGATGTATGATTAACGCAGCAGATTGGCACCGCCATTCTTCGCACAGCCCTATAGAGAAACATAAACGCGATTTCATTAGAGCGTGTAATCATGCCGTGCTTTGAAGCAGTAAAAGGGAAAGCCGCCGGTTGGATAAGCAGGACTATCGGCACTTGATAGCCGGCCTATTTTTGGCAAGCAAAACGTTGCTGCTGATGGACGATCGTGCCATGAAACGGAACACTCGTTAGCCGCTCTAAATATACAGTGAAAAGATTATGCATCTACTTTTTATACCCCGACACATGTTTCTAGTTCCCAGGACTCGGTGCTTGCCTTCCGCTACAGACGATTCTAAAAATAATGTATGGCGCAGTCACTGTATAGTGTTTGTGTACTTAGCAGTGTCGAGTCTTTTGCTGAAAATAAGAAACAAAAATAGCGTTACTCGTTCGTCATAACTTAGCGCGTTACCGAGATTCAATTGCCGTCCTGCAAATGTAACGAAATACCGTTGCGATTACTTCTTAATAATAACGAGCGTTAGATTTGCGTCAGCTTGAATTTAAGCATTATCATTTGAGAGCGATAAATGAATAAGAATCCAGATATCTGAACTGTAACACAGTGATCTCATAATAATCTAATCTTTTGTTATGCGATTTGTAGAATATAGCTAGGTTTGAATGGCGCGTTGGTCCTTTAAAGGGATCGAAAACGTAACTCATTTATTCAAAAGTAAAGAGTAACGTAATTTGCTTTACTCGTTAGTAATTTCTGATAATAACGAGTACGTTGGTACGTTACCCAAGAACCTAACGCGTTACAAGTAACGTCGTTACTTGTAGCGCGTTACTTCCAACACTGAGCTGCTTGGCATCAGTGTTGGAAGGACCCAGCGATCTCGGCTCAATGGCGAGAACGTCCGGTGGCGCCCTCTCATGTTTTCTCTCGGTGAAGTCATGATCAGAATTTGCCTCGCCGTGACGTCACGAGTCATACTGCTGGTTACTTATTACCAATTGCGAACTAAAAGTAGGATGGTGTGTGGAATAACTAGAATAGAAGCTTGGACGGTCTGACATTGTTCTCATTTCTATCGATGAAAGCCAGATTATCAAAAATAAAAAAGTGAAAGCCGTTTACAACTCCCTGTAATGCCGAATTGGAGCGCAGCTCTTGAGGGGGAGGAGGGAAGGGTACTGAGGGCCACGTGTTCTCGGGGGGGGGGGGGGGGTCACGTGACCCCCCGAGGGCACGTGACCTTGGTGGGGTCACGGGGGAGTCACGTGCCCCCTTACGAGGTCACGTGACCTCGGGAGGGGTCACGTGACCTCGGGGTATCGCGTCTCCCCAGGTCACGTGACCCTCCAGGTCACGTGACCAAAATTTCTCCGCTAGATTTAGCGGGGAAATTTTTCCGCTAGATTTAGCGGGGAAATTTTTCCGCTAGATTTAGCGGGGAAATTTTTTCCGCTAGATTTAGCGGGGAAATTTTTCCGCTAGATTTAGCTGGGAAATTTTTCCGCTAGATTTAGCGGGGAAATTTTTCCGCTATTTAGCGGGGAAATTTTTCCGCTACATTCAGCGGGGAAATTTTTTCCGCTAGATTTAGCGGGGAAATTTTTCCGCTAGATTTAGCGGGGAAATTTTTCCGCTAGATTTAGCGGGGAAATTTTTCCGCTAGATTTAGCGGGGAAATTTTTTCCGCTAGATTTAGCGGGGAAATTTTTCCGCTAGATTTAGCGGGGAAATTTTTCCGCTAGATTTAGCGGGGAAATTTTTTCCGCTACATTTAGCGGGGAAATTTTTTTCGCTAGATTTAGCGGGGAAATTTTTTCCGCTAGATTTAGCGGGGAAATTTTTTCCGCTAGATTTAGCGGGGAAATTTTTTCCGCTAGATTTAGCGGGGAAAGTTTCCCGCTAGATTTAGCGGGGAAATTTTCCCGCTAGATTTGGCGGGGAAATTTTCCCGCTAGATTTGGCGGGGAAATTTACCCATAATGCACCGCGCGGTTACGCCGACGCCGACGGCGACGCCGACGGCGACGGCGACGCCGCTCAAGCCGGAAACGGGCGCCTAAGAGCTGCGCTCTAAAAAGGTCACAGTAAGTAGTATTTGGCCAATCCCGAGTTCGACCAGAGCGACGTTTTTTGGTGGCGCACGTTGCTAGAACACTGGCCTAGAAGGTATGGGGGACTGGCTGCAAAGAGAGTCTGTGTAAGAGACTAGGCACTAGCGCGGGACTGCGAATATACTCCTTTCCGTATAGTTCATCTGGCAGAATGAGCACCGATTTTTGCGCGATTGACGTCCGTAGCCGTTTGCCATCCGGACCGTTGTTCAACACACGCATGACCTGTGTACCGACGACAAGAGACGGCTACCGAAAACAGGCCTTCCGGGTCCTCGAGAGGGAACTTGTATACACCAACTCAACTCTCCTACGTCACGCCGCGGTGGTGGCGCGTCGGTCGCACTTCCGGTCTGGGGTGGTGGGCAGAAGTCGCGGTGCGAGACATGGATTCCTGCGTTCTTTTGGGAGAAACCAGACAAAAAACCTGCCTTCTTGTCGAAATGCTGCGACGGGGGCTGTACCAAGAGAGTCTGGGAAGGTTGGAAGGTAAGTTTTTATGTGTTTCTGCCCCCTCCGTTCGTTCGAGAACGTGGATAATAGCCGTGACAAGGGCAAACGAGACGCTATCGCACTACGATTGCTTGTGCGGACAACACTTTGTGATCGCCAGATGTATTTGTTTTGTTTCAACATGAACGAGACAAAACCGCCCAGTTGTCCGGACCACCCGCGGGTTCAGTGCGTCTTCAAATTCACACGGCCGCCTGATCGTCTGCTCTTTCGAACTTGTCTGCTTTTTGTCGTCTGCTCGTTCAAACAAAAGCGGCCCGTAGACCAAACTTTGACCCGGTGATTGCAATAAGATGTAATTGCGGGCCTCAAAAGACTTAAGTTGGCTCGATGTAAACAGTAGATACAAGATGTTGATCATAGGTACCAGTGGCCATCACCGACTTGTTACGCTTGGTCTGTTCCCGCTTCCGATTTTCAGTATCGACGTCGATTATCGACGCTACCTTCTACACTTTCGCAGCACGAGCGACGTTGCGACCGAAAATAGCTAGAAGAATCTCATCATAGTTTTGGCGTCCATTCTGCGGCGTTCATCCGTATGAATCGCCGCACGTCAAATTATTTACGCAATGCTTAGTGGCGTAACGAACCTTGATAATTTCGCTCAGGCGATTAAACCGGTAAGACATTGCTATGAGGGCGTAAAATCTACAATTCCAACGCGAAAAAGAGTATGCAGACTCACACAGACGCCGACAACGTGACATTCCAATGGTTCTTGACGCGGGACGCGGTGCTCCTTGCCCGCACTCCATTGCGCATCCGTTTGAACTGTCGTCTGCTCTTGCCAACTTGTGTGCTTTTTGTCGTCAGCTCGTTCAAACGACAGCGGCCCGATAAACCAAACGTTGACCCGGTAATTGCGATAAGAAGTAAGTGCAGGCCTCAGAACACTTTTGAAGATTGGTTGGGTTAAGCAGGCTAAGTGTAAACAGTAGATACGAGAAGATGTTGATCATTGTTACCAGTGGCCGTCACCGACTTGTAATGCCCGATTCTACTTGCGGTTTTTCAGTATCGACGTGCACCATCTCAGCTACGGTCCACGCTTTGGCAGCCCGAGCGACTTCGCGACTGAAAGTAGCGAGATGAATCTCATCGTGGGAGTCAGGCTTTAGCGCCCATTCTGCGGCGTACACGTGAAATGAATCGCCGCACGTCACATTATTCAAACGAAGTTTTGTGATGTAACGAGCCTCGTTAATTTTGCTAAAGCCGCTCAAGTAGTCAAACATTGTTAGGAGGATGTAGAATCAACAACTCTAACGCGAAAAAGAGCACGGGGACTCACACCGACGCCGACAACAACGCAATTCAATGGTTTGTTTATGGGCGACGGCGACCTTCTTGCCCACCGTCCACCGCGCATGCGCGGCGCCGGAGGCGTCCGCTAGGGGCGCTCCGGTTTGTTTGTAAACATGAGTTGGTGTATAGGAAGAATAACGAACGAAGCGTCGGAGACGCGCTTGAACCGCGATCATGTCCCGAGTCTCTTCCTTGGCTGCCGGTTTTGGCGGCGGGACTCCGGCGCGCCGGTCGAGCGAGTCACGCTTTCGAAAAGAGCACCCGCTTCTTCCGTACTTGGCGCGAAGACAAGGCCTCACTCCGAGCGCGATGCGAACAGACGGCGACGCCAAGGCAGGTGCGCCTGGCGTTTTGCTGCAGCTCTCGTCGAGCTTTGGGGCGAGTCGGGCATCCACTAACGATGACGTCATGTACAGGCCTTGTCTTTCAGTTGGCAATGCGCGAACACCCGCGCTGCAGCCCAGGGAGACAGTTCGATGGCTGACTCGGAGAGGGACGCGAGCCGATGTCTTGTTCGACGAGGCAAACGCGTACGCGTCCTCGATTCGTTTTCGTCCTCGAGCGCGAATACCTTCGTTGGATAACACGTGTTACACGTGTCACGCCCGCTGGATCAGAGCGCTCGCGAGCACGCTGCAATGTTCTCCGGCGTGAGCAATACACTCTGCTTCGTACTAGAGCCACTATACATGAGCTCAAGTCACCTCGGTGACTCCGAGGCGAGAGCGTCGGCCTACGGATCCCCAATGTGGCGGGTTCGAATCCCGGCCGAGGTGCCCGCAATCTGACGGAGGCTTATTGCGGAGAAGGCGCCGTGTAACCGAGCTTTCGGTTGCACGTCAAAAGATCCCCAGGTGGTCGAAATTAATCCTCAGTCCTCCGCTGGGGCGTGCCCGATGCCCGCCGTTGGTTTGGCACGTAAAACCCCTAAATTTGACTTATATGAGCTCGGCTCTGTATGAGCTACGCGTAGAGTATCGGCACTCTGTTCCCCGATATTGTTGTGGGCGCCGCCATCTTGGTGCTTGTACAGATTAGACGCAACTGCCGATCGTCATAACTCAAGAATGCGACTGCCTCAGAATTATATTCGGTGTTAGGAACCTCACGTAATTTTGCTTTGCTCTGTCGCTAACTGTTTAAAGATTCGTGGAGGACGGAAAACCGCTTCCAGTGATTTCAGAAATTTAGATAAAGCTTCAGATAACTGGTAACCATGATTTTGAGCCACAATATGGCCAAGTGTTGTTACTGTGAAGCGTAACTCATTTAGTGACACTATTTCGTACTTAGTGTACACGCTGCCAAAACTGCTGGCGCGAGCGTGGGGTTTAATCTCGCAGATCATTTGCTCGCGTTCTCGCGCCAACAAAACCGCATAGAAGAAGGCACGCTCTCCCGTCTGTAGCTTTGACAGCGTTGAAACGGAATGTAAACCATTCCAATATTTACAAGTCCTCAGCCCAGCGTGCAATCTCCTCAGCCCAGCACGCGCATGTCCTTCGCTTCGGAAAGCAAACAAATCAGAGCCATACGCCCGAACACTGAAAATAGAACCGGCCAGGAGCCCTTTTTATTGAAAGGTCTATAGACCGATCTCACCATGGAGGCAGAAAGTTTCTGGCACAGCCGTATATAGAGAGAGTTTGGTCATTAATTGGGAAGTATAGGAGGCAAATGAGGAGGCGCCATTGGCCGAAAGCAGGCTGGGCAAGTTCCAGGGCGTCTTCACAAATTCGAATGTGGCCAACCAGAAGTCGGAAATATTACCCCGGCGGTGGTCGCGAGAAAATAAAATTAATAAGTGCGTGAGAGTAACTCTCGGTGACTGAAAATATGGTGGACGTGATGTTTCAATCAAGGTCATCCAAAATCATGGTGGAAGAGCGCGACAAGCTGAACGATCGACATAATCCGTACATCAGGCGCCGAAGGCCGAGAATCTGACGTCATAGCGGTCACACTCGATCCGAGCGAATCAGAGTTGAGCGGCACATTCGTTTTAATAAAATGCAGTCATAAATAGGCTCAAAGTACAACCGTGGGCAAAAGGAAGTGCCCTTCTGATCTGTTTGCACAACCGAAAAGGATCCAGAAGGTTCATTCTCAATTTCTTCGCATCTTTTCCTTTAGATATGTTTCCAGCTTTCCTTATCAACTTTTAAGTGTTGTTAAAAGCGCACCCGGGGGGGGAAGGGGGGGGGGGTTACTAAACAATTACTTCAATAAAAAGACGAACAAGCACAGTTCGCGCTTTCCACTTTCATAGTGGTCAGCGACTAGATGCACAAATAAGTTTATCGGAGTGCACAACTGTCCTCCAGAGAAGTTCATCGGGCCCATAAGGACGATTCTTCTCTGTCCAGATTTTCTTACAAGAGTTACGAAATGTACAATATGAACTATCATAGACAAAATGTTTTTCGAGCGTTCACCAATGCAAGTTCCTCCCGCTTTACAGGTCCGTGCCTCGCCGGCTATTGCCGTGGGCTACCAGCGCAGCTACCGGAACAGCCTGGACGCCTTCCGGACCATCTTCCTCGCCCACGGGCTCCGCAGGGGACTCTGGTGCGCAGGCGGGGCCAACATCCTGCGGCTCTCACTCGGCTCGGCAGTCCAGATGAGCGCCTACGTCCAGATGAAGCGCGTCCTGTCCAGCGGCAGGCCCGTCGAAGAGTGGCAGCGGCTCACGCACAACGTTTGCTCCAGCGTCGCCGCAGCTCCCGTCGTGGCCGCGCTGGACATCATCAAGATCCGGTTGTACCTGCAGCCCGTGGATGCCCGCGGCCGGAGCATGTAGTACAGCGGCGTATTCGACTGCGTCCGCCATATCTACAGGGCCGAGGGCCGCCCGGGCTGCACCAAGGGGCTCTTTCGTGGCCTTCTGCTATTCCTTCATCAATTTGTTTATCACGCTCCTTTCGTGGGACGAGTTCAAGCGTTGGGGCAGCCATTCCTTCCAGCAGGAAGGCTTCGCGATCGAGATCCGCCGCTACGAGTGAAGGTAAGCTCATACACTTGCGACTGCTAACGACCGAGTGCGTTAAAATCTCTCGTGGTTTCTTACGATAAAAGAGAACACTGGCGCCATCTATCGGATAGCTGTGGAACACTTGTGACTTCAGTATATTTGCTACTTTATTCGCGCATCATTCGTTTTATATTGGCTTGAAAAAAAAGCTTTTGACAATGTCATAAACTTTCTCATAGAGAGGACGTACATTTGACCTCGCAAATAGTGCAAAAGCATCACTCTAGTGAAATGTGGTTCCAGGGTCACCTCAAAGGTGACACCAGCGCAGTGTTGGAGGTAACGCGTTACTAGTAACGACGTTACTGGTAACGCGTTACATTTTTCGCTAACGCAGTAACGTACTCGTTAGGATTCTGAATGACTAACGAGTAAAGTATTTCCGGTACTTTTTTACGGTATCGGCTGTCAAATTTCGTTACTCGTTACTCGTTACTTTTGACCAAACTGGTGAAATCCTGCACGAGCTTATCGCTGCACGGAACCAGCATCCGTCACAGTAAAGTTAAAAAACAAACAAAAAAACTCACTTCTGGAAGGCGAAAAACACCTTCGGCTACCAGCTAATTCCGTTCATCCTCCTTTTTTTTTTTTTTTCATAGTGTCACCACCCACAAGGCTTGAACGAACGACTGCGTTACACCCCCCTCTTCTCCCTCCTCTTTCCCCCTGCTTTGTGCAGCAGAGGAGGACAGCGGGGGGGGGGGGGGGGGGGGGGGGGGCCGTGGAGAGACACAAGTCAAGAAGGTAGGAGAAGCTCCTCCCACAAGTGTGATGCGCCCGTTTCAAATCCCTCCGCAGTCGAAAGAAGAGTTCACTGGAAACGCTCCTTGTTCCGCTTCAATGGATTCCCACTTGTTTCCGATCCCACTTTTTAAGAAAGCGACCTTTGTATTCATCGGAGGGGGAACCGAGCCCCTGAAAGCAGCCTTTGTATCCATCGGAGGGGAAGCTAATCCCCGAAAGTCGTATTTTTTTGCGTCGGTGGGTGGAACTCTAATCTCCCTCTTGTGGCTTCCACAATGCTAAGTCAAAGTCGAAAGATAAAGCAAATATGTACAGAAAGGCAAGACCCTCCTCGCGCGTTAGCCGCGACGTCACGGAAACGGTGGGACGCTATTGGATGCGGAGGTGGCGGAGGGATATCCGATTCCCTTTGAGGGGCATTTGCCGCTACCTTCTTAACCTGTAACCGACTATAGTGGCGAAGCGATTTGCTCATTTCTCTAGTTTCAAAAAAAAAAGAAAAAAAAGAAACATCCTTTGTGGAATATTTTACCCTCGCTCTCCCCCTCGCTGCCTGAAAGTTCCTGACCCACTTTTGTACACAGAAGAATCTTCCGCTTGATTAGTCTTTAATTTCCTAAGGTCATAATAAAAAAATGTAAAAAAAGTTTTAAACCTGGAAAGAAAACTTACAAACACGAAACCTTTTTTTTTTTTTTTTTCTCTCAGAAAAATTAAGAGCTACTGCTGGTAAGAGGCAGCAAGTGATTATAGCCAGTGTGCTGGTAACCGGTGTCCTGTTCCAAATAGTGAAGTAAATCAGTCTCTGGTAATAGTATGAACCGGACTGTTACTAAAACCGGCGTACAGACAGGGTGTCGAACCGGAACCGAACCGAACCGAAAACCGGAACCGAACCGCTATTTTTAGCCGAACCGGAACTGAACCGAACCGAAATCTTCGCCGCCATCTTGGAACTGAACCGGAACCGAACCGAAAAAAAATATAACGGTAACCGGTTCAAAACGGTTCAAGGTATTCTTTTTTCGTTTTTGTTAGTATCACAAAACGAACATATGGGAATATGAAATTGGCGGCTGTATTTCTATCTATTGTTCGAATTGTCACATACAGAATTGCAATGTATGGTAAACTGTGTGTTTTCGTGGCGCTTTTGTACTGGCACTATGATTAACCATGTGTCACGTTGTCACGTGACGTCATGGTGTCAATACATGCTATCAAGTAATGTCACGTGACCCTGTGACGTCACGTGACTCACTGCGTCAAGTCGATTTAATTTGAGAAAGTCACTAGATGTATTAACCTTGTTGACAGCGTGACGTAACATATCACGATTTTGCACCGAGTCACGTGACACCGTGACGTAAACAATTTTCATAGCCCCGAATCGAGTGCTCAAGTTCATGCCAATCAGCATCGCTGAGCCTTCGGGCAACGGCTTGTGTTCAATTAAAGATGATAATAGCCTAACTCTAACAATATCTGAAGCTCCAGCCCAAGCTTTTGCTTTCTAAACCCTAGCGCATGACTATGATGAACACTGACGGTATATAATTAGCGTCAGATCACGTGGCTGCTTGTTCAAATTGCGAGTTGAGGAGGGGATCGACAGCTATTTGTTTCTTTATTTTCTTTTGCATCTGCTATTTTTTTTTTTCGTTTCGCAAGCTATCAACGTCAGGGGTTACTTCTTAACAGTATTTATTGAAAGTACAAAAACAAATGTTGCACGACCAATTTTACATTATTGAAGCACTCAAAAATGTTTTCGTTATTGGGGAGGAGGAGCGACCGTGACGCCCCAAGCGGTTAACTTTAGAACTACACGGATGGGGACAATAAATACAATGACTCAGCGCTCGGCCGACATAACCGAACGCGGCGTCAGCGTTCGGCTGGAGTTCGTGTTCTCCGGTGAGGAAGAGGACAAGCACCACGGATTTTGGCCAAGCAATGGCCAATGTCTGGCGATGGTCTTTTGGCCAGTGGGCAGAGAGTGGCCATTCATTGGCCAATGCTTGGCCGATGGCTGATGGCCAGTGGCCATTGGCCAATGGCCAGATAAAGGCCAGTCACCGGCCAGTCTCTGGCCACTGTCTGGCCACTTGGCCAAGGACCACAGCCAGCCACTGGCCGATGACTAGCCAACTCTGTGCTGCTTGGGGGGGGCTCTTTTGTTTCCACTCCGGCCTGCATGAACAATGCAGCATGCATGGTCCCAGCTCAGCACAAAAGCCGAAGTGGGCCCAGCTCGCATTCTCTGAGGATAGATCCGACACTTAACGTCGCTTCGTCGATTGTTAGTATTTTTTACATTAAACTGTGCCTTGCGCTTTATTGTAGAAGATGACATGTACATGCACATAAGGCCTGTGTGCACGTGCAGAGGCCTTGTGTTGAGTAAACACCTAGGTGTGTGGAAACAAACGGGTAAGAACGCCCCCTATAGTTCGATCGCCTGCCCAATTTTTGAACTGTACAGAAAAAAATACTTGAAAGAAAAACAGAAAAAAAAATATTGACCTCAGAGGGAGAGCCGAACATTGGCAGTCGCTTTAAGGCTGTGTTCCAAATCTTACCCAAATGGATCCGAGTTACTCCCGCGGGTCATGTCACGTGACATCACAGATTGAAAAGTGCTGGACGCGGCTAGGTTTTAGAACGCCAGAAAACAAAACCCTTACTCTGGAGTAAGATCATGTAAATTTTGGAACACGGCCTAGGTCTCACACGAGAGTCGTTCTCAAGGTTTCTACCACCTCTGTATTTTGCTTAAAGGAACAATACAAATATTTCTGTACATTCACATAACGCTGCTTAAAATCACTTCCTAACGTTAATAACTAAATAAACTTGGCTTTGCTCTTTTTTTTTAGGCAATGGCAGTGGCCAAAAAATTAGAAAATATGAGCATCGTTGATCCCCTCAACTCGGAGCCAGAAGCGGCCTCCTGGCCTGGTACCTATCTGAGGCCGCCAACGTTAATCATGCCCCCTGGTGGGGTTGGAAAGGAAGAAAACGCCTGCTGGAGCTCCAGGAATTTTTAGAGTTCGGCTAATCTCATCACCGCAGTGGTTGGACACAAGCCACTGCCCGAGTGTCCGCCGAGGCATTGATTGTTACGAGCCGATGTACAGTGCTCACGCAGTTCTCGTGTCTCATCCATGAGCCGCGCTCGACTGTCGTCAGGCGGGTGGTTTCGATCCCCCAATTACGTCGTCAAGCTTTGCGAAGACAATACTGAAAGATATAGTTCCCTTTTATTCTCGTAATTCCACCGTGACAAGGGAACTTCTGAATCAGTGGCGGCCTGTGCGAGTATACTTGGGTCAGACTAGGACGAATACGCCTCTGAAAATTCATGAACATTCCAACCCGATATCATTTGATGACCGCTTTAAACTTCGCGGGGTGCAAAATAATACAAAAAAAGCAATGGCGGGTTGCTGTTTACAAGTGACAAATAAAATTGTGGATTTAGCACACACAAACGGAGGAGGCACTTCCTCAGGAATACTTTCAGCCTTTCCACCTTGGTGAAGAAGGAACACCAGCGAAGCTGTACTATGGTGGGAATGAAGTAATGGGCCGGCCGCAAGTCGGCAAGCCAGAGTGCAAAGACTGGAGAGGTTGTCGCCATCAATGCGCGACGGCGGCAACCAGACAACCGGGAAGCCGGTTGTCTGGTTGCCGCCGTCAATTATAGATGGCGGTAGCTGTCAAGAGTTTTGTGCCATTATTTGTTTGCTGACTGACATGACGGGAAACTGACCCTTAATAGCTCCGCTGTAAAAATAAGCGCGTGTGTGTGCGTGAGTGTGTGTGTGGGGGAGGGGGGTAGTTTTAAAAACATACTCTGTTGTAAAGAGGTTCCTCCTTCCCTCATCTTTGGCGGAGACCAAAAAGCGTGGGCCCGGCAACTACTTTGTTTGCAAAAACACTCTTGCCAAAAAGCACGTTTTTGTCGTGCCATACGGTCGCGCAGTTCCTCGCGAAGATGCACGACGAATATTAATACGTGCCTTTCAAATACTTGGCTTTCACTGAGCTTGAACCTCCTGCAGCGTGCATTTTGCATCATCGAATTTGATTTTCTTAGCAAGAAGCCACAATGACTACTAGCATATAGTATGATGACGTCACGTGCATGCCATGCTAAACAGTTCAGCTTTCTGGTGAAATGTGATCTTCGCAACACTAGCAATAGATGTCCTACTTGTAAAGTTTTCCAGTATTTATTGCAGTCTCACGATGATAGATGGCAGCCCAGATAAATGTTAGAGCGCATGATTATTGAAGCACAGTGTTGTAAAGCGAGGGCCCAAAACAAGTGCAGGTAAAACCTAATGTAACATTAGCCTCGCGAGGTAGTATTTTGCGAAGTTTCGAGCTCATGCAAGCTGATGAAATGAGAATTTTTTTAAGATTTTAAGAATTTCATCGGTCCTTCGCGCTATTCGTGTAAAATTATTAATTTCATTGCGTGCACCTTTACGCATTTCTTTTTGCAGTAAGGCGTTCTGTAAGAGATTATTTAGGAAAATACCATTATTTTCTCTTTTTTTAACATTTCGAGTATGTGCTTTCAGATCTGTCATGTGAACACAGAGTCCTTTTTGGCGTACCCTGCAACCCGATGTTTCACACTGCCAATCAGCAAACAGAAAAACACTTTTACGCAGACTCAACAGCTCGCGTAGTTTCGAGTGTCTTCCTTCCGTGTCGGTCTCAAGCGGTTATGTAAACTTTTACGGTAATATTTATTGATCATTATAAAAATATATTGCATTGCTAACTGAATATTTGACAACATAAATAAATGGCCGACCACCCGAAAGCTATGCCCCCCAAAATTATTTGAACTGTGTTCTGCCAATCTTTTCCGGCGTTTGTATCCTCGACAGGCACGTTGAAGGTTATTTGGGACAGCTTTACATACATTTCTGATTTTGAAGCTAATTTAAACAACAATTTGTTCCTCACAAATATAACTTTTTAAACATATAGAAGCCTGTTATTGCCTCTTCTATGTGGTAAACATTGCTTTAATGTGTCTCTGGGCTGGACAAAAACAAAGTAAACAGGGACGCGCGGCTGAACCATGACGATTACGCACGTAAACTGTCAGAAAATATCCAATTAAGTAGCTGTCATGCCGAGAAAAACTTTAAATACTACTTCGTTTTACTTAATAAAGAAGGTACTTTGGGGGACGCTTAAGCTTCGGCTTTAAAATCGCCTCCTTACTTGCCGCGCAAGCGTGCCTCGGTTGCCTAGTCGGGAGCGTCTGACTTGCAACCGAAGGGTCGTGGGATCGAATCCCTCCTAAAATTCTTTTTTTTTTCTTTAAGGCAAAGAGAAATTATTAGAGACATACGGCGACCTGCAATTCACGTTACATGTCATGTTTTAATCACTTTCATTCCATGCGTGATGTCACGTTTCACGTGAGCATTGTGAGTTGTTTGAAATTCTTGAGCGAGGGCATGTAGCTCTGACGTCATGACCTTATCGACCATTCAGGATTTTCCAGTCACGTCACCGAAATCGGCTTTTCTGCGACATGAGCTTCTCAGTGCTATTGCGTTAAAATAATCAATTAGCAGGGGTGATGCTCATTTGCAAATTAAATTGACCGGCCTCTTGTCAAGAGCAAACCTCAATAGCCAGGCTATGCCAGCTTATCCTGTATAAGAAAATGTTAACTAACGTGGGCAAGCGCTATTTTGGGCCAGATTCGATTTGAGTGCGAATGTGCATATAGATTAGACTGAACAATTTTGATTGCTCCTTGCTGCATGATTAGTCGCATGCATTCCGGTGCTGAGTGTAAGCAATGTTTGGTTAAAACAACAAGCATTTTGATTGACGCTCGGCATTTCTTTAAAAAATAGACTGAAAGGGATTATCCTAGAACTTTCGTGACATTTTGAAAATTTCATTGCCTTTTGCTTAGTTGTGTCGTCATCATATACATATATATATTGTGAAACATATTTAGTAAACAATATTTCACGATATATATGGCCGCGAGGCGCCCATTTCATAATTTTGTGCAGTAATTAATTCCTTAGTTCGAGGACACAATCACGATTTAACTTTTAATACTGCGACACAAACTTGTACCAATCAAGGGCACTTTTGGTGACCATGCCACACTTGGCGTCAACATTTTATACTGTGTGAATAAATCAGCTTGAATTTTAGAATTTTACTTAAACACAAAGAAAGGACAGGAAAAGACAGTATAGTAATAAATTCCAAGCTGATCAATTTACAGGTATGTACCAACAAGCTCAGCTCCTTACTGTTATACTGAAACATTTGGATTCAGGTAAATATATGTTACTGGTAATGTGTATGTTATGTCGTATGAACACGCCGTTATGTATGTTAAGAAATTAAAAAAAATGAATTTCATACTTTTGGTATTTGAAAAAAAGTTAATTGCACAGATGAGAGGAGAAACTATATAGTTGATTGTTTTACGGCGTAAATAGTGTATAGTGTCAGAACAACGCGGAAAATATATTATCAATTTAGTGGTTCAAACCGGTTCGAACCGGTTCGAACCGGTTTGAACCGTTATTTTTTGCTCCCCGGAACTGAACCGGAACCGAACCGAAAGCCCTGAACCCGAACCGGAACCGAACCGATAAAAATTTCGGTTCGACACTCTGCGTACAGATGAGGGGTGTTGGTTGGCTGGTTGTGTTCCAGCAGTCCTCGTTCGCATGCTGTAGTTTATAAAAGCCGATTGACTAACATCTCCGACTCATTCTGCACGTGAGATGGGCATGAATAACGAAAGTCCGTCGCCATGGCCAGCAGGTCTGAATGAAATGTATCAACAAAAGGAGACAGAATCAGGTAATTCACAGTTTCAATGCCTAATCTTCCTGCCGAAAATTAAGCTGCTTCGCGCATCAAAACACTATGAAACCACTTTGTAAATTTTTATCTTTATCCAAGCGTGTTAAGGAGGCTTATCATACATCTTTGCCAAACATATGTACTCGAACAGAAAAGTAACGTAAAAGTAACGTAAAAGTAACGTTCATTATGTTTGAAAAGTAACGGTAACGGTATATCGTTAGGTTTGTAAAAGAGTAACGTAACTCGATAACGCGTTACTTTTTACCAAACTAACGAGTAACGCTATTTCGTTACTTTTTTTTGGTAACGGGCACAACACTGCACCAGCGTGCCAGTCTGTTCTCTTGTCGTACAGGGTCGTTCACACACTTGCGCATGACTACGACCGACTTCAACACGTCCGGTGTTTAATACTCTTCTGGCGGTTTACGACACAAGCTGGTCACAAGCTGGTCACAAGCAAGCAGGCTGGCGGGGGCTTACGACTGGCTGCACAATGCAGCCAGCCGTAAGCCGTCACAAGAGTCTTAAAAACCTGTGTTGTCTCAGCCGGTCGTATAGTCAAACGCAAGTGCGTGAACGGGTCTTAAAAGATGACAAGAAATAGCTCGGTCGCAAGCAAACCCAAGTGTTTGAAGCAGCCTTTGAGGGGTTGCCGTCTTTGTGGCAGAATCACGGACTTACTGTCTTTCAATAGCGGTGTTGCGCCGTGTCTTCTAAGGATGCCATACAGGTACTTGTTTATAGTGATCCTGATATGCCCGGCACGCCGCAGGGCATGTTTTTTTAAACATCAGTGCTGGCGTAGTACGGCCTAGTCCCTTTCACAGGTGGTCGAATACAAAATAACGGGAGGGGTAATTTTTTAGACGCGCGATATTAAATGAAACATTTTGATCTAGCATCTGTACCCGGAGGGAAGGAGAGCAGTGACTAAGTCAATAAACGAAAACAAAAATTGAACGTTGATATTTTTTGTTTTGCTATAAATGCATCTAGGGAATTTTATCGCATAACTACACTGTTTCTTTTTTTTTTTTTACTAACTTGTCTGTTGTTGAATCTTCATTTACTTATGAAAAAAAATATTATAACACGAATCCTGGCACGGAACGATGTCACTCGGTTAAAATATTGCAGTGATTCAACAATTTCCAACGCGTTATGATAACAATGCTATTGTATCGTAGACGCGTGTTAGAGCTTAAATTTTGTTCCGCACGAGAGCTTGGACAGTTCGGTTGGTGGAGTGCCTCAAGACGTCACTCGTGAACTTCGAGTGACATGCGAACAAAGGCAGCTGTCACTCGCCAGTCTAATCTCTCTGGGTGCGCTGCAGACACCTACGCCGCATCTCTCCGACACCCAAACTCGGCAGAAATATGATCCACCAGTCGTGTCCGCGTACATCTATTTTTAGCCGAGCAATGTGTCGCAAGCGACAGGCGTCCAGACGACTAGATGGATCATGGAAGCCATTAATGGCAAGTTTCAGAAGGTCCTCTGTTCCCTTCGATCTCGGCGGCTGTCTCAGCGTATTTTGATAGGGCTATGGCTGGCGATACTAGAAGGCGTGAAAATAGCCACTGGTGGTCTTGCAATTGTAAGTCTCGTAGGGGCTTTGCTTTGCAGTTTGCACATTGAGGTCGTCCCGCCATTGACAGTGAGGAGGCGCAGTGGAGGAGGTTGATCCCCTTCTCTGTTATGCAGCGGGTGGCGGGCACTGAGCGGCAACCTCCCCCTGGAATTTACGTTGTACTGTACCATCTGCAACAACGTGAAAGGAAACAGTTAATCTTTTTGCTTTCCAGTTTCACGGCTCCGAAATCCCTCGTTAAACCACAACCTGTTAAACAGTACGTAGTTTGAAATCGAAACTTTCCATTCTAACCGTCGTCGAGACCCTAACATGTTTCAAAATATGTAAATACGTCCAGAAAGCAAAGAAGTTTGTTCTCTCATTCACGTTGTTGCCTATACATTTTGCAGGGGGAGAGCTGTGTAACGTACTACTTGAAGATTACAAAGTGTAGGACATGAGAAAATAATACAGTCATTATTAACCACAACGGCTTCGTTTCATGTGCATGGTCGGACAAACTCGTAGAGGAGCTTGTTCGCCCAGGAGAACAAGTCGCAGTTATAGGACAGTGAAATTAATTCATTAACGCATTAGGCGCCGGTTAATTTTTTAACCAATATTTACGCCCCTGCCAGACACATCGCTGGCGAGATTTATTTTCCAAGATGCATATATTTCAGGACATACGAGCGCGTTCTCGAACCAGAAGAACATAAACAAAACTTGTCTGAGGCTGAAAAATTAATAAGTATTCGCTTAGCTTTCCTCTGGAAACTGTTCTTGCTTAGTTGCATCTTGTTCTGTGTTTTATATTGTTACTGCCCGCAGTAAGGGTCGGATGAGGGATCCGCAAAAGCACCTTTGCGATGCTTTTTTGGGCACGCAGTTTTAATATTTCAGTCAAATATTGATCTCTAGCTAAATGACACATATTTCACTTACGTAAATTACCTTTACGGCATTTAGTTGCCACGGCAGTAAAATTGTGTACACAATTATTGCTGCCTTCTACGTGACTTGTATCAAGGTATCATGGCATTCGGATGTGACTGAAATTACAGATGAAACCATATACCCTTAGAACGTATTGTTCACACTGCACGGTTTTCCAAATCCAAGCAATTGTGGCCTCACATTTACATAATGTTGCGATGTCGCGGTACTTTAGTAGCGATTCTATCAGCCTCCACATCATGGCGAGTAATTACACGACTATCGATTAGCCTATCAAAGGCCATCAATTCTTCGGCTAGAAATCCTTAACCGGTGCAGAAATTCATAGTCACAAACAACCATGGCAAGGGCATTCTTTCGTCGCCCCGTAGCAAATGAGATTGAGGCATTAGCCGCTAGGAATGCCGAGGAGCGAGTCGCGAGGCGTGAACACAATATCCCCGTTTTTATTAAAACGTCAGTCGCCATAAGTCGCCATAAACAGACGCCATAAACAGTCGGACGGACCTTCGCCATGCTGCAAGCAGAGTATTCCAAAACTCGCATGCAGGCGAAAAAAAAAATCGACACTTCCTTTGTGATGCATTTGTGTAATCTATAGTGCCACCCACAATTAAGGAATATTCACACGAGGGAGAAATCCCGGGGATTTCTCCACGGCACGCGCATCCCGCGACGAAAACGTCAGGCTTTGCGATGCGCCTCGCGTTTTTGTCTCGTGATGCGCGCGTGCCTTAAAGGGGTGTGAATACCCCTTTAAGGAGAGAAGCAGACGAGAGTGCGCGGGGACGTCGGAACACCGAGTGGAATTATTAGTTCACAGCCGCAAAGCTACACTCCGTCTCGCTGCAACCGTGCAGTACAGTCAAAGCTACAGGGGAGAGAGAGTATCCCGGCCTGTTCAAGAAGAGGGAAAGGAGGAACGGGGGAATCCTAGCCCTTCTCTCCCGTTCCATCCTTTCCCTTTTCTTGAACATATTGGTATACGCTCTCTAACCCTGTAGCTTTAGGTGTACTGCACGGTTTTAGTGAGACGGAGTATGGCTGCTTTTGTCTCTGCTTACACTTTATACGCGTTCGAAGTGTGAGTAGAGACAGAGGCAGCTCGCTTTGCGTCCAAACACTGATCATTCCAGTGCAGAGCTCGGCACTCTGGCGGTCTGGCGTCTCCTCCTCTCCCTCACTTTCTACCCTTATAATTCCATTTCACGAGCGTCACGAGTGTCGCACGACGCGCCATCGCACGTTAGAGGGGTGTTTTCTCTGCATTCTTTCCGCTACCGCCCTAACTACCGACTAACGTAAAATTAGCTTCAAAATCGAACCCGAGGTGGGCGGTCGCCGTCACGGTATTCGCTCATCGGCCAGACTTACTCATTATAGTTGGATTCTTCGCCGGGCTACGCTTTTCTTGCTTCTCGACCGGATCTCCTCATCTCGACCTGGATCGAGCGCGCGACAGCTAACTCCGTTTGCCCCTAAGTTGACAGTGCGGTGGGAGCTACGTGTTCGCCGGACCAATCAAATGCCTCCCTTTCGTCACTTCTCCTTCCTCTCTGCGCGAGGCCATGGGTGATCGCGTGACGAAACATAGACGTACGTCGGGCCCATTGAGTACGCAGGTTCCACCGCACTGTTAGCTGAGGGAAGAGGTAGGTGCTTGTCTAGTGCCGCAACTCTACTTTTCCTGGCCCTGTCGCTTTTCTCGGGGCCGTACATTAGACCCCTTTGAATGCATCTCCCACTTTTTTTTTCATTTCAGCACACACACGTAAACACACGCACACATGAACTTTGCACAGGCATTGGAGGCAGCGACAAAAAAAGGAAAAAAGGTGAACGTCCGACCTTTAGTGGCACCGGTGTTCTCTTGAAGCGGAAGCTGTTGGAATGGAACCGACGATGAAATCAAGTTTTTCTGGCGCTTGTGTGTACGGAAGTTGAGCGTTCTAGCCCCGAACAATCGATGGCCGTCTGCATGTGTGCCTCGAGTGGATTCTGACAGGTTCAGGCAAACCGGGTGGGAGAGGAGTATCAGGATGGAGCAGTCTCGGAA
Organism: Ixodes scapularis; assembly: GCF_016920785.2. Lineage (NCBI taxonomy): Eukaryota > Metazoa > Arthropoda > Arachnida > Ixodida > Ixodidae > Ixodes > Ixodes scapularis. Next base: position 43,918,574 of record NW_024609868.1, on the reverse strand, counting down.
CTAGGGTGTACTAGTATACGCGGGGTATAGTATTGGTGCGTCGATAGCAGACGGTTTCATTTTTTTTAAACTTTTTCCTCAGGTAATATATATATATATATATATATAATTTCTTTTTGCGATGATGCGATGCTTTATTGCGATGCTTCAGTGCTTTGATCAGAGGCTTCCACAGCCTTCAAACGCCTCTGTGGTAAATCGTAGCGCGATACGTTACCAAGTCGATTTATGTGGTCCCTTTGAAGGGATACTACGACAAAATTTGAAATATATTTGTCGTATTCAGAAATAGGTTGAATATGATACACAATATCCGGTAATGGCAATTGCGCGTTTGTATTTTGTACCCGATGGCTGTATTTTTCGTTATAACCGGCCCATTCTGGCAAGCGCTCGGAGAGCAGCCAGCGGAGAGCACGACATCAGGCACAATCGTACGATTGCAAGTGGTACCACTCGCAAGTAAAGTGGTACCACTTCCAAGTGAAGTGGTACCACTTGCAAGCCAGGTGGTGCCGTGCACTTGGGCCTCAAGTGGTACCGCTTGGGTTGCAAATGGTGTCACATGAGCTTCAAGTGGTACCGCTTGGTCGCAAATAGCACCAGTTTGCAGAATCACACATATCACTAATAAAATAAGTGAAAGCTGTTGCTCAATCTGAAAAAAAAAAAGTTTTAGGTGTCTTAAATATGTCGTTGTTACAAAAAGCCCAATTCAAACGTTTTGACAAGATTTCACAGATGTATACAGTGTGATAGAGGTCTATGCATATTGATATGCTAATTTTTGCATGAGTACAATATTCTCAAAACGCGCGAGGAGAAATATTTCCTACGAGATTCAGTAAGCCCTTAGAAATTTTGGAAATCTTTTCCCGCAAACAGTAATGCACTTCCTGGAGGTCTTGTCCTTAAATTGAAGAATTTGCAACAAGACGTTTCTTGAGCTCGAGCTCAAGAAACGCACGCTGGGCATGGCGAGCCATGAGCGTCTCGTCATCCCTTCACAGCCAATGAGAATGCGACATTTTCCGACAGGACCGCCGGAGAACCAATCACGAACCAAGAAGATAACGAGTCACGCCCAGCGTTTCTTAAGCCGTCATTTGCCACGTGTACTGCATGTACCCGTTAGGGGTGTTGTGCCTTCATTGTTATATTTCCATATAATCGGATAACTTCGTCCTCTTCTATGCTATGTATTCGGTACTTACTTCTTCTTCATCATCATCATCATTTTTGAATAAAGAGTCTCACGAGAGCAGCACAGGTGACTGGACATTCCTTCCCGACACGCCGGGTCCACCGAGAACTCCACATTCGTTTGACGACGGGATGGACGGCGGATTCGGCATCAAACTTCCTCAAGACGTTTTGAGTGAGCCAGGTAAGTCGGAAATTCCCTGGGAGCGATGGATTTCGCTCTTCGAATGTTTCATGGGGACATGGGGTGCTCACGCACTGCCCTCGGAATGTCGTCGATACCTGCTGCGCCAATGCCTGTGAGTGGAGGGTCAACCGGTCTTCGACGCATTGCCTTCATCCCGCGGTGTCGCTGTGCCGTCGCCAGCAACGACGTCAGCGGCAGCCGCTTCTAGAACTCCGACGAGAGACGTGCGCGCACTGTGAAAAATCGTGCAACATGGACCTGATGGGATATGTTGCGCTTTTTGCACTCCCAGGAGACTAGGGAGAAGGAAGTGACGTCAACAACGCAGCAAATGCAGATTGGATGTTGACTTTTGGCGAATTCGCGTGGTCATTTCCCGGCAAAATATTTTGCCATATCTCCGCCAAGGGCGTTCGCGTGGTCAAAGACTGGCGAGTGCGCGCCTTTCGGGTGGCAGTTCTCAAGCGTGTGCTGGCAATTTACCGGCACAATTTTTGCCCGAGCTCCAAGAGGTCGGGCAGCTTGTCTGCCAGACTGTATCCGGTATCGTCATATCCGAATCGGGAAAGGGAACCAAACGAAACAATGGTCGCCGAGAGCGTGTTCGAGTAGAAAACGAAGCCATTGAGACAGACACCCCTCTGTGGTCCGGGAAAGACAGCAAAAACAACGGAGATAAAGATAAAATATTTTAAAGGAAGCTTCAGCAAGATCAGTTTCATATGGGCCCCAGCGTGTCATTACACCGCTGTAAAAAATGTATTGATAGTGCTGCAGCTCGACACTTGAACGCGCATTACTATTTTAGAGGGCTGGGTCAAATCAAAATGCTGAGGATTCCAGCAAAAAGGTAATAACAAGAAAATGGAATATAAAATGGCGACGCTGGTGAGCCTTCTAGGATCCTTGTAAGATGGCAACAATTCCTCGAGAATCTAAATAAAATATATTACAATTTGTTTACCCACATCTCAGAGTCTGAATATATGTTTCTGATGCCTAGAGCGTGCCTATTGTATCATAAAATAATCGTGGAAGAAGTTAACGAAGTTCACGCGCGACCCAGGCAGACGAAAACGCCAGTTGCAGGCGCTTTGTGTTCGGGTGGAGAGGGTCACGTGGTGCGCCGCTGGCGCGGTTTTCGTTGCCTGTGCCGCCGGCGTTAGCTCGCCGGCGATTGACCACCCGAATTCGCCATTTGTTTTCTTCTGTCAACATCCAATCTGCATTTGCTCTAGTCGTTGACGTCACTTCCCTCTTCCAAGTCTCCTGGGAGTGCAAAAAGCGCAACATAGCACCCCTGGAGCGTTATCGGTTCCGCTAGCATTATCAACAGCCCGAAGAACCATTGTCGGATTATTAGGCTACCCTAAGGGACTTGGCAGTTCCGGCCGTTGCCACCAATCCGGGCACGACCATCGGCTCCTATCAAGAAGAAAAAAATATTGAAGAGGACCAAACCAACCATGGTAGTCAAAGACATGGCGCCAGCGATTTGGGGTCGCGTGGGATTTGCCCGAACGACTTATATGGACAAGGTGGCACAAAAACAAAATGAGTTCAATCTTTTCAATAATTAGACTGTATCCCCATGAGTTGTTATTAGATTAGTATTCTTCTGTTGTCTTTGCAGAAACAGCGCAACATTGGAGACACCAGAACATGGTGCCTGTTCAGCAAGTCATCACTAACAAGTCGACAGTCCTGTCACAAAAGATCCAGGACTCCCGAAAAGCTCTGACGCACCTGGACTTTGAGGATGTTTAATCTTCATTAGCCCAAGTACTTCTGCTCTACAAGCATTCTCAACTGCAAAATAAAAGTAAGAAAGTCTAACAACTGGCTTTGTTTTTGTGCATTTATATGACAATGGTACCACTCTCAAGTGGTACCACTAGGAAGTGGTACCGCTAGCAAGTGGCACCACTAGCAAGTGGTACCACTGGCGCCACTTGCAGGTGGTTTATTGAACAGGTACCATTTACAAGTGGTTCCCCTAACAAGGGGTGCCACTTGCGAGTGGTGCCACTTCCTAGTGGTACCTGTTCAATAAGTCACTTGCAAGTGGTACCACTTCAAAAAATTTTCACTTGGGACGTAGCCTTTCTCGGAACGAGCAAAGATGCGGCGAGGCTGATGTCGACAAGACAATTGTCTCTGCTCGTGCGGGCAAGTGCGTGTGTCTATACGTAAGCTTGCCAAAGCTACGTTCACGCGCACGCTGCACACGCTTGCATGCGTGGGACACCAGTGAGGCTATAGTTATAAGCGAGGCAGGCATCGCCAGTACTAAATTCACTAAACAAGCTGCGCTTAGAATATCGGCACTCTGTTCCCCGATATTGTTGTGGGCGCCGCCATTTTGCTTGTGCAGAGCAGACGCAACTGCCGATCGTCATGACTCAAAAGTGCGACTTCTTCAGCATTAGATTCGCTAATAAGAAGCTCATGTATTATTGCTTTTCTCTGCCGCGAACTGTTTAAACATTTGTTGAGGACGGAAAAACGTTTCTCGTGGTTTGAGATAAACCTTCAGAAAACTGGCAACCATGATTTTAAGCCACAAAATGGTCAAGTGTCGTTACTCTGAAGCGCCGCTTATTTAGTGGCATTAGTCACTAATGCCACTACAGGTATTGTCAATGTTCATTGACAATACCTGTCTATAGGAACATTGACAGGTATTGTCAATGTTCCTATAGACGGACATTGCAAACGAGGCTTTAGTGACATCCACCAGGTGTCATTTTCTAATCGTTTAAACGTTTTGAAATTCAAATTCTATTCTAGCTAAAGTTGAGGCTTGGGCGAGTTGGTACATACTTCGGAAATTAAAAACAGCGCGGAAAGACGAGGACCAGACAAAGAAGTGACACGGACGTAGCGCTGACTTACAACTGAGTTTATTGAACGCAAACTCGCAATATTTATTTGCGGTATCACGAACAAAAGAACATAAAAAATTCAGCCCATGTGATGTATCACCAATAAAAATAAAACAATGATAAAAAAACATTGAAAAAAATAATAATGAAATGCGCCATGACACAGCCGTACAGAGTATGTGCTAAAAATCGAGCAAGTCACGGAACTAGAAAATTCATCTCTTTGCCTGATAGGGCCACAGAAGGACTGCTTACACATGCTGCACCCAGCCTCGCTATCTCAACAGCCTCTAGAATTTCGCGAGTAAGCTGGTCCCTATGACGCTTAACAACCTCACACCGTTGGAAGTCGGGAAGGCAACCACAGTCGCGGCAATGAATGCCCAGGTGACCAGACACGGTTGTGGAGACACTGTAAGCGTGCTCTCTCAACCTGTCGTTGAGACAGCGGCCCGTCTGGCCAACGTAGCGCCTGCCACACGTCAGAGGGAGAGAATAAACAACCCCCTCCGAACACGGGACAAAGCGATCTCGATGCCTCGTACTGCAAGCCGTGGCCGCCCTCGAAGAAGGGTTAACAGCTCTGCACAACCTGGACAGCTTGTCCGGGGCAGAGAATAAAACGGCGACGTCACACCTGCCAGCAATGCGTTTTAGGTTGTGGGACAGGCCGTGTACGTAGGGAATAACCACAAACTTTCTTCTTTCCCTTCCCTTTGTGTTGTTGGCCTCTTCTTCACTTCTCATAGGGCTGCTCCTGATATCTTTCAGCAAAGACTCGGCGACCGTCGTTAACACGTGAGAGGGAAACCCAGCATCTGCGAGGCGTTCAGTTTGCTTGTCAAAGCTATGTTTAATTTTATGATAACAAGACCTACGCAGCGCATGTGTATAGCAAGTCCTTGCAATCGCCCGCTTGACAGTTTTTGAGTGAGCGGACTCGAATGGCAACAATGGCTTTCCAGCACGGGGTTCATAGCTCCAACAAAGATGACCTGGACATATAGTTAAATTCAAATCCAAAAACCGGATGCATCCTGCCTCAGGCACTTCATGAGTCAGAACAAGTGGCGAAAGGCAATGACTAAAAATGCTTAAAACGTCAGTCATTGACGAAAGAAAGGATACGGCATCGGCATGAAACAAAATCAGAAAATCATCTACGTACCGGAAGACCTTTGCAACTTTGGTTCCCCCAAGCCGTTCAAAGATGAGGCGGTCAAGGCTCGCTAACAACAAGTCGCTAAGTACGGGGGCAATGCAAGAACCAATACATACCCCTTGCCGTATCCTTTCTTTCGTCAATGACTGACGTTTTAAGCATTTTTAGTCATTGCCTTTCGCCACTTGTTCTGACTCATGAAGTGCCTGAGGCAGGATGCATCCGGTTTTTGGATTTGAATTTAACTATATGTCCAGGTCATCTTTGTTGGAGCTATGAACCCCGTGCTGGAAAGCCATTGTTGCCATTCGAGTCCGCTCACTCAAAAACTGTCAAGCGGGCGATTGCAAGGACTTGCTATACACATGCGCTGCGTAGGTCTTGTTATCATAAAATTAAACATAGCTTTGACAAGCAAACTGAACGCCTCGCAGATGCTGGGTTTCCCTCTCACGTGTTAACGACGGTCGCCGAGTCTTTGCTGAAAGATATCAAGAGCAGCCCTATGAGAAGTGAAGAAGAGGCCAACAACAGAAAGGGAAGGGAAAGAAGAAAGTTTGTGGTTATTCCCTACGTACACGGCCTGTCCCACAACCTAAAACGCATTGCTGGCAGGTGTGACGTCGACGTTTTATTCTCTGCCCCGGACAAGCTGTCCAGGTTGTGCAGAGTTGTTAACCCTTCTTCGAGGGCGGCCACGGCTTGCAGTACGAGGCATCGAGATCGCTTTGTCCCGTGTTCGGAGGGGGTTGTTTATTCTCTCCCTCTGACGTGTGGCAGGCGCTACGTTGGCCAGACGGGCCGCTGTCTCAACGACAGGTTGAGAGAGCACGCTTACAGTGTCTCCACAACCGTGTCTGGTCACCTGGGCATTCATTGCCGCGACTGTGGTTGCCTTCCCGACTTCCAACGGTGTGAGGTTGTTAAGCGTCATAGGGACCAGCTTACTCGCGAAATTCTAGAGGCTGTTGAGATAGCGAGGCTGGGTGCAGCATGTGTAAGCAGTCCTTCTGTGGCCCTATCAGGCAAAGAGATGAATTTTCTAGTTCCGTGACTTGCTCGATTTTTAGCACATACTCTGTACGGCTGTGTCATGGCGCATTTCATTATTATTTTTTTCAATGTTTTTTTCAATGTTTTTTATCATTGTTTTATTTTTATTGGTGATACATCACATGGGCTCAATTTTTTATGTTCTTTTGTTCGTGACACCGCAAATAAATATTGCGAGTTTGCGTTCAATAAACTCAGTTGTAAGTCAGCGCTACGTCCGTGTCACTTCTTTGTCTGGTCCTCGTCTTTCCGCGCTGTTTTTAATTTCCGTTCTATTCTAGGTTTTGTAAGCTTATGCCATACACGTGGTGGCATACCCTGCCAATGATATCTTGCGCTCCCAGAGGCTCTTTCAGGCAGAGATGCATGCAGTCGGAGCGCCACTTAGACCACGTGGTCATTCAAGTAGTATCTCATTGGTGTGACCGATTAGACAAACATATTTCATTGGCTGAACCGATTAGGGAAACGCGGAGGAATTCACTTGAGAAACACCTCTTAATAGTAAAACCGATAAAAAATAAATTGCGGTGCAGTAAGAACACGAGAACCTCTGAGAGAGCATACGGTTTTACATAAGCAATCTCTTTGAAGGAAAAACATTAATTTTTTGTTGCAAGGTAATGCCAAGCAAATCACCTAGAGTGTGAGTATCTTAACGCAGCGTCACAATCAAAAGCTTCCAGGAGGTTTGTCTTCTAGTGCTGCAAAGCGGTCACTTGAAAAATGAGGCGTAGAACTGCGATCTAAGCCAAACACAAACTGCGGTTAGCTAAGTCGAGGCAATCCATGTATAGCTTTCAGTCCCGACGCCGAGGAAAAGATACTCGCAAGAAGTGTGTGATTTGCCCGAAAACACCCACTAACGTTGCGCATGCGCGATGGCGCGGGCGTGCAGTATGTAGGGCTATTGTTCTGCGGGGAGTACAAGAACAGATCTACCAAGAACTTTCCAATGTCGGGGAGCTTTGACCCACGGTGTCCACGTGACGTTGGCGCAGCATGTTACGTCACCTACTTACGCGAGTGGAAGCCGACGCCAGCAGAGACAACGACGGAAGTCGACCTTCTTTGGCGTCGTTCTTTTCTCGGGGTGACAGGCAGGTCGCCAAGACGAACACGCCGTTCCTCTCGGCTCTTTGTCGGGGCGTCTTCCGAGGAAGTGGGACGCTTCCGATCGTTCTGTTTCTTCTTTTTTCTTTTTCTTTTTTTGTGTTGTTACTAGGATGACAATGACGGCATGCATCGTCGTCGGTGATTTGTGGGCGTCGCTTCCGGAGAAATGATTGAGCTTGTGAAAAGGTGGTTTTTAATTTTGTTCATCTACTGATTAAAGGCGCGCTCACACAGTATCTGGCCTTGTCTACCTCATTATGTGCTTTTTTTCTCTCTCTCTTTAGTGAATGATAAGAATAAATAAAAATGAAACGTTGGCATGCCGCTAATATTGGCGCCGGCTGGTCCTTTGAACTTGATTGATTAGTGTTCATTTCCTTGAGAGTTCACAGTTGTTATATTAACTAAGCACTGCACAGAACACCCTGCACTTCTCTCCAAGTTATAAAAGTACACTGTTTACATTAGGGCGCTAGGATTGGTTATTCTATGTACGTACAATAATTCGTCCACTCAATAGCGACTACAATGTGTACCGTACAACATGCACTGAAGGGGTCATAATGCGCATTAGATTCCCAAAACACTTCTTGCATCAAAGGCAAATTTTAGTATGGTAATATACAATCAAGGTATACGAGCATCGTATAGTGTACTGTGTACTGGTATAATATAGTCCTTGTTTATTGCGCGCTGAATAACCAATTTGTAAGAATAAACCGACTCGTCTGCATCGCCATTTTGATTCACACAGTACCGTCTGCTAAAGTTGCACTATGTTACCGGGGCTTACGCTTGCTTACGTCAAGAGCAGTGTTGCGGGGTTGACACTTCAGAGTTGGAATGATTCCAGAATGGGAGATCGACGGCCGAGTGGGCTAAATCTCGGAGCACGTGGAGCGAAAGCTCGCGCTGCAGTACCCAGGGATCCTGGGTTCAACCCCACCCCTGCCCGTTTCGATCTGGATGAGCATCGTACCTGCGTGCGGTCGTGTATGCCTACTGCGTGATGCACGTTAACGACCCCAGGCTAGCGGCTGTACTGCACTGGCTAAATTGCTCCTTTACAGCTGGGAGACTCGTCGCCCGTTGGGGCGGACCAGTCTAGGCTCTATAAACATACACACAACCCAATTGTTTTTTGTTGATTCTGCAATTATTCTGGGGGGGGGGGGCTCTTTCGTGACCCCAGAATGCAATGATAATGGAATGGCAGCAGCGCTGGGGGGAATGGAATGGAAATGGAATTAGATGCCTTTCGCCCGGAGTGGGGTGGGAATGGATTGGGCTCGGTTTTAGGGCTTATGGCGCAATTCGCTAGCGCGTGGTAAGTGGCTCTTGTAACAGCATCATTGCACTGGAGATGACTGACGGATTCATTGTCGGCTTACGCACCTTCGAGGATAAAAATGGCGCGCCCTTGGTGAAGCAACCAAACGGTAGACGAACAAGGTGTCGTTCCTGGCGCCGCGAGACGCGACAAAGCAGCTGTCGTAATCATGCGCGATTAGCATGCGGTTTTCAACTAGGGTGCCGAACCGAACCCGAACCAAACACCGGAGCAAAACCGTCATTTTTTTAGCTGAACCGCAAGAAAACTGTAGTCGAAATAAAACATTCGATATTGAACCCGAACCGGAACAGAACCGTGATCTCATGTGGCGGTTACCAGTTCATTGGAAGCGGTTTGGTGGGATACAATGTGAGCCGCACCTTCTTGCGGGTGGCCCCGCGAAGTCAAATAAATATTAGCGACGGTGGTGTTAGCGGCTTAGTTTTGACTAAACAAAGGGCAGGACGGCATGGAGGCAGGTTAGTAATGACGAAACAAATAAGTATTTTTCTCTGCGTCTATGTGCAGCACGAATTGGCGTCGGCGTGGAGGTGTACACTTTTGTACTTTTTTCAGCTTACGATGGATCGCAAAAGACGATACTATACACCAACTCATGTTTACAAACAAACCGGAGCGCCCGGAGCGCCCCTAGCGGACGCCACCGGCGCCGCGCATGCGCGATGGGGGTGTGGGAAAAAAGCTCGCCGTCGCCCATAAACAAACCATTGAAATGCGATGTTGTCGGCGCCGGTGTGAGTCCCCGCGCTCTTTTTCGCGTGGAACTGTTGATTCTACGTCCTCCTAACGATGTCTGACTACTTGAGCAGCATCAGCGAAATTAACGAGGTTCGTTACACCGCAAAACTTCACGTGAATAATCTGACATGCGGCGATTCATTCCGCGTGGACGCCGCAGAACGTATGCTAAAGCCTGATTTGCGTGATGAGATTTCGCTCGCAATTTTCAGTAGCGACGTCGCTCGGACTGCAAAAGCGTGAACCGTAGCTGAGATGGTCGTCGTCGATACTGAAAATCGCAAGCAGAATCTAACCAAGTGAATCAGGCATAACAAGTCGGTGATGGCCACTGGTAACAATGATCAACATCTCCTTGTATCTACTGTTTACGTCGAGCCTGCTTACCAACCTTCAAACTTAAGTCTTTTAAGGCCTGCACTTAATTCTTATCGCAAGTACCGGGCCCACGTTTGGTCTACGGGCCGGTGTCCTCTAAAAGAGCAGACGACAAGCAGAAACGTTAGAAAGAGCAGACGACAGTTCGAACGATCAGGCGACCGTTTGAACTTGAAGACGCACTAAACGTAGTCCGCAGGTGGTCCGTACAACTTGACGGTTTTACGGCGTTCATTTTGGAATCAAACAAATAAATTTGATGGCCAGTAGTATCCGTGAATTTAACCCAAAATGCTTCCCGCCCAAGCAATCGTGGTCCCACGGCGTCTGGTTTTCCCTTTTCACGGCACATATCCGCGTTCTCGGACGAACCGAGCGCATGAAAACTGACCTTCAAACCTTTCTCGACTCTCTTGGTACAGCCCCAGTCGCAGCATTTTGACGACAAGGCAGGTTTTTGTCTGGTTCCTTTCAAAACAACGCAGGAATACACGTCTCAAATGGGCACTTCCGCCCTCAGCCCCAGACCGGAAGTGCGTCCGACGCGCCACCACCGCGCCGTGACGTAACAGAGATGAGTTACAAGTCAAGAAGGTAGGAGAAGCTCCTCCCAGAAGTGTGATGCGCCCGTTTCAAATCTCTCCGCAGTCGAAAGAAGAGTTCGCTGGAAACGCTCCTTGTTCCGCTTCAATGGATTCCCACTTGTCTCCGATCTAACTTTTTAAGAAAGCGACCTTTGTATTCATCGGAGAGGGAACCGAGCCCCTGAAAGCAGCCTTTGTATCCATCGGGGGGGAAGCTAATCCCCGAAAGTCGTATTTGTTTCCGTCGGTGGGGGAGAACTCTAATCTCCCTCTCGTGGCTTCCACAATGCTAAGTCAAAGTCGAAAGATAAAGCAAATATGTACAGAAAGGCAAGACCCTCCTCGCGCGTTGTCCGCGACGTCACGGAAACGGTGGGACGTTATTGGATGCAAAGGTGGCGGAGGGATATCTGATTCCCTTTAAGGGGCATTTGCCGCTACCTTTTAACCTGTAACTGACTATAGTCACCGTAGCAAATTCCGGTTGGGCGGAGCGACGCGGGGAGCGCAAAGTCACGAAAGAAGCTACGAACTATGGATTGGCTCGTGTAGCCCGCAGCGTCCATCGCGGCACATTGTAAGGTGAAACGGAGTATATCTGACTGTGCCGAGAGCCTAAATATAGATTTGTGTGTGTGTGTGTATGTGTGTGTTTCTTTTTTTTCTGCTGGTCAATATTCCACAAAAGGAGAAAGCGAACATAAACATCAAAGTAAAAACAAAAAGGTTGACGCCTGTCAGCAGGTTTGTTCCACTTTGGTGAAATCTGGAGGCACCAAGAGGCGAAGCCGCGACGAGCGCGACACTGCGGTGTCGGTCGTCGGGACGCCAGTCGTCCAGAGCCGACGCTGCTTAAAGAACTTATTATTTTCTTTGTGTACGTTTTCTAGAAAGATCAAGTCTCCTGTTGTCTTTTATATGTCCTTTTTGGCTTTAGTCGTCTTTCGACCGGCCCCTCGCTGTCTTCTCCTCTTCAACTTAGTCATTCGAGCAAGTCGTTCGAGAATCAGGGCGAGCTCTGGATGAGCACTCAGTGGGTACAATGCCGCCATACTATGGCTGACTAAAATCCTATATAAGCAACTTACGACTAATTTGTTTTTGTGGGTAGCTTGTGAGTACGGTGTGTGCTACCGTCATGGTGTCGCTGTACGTGCCGTCTGATTGACTCCACATGGGAGTATACTGTACTTCGGTGCTGTTTCCAGGCGCCTGTGTAACCAGGTGATTTTCATAGAACGCTGTTTGCGTGAAAAATTCAAGATTACAAAACGAAATTAAGCATATAATTGTTTTGCTGTCCTCCTTTCCGCACCACAGCTTCCGATTATCTAATTTATTTTAGTGAAGATGACGCCGTTTTAAACTCACCTTTTCTTCTTAACGACTGGGAGCTCTAGACTTTTCTTTCAAGAACTGGTTTGCACTGGTTCGCGCTTGATGGAAACGGCGACCGAGACGTTATTACACAAGAGTCCCTGAACCAGAACCAAATTGGAACAAAATGCAAAGCAACCCGAACTTGAACCGAACCGGAATAATGACCCAATTCGACTCCCTGCTTTTAACTCAGCCGATCTTCTAGTGTTAGTGTGGAACACAAATAAAAAAATTGGATTGAATGTACAGGAAACGTAAAAGTTTACGTTTTAATCCAGGTTTCCTAATATGACGGTACAGTCCCTTGTGCTGGCGCCGTATACCAATTGCATTTCGTCAGTGGTTTTCTGTTCTTGCGGCGATTCGGTTGCGAAGTGTTTGAAGCAGAGAGTAAGATAGCTTCTTCTTGCGCCACGCACGAAATCGACATTTTTAAGGCCTTGTCAAACAAACAACACGCTAACCATGCATCTGTGAGGGCATACACGGTCCGTTTGCGAAGAAAACGAGTGGTTTTAATTTTTGGCGCCAGTTGGGACTCGTAAGCCTTTCACGCTTGATCGCGTGGTCGATTTCTGCAGTGACAAGAGGTTACCACGAATCGCTTTGTGCGGCCACCCCTCGGTTTAGCAGAATGGGTGCTTTGAGAATGCTTTTGCATACTTTTGCATACTTTTGCAGCCTTCTCCGCGCTGGGTGGCGTTAGCAGCTTTATGATGTCTTTTTTTTTTTTTTCAGTAACACAATCTAGCTGTCGATGGCCATATGGCCATTTTTTTCACGTTTGGTGTAATTGTGGAGTTCAGCAATTTCAAAAGTGGGAATGGGCCCAGTGTCTCCCTTCTCAGAAGTTGAAAGGAATGGAATTGTCGGGCACTCTAATTTCCCGGAATGAAATTGGAATGGAATGAGAGTGCCCATTCCGCAACAATGGTCGAGAATCACCGAAACATCCGTGCATAGCATGAAGCGTGGCTGCTGATTCAAGAAGCTTTGCACCCGACATGCAAACCACGAATGTCCCGACGACTCGTGACGTAAGGCGGCGATCTGGGCGAGAAAGAAAACTTTATTCAAACCACCCATGCCGTTGGAACTGATTCAACATGGTTAAAGTTGCGCTTGTCTGTCGTCTACGTGCTTCTCTCCTCTGTTCCTGTATTTCTGGGCGCTTCTTTTGCCATGTTGATTCGAAAAATGAGAGTTTTGTTTTTCTGCAGTCAATGTGTGTTTACTGTTTGAGTTTATTTTCGGACTAAAAGTTGGTAACTGTTGCTACCGAGGAGTTCCCCAGGCAGCCTCAGGCAGGGCCAGGCCAGGACAGGAACCGCAGGCCGATTCCGGGCAGGAACATAACGAGCCGGGAGGGTCTCTCGCGACAAACTCTCTTTAATTACATGTACACAAAGTATCTACATCGTCCAAGAGCAGACTTTGCGACCTCCTGTTTGCTCCTTTTACCGGGTCGCTCCCGTGGTTGACAGCCAAGGGTGGCCGAGCTGCCAAAAAACGTCATGTCCAGGCTTCGCCCCCACTGATCCCCTGAAGCACGCGCGCACACACAAACACATACTGCAGTGACGGATGGGCTTCACATTCCGGCGCCGAGGAGGCCAGGACAAAGGGTCGACTGTCAGCCCGTGAGATGGTGACCGAGATAGTGATGATCCCTCCATTAGGCGGCGTCTTGGTACAGGAAAGGGTTTGGCCGGACCATTCGCAGTAGCCTCAGAGGATAATCCAAACCGAACACAGCCTCACGGAAGTCGTGCAGCTGGCGCGCCGTCACCCGGAATCTTCGCCCGGTAATGCCCCCAGTTCCCGCGTCGACTGATCCCGCCTCGGGCTAACGTAATCGCAGCCCGAAAGAAGGATCCGGCTCAGCTTCGCGCATAGGTGTGGCGACGTCAACACGGTTCCAGGCGGGGAACAAAGGAGGGTAAAGAGAGAGGAAGGGCGAGGCCTTGACCAAGGCCTGTCGCAACATAACGTCACTTTATTTTAAAAATATTTCCTAAAAGTAAAAAAAAAAAAAAAAAAAGAAGAGGAAATGCAAGGCAGCAAAAGATAAGACGAAAAAAAAAAAAGACAGGTTGTGAGCTGGATCATATTTTTGGCACATCGGCATGCTGTTGTCAGCAGCTCTTGTTGCCTTAAAAAAACAACTTTGTTTGTATTTGAGTTAAACCATTTGTGTGTGTGTGTTTGTGTGTGTGCGTGTGTGTAAAGCTAGTAAGCTCTGAAAAAAATCAACCATCTAGGTGAATGCCTTATTTCGAACTATTTTGTTCACGTTTGACCCATTGAGAGACAGGCGTCGAAAGAGCACAAGCCCGCACTTAATATCGCCACACCGCCGTCTTCTTCCGCGCGATAAAGACCGTCCGCTACGGTCAGCGAACGTGATCAGACGCACACGCGAACGCTGCGTCTGAAGCCAGCAACATCCGACACCATTTCCCGAATACCGTCTGCTAAAGTCAACGTGAGCAACGCCAGGACGCACCGACGTGGGGGCCGACAGCGGAAAGCGGTCGCCTGCCGAAACCTCGGCGTTTCCGACGAGGGTTTCTGCAAGCTCGCGCTGGGAGATTATAATCCATTTTCTTCCGAGCGGAGCAGAGCGAAGCGAGAGGTGACAGCGCGTAGCGCGGTCTCTGTGAAGGCCTCTAGCTTGTATCCTCAAGCTAGCGTTGCCGCCTTGATATCAGACGGCATTTAAAAAATGACGCCGCCCGTTCTTGGCTTCAGACGCTGCGTTCCCGTGCGTGTCTATTCAAATTCGGTGACCAAACCAGACGCACTTTATCGCGCGGAAAGATACGGCGGTATGACGAGATCAGGTGCGTGTTAGCTCTTTAGCCGTGCTTTTCAATGTGGAAAAAAAAAAAAAAAACACACACACACACGCACGCAGAAAAGTAGTGTTTTTTATTGGTATCCATAGGCTGTTTGTTCTGCTTGACACATAGAGCTAAAGTACCACACTTTTCTCTTTAAAATATATATATATATATATTTGCAGAGAAGTTGGATTTATCGGATCAGACTAATAGATGGGCTGACCTTGTATATGATACCGACCGATGCCTCTAGAACCAATGGCACCCTCAAGACAAGGCCCGAACATGACGTCATCGTAAGTGGGTCTCCGACCCGCTCCTAGCGGCAAGCACGCCAAAGCTCGACGATGACTTTTGGGAGGGGGGGAAGGGGGCGACGCAGGCCTGGTGTTGATAGAACTCCCCGCTGAATGTCAGTGCCCTGCAGAGCCCGTCGTTACTCGCGCCTCCCAGGAAGCCACAGTTCATACGTGCTTTCCACAAGGACGTTTCCTAATCTCCTAAGAGGATTCGGACGTTCTTAAACCCAACTCGCGCCCCTGAGAGGGAATGTTCAGCTTACCTGGGGTCAGCAGACTTTCCCCCAGCAATTATCGGAGTCTCCTGGCACAGAAGCAATGGCCGGGCAGGCAGAATGATAATACACAGAACAGATCTCGGGAGTCTTGAGGCCACGAAAAGTCATCGCACGCTTTGACAAGAGAAGGAACCCCAGGGGGCTGGGAGTGAACGCCGGTGACCTTCACGTTGGGGGTGGACGCGGTGAGACCCTCCAGTGATACTTTTTTCCGGGCCTCCTTTCACAGATTTAGGCGGTCGTAAATTGGGCTGTTTATTTATAAATACTGACACTATCGAAAATTATGTCGGAGTGAACAAAAATGGTTTAGAAATACAGCCTATAAATACCAGGAACAAAACTAATTACACGGTTTTTGATTTTGACGGAATCGGCTGAACGTCACTGCACATATCAGAGGAACGCACTCAGAGATTGCAGTGCCCTTCCAAATGTGACTAGCTTACTTGACTGCATCAACAACCGAAGCAAAATTAGTCAGTGCGCAGGTGAACTGGTTGAAGTTTACCATGATGTATTTAAACAGAGACTGAGGCAGAAAAAAAAAAACAAAAAAAAAAAAAACAACCACAACAGTTTTATAAAAAAATACAGGGACAGAGAACGTTTTTATAAATATGTTGTCTGGTGCTGTTTCAATCTCTACCACTGTCAATTTTTTTTTTCCCTTCTTGTACCCCTGTCTTCGCTTAGATACATCACTGTGGAGCAAAATGTTTCGGACTGAAATGGCGTAGATCAACAGTACTTAAACTTTAAACCAAATAAATTAAAAAAAAAAGATAATCAAGCAATGATTGATAATGCAATTAAAATGTAAAGGTGCAAGCGAGCTGGACCTCACCTAGCTGTGTTTAGAGATTTGTGTTTGTCCTTTGTTCCCCTTGTCCCCCTTCTCCAGGGATTATTTTCGTCCAATCAATACAGACCGTGTTTTCTTCATCCATCATTTGATGTTTCGGTTATCAGAGTTCTTCCGTTTTACCTTCCATCGCGAGAAGACGGAGGCATACGATACCCGTCAAGAGAAGTGCATTTAGAGGCGAGTTCGACCACCATGCGGTCGTCGCCGGTTCCGCCAGAAAAAGCTCGGGCCGCCCTCCCCGTCGTCATCTTCGGGACCGGTATCCCGCCGGCGTGGCCGCGGCGGGCCGCAGCAGCTGTCTTCCAGAGGAGAAAGGGACAAGAAAAAAAGAAAGGGCCTCAAGCGCCCTACCCCAAAGGTGTGTCGGAGGCGCTGGTGGGGAAGGAGAGAGTCTGCAGAAACCGTGGAAAGGGTGAAAACGCGCTGTGCAGAGAAAGCTCTTTCTTTCGAACGTCGCGCGGAAAGGACCCACGTCTTCGTTGAGACCTCCGAGCCATGTGGACAATGCCCAGGACAACATCAGTCCCCGTGGTCCTTCTGCTATGGTCTGTGGTCCTGGTATGCGAGTGCAGGGCGGAACTCGAAATCCGGAAGCCCGAGAACATGTCCGAGATGGAGCTCGCCCGGAGGATGTGGAAGGAGCAAGAGGACAGTCTCAAGGGGAGCCTGGAGTCCTTCTTCAGGACGCTCTTTCCGACCCTTGTGCGCTTGGGCTCCGAGGCGGAGATTTCGGCGGAGTGTCAGGCGGCCTACTTCAAGATGTTCGTTGCTGTCCGGCAGCTCAAGAGCTGGGCGTTGCGGAGTGAGTACCCATTTGAGGTTCCTGTCTTGTCGTTGTTGCCGTTGTTCGGATCACGCGACTCTGCGTACGAGGTCGTGTAGCTTTACTTTAAAGGTTCTCGAGGACTGTCCGTCTAGTTTTTAATTCAAAGATATTTTGCGAATCTGTTTTTTAGGTGAAAAATACGCCCCAAACAAATATAAAAATAGCTTGAACGTTGCTTTAGCAGATGTTGAAAAAATAGGGACTCCAACTAAACAAATAGCACTTAACGTTCTATATTCGAACCTGCCCCCTGAGGATTTCGAGCTAATTCATTCTTATGCAACAAGATTGTTGGTCGCGTGTTGGTGAAAACACGAAGCTGTTTAGTGAGGGCCTGAAAGAACGTGCCTGGAGTCGCGGGAACGCTAGGACCCGCTTGTTTAGTTGTACTCTAGACAAATACTTGACTAGGGTTTAGGTTTCTTATGGCGCAAGTGCGGGCAACAGCAAAGAAGCACCATGGTTTCAAATGAGTTTGATGATCATGTATGGCGTTACGATTGGTCGCTCAAAACCGCGCAAAGAACGTGATTTTATTTTATTTCTTTTCGACTAGAGCGAAGACTGCTAGCGAGCACCACTTTTTGGACTCCTTGTGATCCGCTAGCATACAAATTAATCGCTAGATAAGGGCACGTGCTCGCGTCACTAATTTTGGGAACGTCGTACGCCAAGTGTTTACGTAGCCGAGTATAATATGTGATTTACCTACACAAACGCAGAAGGGAAAGAAGATGGTACAGTTCCGTTTTGATGCTCACGGAGCCTTTTCAGTCAAGGTGGCGATGCAGGCGAGTTGATTCAGTCGTGCAAAAAGCACTAGTCCTCACCTCACCCTACGATAAACTAAAGGCCAAAGCAACGGGCTGCCAAGTCCAATCACGGGCCAGTTAGGAACCACATGTAATTCCGGTTTGCGTATATCTGAGACTCGCCCACTGATACGCACGTCGGGGCAATACACCACCTGGTTTCTAACTGGTTCGTGGTTGGATCTAACAGCCTGTAACTTTGACCTTTAGTTCACCGTAGAATTTGACGAGGTATAGACCTTTTTCGGTCCTTGTACATTGCGCTGTTTCACTAATATCTGAGCGCCTTGAGGCTGATGAGAAAGGTAGCGCTGATATTGGGACTAAATAAACGTGAACTAATCTTATCGTCAACCTAATGAAGACATTACGCAGTAACTGCAATTGAAATATACTATGAATTACTCGAGAAAATGTAGCTAACCAAGTTACAGTAACTGAAACCTCGCTGTAACCTACTAATTTAGTTATTGAAACGGTACCTAATTACAGAAACTTATTGAATACATATTGGTTCGCTGTAGTTTACGGTTTTCCTACTGCGGTGAGCCCCTCTCCTTGTCCACTAATTTTCCGAACGCCTCCGACTCAAAGCTTTGAGGGCACACTTTGAGCTTTTATGCAAGCAACGATACCTCGACTGGTGTGTGATAATGCAGGTTATGAGGAAAGAAAATAACTGGAAAAGGCCATATTGTCGCTTTGTTGTTCTTGCTGGTCGGTTGTCGCACATTACAAGCAAACAGTGCGACTCTTAGAAGGGTCACGCTCCGACACTTTTACGGACATCGAGACGATACATCTGTTTCAGAGGAGGAGGAAGACACACGGTGATGATATCCCTTCATAAACCTTGAGCTTTAAAGGGGCCCTGCAACAACTTTTTGACTGGTTTTTAATTTGCACCGAACCTGAGCGCACTGAACGTAGTAACTTAAAGAAACTTTTCTTTTCTCAAATTTCGCTTTATTTTAAAAGTTATAGGCAAATTAGAATTACAAAAACAAGCAAAAAAATAACCTGCTTCATGACGTCGTAGGACCTGGCTTGAGTGGCCGTGAACTAGAGGAGGATTAGTGAGCTCATCAAGCGCTCAGGGCTGCCGCACTCCGTGTCGACGGCTCGAGAGGGCGCCACTAAAGCACGTGTTGGATAGGCTGTATTAAGCGGGCGGCCAGGGCGGCTCGCATTGCATTTGCTGCAAGATTAAAGACTAATTCGGCATAACACTTAATTGGCCACAAACGACAGTGAACACGGGGTAAAGATCAGTTCAGAACGGGAGTCACTTCGCGCTGCCATACCGCCAAATCGCCAAATCGCCAGCCAAGCCAGCGCCGAAAGCCTTCGGAACGCTCGAACCGGTCGGATCCTCAAGCCGGTATACGACCGCAGCGCCGCCGCGTACATCCGGGACCTTTCTACGCTTGCCCTTCGCCGGTGCCTCATCCCACTAGCTCTTTCTAGGATGCGCCGTTTTTTCCGCCGCTTGGTGGCGGGTTTGTCGACGGGTCATTTCTTGTTTCCGTACTTTATAAACATTGAACAACAAAACATTGAACAACACCTACTTTTATACATAATTGAAACGGTTCGCGACACTTATATTATGCATCTCGACTAAAAAAGAAGCTTTTAGCGGCTCTGACCGGTAGTAAGCTCAGGACCAAAGACGTCACATATTGCGCGCTTTCGGCAGCGCGAGTCGCCCTCGTAGGTGGAGGAGGTTTCCGCGTCGACCGCTTAAAATATGACTCACTGATTTTTAGTTACTCTCTCCGTGCCCGCTGGCTTGCCCAAACCCCAAGAGACGTGGAAACCGCAAAAAAGGTAGACGCTTAAATATAGCGCGAGACACATGCACGAAAAATCCATCCGATCCGACGTCCGATCCGGCAGTACGACTGCCTGATCCGAATAATTTGGTCGCTTCAGACGTGGGATCGGCAATCCGGCGTGCGTCCAACGCGCCAGATAGTTTCGTACGGCGGACGGATTGTCGGATGCGTCCAGCCAATGACAGCACAGCTAGCGCGAACGTCATGATGACGTACTGGGTCTGTCGGGACGAGCAAGAAAACGGGACGGGCGACGGAAAGCCGGATGCGTGGAACCCGCTGGCCCATTCGAGAAAGATGGCCTCGGCAAAGAATGCACGCGCTAACGAGAACGAGCTTCTAACTTCGCTCGTGTGAGCTAAACCGTCAATCTGGGACCATAGATCTGTGAGCGCGGACCTCCGCTGGAGTGCTTGGATCTCCTGGGCGCAGCCGAACGGATCGTCGTGTCGCATGCAAGGTCGGAAGCCCTGTCGCGTGCGGCGATTCGGAGCGGCGTTCGGACTGTCGGATCGGACGTCGGATCGGACGATTCTGCCGTCCATGTGTCTCGCGCTTATGATTGCAGGGCCCCTTTAATTAAGGCGCTTCACGCTGGCAAGTCGCAGCTGTCGCGCGACAACTTTTGTCGCAAAAGCGGCAGTCGCAAGTCTCGGAAGCGACCGATTTGGAGCAGTCGCTGCCAGACCGATTTTAGCGATCGGCCGCGGAGTCGTGTGGCGGCTGAACCAATCAGCGGCGCCTAGGCAGTGACGTGAAATGCGCCTCGCGTTCGTTTACATCAAGAACGCCGAACTACTGATGGAGAAGCGACCAACATGTCCGTCCAACACTTCGGTTTTCGCGGTAGTTTCCGTAGACATGGAGCCACGGAGTTCTCTGCGGCGGCTCTGGTCAGCGCTATTAAGGCCACGGTCCCACTGAATGTGGCAGTTTAGGTACTTTTCGGCAGGCCATTACTCATCTCCTTTTCAATACTGTTTTTTGGGATTGATGTCATTTGAAAGGCAATGCAATCCTCTTTCATTTGATATTATGTATGTGTTGGTTTTTACTGTTCATGCCCATTTGTAGCGTTGCGAATATGATGGCGCGGACCCTCACTTGCTCTGCTAGTTCATGTTTTATGAACGATCCATTAAAGATAGCACGGTTCCAATATAGCAGTTTTGTTAAGATGACGTCGGACC
The DNA here is from genome assembly GCF_016920785.2 of Ixodes scapularis. Taxonomy (NCBI): domain Eukaryota; kingdom Metazoa; phylum Arthropoda; class Arachnida; order Ixodida; family Ixodidae; genus Ixodes; species Ixodes scapularis. The sequence goes on along the minus strand of NW_024609868.1, from coordinate 43,897,580 downwards.
AGAATCTAACGATCCACTTTTTTTATATTTGCACTACTTTGTTTTTTTCATCCCTCCAAATATTGCCCTAAAATTGACATTTTTTCGCACAAATATGTTTTTAATGGCAAGAGCTAGGGCAATGAAATTAGCTACAGATGTAGTGCTTATAATTGGTAATATGCAGAAAAAAATATAATGTTGTGTACATTTTTTTTGTTTAGATATTTTATATCAAACGTAGCACTTTTTTGTACTTCGTGTCATGGTAGTTCAAATGCCGCTGAAGAAATAATTAAACTATAATAAAATCTTTTATAACATTTAGAGCTACAATGGTTGCCCAAGAGGTGGACGATGGCTTTTTTTCATTTTCAAAGTCATAACGCTCCAGGAGCCCTTCAAACTTACCTGTTTTTGACGCATATCTGTTTTGGACATCAAACAGATTTATTGGCATTTAATAACATTTATAGTTTGGAATAGATATACATTGCGATGTATTAAATTTTCACAATGATATTGCTTTGGTTTCTTAATAGGTGTAGAGCTTAGCTAATTTTAAAATCAATTAAAAACTGTTTGGGTGTTTTGTTGCGCTACCTGGCGGATGGCAGACAAACTGCTGATTTCTAATGTTCAAAAAATTTCCGAGGGCGGCGTTGGCGTCTGTATCATCATCAATCTCCGTGTCTTTTTACCCTCACATTTAAAAAATATATTGGAAGATTTACTATCGATAACTGAATGGTTTAAGTACTGGGTTAGGCTAATCAATCTAAGACCAATATTTACACAAGCGTAGCGTGATATAATGTGTTCATTATTCGATATGATTGAAATCAATAAACAATGAAGACGAAGAGGAAAAGAATACACCCGAGTTCACTTTATGCCTAGAGCCACTAAATGAGCTTTAAAGTATCGGCACTCCGTTCCCCAAAATTGTTTTGGGCGCCGCCATTTTGGGTCTTGCTCAGAGCAAACGCAACTGCCGATCATCGTGATCTAAAAGTACGACTTCCTCAGCATTAGATGCGGTGCTAGGAAGCTGATGCAATATTGCAATGCTCTGTCGCGGGTTGTTTAAACATTTGTGAGGGAGGGAAAAGCGTTGCCTGTGATTTTAGATAAAGCTTCATATAACTGGCAACCATGATTTTAAGCCACAGTATGGCCAAGTGTCGTTACTCTGAACCGTAGCTAATTTACTGGCACAAGCGGGAACAATGAAGAAAAGGCAGGTGTCAAAAGGTAGTGGCTTGTGGAATCCACGGGGCTTACGATATGGCCCCTCCAGGTATTACTGGGCGGAGCACTTCATGTGCCCTTTGCTTAGGGTGGGGCACGACATCTGGCCATTTTGTCCCCCTCTTTTATTTTTATTTTTTGTTCAGAAGCGCGTGAAAAAGCGTGTCCCTACACGCGCTCGTGGCGCTGATTGTGCTATGGCGACATTTTGTTTTCGTCGATTTCTTTGTATTTTCCCCGTGAGCGCGTGCTGTTGCCATCGGGTACTACAGAGGGTGGCATCACCCTAAACAGAAGGACATTGAGGCACCCTAGGTATTACAAGCCTCTTGAACAAGAGTACGAATAGTGTTATTAAATAAGCTACGCTTCAGAGTAGCCACGCTTGGCCTTAGTATGGCTTAAAATTATGGTTGCCAGTTATTTGAAGCTTTATCTGATATCACAAGAAACGCTTTTCCGTCCCCCACTTTAAGCAGTTTGCGACAAAGCAAAGCAACATTACATGAGCTTCCTAACACCGAATCTAATGCTGACGATGTCGCACTTTTGAATCATGACGATCGGCAGTTGCGCCTGCTCTGCACAAGCACCAAAATGGCGGCGTTCACAGCACTGTCGGGGAAGAGAGTGCCGATACTCATTTATTGGCTCTAGTTGCCGCGAAACTCCTTTTCCCTGACTGAAACTGAAAGTAAATATGAATAATACACCATCATTATAGCTTATTTAGTTATAACAAAATACACATAATGCGAGGAGGAAGCGGGCGGGTAGGTGAAACGCGGGTTTTATACGGGACCGTTCTAACCGTCTCAAAAGAGAGAACGCACGAGCTTGCGCTGGTTTAGAAAAAAAGGCATTCAAAGAAAAGAGGCGGCACACTGTGTTCTTTGTTATTATGCGTCTGATTGCAAATTGTTGTGTGTATGTTTATTCAGCCGGAAGTTAGTCTGCCTTAGTGGGCGTCTTGTGTCTCAGCTGTAGATGAGCAATTTAGCCAGTGCGGTACAACCGAAAACCTGGGGTCTTCAACGTGCGCCACGCAGTAGTGATGCACGACCGCACGCCGGTACCATGCTCTTCCAGATCGAAACGGGCAGGGGCGGGGTGAGTTTTGCAGCGCGAGCTTTCGCTCCCAGTGCTCCGAGCTGGTGTGCGCTAGACCATGCACTTGGCAACCAACCCCCCCCCCCCCCCCCCCCCCCCCTTGTGCGTCCATATACAGGTATAAGTATTTGAAGATCGACAATGGACGTCGATCGTCTCGAGGTAATGTAACGTAATAACATTATATATATTATAAACTGGTTGAAGGACTGAACGACTTAATTTTTCAATTCTTGGATTGTAATGTGGCGGTAGCCTATTGTACTTACTGTTGATGAAGAGCAATATGAGGTGACGAGGTAATGATTAAATGATGAGGCTCTATAAGGACGACGACATTAATGGGTGTTGAACCACAACGTACAGTGCCAGACTTGTTTCAAGTATCGTGTACCCAAAGACTTTCTTCACCCGCAACAGTATATGGTACAATCAATGAGGATGTTGCTTTACAACTGTACGTAGAACAGGAAAACTGCACTGCGCAGAAGCGCGGCTTATTCGTTAATATGAGGGACGGATTTCTAGCAGCATTCCCTGATTGACTACTTGGAACAAATGGCCTCGTTGACGTAAAGTGTCCCCGTTCCAAAAGATTCTTGAAGCATACTTAAATCGCAAAGGAGTATGAGGCGAAAAATAAGAAAAAGGAGTCTGGTGTGAAAAGTCCAGATCACCACCGTAGCTTCTACTATCAAATACCATAGCAGTTACACAATACACAAAGAAAGGTTTGTGGTTTCGTTATATTTACACTTAAGGGCATTGATATCCAACCTATTCAGAGAGATGACACCTCCTGGTCAACCAACATAGAGCCTTTTCTACTCAATTTTTACATGGAAGGCCAGACTTCCGCTGAAATTCCTCACGTAGGCGAGTTGTCCGACCGAATAAACTGCCATTACTCCCGATGTGGGTACCTCTCGATCTTTGTTCGTAAGCGATAGTATCATGAGATCGAGGGGTGTGGCTATTCTTCCGCCGAATATTGCTTCGGCGGGTTTTTTTCCGTGTAAGATGAGACCGACGCATGCTGCCGGAACAAGAACCTGGCGATTCTTCACTGAACTGCTTCTTCCGTAAGCTTCAAAAGGGATTTTTTTTTCGTTTGCACACCATCTGTTCTGCTTGCCCGTTAGTTGCAGGATGGTATGGTGCACTAATGTGATGCCTGATGCCGTTTTTGTTTTTCTTCAAAAACTTGTTTATTTTATTTGAAGCAAGATTTGGCGCGTTATCAGAGAAAAGTAGTTTCGGTAGGGCAAACGTAGGTAAAAGAGACCGTAGAACGTCAATGATGTGTTTGGACGTCGTGGCAGACATCGTGTAAACTTTCAGCCACTTAGAGTACGCATCGTACATGACTCCGCAGATGTGGATACGTTTCGCCACCCACCGACTGAATAGTGGATCGTTTTCAGTTACTGTTCGAGTTTTTCCACAAAGTTAGCCCAGGTGCAAGGACTTTTGTCGAAAGCGGTAAGTGTTCGAAACGTCGACAACGCCGGTAGCCACGTGTTGTGCTTGAAACTGGACACTTACCAATCGCTGAGAAGAAACTTGCTTGTTCGTCTGCCATGAGTCGTCCGATATCCGGTCATCACCACAACACCATCTCCCGACAAAACTGGTCTTCATTGTCCGCATGTCCATGGTTAGCAATCACGTCAACTTATAAATTCCCGAACGCTCATAACTTGCCGTCGCTAAACGCCGTTCATTCATAGCGTCTTCATTGCAAATAAACGTCTTCCTATTTCTTCTGATGGTTTCCCTAAGCTGTACTTACAACATAATGTGTGTCGGTACTTCCGAAAATATTGCAACGGCGTTTGTTTTCCGGGAACTATAATGTAACAACCTTTACAGCATCTTCCGGACCCCGTGAAACACAATATTTCGTGACGTTATTTTAGTCGTCATTAAAATGGTGAGGTAAGTACCGTAACTCGCGAAGCAGTTTACTCGACGTCCGCTTCCACTGGTTGAGTCTACTGAGCGTGCATTCCTGCAGAGGAAAGTTTCATTCATAGAATATTGACACGTCAATCAACATTTGATTCCTTCTTGGTAAGATTTATTGCGAAAGCACGTTACAACCGCCGACCGCATCTCCCTATATCAGACAACAATTTATACCCAGCCTGACATTCTAGCATACATCCGTTTGCTGGGCCACGCTACTTGAGCTAGCTGAGCACAGCTGGCAGCGGCGCGAGCAAGGCCACGAGGGGAACGTGATGGTGCTCGAGCCATCCCACCCTGAACCAATGTTTCGGCCACCCCACTAAAGCCCCTTGATAAAAGCGTTTTTTACAAGTACCGCCAACCATTGTTGTGGAAGCGCACGAGACACGTGCCATGAGCGCGTGCTCCGCCGCCATTCGCTTCCAAGGCCCGCTCATTTCAGTGCTGCGCCGCCATTTGCTTCCAAGGGCCGCTCGAGACATGGGCCTCGTGCACTTGCGCATTTGACGCTACTTGCAAGACGAACGCAAACACATCGAGGGGCTTTACACCCCACGGGTGCGTGTCGCCATCTATTGGTTGAACTAACGCCTTGTTCAAGATGGCTGCCGTGGGACCGCAGCCTTAAAGCCGGGGTCACACTGCTACTACTTCATACAAAAGACAGTCTGCAAACACGAGTCACCGCAATATCCGTGGTTCGAATGCCGCGTGCCCAAGTGTCTTCTTGAAGTCATTGCCACGCGGCACTCGAAGCCCGGATCTCGCGGCGACTCGTGATTGTATCTGTTTGCGGACAATCTTTTGCATTATGTGTAAGCAGTGTGATCTCTGCTTTAAGTATCCCGATTTGAACGAGCGCCCGAAAAAGAACGCGGCTTGGAAGTAAATCTGTGCTACCTTTGTCTTGGTACGCACTGCGACGCGATAGTTCGAGCGAGTGCACACCGATGTAGCGATCGTGCTTCTTTGTACAGTTCAGAAAAACCGAGGCCAATATAACAAGCCTTTTTTTCCTTTGTTTTTTTATCATCTGGGAACGACGTTGCGTGTGTGGCTGTGTAACAACGAAAATGGGAAAGAAGCGAAACGCCAACATGAGCTTTGACGGGGAAAACGGACTCGACGGTGGTTCCCGATAGCTTCCGAGAAGCGACTCGCCGGTGGCGCCCAAAAGCCCCTTCATGTTTCAAAAGTAGCGCAAAGTGCTCGATGCACGAGGCACGTGCAACGTGCAGTCCTTGGGAAGATCATGGCGGCACAGTGCAGCACTGAGCTGGATTTCAAACGCCATGTTCTTCCCGGAAGTAGCGCGAGGCACGTGTCTCGAGCATTTCCACAACAATGAATGGCGCCACTTTTTCCAAGATAGTGGGGCTTTAGTAGCGCCATGGATGCAGAGCCACCGAAATCTCTGTGGTGGCTCTGATCTGCTCTGATCAGAGTATTCCCCAGCAAATCCGTGGCTTATGACTCGACAGGTCCGCAGAAGCTCGAGTGAGTGCACCGCGTAGCAATTGTGCTTTCACTCTACGGTTTCGAAGGTCCCAGGCCGATACCACAAGTCGTTCTTTTGTAGCGAGAACACGTAAAATTATAAATGATTCCACTCTGTGAAGGTGAGTGACTAGCGAAGCTGTTTAGCACTCGACACAGACCCGCCTTGAGGAGCCGCAAGAAACTAGACACGCGCGACGGGAACGCCACCCCGGGAGAGCGGAAGGAAAGGAAACTAGGCACACAAGCGGCTTGGAACGACGACAAAGAGAGGGCGGTGCGAGCGTAGACATGGCCGACGCGGGTCACACAGCGGGAAATCTTTGAAAAACCTTCATTATGTACTTGAGAGTCTACTGATCTTGAAAATGGTGCCTATTAATAACTAATCTACTGAAAATACATATCCAAGTGATGAGACGTATAGACTTTTGCATAAGATGAAGCGATTTCGCATCAAATTCCGGACCTGAGTTTTTTTTTTTTTTTTGACGCACACGGAAAGTCTACGGAACCCTAGCCATAAACAGCTTCGTTGTAAAACAAGATTTGGAAAGCAGCGAGACGCGAAACCATAGTGGGAAAGAAGGAATCGATTGCAGCTCGCGAGAGTTTCCGATTAGCGACAGCGGCTCGCCGATCTCCCGCAGTCTGAACGTCCGTTGTCGCTTCGCAGACTGTTTGTTGCTTGTCGCCAGTGGGAATGCGCTTTTAAAGGAATTCTTTTATAGGGGGCCCCTACGCTTTGGGTCACACAAGCAGCTTGGGGTCAGTGCGCGTGCACAGTGCGAGGCCCCTAGCTGCTCGGAGGGACCCAAAGTGTTGGGGCCCCTTATTCTAAGACTCTTTATTTTATTTACGTGCGGCTTGGGTACGCACAAGTTGAGCTCACTAAACGCGGGGCTGATTCACGTCAAATTTGTTTCTTGGGTGGCAATGAGAAATCGTTGTCTCTCCGTCGGCCGACACGACGTGCACGTAAAATAATCCTCGCTAAGAGCCGTACCGCGATGGCGCCGTCTTGTCGCACGTTTCCATGCCGCCCGCGCATTGAAAGTGGTCTTCAGGCGCCAACTAACAACGATACAAGAGCCGGCCCGTCATATCGTCGGATGTCGCGATCTTCGCGATTGGTTGTAAACGTTTTGGGGTGAAAAGAAAACAGGGACTGTCGCTGTCGTCGCAGCGTCCCAACGTGCTGCTGCAGAAAGTTCTGTGGACTGAGACCGAGCTACGGCAGAACAGGCGTCCTGCTTCCAGCACCTCTGCAGTGGCGGCGCCGGGATCGCTGCCGGCGAGAGCACGACGCTTCTATAACTTCGTCAGGCCGAAATCGAGGGGCCACATTTGAGGACGCGGTAAACAAACCAGTCGGAGACGCGCTCCAGATACCGTACTAATACTACCTGTTCTGGTGACAATCGTACCGCAGAAAGGTTAAAAATAGACGAAGCTTTTTTTTTTTTGTTTACTTACCATATACGCTTTATTCATAGGCGCGTATCATTAACGGTAAAGTTTCGCAGATAGGGCGAATTTATTTACATTTAAGAATGAATACGTCAACAGTTACAATGCGTTCAATAAACGACCCTATAAGATGGTACAACAACTTGTCTAAAGCTCGGTAACCACAGGGGCGTTTGGTTACGGTTTCTTACGTTACGTGAGCAGTCACTGGGACATTCGTGTTTTGTATGTCGCGTGCAAAGTTTCTCGTTCCACCGATCGCCACGAATTGATTCGAAGCACGGATGTACCGTGGTGACTCGCGGCGTAAGCGGTCGTAACGTAACATAACGTAACGTAACGTAACGTAGCGTAAATTAAGCAAATGTCCCTACGTGAACTGCTTACGACTTATAAAATTTCTACAAGTTCTGATACGTTCGCTATGCTGGGGACGTAACTTTCTGTGGCATTTGGAAAGTGTAAGACTGCGCGTGCGAAGCATTTTATTGGCGCCCAAGGTGCGCGAGCTCACGTGCATCCAGAGCTTTATTTTTATTGGCGACGTGTGCGGTCAAAAGCGTCGGTGTGGTCGGCCATCTACGATTGGCCAAACGCTTACTATGACGTCATGAGTAGCACGAATTGAACTTTCATAATTGGAAATAAGAGGAATGCCAAAATTGTCAACTTTGACGGTGTTGGTTTAAGAACGCAAAAACTTAAAGGCTTCCACCGTGTTTCTGTTTTTTTTTCCTTACAAACACCATTAAAATTGTCGACGGCAATCGTTAATTTTTGTCGGGGCGTCAGAGATAAGAACCATAAGAAGGAGCCACTGAAACAGTTCGTCGTCAATAGCCACATAACGTTTTCCCCAACCATAAACAAATCACGTAAGAATTATCTTTATAGGGTAATTATTTGTTGTTCTATTATCAACAAATGTCAAGCGTAACTACGGCGTTATTTAAAGGATCACTGCGAAAGGACGAAGAAACCCAAATGCTGCTTCGAAGGGCGAAGTGTCAAACACGAGCGTTCAGTGACGGCGTTGGTCTGAAGCGTCGGATAACGACGACATAAAATTCTAGAGTACAGGCTAAATAGGTGCACGTGGCCATTTCTGATCCCTCCAAGCGCGTGATTCTCACCAATTTTCTGATCGAACACCCGTAAATTGGTGGGGTATTCACATCTTCATAGCTGGATGGTAATTCCAACAATTAGGAAGATCGCGCATGGTTGTTGCACGCGCTTGTCGTTTCGGTTCTCGATTGGTTCAAACCAACGACGTTATCACCGAAAAAAGAAAATCTGCTAAAAAATCGGAACTCCCTTCAACTATTACGTTCAAAGTATATCGGATCTCTCCTTTATTATATTTTTAACGCGTGCCTTGACTCCCACACACTACTCCAAGCGAATGCGATGCAAATTAATAAAATGGTCAGGAGCGCTTTGCAGGGCCCCTGCGCCGCGATCGCAAGCTCTCTGCCTTTGATAGCCCTTCGTCACACGCGTACCCTAAGCTTGGCCGAAGGCAACGAGCCCGTGCCGGAGGCGGAGCATTCTGGGCTGCACACGTCGACAACATCCTCTTCGTCGGCTAAACAAAACAGATGTTTGTTCCACACCGAGCCAGCTTTGGGAATATCAGCTTTTTTGCAAAGCTGTTCACGAAAACGTTTTCTGGCATTTTCGAAGAAGTGAAGACCGCTCGAGCGCAGCTATGATCGGTGCTCAATGTGCACATGGGTGCCCATAATTATGGCTTGAATGCCAAAGTAAAAGGTATAGACGCTTTCAGCGCGCGCCAAATTCAGCCGCCATAGCCGACCTTCTCTTGTCTTACCGAGATGTCGAGCAACTGAAGCGGGCGTTGACGAGTCTCCACAAAGGCCTATGCTGGGGAGAAGGACACGGTAGAATCTGAAATGGCAATTACCTGTCCTGCTGTGGTAATGATGAAGTGGATCGAACGGAATAAGAGGAAACAAAAACTGAAGGTCGGTTATGGCGGCGCCCATGCACAGCTGCCTGAAAGCGTCTATACGTTTTCGACAGTGCAGCCAAGACAAAATAAGCGCGAGCAAATCCGCGCTCCTTTTTTTGAGGCGCGCCCTTCTAGCGCGAGTGCTCTTCCCATGAAAGCCCGCTTCAAAGCTCGTGCCCGTAGCCTTCACCGGTACTCGTTCTACAAAGCTCTTTCCGTGCAACGCAGACCTCACCAGGGGAGGGTGAACTTCACGACGGAGGACGGGTGCAATGCCGCGAAGCCAACTTGCGGCCACCATCCTCCTTCCGAAGTAGTTCGTTCTCTATTTAGTCGACATATAACTCTCAGCACACAATAGGGAGTATTCACTGGCGGCCATATCCGTGTGCGCTGCTGCTGAGCGCGTGCTGACGGCGAGCTTCCGCAATCCTTTTGGAGCTTGCATTTAGCACCATCAAGGTTGCCGGTCTTAGGAGGCTATTAATGTGAGCTCGTTCTGAGCATGCGCTCTAAACAGCACCCACGAATATGGCGTCCAGTGAATACCTCCTGTACGACGAGCAGTTTAAGCTGGATCCCATGGAGCAAAAAAAAAAAAAAAAAAAAAGCGACGAATTTCGCCCGGCTTTGTTGGCTCTGGACGTTATGTCGGAAGAGTGGCTGTTGCGCCACGCGCAAAGCGAACGTGCCGCCGAGCGAAGTTCGTTGGTTCTTCGCCGCATATTTACTCCATGGAGTCCAGCCTTTAGAGTGCATTTCCAGTGTAACGAACAGTTCTAGCCGCAGTTGACTCAGGCGTCAGACGCCCCTTTCGACAAAAACGACAATTACGCCACCTTTCGCATCAGCTCTTATCAAGAGGATCGATAATATTGCGGAAATTAGTGCACAATAGCGCACATATTTTTATTTTTGAGTTTATGCACCTGAGCCAGGCAAGCTTCGAATAAAGCCGTGTTTTTGTAACAGCTTATCGGAAGGCTTAACGCTTGAAGACGCTCCGGAACAAAAAATGACGTAACGGATTTACATACAAATCGACGCCAACGATTCAGCCCACATTTCTTTCTTACATGCGCAGTTTTACACAATATTTTGTCAAGGATAGAGCTTTCGTAGCATTAGACCCTTTCCGGAATTCAGTGCCATCTGGTGACTCAAATGGCAGTTTATCTTTTACTATACTAATGGCGGCTATGAACCTGTGGTCTGCAGTATCTAATGGGGCACCATCACTTAAAGGTCAACGGTAAAGGAGAATGTGCACTTCACTACAATTATTTTCAATCTCTTTTAGTGTCAATGGCAAAACAAATGCAGCCGGTCGGAACGAAGCGCCAACCCACATAGACGCCTTGATAGAGTCCTATACATCAAGAGGCTTTGAAGCCGATTGAGTGCTACTAACAGATTGACCTAGACTGAGTAAGAAATGAACGCTTACGCAGCTCTTGCTTCCAATTCCTGCTTCACGTCGCGCTAACGTCGAGAATGTAAACGCATCGAATCATCTGCTTAGGAGCATCTTCAACTTCTTCCTTCATCTGTAAACAGAAGGCCGCCATTAGTATAGCACATATGCCGTTTGCAGATGATGATGATAGTGATCAAAGTGGCCAGACTGAATTCCGGAAAGGGTCTATTGCGCGAGCGCGCGAAGGAGAGGCATGACGAAGCCACATGTCAGCCTTCGTCACTGTTTAAGTACATCAAGTATGGTTAGAAAACTTCTACTTTACTTGAAGTACATTCTATAAGCATGTGCTTGTACTTATAGTTTTTTTTTCTGGTCCTTTTCGAGGAAAGTACAACTCCCGACTTCAAAGTACATTCCCCAAATTTGATCGTGTTAAATTTGTATCGCAAAGTGACACTTCGTCAACTCTAAAGAAATACGGGGGGGGGGGGGGGGGGGTATTTTACTTTCACCAGAAACGCGAGCAGACGACGCATCGCTCCTTTCGTTCTGGGGGCAGCTTTCCCGTAGCTTTGCCGACTTTCGCTACTCCTCACTCGGTCAGCGCAAGCGAGGAGGTTAAAAATATCAGGAGAGGACAATTAATCATAATGTGACACCTGACCCTGTGGTGCGGAAAAATAAAGAAATTTTCTGGTCGAAGAAAAGGACAACAGAGGAGAACTTCTCAAATCATTAGGACGTTCTCCTTTGTTGTCTTTTTCTTCGACATTAAAGTTCTTTTTTTGTTTTTTCTTCAGCACCATAGTTTTAGGTGTCAAATTACAAATTAATTATCACCGACTCCCCTGCACACTCATTGTTTTTTTGCTTTTTGTTAAGGAGAGGACACTACTTTACGAGAGGATTGCATCCGGAAGCTGCAGGGCCGACGTCGGAAAACGTTTAGCCCCCTTGGTTGCAACAAGCCAGTACAAGCGGCGATAAATTCAGAAGTCGGACTTTTGAATTCGGCGTCATTCCCGAAAGTAATTACTTCGTGGCCACTTGACTTATTTCAATATTAGCCACCCTTTCGGAGAATAAGTAACGCACCTCCTACCCCTGGGGCAATGCATACCAGTTAAAAACATCACTCTACAGGGGAATCAAAGGGCATCCTGAAAGGTTGTGTTAAAATGTACTCGCTACTTTGGAAGCACACTTTATTAATAATACTTTATACTGAGTGAGTACATTGCACTCGGTGTACTTACTACTTTACTTAAGTTCATCACCTCTCATTTACTTTGTACTTTACTGCAAGTACTTTATAGATCTACTTTACCGAACACTGGCTCTCGTAAACTATATATACTTCGTTTCATCATGGGTCCGAGCCCGAGCACAGTTTGAAGCCCCGAACACTTACGACCGCGAGCACATACTAAATGCACAAATCAATGGGCCTTCCTTGTATACGATTGGTTTAGCGAAGATAGAATGCGTACAGAAACATGACGCACACCATGACGTTGCGTTCCTTCTTTGTCGCTGTTTGATTGGTCCCATTGGATCGTAGCGTCGGCCACAACGTAGCACGGAAAGCTCCGTCGCCAACACTCCCCTCACTACTGAACATCCCCGCATTTAGTCTCACACTACAACTGACTACAGCCGAAGCTCTACGGGCCTCCAGGTCCAATCGCGAGCTAGTTAAAAGCCACGCAGTACGCTGCTCCCATCAAGGCCGTGCACTCGCATGTCGGAGTAATATATCACGCGGTTACAAACTGGCCCAACGCGTGTACCCTCGAGAAGTACAGTCATAGGTTGGAAATGCCAGAGAACAGCACGCGCTGAAAAAATGTCGCCTTCGGTTGCTATATCAGTGACGCGAGGCTTTTTTTTTTTTTTCTTCATTTTTCATTCTGACGGCTGAAATGGGCGTCGTGAAGACGTCGTACATTTTACCCAGAACAATGAGGAGGCAATAAGCGGGAGGCCAGCGACACAGGCGTGACGCACGCAGTAACACGCGCGCGCCTGCACGAGCACGATATTTGCGAGGGTTTTGCTACAGCCATCCACCCAGAAGACAAGGCCTGCGCATAACATCATCATTAGTGGCCACAAAGCGTCAGGCGCATTCGTCTTGGCGTCGTGGCGTGCCAGCGGCCGCGCGCGCTCGTTTTGAGGCGCTGCACGGCACGTTGGCGGCGATGCTGACGCAAACTAGGCGGCGCATGCGGGAGTCCACTAGGGATGACGAAATGGGAAGAATGGCGCAGGCCTTGTCTTCTAGAGTCCGGGGTGAAAGTTCGCCACGGTGGAGCAGGAACGGGCTTTTCGCAGGCATGGGCGTCGTCCTCGAAACGCCTAGATGATTTGACGGGAGCCGTTCCGCCGTTCTGATGGATTGCCTATACGCTGTCCCAGGGAGCACTCGCCCGCCCCTCAGTATATATAATAATAATAGTAATAATAAAAAAAGGAGCACGAGTGCGCACTGACACACACTTACATTCAGACCGAAATACGCCGTCATGAAAATGCAAAAAAAAAACAATAATAGAAAAAAATATTGCTGGATTTGGTTTCGGGGGTAGGGGGAGGGGGGGGGGGGGGTGGGACGGCATGAGATCTGCTGCTGCCGCGCTAAATTTTGACGGCACGTCACGCGCGGTACAGATTGACTTCACTTTGAGTCGCTCTCTCTTGAGGTCGTCAAACTTTTTGGAGCAACAGCCCAGAGACAAAAGGCTGGAAGATTGTCACATTAAGTTTAACTGAGAAAAAAAAGGGGGCGTGTACGTTATTTTAAGGAATGCCATTGGAGTGTCGTGAGATGGATTTAGGATAGGAATGGCGGCTTATTTGGATCCTGTGCCTGGCCGAGAAGAACCAATGTGCAGGCAACCTGTCGCTTATCACACTGCTCGTACCTCAGAAAGTCGTCGAACTGCTAACTCTGATATATAATCGGGAGCAGTTGTAAAACGCTTTTGAACGCCCGATACTACCGCTTCGGGCGCGCGCTCCAAAGCGCTCTTCGAAGTGACATCGCGAGTCCCTGCGCAGTAAACGTTAAATGTGCAACATTAGGCGTCGGATATGATTTTTTTCAGTTGTTTCCGATCCTTGCCGGTGAGAGTTTTGAAGGGCAGCATTAGACATCCGCGTCGTTTCTGCAACTCCGGTAATTTTCAAACGCTTTCAGAAACTGTCTTTGTATTTTAATTTTCCGAAGTCACCGTGCCGGACCGGCAGAAACAAAAAAATCATGTTGCAAAAAATAAAAATAAAAAGACAAAACAAACGCTGGTTATGATGTATGTACACACCCTTCGGAGCAGTTAGCACGGCATGCCCAAATGTAAACTCACTGCAAAAAAGAAAAAAAAAAAAAAAGAGAGAGAACTACATTTGCGTCTCGGAAACAAAATGAGTAAGTGAGTGAAAAGACGTTTATTGACACTGGTGAATGGAGGAGTCCACTTATTGGCAAGTTTAGATATGATCTCTCCGACGTATTGCTACGTTTATTTTTCGTTTTATTTAAATCCGCGTTATTTAAAGAGGGAAAACCGCGTCTCGTGAAACCTCAGTCTCGCACGAATCTCGTCCACGAGTGGGGCTTGAGCCAATACCATGAAGGGAAGGAGAAAGGGGGGGGGGGGGGGGGGTGCAGTCTTATAGTCTTCCAGGTGGGCGTGCGCTCACTTCTCGCAGAAACGGGGGCGACACGAGTATTTGAACAAACAGCCCGTGCGAGACGGACGAAGGCCCCCTTCTGTTTGAACAAACCCGTCTTGTGCAGAGGCTAGAGGGCACGCGCGGACGCTGTTTGCTGCGTCACGAGCGACCGACTGAGTCCAGTGCTTTCTCGATCAGTTGTCCCTTCTATCTCCGTTTGACACTCTTTTTTTTCTTTGTTCGTTTCTCTCCACTGATTGTATTTGAAGAGTACGTGTCCTGATTCGGCCACTGCGGGTCGCCGCTTGACCCGCAGATGCGTGCTTCTGGGTGTTCGCCACGATAATCCTTTTTCGCCAAATGCGGTCGTGAGGCCGCGCTGCTCCTTGCCTCGTCGTTATTATTATTATTTTTATTAACTGCTACTGTCAACAAAAGCGCCGCTTTCTCAACAGGAGCGAGCTTTCTATTTTTACAGACGGCTGTTAGAGGGATTTCCCAGCTGCATCATGTACCGGCTAGATAGGACAACGCCTGCGTCTTTCTTTCTCTAAACGTCATCACATCGCAGCGACGCCTCGACGGCGTCAGAGTCGACGCTAGTGCGTCTGCAGTGTATCACAACGAGACTGACTCTAATTCGTCTCTTTTTGGCGTAAGCATGTCTAAAGGAATCGAATGATAAGTGTGTTCGGAAGATACGCGCTTCTGAAATAAAACTTTCAGCGAAGAATGGACTGGAAGATCATCAGGCGGATTTGGTTTCCCGTTAAAATAAATAAATAAATGAACCAACGCGCACTCGCACACACACAGTCACGCATCCTAGACAGAAGACCGAACGATTTGGAAGAACAAACTTATTCCGGCCGCCCGAAAGCGAATGAGATGATGGGCTATGCGCGTTATTGGCAGCGACTTGTGTTCATTCTTGGTTCTCACAACAGACGCAGAAATGGAGCGATGAGAACCACCTGACCCGAGAAGTAAGCAACACGAAATACAAACAACGCCGGCAACCTCTGTCCTTTGTGACTTTTCGATACAAAAACAAAACTCAGTTTGCGGTTTACGAGTTGTTAATGTTTGGAATGCGCTGAATTCTTCCAACTTCGCTATGGCGCAGTGCGTGCGTGCGTGCGTGCGTGCGTGCGTGCGTGCGTGCGTGCGTGCGTGCGTGCGTGCGTGCGTGCGTGCGTGCGTGCGTGCGTGCGTGCGTGTGTGTGTGTGTGCGTGTGTGCGTGTGCGTGTGCGTGTGCGTGTGTGTGTGTGTGTGTGTGTGTGTGTGTGTGTGTGTGTGTGTGAGAGAGAGAGAGAGAGGGGGGGGGGAGGCCCTCCCCCCAGCATAAGCGGTAAACTTTGCTGCTCCTCAGAGCACAATCCAAGTAAAATTCGATGAAGCGCAGATGTGTGGCGCTCTCGCTGACTTTGTCGGGCAACGTACCTCGCTAAATTGACTCCTCGGCAATGACTGATGCGCTCCTCATCTTTTTCTTTTGTGTGTGTCTTTGTACGTATGCACGCGATGCATAGTTTTCGCAGAAATCTTTCGACCGATATTTGGTGAAATATCCGGTATGGGGCGCTAAATCCTCAGTCACGTTTCTCATACTTCATACCAAAGACGGTCTGCCAACACTGTACGAGGCCATTCTTGCATGACGGTCCTCTCATATTGACCATACAAAAAACTGTCGGCAGACATGTTCCAATCATACATATATACAGGGTGTCACAAAAGAAAATTTACACGGTCTTTTTTACCGCAAAAAGAAACTAGGCATCGCCGAACGCTCATTCTCCGCCCAAAGGTAGAGCTAGCGGTCACAACGAGATGTCAAAGTTTCAACCCGATCCGCTAACATAATCAAAAGTTATAAATGATTTTCTGAAAATTTCAATGGGAAAATGGCGACCGACGGAGTTTTCAAACACATGGGGCTCTATGGCACCAGAAACCGAAAACGGGCGAAAATGGGCTCCATTTTCCCATTAAAATTTTCAGAAAATCATTTATAACTTTTGATTAAGTTATCAGATTCGGCTGAAACCTTGGCATCTGGTTGTGACATCTAGCTCTACCTTTGGGCGGAAAATGAGCGTTCGGGGATGCCTAGTTTATTTTTGCGGTAAAAAAGACCGTGTAAATTTTCATTTGTGACACCCTGTATATGCAAATAAATATGTCATCATCCCTGCAACGAACAGCGTGCCTTTTGTGTTACTCGAACGTACGAGCACTGTGATTGCGGCCAATGGCCGTAACCAGGTGTTATTAATATTTCTCTCTTTTTTTTTTCTTTTTTTTCTTGGGGGGGGGGGGGGGGGGAGGGTTGGTGAGGGTGCTGAGATGTCCATGACTTGGAGTACGGAGGGGAGTGGGGGAAGTGTGTGGGGGGCGGGGGGGGGGGGGGGGGAGAGGCTGAAGTTTCTTAACCCCCACCCTGCAGCTACGCCACTGATTGCGGTTTAAATATTTTAGCTGGAAGTGCGTTTCAGAAACTCCGAGGACAGTTCTGAATCAGCCCTTCTTGCTACAGATGATGAAATGGCTGCTTGTCACTGAAATTCTGCCTCAATCGTATCCTTCCAGTATGCGGGGAAACTTTCACCGCTGGGGGGGGGGGGGGGGGGGGGGGGGGATATACAGAATAACAAAAAAAAAAATCAAAGAAAGAAGGAAAGAGCGCAGGGGCTTTTCCACCCTCGCTGCCATATTTCCTGACAGGTGTCGAGAGCGAGGAAATAATGGGCTTCCCTTCAGCAGACAACAACGCGCAAAAGCGACGACAACAACAACACTACACTGGGGTATATTTTGAGATCGCTGTAAAGTTTTTCCTTCTTGTATTTTTTTTTTTTTAATGACGTATCAATATGTTGACTTTTGCGGGTCTCTTTCACCTACTCATGCTTGTGAAATCACACCTAGGCGCTGGCGCTAACTGGTGAACTGAGCATGCTCAAAAGTGTGCGAAAAAAACTGGCTCCTGCGCATTTGGTGCGTGGAGTCCAATTTTCATAATGATGAGTTGTCGATCATTTATCCGCGCGCTTCGTGTCGTCGAACACAAAGTTTCTGTCGAAAGTTCGCGGAGCACGCCGTTTGGACTTCGGCGACAAAAGCGCGGCGTCATCGTCGTCAGAAT
Organism: Ixodes scapularis; assembly: GCF_016920785.2. Taxonomy (NCBI): domain Eukaryota; kingdom Metazoa; phylum Arthropoda; class Arachnida; order Ixodida; family Ixodidae; genus Ixodes; species Ixodes scapularis. The sequence goes on along the minus strand of NW_024609868.1, from coordinate 43,880,083 downwards.
TCAGTCGGTGAGCTTCGTAAACTTCGGCTCTAACTTTGTGTGTGACGAGTGTAGGGCTTCTGGTAAACAGATATTGTAGAATTATATCGCGCTTGTTGTTTTAAATGAAAAGCTAAAACACAAACAAAAAAACACGAACGAAAAAAATTAATAGGGCGGACTGTTTGGGTTTATGTTCGCCGTAAATACCGGAGGAATAATACAAAGCTTTTAACAAAGGTTTATATTCTTGTCAACTGGTTAGCACACAACACAGCGTGGTAAAGCAATGTGCCAGCTCGGCGGCTTTTTTTTTTTTTTTTTTTTTTTTTCCGGCGGTGGCGAATTTTTTTTTTTTTTTTTAATTTGGAGATAAAGTTGAGATATATCTCCCTAAAGCCTGGGTGACACTATTCATACATCACACAAAAGAACGTTTGCATACAGGTTCGAACGCGAGTCACCGCGAGATCCGTGCTTCGAATGCCGCACGGCAGCGAGTTCAAGGAGGAAACCTGCGCACGCGGCATTCGAACCACGGACATTGCCGTGACTCGTTTTTGCAGACTGTGCTTGTATATGGTGTATGAGTAGTGTGACACCTGCTTAAAAGACTCGAGAATTAAAGCCACTCTTCTCGGAAATAAACAGAGAGCCACGGCGGACAGCAGGGATTGAACAACCAACAACAAACAAATATATTGATTAACAAAATGATTGCCGAAAATTTACTAGTTATTTTTTAATTGGTAAAACTAAAGATAGGGTTCCATTAGAAGCTCGGTGAACGTCATCGAATTCCCTTAATTGAAATTAAATTTAGGGCGGCCTGAAGCACTTGTGAAGCGGGGGTGTTGCGCTAGAGTTGGCCCCCGTGCAGCTGGCGCAAGGACGGATACGCGAAATCGACATCCGTATTTTGGCATCGCCGGGCTTAAGCCTTTTATTTTGCAGCTCAGTATGTTTTCCGAAATTCCTGAGGTTCACCGCTAACACAGTTATCCCCCCCCCCCCCCCCCCCCCAATTTTTTTTTTCGTTTTTCTTTTTGGAAGGGGGGGGGGTGTAATTTTTGTTGTGGGAACTTTTTGCAGTTTTGCAGAAACGACCGGTATGCAGCGTACGGGTTCGATAGAGCTCATGAATGCATCGTTTGCTCTATTATGGCTACTTAGGTGGGAGATGTACAGAAAACAAAGCAGCACGAACAAGTCACTGCCGGCTATTCGCTCGATTCCTTCTAATAGGCTACCATTAGAAATACTCTGTGCGAAGTTCAGTTGTCCGAGGCGCCAACTTGGGGGCGGTAACGTTTTATTACCGCCCCCAAGTTGTTAACAATAAAAAAGAATACACGCCGATGCTGTGTTTTTTATCAGCTGTGTCTTGCAGTCTATGTACTTATTCTAGACGAGCTTCGGTGTTTTTCTGGTATGAATTTGGAGACCGGAAACAACAAAATATCGGAACGGCGTCCGTTGTTTTAGAGAGTTTTAGTAGATCGTTCCGATGGCTCCGATAACGATACCAGATACTATAATATATTTGCCTTGACCAGCCTTTTAGGGATTGTTTACTATTCAGAGTCACTGTGATATATGGGTGGTTTAAAATATGTAAGCAGTGATTTGTTTCGAATGAAGTAGAAGCTAATTAAAATTTATTGACTGCCAAGTTGGCGATTCGTAACGTTACCACAAAATTAAGGGCAACGTTATGAGAAAAAGAAGATGGTGCAAAACCTGTTGCCCGCAGATCTGAAGTTGGTGGTGTTTTTAAAAACCGCGTTATTAATGTTTCAATATATATATACATTTTTTGTTTTATTTTTCACGAAAGTGTTGTATAGATCTATGGCGGTACTTAAACTACGTATTTTACGCACCTGTTAGATAAACGTGCATACTTTAAAGTCACAATGTCTTGGCTTTAGGTTGGGCTAAGTAAAGCACTTCGAACTGTATAACAACAAATAGCAACTCGGCAAATCTGCGAATAACACCCTGGAACTGTTTGCTAATATCAAGCGCCACAAAGACCGTTGAGCCAGAACGCTATTTTGGTATCTCCAATACACGAAAGGAAAAAAATGTACCGTTACCTTACTCATTTCTTCGGCCGGCCGTAGACCAGAACCTTATGGCGTGCGGCTGGGCCTTTAGTTCTCTCATTAAAGAAAACACAGCTACAAATACTGTTTTGACTGAACGGTACAATAAAACAAATCAATCACGGAAACACAATATCAATTAATTGATCAGTAGAACTCAGGAAATATATAAAATAGGCAAGAAATGAAGAATTTGATCTCCAGACATTATTGTTACCATGTGCAAAAAGCAAGGACCTCGCGCTTGTTGCATTCGCTGTTTTACACGTTAAGATGGCACACGGTATAATTTTAAACAAAGACTGCGGAAAAACAAAAGGTGGTGGTATGTTTGTGTTATGCACTATGCCAACGAAAGTACACACCCGCAACGGCGCGAATGACGAACCGGACTTCCCATCATTGCGAAAGCTGCGTACCAGATGGCGCGACCTGTCCGGGAAACTCCATAGCACGGTTTTCATTGCGACCAGACCGAGCAAATCGCAAACAAATAATCCTTTTCGGAAGTTTTTTTTTTTTTTTTTTTACCTATGACCTTTAGTTAGACGAGCTTGAGCTCGTGTCGCAGAAAAGCCGGCGTCGGTGGCGTGACGCGAAAATCCTGATTGGTCGATAGGGTCATGACGTCACAGCAACATGACCTCGCGCGGGAGTTTCGAACAACCCACAACGCTTACGTGAAACGTGACGTCACGCTGGAATGAAATTAATTAAATCATAACATGGCAATGCAAAATAAAGGTCGCTGCATGTCGCACGACCCTTCGGTTGCGAGCCAGGCACGCTACTGACCAGGCCACGCAAGGCACGCTTGTCGCGTTCCACTTTAAAAAAACAAAATATGAACGTTCCCAAGTTTTTTGCTTTTATTTTTTTGCAGTAGCAAAACTTTTGGGGCTATACTTTCCGCTTTCATTTTCTCCAGCATTATTATTTCGTTTTTTTTTTTTTAGTCTGAAAATGATAGGCTTTTACGGAAACTCCAACAACAATCTAGAATCATCCTGCATTTACTCCGAGGCAGAAGGAACCGACGAATTCTAGTATAGACAAGCGTCTATCTTCTATTTCCCAAGTATATAGAGTGCAGACAAAGTCACAGGCGCGTGGGTGGCGGTGGATCAACACTAGCAGAATGCCTTGTTTGCACGAAATCTCACGCATAGAGGGCACTACGCACTCGCGCCCGTGCCTTTGTCAGCAACGAACCTGTGTTTTGTGCCCGGCGAACGATACTTCAGCGATACACCTCAGCGAACACGCTTTGCCGGGTTCACCCATTTCCAAAACTCCAACAATAATTTACAATCACCCTGAACTTACCTCGAGTCAAAGGTAAGGTACAACCCACAAATTGTAGAATAGACTGGACTCTAATATCTGATGAAAATAAGAAATACTTCAACGATACACCTCCGTGAACGTGGACGCTCTGCCGGGTTTACCCATTTGCAAAAGAGTCAGAGCCGAATGCTATATATATATATATATATGGACTCTGACCCCTCGTAAAGAAAGAAAGGCCGATATTTCCGGCATGGTCACAGTTCGCATTTTACCAGCTAGCGACTGGGCTCTCCATCATTCATACTTTAGAGCTCGCACGTGCGCAGGAGCAATCTCGAACTACAAGCAGCCGCCCGGTGTGTCAGGTGCCTTTGAACTAAGTCGGCTGATGCGCGTGCACGAACACACACGATAACATTTGCTCGTCTGTATACCTTCGTCCTCGATGCCATTTTTACGCTGTGTCTATCGTTTATGGTTATGAATAGCCGAGGAAGCATACACCTCGAAATAACTAGTTTATGCGTGACGATGGATGGCTGTCGGTTTAGTCACGGGGAAAACGCGTGCAGTTAGGGTTACTAAAAATAGGGGACGTGTCACGAACACTGACAAATCACTATCATCTGTCGTTTTGGACATAGGAGAAGCTGCAAGATGACAGTGACACCGTATTTACCTTCGGCGCCTGCCCTCAGTATACGCACTCGCTCCACGAGTATCGCGGCAGTAGGCGTTTAACGAAGCCCGATCGACGTATCCACTGACTCGCGCCCCCGCAGCAGCGATGCAACGCATCTTACATACAACTCTACAACAGCGACACCTTATATACATATATTTTTTTTTAATCCAGGCGTTTAATTTTTTAATTGCTCATAGCAATTTGGGCTATACGGCGTCCAAGCTTGTCTTCTCTTTGCGCATGTCGTCCGTTTGTTTACGTTCCAAATACGCCCACGCGCGTCTCCCCCCCCCCCCCCCCCCCCCCCCCCCAACCTCAACCGATGATGGCGCGAGCTTGGCTGCCTCGTCATCGCGCGTTCTACGCGTTCTCTATGCTCCCTTTAGATTGGCTTGCCCCCCTTGGCGTTCCGACGCGCAAAAGACGCAGTTTAGAACACTTGCTCGCCGTATAGCCTATAGGTCATATCATCATATGCTACTTTCCTGCACTTATGAACCTGGCAAAAAAGGAAATGCTCAGTCACTGAGTTGTGGGCGCATTCGTCGGTGCTTCCGATGTTCCGGGGACGAGTGCTACTGCGCATGCTCACAGCGCGTTACCCAGCCCAGCAGATAAATACGGCAGCGCATAACAAAATCGTACCCCCCCCCCCCCCCCCTCCCCTTTTCCCTAAATAACCATGTGTTAAAGGGACACTGACAGGGTACTTATGCTCGCCAAGGTTTTTGTTTGCACATGACATATGAGAGCCCAACTAGTCTTTTAGGTCCGAGGCGACCGACGCTAAGTTAAATTTTTTTATTAAAGGAACATGAGCCGGAAATGACTGTTAGTGCGGTGATTAACGAATGCTGTATGTAGCAAATATTAGTTTCAAAGTTTCTTCAGACTTGTTTAAATAATGCACATCTAGATAAATCGTTGTCTTTCAGGAATTCGAACGAGTGAACCTTGGAGATAAGGGAATGTTCAGATCTATCTTTGGATATTGAGGACCTACATTATTACCAAAAGAAAAATGAAAACCGTTTACAACTCCCTGTAACGCCGAATCAGAGCGCAGCTCTTGAGGAGGAGGAGGAAAGGGTAGTGAGGGTCACGTGTTCTCGGAGGGGGGGGTCATGTGACCTGGGGGAGGAGTCACCTGACCCCCCCCCCCCCAGGTCACGACTCTCAGAGAATTTTTTTCCGCTAGATTTAGCGGGGAAATTGTTCCGCTAGATTTAGCGGGGAAATTTTTCCGCTAGATTTAGCGAGGAAATTTTTCTGCTAGATTTAGCGGGGAAATTTTTCCGCTAGATTTAGCGGGGAAATTTTTCCGCTAGACTTAGCGGGGAAATTTTTCCGCTAGATTTAGCGGGGAGATTTTCCCGCTAGATTTAGCGGGGAAATTTTTTCGCTAGACTTAGCGGGGAAATTTTTCCGCTAGATTTAGCGGGGAGATTTTCCCGCTAGATTTAGCGGGTAAATTTTTTCGCTAGATTTAACGGGGAAATTTTTTCGCTAGATTTAGCGGGGAAAGTTTCTCGATAGATTTAGCGGGGAAAGTTTCTCGCTAGATTTAGCGGGGAAATATTTCCGCTAGATTTAGCGGGGAAATATTTCCGCTAGATTTAGCGGGGAAATTTTTCCGCTAGATTTAGCAAGGAAATTTTTTCGCTAGATTTAGCGGGGAAATTTACCCATAATGCACCGCGCGGATACCCCGACGGCGACGCCGACGCCGCTCAAGCCGAAAGCGGCCGCCTAAGAGCTGCGCTCTAAAATAGACATGAGGAGAGTGAAGGATGCGCTAGAATCTAACGTGATTCAGTTTCTATCCCAGGCAGGGATTTCGCTAGAAAGTTTCCTTGTCAATCTGGATTATTAGAGCGCAGCTCTTAGGGGCCCGTTCCCGGCTTGAGCGGCGTCGGCGTCCGCGTAACCAAGGTCATCCCAAGGTCACGTGGCCCCCAAGGTCATCCCAAGGTCACGTGACCCCCAAGGTCACCCCAAGGTCACGTGACACCCAAAGTCACGTGACCCCCCCCGGTCACGTGACACCCCCATGTCACGTGGCCACCTCCAGGGTCATGGCCCCCGCCGAGGTCACGTGACCTCCCCGATGACGTCATCGATGACGTCACCGGCATCCGCATCGTCATCGTCATCATCACTGATGACGTCATCAGTGACGTCATCAGTGATGATGACGATACGGATGCCGGTGACGTCATCGATGATGTCATCAGTGACGATGACGATGACGATGCGGATGCCGGTGACGTCATCAGTGACGTCACTGATGACGTCATCAGTGATGATGACGATGACGATGCGGATGCCGGTGAGGTCATCAGTGACGTCACTGATGACGTCATCAGTGATGATGACGATGACGATGCGGATGCCTGACGATGTCATCGGGGAGGTCACGTGACCTCGGCGGGGGGTCACGTGACCTGGGGGTGTCACGTGACTTCGGGGGGCATCCGCATCGTCATCGTCATCATCACAGATGACGTCATCAGTGACGTCACTGATGACGTCACCGACATTCGCATCGTCATCGTCATCATCGCTGATGACGTCATCGGAGTCCGCATCGTCATCGTCACTGATGACGTCATCAGTGACGTCACTGATGACATCGTCGGCATGGTCACGTGACTCCCCAAGGTCACGTGACCCCCCCCAGGTCACTTCACCCCCCAGTACCCTTCCCTCCTCCTCCTCAAGAGCTGCGCTCTAATTCGGTGTTACAGGGAGTTGTAAACGGCTTTCACTTTTTTTATCTTCAGTCTACAGTTACAGAGCAGGAAGGGAAAAAGTTTGTGCAGAAGCAAGGCGTGTGAATTAGGTCCTCAGTTGCACCGGCTTTAGCGGAGGTTTACCTGAACTCGTTGGATTCTGTTGTGTTTGACTGAATTCAAGTTTTTGAAGCGAACACATGTATTGTTAGGAGATACGTGGACGATATTCTCGTGTGCACCTTACGGGATGATATGTCGAACGGTCTCGAGCAGTTGATAAAATCAACAGCTCCTGAACTACGCTTCACTGTGGAGAAACCGGAGAATTAAGTAATGCAATTCTTGGATCTGCGATCCAAGAATTGTAGCCCATAAATGAATGTAATAATGGCGCTGCTTTGTTATCAGGAACGAAAATAATACAGAGAGAAGTGAATGACAGTATAAGGGACTGGTAAGGGAAACCGTTCGAATAAAAACAATTGGTAACTGTATTAGCCAGGCATTGTTTTAGCTATAGGGAAAGATAGCAAAGCCTTTTTGGAGGGTGCAAACAATGTTGTGTGTGCGTTTGTCTTGCTCAAGTAGTACAAAGTGGGCTCCGAAAGGGGGGCCGAGAGGGGTCCCACGTCGGTTTCGCAACTCGGGCTCAAGACGGCCCTCCTTGGGCTGCCCACTGGGCTTCCCCCTGTGGGACTTTCAGGGGGTCTACTGGGGCAGCCCACATGGGTTGCCCTCGCGGTTCCCACGGGGAGCCTACGTGTGGACCCAACCTCCGCACATGGTTGAACCCGCTGTAGTGTTCACAAAATATAGTAATTTATTTTAGAGAAAAGGATCTCGATAATTTTAGTTACTTTTTCAAAAAAGCATATAAGGTATTGTTACAGTTACTTCAAAAAATGTATCGAGTTACAGTTAAAAGTTACAAAAAAAAATAACGAGTTACCGTATCGCGGTACAAGTTTCGGGATACAAGCCAAGACTGCTCCTCACCCATACACGCCAACTTCGGCAAGGCTCTGGTTCTCACAGTGGAAGATAACACAAAAAACTAAGCGTCCTGAATAGGCAAATAAAGTAAAAATTTCAGGAAAGTCCACCATAAGGAAGGAATTGGTTCTTTGCGTTACCTTCCTTATGGTGGATATTGTTACCAACACGCTCGTTTTGTACTTATTTCAAGAAGGGACGGCGCTCTTCGAACGTACAATGCCCGAGGAGAATCGAGCTGACTGGATTTCCACAGTCCAGGAGGGTGGCAGAAATTTCTGACTGATACGCAGACATGACTCTGGCTCACGTCATATCGCCAGAGTCGCAGGATGGCGCCGGCTAGAGAGCTTTTTTTGGAACGCTCCGGAGCTGGCTTTCGATAGTGGGCACGATAAGAAAGTGCCCCGGAGCGCGAGAGTTTAGTGCTTTTTTCATCGTTTCACTAAACGGACACGAGCACCTCCGGAGACTGACCCTCGAGCGCGTTCTTCGAGCACCGGGTATTTCTCAGAGCGCGAGTGACTTCTTCGCGCTCCGTGACGTCACGCCCACAAACAAGATGGCTGCGCTTACAGAAACGTTGTCGAGACGAAGGGCGCAGTGGACCGCTGCCCCTTTTGTGTTGAACAGTGCTTTTACCGAACATGTTTAGATATACAGGAATATCCATTGGTGGATTCTCTGGGAATGCGCTAGCACGAAACTCGGAAATGCCACACTCGTCCCACTTTAGGAAACGCTAACGCTTGACCCCTTTACTTTTGTTTTTCTCTTGGCTTCCTCTTTTGCTTCCTCCATTTTTGCTGCCTCTTTATGGCCTCGTTTGGGGGTCAGTATTACCGTTTACCAAAGGGGGACTTCTGTGGCGTTAACCAAGGGTACGTCATGCTAACGGAATCCCCAAGAATCCACCAATGGGTCTTCCTGTAATTCCCCCCCCCCCCCCCCCCACCCCCCCCAGCTTTTTTTGTAGTTTGCCTGTCAGAGAACGTCGACGCGCTGAGATACGGTCATGCATATCACTTGTGGAAAAGATCACGTTCACACCACACGTGGAAGGAACCGTATCCATATCACTCATGGAGTGAACCGCATCCATCTTTTTAACTCCACACACACATCCCAGCCCACGCACCGCTACTACGGAAACCCACAGAGAAGAACAACCGGCTACAGCTGAGCGGCAACTGAGCTCGCCCGCATCCCGCCGCGACGCGGCGCAACACCTCCTACATAACAAAGCCGTAGTGTTTGCTGGATGAGGTGCATCAGGGAAGGCCAACGCTGGGCACAGATTTGACTCGACGATTGCGTCAACGTTCTGCTCAAACTTGACTTGAAGCCGAGCGCTGACGCTGCACTCGCTTCCAATCTGTGCCCCGCGTTGGCCTTGTCTGATTAAGCCATCTCACTTAGCCCTACGGACTTGTTATCTAGGGGGTGTTGCGCGGCGCCTCCTCCTCTTCGACTCCGCGCCAGCTGTGCGCGTGACTTTGCTCAAAACGAAAGGGCTTGTTTTGACGAAAGCCCTGCGGTGTCTGTCAGTTTGTCAGCGCCTGGGAAAGAGGGAGAGGTTGACTTGTGCTCACATCAGCGCTTCGGCAACCGCGACAACCGACAAACGAAAGACACCGCTGATGATATACGACAATGTTTGTTCGTGCATCTCGCCTGAAAACGAATTCATCTATCGAACGGATAGGGTGCCGATAGCAAAGCGACAAAAAAAGTTGTTCAGAGGAGAAGACATTCTGACTGTTGCCTTTTTAAAATTGCTTAGCCCAGTGCATAAATATACTTCAATTGGAAAGCCGGAACATCAGTTAGCGTTGCGGAAAAGGTTTGTTCGTGCATCTTGCCTGAAAATGTAGTTCATCTATCGAACGGTGGCGTGCCGATAGCACAGCGTAAGAAAAGTTGTCGAGATGAGAGGACACTCGGACCGCTGTTTTTTGCTTAACCCAGCGAATAAATGCACTTCGGTTTGAAAGCCGAAACATGAGTTAACGTTGCGGAAGAGGTTTGTTCATGCCTCCGTATCGTAGCACATTGACGGGTTCCGTGTCGTGCTGCAAGGTGGAACCTCGGAACATCTGACAAGTTTGACAGTTTCTTGCGTCAACAAGAATGTTGTATTTCATTAAATATGAACAGCATGCATCGTCAATAAGTATATCGGTCAAAGAAACTTTCCGCATATGTGCTCGAAGCGAGTCTTCAAATCTTTAAGGAATAGTAAAACAATCGTCAAAACTTCCTAACGTCACCGTCATTTTTTTTTTTTACTTTACAATCTGCCGTTTTATACAGGCGTTAATTAATTTAAGGCTTGGAAATAATTTCGGCTTCTGCCACCCGTTTTCACGAGATGCTGAGTTCGTCATAAGCGTGCGGTCGAAAGTGGCTCATGCGGCTCGTCGATAGTTTCGGTGTGTCGCGCTTCTGTACGCTATGCTGCGTTTAGTTGCTGCGCTCAGAGTATGAAACTCAGAGCGTCGGAGTAGCAATAAATGAGCGCGGACTTAATGCGCTCATTGAGACGCGCTCAGCAGCCTGTGGCGCCTTATCGCGTGCAAAGCTGTGGCGACGGAAGCGCGCGCGTACGGAACTTTGGTTCTTCGGGCCGACACGTTGAGGGTGACGTTGCATGAGGTCTGGGGTACACCTAAAAATGACCTCTAGCTGTGCTCTGCTTCTCATATATCCGAGCAAATAAATTTAACATATAACAATCACACTGCAGGCTGGCTTCCGAAGAGATAGCTTCCCAGTTTCTAGAAGGTGCAAGCAACCAATGGCACTTTTTTGCAAAGTCAACGAGGCATTGATATCTTAAAATTGACATATCACTAATTCATTGAGTTGAACGCGAAGAATAGACATTGTTATTATTTAAATTGCGGTTTAAGCCACCCCAATTTCACTATGATGATTTTCCACAAGAACCCCTTTTTCACAAAAAATTCTTTCCCGCAAAACTATCCTCGGAAATACGTTTTTATTATTGTTGCTCTGTGATTTGATGTTGTCCATGTAAATCTAGTTTCTTTTTAATTAATAAAAAAAGAAACAAGAAAATAAAAACGGAAAGCAAACTGGACACGAGCGACATGCTGTGCCCTGCGCTAATTAGAGAGGTTAGCTTTGTTTCTAACTTCCACTTCTCTCGTCAATTCAGCGTGGCATCTGATGCAAGCATATTAGGATGCGAAAAGAACAAACAAAAACTTAGACGCGTACGCGTAAACGCACGCAGACTGACAAAGGGAGTGATTGAGAAAGACAAGCAGAGATAGATATAATTGTACATGTAAAGGTGATCTTATATCGGTTAGTATAAACATATACGTTGTGTCTTAGACGAGTCTGCCCCTTTTTTTATGAAATTATGCCACCGCCTTTCGCAATTTAAAAAAAAAAAAAGAAAATGTAACTGTCATTGAGCAACTCGCGAACTGAGCTCGAGTTCAAAAGCCATAAGTTTACGTCGTTAATCATCTTCTTTTTTTTTATTTTTGGTGCAGCTGAGAGAATTTAATACCTTGAAACCGGCCTCAGAAGCACTGGTAACAGTGGAATTTTCTGCACGAAAGTGATAGAAAGAGTTTTGGCGGGAAAGAGCTGTTTCCTTGGTGTTTTCATACAAACTTCGATGTTATTCTTATTTTGTTTGGCTGAAGTATTACAGCAAATAAAGCTTTCTCAGTAACCAAACAAATCAAGGTAGTTTTGTTTAGTATGACGTGGTTTATATAAAGAAAGACGTTTTAAGTTAAACTGCACTTTAGAATATAATTAAATGTACAGTGAATTTTTCCTTTGACACTGTTTTCACTGTATGGGCGGAGTGAAGAATCAATTTGCCGTGTTTAAAACGATTAGCGAAAAACAAATTACTTTTTTTTAGGTAAAGTTATTTAAATAATATATATATATATATATATATATATATATATATATGATTTAAAAAAAACACCACACATTCATTTGATTTTTTGAATTGTGATTCCTTGTTTTTTTTATTTTTTTTTTATAGAGATGTACTGTTTATCTTGCATAGTTTGGTCAAAAACAATTCTGGAGTTTTGTTTTGCAATCACTTACTGCCTGCTTGCAACCCCATATGTAAAGAAAGTTGATTTGCACGTCCTAAATGAGGCTGATCAAAAAAGAAAGCACACGTAAACTGCCATACTCAAACGTCGATTGTCCAGTGATTTCAAGTTTGGTCGTACTTTTCGTTTGATTTTCAATTATCTCTTTGTGTACCGTCCGACTCTTCCTTTAGGGGGTACAGGCTGCACGCCATACTGGTCCGGAACTATCATCGACACGTGCAATGGGGACGAGACGTCTTCGGAGGGCCTCCCTCTAATGAAATGGGCACTACATACAAGCAAGTGTGGGATGGTATATTTCAGTTCGTCCCATCGGCGCTAACTTACATAGGCGTTACTGGCAAAAAAAAACAACAAGAAAAAAAAAAAAAAAAAAAAACAAGCAAACACAACGCACAAAGCGGCAGTGTGGAACATATCAGCAGTGCCGACACAGAGGCAGACATATTCGGCAGACCAAATTTATAGCGCCATACGGCGTGGGTCCATCGCTGTGCCTGCCCCACAAAACAACGGCGAGTTGGAAAACTATGAAACTCTGTCCCCGCGAGACACGCCACATGACTATTGGAGCACTTAGCGACGAAGCAGTTCATATATACCGGCCAACCCAGTACAACCGCACCTCTCTGGCTTCATTGTGTACCTACCAGTGTACGCGGCGCGGTTCCGCCAGTTTCGCTTCGCTGGTGAACTCACAGCCTACCTACGGTAACGGCCGCACGGCGACGCGCCGGTCGCGTAGCATGGAGTGTTGTTCTTTTATTTTTTATTGTCGCATTATTTTTTAGATTTATTGTTAGGCCTGTCAAAAACAGTCTTTCCTGAGAGGAAAGATCAACCGCGGGATATCTCGAGGTCTTTACTGACAGATTCGGGATATGAAAAGGCCGTAAAATGCTTCTTCGCCTCAACTGCCTTTGAGTGACGGCCACACAAAGTGGTCTCTTTTTTGTTTATTAAATAATAATTATAACTTTATCGGCTCAGTTTATAGTTTGTGCCGTGGCCGCGTACACCAATAGTAACTTTCCGTTCATCAACGAATTATTTTCTTCTTTGTTTAGACCTGAGGAAAGAAAAAGAAGAAAGATAACAGCACCGTGGAGCTTTTGATTTCGTAATTTGCCGAGAGCAAAAATGCATCGCGGCACTTGTGATGGTCGCCGTCGCTACCCGAAATTCGGCGTGGAGAGCGAAAAAAAAAAAAAAAAAAAGTAATTCCCAAGTTTGGCAATTTTTCACGCTGCCTGTGGCAACCATTTGATGTCTGACATTTTGGAATGCTCTGTCAC